>NC_067288.1:20510000-21137500 GCF_020740795.1 Apus apus | reverse complement strand
GGAGGGTCCTTCATGTTCCCTGCCCTACACCCACAGAGGAATGGTAGCATCCTTGCAGTCCTGACTTCTGATAGCTTTCAACAGCTATGCCTCTAAATCAAAGTACATGTTTATATGCGCAAAGCAGGAGCTTAGCTTACGGTTTTTTTATGTTTTTGAGTAATGAGACCATTCCAGAGAGGGAAGAAGGTGTGGGGTTTAACTGCTTTGCCCCAGAAGGATAGATGGGAAAACCTGAAAGACTAAAGGCACAGACTGTTGTGTAGTGTTTTAGCCAGCCAAAGGTCAGTAGGGGTTGGCAGTAAGGAATGTTTATGGCTGGCCCCTCACATCTCTTTAAAGCTTACCTTGTGCGTTTGGGATTTGATCCAAAGCCCGATGGGGTCAGGTGGGAGCCATCTTTTCTGTGGAGGTCAGTGGACCTTGGACAATGACAGTGGGGAGTGTGCTTCATTTTTTAGCTCTAACTCTGTGACTTTTTTTTCCATTTACTGTCTTGCTAAGAGTTTTTAAGTGCCTGCTGCTTTTATACGGTCAGCCTGTGGAGCGGGTACATATGGTGCTTTAGCCACACAAGAGAAGATGCATTAATAAGTGTGAGTCTTGCTCTTTGTCCCTTTGTCCTTGTATACACCAGTGTTTATGGTGGTCAGTGCTTTCAGTGACTGTTGAGGAGCTCCCCAGGCTCAGATCCATGGCTGCCTGTATCCTTATTTTGTTAATGCTGTGAGTGAGTGTGCCTCTTTCAGTCAACAAGCCAAGTATCTTGCCTGCAACTTCAGCAAAGTGGATGGATGGTGGTGATTTTTTTACATATATGAAACCTGAAGGTAGGAATCAGATCTGTTCAAAGTTGAATTTTAAATTGGGCTTCTACAGAGGATGTTAATTTCTGCTGTAATCTATTAAAACCATTTAAATGAAAAATAATACTCAAGTTTTATGTCTGCTGCCTGGAAGTGTAAAAGAATGTTAGACCCCTGAACTGGCAGAAGGAACTAGATGTAGGAGTTGCTGAGCTGCTAAGTGAGCTTTTGGTAATGATGAAGTTGCTTTTTTTATGTAGGGTTTTTTTTTTTACAGGTACTTCACCTCAGTGTCTCACATTCACTCAAATTTGATAATCAGTTGGGAATTAGAAATTTGCCTCTTCCAAACTCTCTGTAGAAGGAAGATATGAAATGTTCACGTCTTCTAATTGCTGAAGGAGGTTGTGACCAGACTTGGAAGATAAATAGTTTACAGATTATATTTTCCTTGTTCTCTTAAACAGCACATTTTAAATAGAAACATATTTTGCTCTTTTTCTTTAGTGTATTCTATATGTCAAGTTGGTTTAACATGCATTTTGGTTGTTATTTTGGGGAAATTTTGAATCACAATCTTTCCTGATTGGCAAAAGCATGTTAGCCATTGGGAGCCAGTCTTGCTGTGAGATAATAGGAAATACAAATGCACAATAAGGTGAAATTTGGTTCAGGCTGTGTTTCCTTGAGGGCTGGTGTAAAAGAGCACTGAAGGTGTTTTCCTCTAAACATCTGTCTTGTGGTTCTGGCAGGTGCAGCTGGAGTGGCTGCAGTGATTGCTGCCTCCCTGCTCTCTGTACTGCTCTACCTGTGGTCTCATTCCCATGGCAGGGACAACTGAATGTTGTGTGTCTGATCCTGAGCCGCTGTGGTTTACAGACTGACCTTGTGATGGAAATGGATGTTGATATCCACCAAATTTAGGCCATAGCAACACATGTGTGGTCCCTGCCGAGCTCCGTGCTCAGGGTGAGTAGATAGGGGATGGGCAAGCTGCTGTGGGAGCTGTAGCCTGAGCTCAGAGGACTTTCTAGTAGGAATAGAAACCACAAACTTGCTGCAAGGGTAGATTATGGAGGGACTGCTGGTCTGCTGGGAAGCAGGCTGTGAGGTTTCTTCTGTGTGCTCTTCAGTTGGTGCTCTGTGGAGCCTGTATCAAGGCAATCCTAGCAGAAGGCTGGGATGGGAATGCAGAGGGTGGCTTGCAAAGTAACGGAGATTCTCAAAGTCTTACCCAGAGGTGAGTAATGGAGATGTTCCTGTGCCTACCTGTTCTATCTAGACATCCCCAAGTAGCAGCTTTCTTCTTGCACAGTTTTTGTGTGGCTGTTAAGCTCAATGCATTAGAAATCACCTGCCAAAACCTTTATTAAGGAAGATCATCAGTTGCTGAAAAGTGAAGAAATTCAGGCTTGTTTCCCATGGCAACTTTAACTCAGCACTCTTGTGCTAAGTATTACAGTGGAATATTAATCTGCAATTACCTGTCTTCATGCAGCTTAGGCTTGGGTGTAGTTTCAAATACCTAATTCTCAAATCACCTTACAATGTTATTTTGAGAGAAATGCTGTTAAAATTACATGTGACACCGTTACTTTTTTCTTTTTACTAAATATAAGTAACAAATAAATATACATTTATCATCTCTTTGCCAATTTGGTTGTTAGGCCATTCTTCTTATGTCAGAATGCTTTAAGTTCCTAGAGTGGCAGTAAATAGTTCATATAAAAGCTGTTGCAGATGGGTTTTACTGTTCACATGAATTTTTTTAACAATCTTTCAAAAAAAAAAAGCTTTTTGAGGCCTTGTAGCCAGTTCCTCTGAGCAGTTAAAAAAATTTTGTAAAGAATATCCATAACTCAACATCCTACAAGGTGCATCTGAAATTAGAGATGCTGTTGGTTTTTTAATCATATTTTCCATATGTCATGTGCTGCATTGCCATTCTGTTGGACTGCCGGGAAGTCTTTTTTTTTGACCAATATGGAGAATTAATGCCTGTGTTTTAAAAGATGTAGATAGAAGACAAACACTTCAGAGAAGCTTCTACAGAGTCTGAGACACCAGGTGTGGTGTAACCCTCAAAAGCTGCATTATCCACAACAGTCATTTTGCTTTGGAGATGTCCCTCATTCTCCCAGTAAGCAGGGACAACCTTGCTCTGACCCATATGAATCTGACAGGGCAGGTTATGGCTTCAGGCAAGAGAATTAGCTGTATTTATTTAAAACCTGATGAGCTGGGGAACATGAACAGTTACTGAACCCAAATCTCCTGGAGAGCACAACCATAAGACCACCATGCAAGACACCTGTTGTATGAAAAAAAAAATTCAAAGCAATTTCTTATTTAAAGATATAAACCCAGCATTATTATAGCAACAAGCCTAAAATACCAAGGCACTCAGGTGGCCAGTTGCTGCTGTCCTAACCTGACCCAACCTGCTCAGCTTTCGGCTGCTTATTGACAGGCTGGTGAGATGACTCCTTTAAAGCAATCAGTCACGTTGCCCTTTCCCTCACAGTGTGTGGAGACCCCACATCAGTTACGCATCCCGGCATGCAATTCCCCACCTGTGCTGTTTGAACACTGTATCCTTAGCTGTGCAAACATTACACATCGTTTAGGTGACAAGTTGTGAAGTTAAGTAGACTTGTTGTTACAGCAGAAAGTAGTTGAGTGGCAGTCAGCCTGAAAATAAAAGATCCAGGCTAGCTCAGGAATGTGCAAGGGCTCTGTATTGTGGTTAAAGGTTTCTTCAGCTCTCTCTAAAGCCACTGGTGAGCCGCTGGAAATGTTCACACCATGTGCATTTCTGAAGTGAGGGGAAGGGGGCCACAGGTTTGTATGTTCACTGCTCTTGTCCTGCCATGTGCACAAGCCTGAAGGGCGCAGGACACGCCTCAGTCTCATGTTTTCTTCCCTTTTGTGCCAAGCTGGCTGTGCAACCATTCCTGTGTTCTCTTTGGTGATCTGTGCACTTGTTAGTTGGCAAAATAGCTCTTGGTTATTTTGCTTAGCTCATCTCTGCCAGGCAGAAATGCAATGTCACCAGCAGCTAGTTGTGGTGTTTGTAAAACCCTGGGTATTTGTTTACATGCACTAGCATGCCCTTTCTACCCATCCCAGATGTTTTAGTGTTACTGGGAACATTGTGCTGCTCTATCAGGTGAAGAGGCTGGGTCTTGAAATTATTTGGTAATTCTGCAACAAGGACTGCATAGGCTGGTTGCCTGTGATAGGAAGGAGCAGATGTGGAAAAGGATATAGTGTAGTTGTCATCTTGCAATGCAAGGGTAATACTTGAAAATGTGTGTATGCTCTTTATGCCCTGGTTTGAGTACTAAACATCGCCCCCACTGTCAAGCTTAAATTGTTGTCTTTGTCAGTGGAGACTTTTTTGGGTGCTTAAATATATTTCAGTAGAGCTTGAACAAACAAGTTAAAATGTCTGGTCTGTATTTCTCATCCCAAATGTGGAAAGAGGAGGGAGGTTCTACCTTATTCATGATGCCTGGGGGCTGCTGGAAAGATCAAAATAGCTCTTTGGGTTTTGGTAAGTGAGCTAATGCTGATGTTGAGATTCAGCCTGGGAGCAAGTGACTACCACAGGTTTTGTTCAGGATGGCAGGAGAAGGGTGTGAGCCAGCTGCTGAGATGTCAGGTACAATAGCAGGTATGAAAGAAGTCCCAAAGACCACAGTGATAAGTTTAGGGGTAAAATGTAATTTGTGAGACACATAGATCTTCCTTTTCTTGGCTCTGTAAGAAGGGACCTCAGCTGGGGAAGTGTTTCACTTTGGACTCCATACTTAAAAAGGAAAATGGAGACAATTTCAAGAGAGTCCAAAAGAGTAACAGTGAGTGTGACCAGGGATCTGCAAAACACAACTGTGAGTGCAGGCTGGATGGTGCTGAGTTTGTGTTTAGTGCAGTGAAGGGAAAGGTCATGTATAGTGGGGTCTTCTGTTGTGAAAATGAGACAGGCAGTGTTCTGGCTTCTGTGTGCTGTGCATAGGAAGAGCAGTCATGAATTTAAACAACAGCAAGAGAAATTCTGATTAGACATTAGGAAAAACTTTCCAATGATAAGACTAATGAAACGGGAAGATAGAGTGCCTGGGGAGCACGTGAGTCTCTCTTATTGGAGTCTGTAAAACCAGCCTAGACAAAGTCAGAAATGATTTAGGGGAGGTGATGCTGCCCTCAGGCAGGTGCATGGACTAGATGTCTCTCTTAAAGCTCAGGCTCCTGGAGGCATGTGATTAGATGGGAATTTCAGCTTCTATTAAAGAAAGAGAAATGGTCACTCTCCCTCACAGTTGCAAGGAAGCAACTGAAAATAAGAGCCAGGTTTGATGCCAGTGCAGAACCCAAAATGCAACTCAAGATTTCTCTTGGAGGAAATACAGCCTTTGACATGGGGCTCCAGTGCCTGGGTGCTGGGAGCAGGCAATGAGCTTCATGTAAGCTCATCTTACCCCAAATGTTTCATGACTTTTCTGTGTTCTTGCCAGTTCTCTTTTGTTTTGGTTTTGATGTCTATTTCCATTCCCACTTTTCTTGGATGTAAGAATTGTTTAAATGCATTGAGTTGTTGGGTGTCTGCATATGTGTACTTTATGGTAGGTAGTGATGGAGAAAAATTTGGGATCAGATGCTTCTCCAAACACCTTTTGACAGGGTTAATCATGTACAGACTAACTTACCTAGGACAGAAGCACAGAGAGAGTCCTTGCTGTGTGTGCAGGTGGACATCCTTTGGGAAGTCAGCATAGCACTGGTTCAGCAAAAGTCCTGCTGTCCCTCACTGCAGAGGTGATGCCTTCAAAATACCTGTTTTGGTTAGTGTAATAAAAATTTAGAAGTGAGGAAAAGACCTATAAGGTCATCTTGGTTTCTGCTCCTGAGGACCAGTGCAAGGCTGTTCACTTGGAAATTGCTTTAGTTAAAATAATAATTGAGGCGAAGGTTGGAAACTGGTGAGGTAGATCAGTTAGGCTAGTGCTGTCCTTACTATGTCCCTTTTCCATTTTAATTGCCTTGGAAAAAAAAAGGAAAATCAGAGGCTTTAAAAGCTCTGATTTTTCCTGCTCTTCAACCCCCCGCCCCCTCCCCGATCTTGGAGGCATCAACTCTCATCTGTCAAAGTGTAAATCAGCAATTAAAACACAAACAGCGAAATGCCAAAGATGACCCGAAGCAGAAAGCAACTGACAAACAAGTCCGGACAAATCGGCGGATAATTTATAAGCATTGCCCTAAAATCTAATTATTTGGCAATTCGAATTTGCAGCCGGCCAGGGCTGTGCAATAAATTTAACCCGCCATAAATTATTTAGGAGCAGCCCGTGGTGTAAATCAAAAACACGAGTGTTTGTTTAAGAAATAAGCTCCTTGTGCATAAAATGACTTTTCTGTAAAGGGTTGGACTGGGGGAAACATCCCTGAACAAAACAAGCTGGTGCTGAGTCTGTCCCCTCTCCACAGGGACTCCCTTGTCTCTTCCACCCTTACCTTTTTTGAAGGTGTGAAGAGGTCTTTTGGTAGCAAGTTCTATATCTTTCTTTATTAGAAAAAAATCCCTTTCTCTCAACGGCCTCTACTTGGTTTTATTGCATTTTGAACAGTCAGCTCTGATTTTTATGGGCATCTTTTATCTTTGTGTTTATTAAACTTCTTCATGTGGGGGTGGGTGTAAGGGATAAATTATCCTCTGGTAGTTTTTGAACTGTGCAGGCAACACAGTCTTTCTCAAATATATAAATCAGTGTCCTGAGTGTGCCCTGTCCACTTTGTATGTGAACATCTGGACTAAAAGGTTTGAGACCCGGGAAGTTCTTGCTGGGCACCGTATTCTTTTTGTCTAATGATGTTAGTGCTCCTCAGATCCAAAATTATAAGTAAGAAGATTCTTTTGTGAGAATTAGTGTAACTTCAGGTGCCTTCTTCTCTGAACTTGAGATCTGTTACAGGAAATTATTTAGCAAGTAGAGTTGTGTGCTTGTTAATTTCTTTTAATTGCAAGACAATCAGGACAGCTGAATTTGTGCATACCTGCTCCAGTGCTAAAGGGAGGAGGCTTTAATTTAGGATGGTTGGGTAGGGAAAGGCTGGGTTTATAGCAGTGCTTTCACATGCCCTTAGGAATCTTTCAATTCCTTCTTAAAATCAAGTGCCCAGCCATTCTGCAGTTACCGTGCAGCCTCCTCCTGCTACTCAGCCCACTGACCTGGGACAGCCAGGTTTCATGGGAGTCTTGCACACAGGACCTCTTAAAAAAAGAAAAAAATTCAGAACAAGCATCACACAGATTTGCTTGAAGTACCAAGCAATCATAAATACAAGGTTGTTGAGAGTAGACCTGCAGCTCTGTTGACTCCTATTGTTACCATGTTTGGGGGCATAGCTGAGGGAGGGACAGGGTGCCGATGTCTTTTCCTTTAAGCATGTTAATATTGATTTTAGAAGCTCTGTGTTCCAACAATATAAATGCAAATGCCTTGTAATTGGGAGCTGCGTGCAGAATTTCTCAACAGAAAACATGTTCAACTTTTCATGACAATGAAAGGAAAATAAAAAGCTGCTTATTTATTGCTGGTGGCTTGAATCCTGGATTTCCTTTCAAGTTACTTTGCAGTGCTAAATAAAATAGCTAATTGCAGTGCTCACAAAATTCAAATGGGTACATTTATTCTTCTGGTAGCTTGTGGCATTCAGCATTGTTTCAGCACATCCATAACTTCTGGCTGCCCTGTAAGGAAAAGCTGGGGGGGGGGAAGGCTTAGAAGCCCCAAATGCTTCTGGCCTACATCACTGCTGAGGCTGGAACAGGTACTAAGTGTTGGAAATTGAAGTGGGTGAGGATCTCAAGGTAACACTTAGATGTTTGGACTCCAGTAAAAGAAAGGAATTGTTAGTGAACCTCTTCACTTGAATTCCCTTGTGCTCCTCACCTCCACCTTTCCCACCTGGGAAGAAGCAGCAAATCTCCTTGATGGAGATGGAGCTTAGTGCGTTGAGCTCATCGGGCTGCAGTGAAACATGAGAGAGCGCCTGGCTGCCTCCTGCATCACAGTCTGTTGGGGGGTTGTGTGTGTGTGTGTCTCTAAGTGCTCACCATTTCATAATAATTACTAATGAAATTCTAGATCTGTAATAACATTTTGGAGATCTAAAACAAACCATATGCTTGTAAAAAAAAAAAAAAGAGAGGAAAAAAAAGTGGAAACAGATCAACTTTAAGCCATAAATTCTTGGTAATAGAGGCCTCTTTTTTTCCCTCCTTTCTGTTTATGTTTGATAGATATTTTTGTTTCTGCAGGAATGTCAACTCTTAATTTCATGATGTATCATGGGCTTAAGAAAATTGAATTTAATAAAGGCAAAAGATGAATGGCACCTTTAAAGGTCCCAACACTTGTCTTTATTAGCAGGACAAACTGCAGGGTCTCCAAACACTGCTTCTCTCCAAATGAAAGTTTAAATGAAAAGTACAGCAGTGTCACAGGTTAAATTTCATTGCAGGACTGGCTAACGTCGTTAGTGAGGAGTGGGGCTGATTTCATGGGGCTGGTATCTGTTGCCTTAGATACCAGTGGAGCAAACACTGCCAGAGACTGGAAAAAAAATCTCTGCTATAGGAAGCGTGCAGACAAACAGCCTGTTGGGAAAGGTCCTTTACCACTTGCTTCAAAAACTGACCAAAGAAGCCCAGAAGATGGGCTGTGCTTTCTCCTGAGACAATCAATTCAATCCTGGGGTTCCACTGCTGCTCCTGGCCACATGCTTCCCACAGACCTGCAGTAATTTTGGATATTGTTAAATTTGCCACATTTTTTTAGTGTGGCTTTTTATTTCCTCCGTCTGTCTTAATCCGGCCCTCCTGGAAGTGCTTTTTGCCTTTGGTTCTGGAAGGTGAGCAATGCCTTTGTGTATCAGATCAGCAGCAGGGCTGTCTTTCACTCTTGCTTTGCATCCAGCCACTTGATGGCCCCTGAGGATGTTTCTGGTCCCTCAGGACTGATCTCCACATGGCGGTGCAGCCCTGCTGTGAAATCCAGCTGGTGCTTGTCTCTCTCCAGGAGTGGGAATGCTTGCCTTGCCCTGCTGTGGGCTTGCCTGCTTCTGTGGTCACCCCCTGGGTAGGGTGCTGACCTGAGGGGCAATTAGTTGGTCCAGCTTGTTTGAAGGGTGGGGTGGTGTTATCCTGGGGTTAAGCCTGGCTCTGTTACAACATCCTGTCCATTGGCTTCAAACTTTTCAGTCCATTTTCTTCCTGAACAGGAGTTTGCTGCTTTCAGAGCCTAGCTGTGGTAGTTATTTTCAAGGGAGGATCAGCTTATCCATAGTTTCTTGTGCAGATTGAGTTTCTCATGTTGCCCTGGATCGTCCTGGGTGGCTGAAGCTGGTGAGTTTGGCTGCACCACAACAGGTGATCTGGTTCTGCACTTCCAACCCATAGTTGGAGTTTCATCACTTTCTTTGGGAAACTTGGTGACTTCCGGTGGGGTGGTACAGTCATGGGGAATGATGTGCCTGACTATCTGCCTCATTGTGCCTGCATGATACACTCTGAGTGTGGCACAGCCAGCCTTGGGGGAACAGTTAAGCAGCTCTGCAGCTTGACTGCTTGGTGTCTACACTTGGGCACCCCAGCACTGTTAACAGGACTTTATTTTTGAACTTTCTGTCTCAGCGACACGTGCTCCCCACATGCACTGATCTGGGCTGTGTGCTCCTGGGAGCTGCTCTGCTGCAGCCACTGTTTCTGTCCACTGTGGAAATGGGATGTTTCTTCTGGCTATTTAAATTATTTGTTGTTCCCATTTACCCACCCATCCCCTTGCCCTCCCTTTGCCTGCTGGAGTGGTGATGTCATCAGCTCATATGTATGACCTCACGATAATTTCCGCCTGTGGGTCATGGGGTTTGCAGTCAGGGTCCAAAAGCTGTGTTAGTTCCTCTGCAGCGGCTGTGTTTTCCACATGCTAATTTTACTCAAAGGAGTTGGATATTT
The DNA here is from genome assembly GCF_020740795.1 of Apus apus. Taxonomy (NCBI): domain Eukaryota; kingdom Metazoa; phylum Chordata; class Aves; order Apodiformes; family Apodidae; genus Apus; species Apus apus. The sequence goes on along the minus strand of NC_067288.1, from coordinate 21,127,675 downwards.
TTTTTTTTATTTCTTACTTGTCTTCCAGATGTTTTCAGGCAGGGTTTTTTTTGTTGTTAAACTAATTCCATTCATGTTTTAAAAATTTATGAAAACACTAATAAAAATGTCAAAGTGGTAAAAATGTTAGCTTTTGCTCTGCTTTGATTAAATTTTGCAAACTGTTTTTGAATATTAAAAAGCAATATTTTTTTTTCTCTCTCTCTCTCTGTTTTTCTCCAGAAGTGATTTGAGAGGCTTGTTGCATGGATATCACTCAGTGGGCTCATTTGCACTCCAGAACCTCAGTGCCATGCATCTCTATTAAATAACATAGACAAATTATTCTTTAAAGACACCAAACAAATTGTCACTTCTCCTCTTACATTAAACTGGGAGGAGAGGGAGTAGAGAAGGAGGGGGGTGAACACAAAGGATTTTATTACATTTATTCAGTGGGTTGCTTTTTTAATTTCATGTATATTTTTTAATAATTGAGAAATCCATTGCAACTGATTTCTTTAAACTTTTTATTAACAGATCCATGTAAATTTTTGATTGCTGATTATTCAAATAATTGAACATTCTTCTGATGGAGCGTTTTTATTTCCCTATCAGCATAAATTAGCTACAAAGAGGAAAATTAAGCAGGGCTTGCTACTGTGCCATATCCCATAGGGATGGATTGTGGGAGGGGAGCTTCCAGCTCTTCACTCTATTGGAGGTGAAGAGTGCTCCTCAGCCTCTTCTGGGAATGAGGTGCTTCATGCAGAAGGTCCTGTTGTTTGGCTGGTGGTGTCCTCCAAAAGGACAGCAAGGTGGAGTGGGTGAGACTGGTCTTGTGGAGGGCACAGACCCTGGGATGTCCTTGCTAAACTGACGTGAGCCCCCATTCCAAATGTGTCTCCACGTTTCCTGGGTAGTGCTGGCATGTGCGAGTGGAGCCAGACCTTCTTCCTTAGGCAGCCACATGTGCAGTTGCAGTGCTGAGTGCAGGGACATTCCTGCTGTCCCTTCCAGCTGCTGTGAGCATTGGCACCATCCTCCTCCATGCTCATGGTGTTGGATGTGCTCTGTGCACCAGCACCACTCACCACCCTTTGTGGTGCAGAGCTTCATGTTAGGCTTGTATTTGTTTGGGACTGTCAAGCTCCTCTTTTTACAGCCAGCTTGCTAGGCAGGATCATTTCCAGCTTCATTTTTTGTTGGTTTTAAATGAACAGCTGCTTTTCTTTTTGTCCTCTTCAGGAAATCATCGAATTCCCTATCCTGAAGCTGAATGGCAGGACGATGGAGATTGAATCCACCTTTCACATGTATGTTCAGCCTGTGGTGCATCCCCAGCTTACGCCCTTCTGTACAGAGGTAAAGTGCAAAGGTTCCCTGGTGCTTCAAGAGTCTCCCTGGGAAGCAGGTTTCCATTGCACCAGGGGTTGGGGCTGCCTCTTCACAGTGCAGCTGCAAGATTGCAAGTCATGCCAGTCTTGACTTAACAAGGGGAATAATTTTTTGCCATTGTGGTATCATGTAAAGGCCTCAGTTTGGATTAATAAATAACTCTAGCTATGATCTGCTAAGATCAGTTGTGTTTACCACTATCAAACATCTAACTGGGTGACCACAAAATAAAAGCAGTCATGTTAGCTGATGCTCAAAAATCTTGTAGCCTCTGTAAGCTCTTCGTGATTGTGCCATGCTGTTCTTTGGTGGGAAGGTCAAAGAGAGCATGGTCCATGGGAAGAAAGTGTTGTATGCCTGCATGTTTCAGAGGCTCTAAATGACTATCCCATGGGCCTGCCTCTAGGGATTTGATGTATCCTTCAGAATGGTGGAATAACCCATACTTGTATTTTTAAAACCTTCTTTTTGATGTCATGCTTCTGGGGCACTTGAAATGATTGAAGTGGCCTCTTGTTACTTGGTTACTGTCATTGTTGAGGACAGCTGCTCTCAAGCTGCAGCCAGCTTTCCCCAGATACAGAAGAGAGGATGAAGGTGGCAAATACAATCTCTAATGGTTCAAAGGAAATGTGGAGGGAAGGGAGCAGGGGTTATTGAGTTTTTGTTTTTTTTCTTTACTCAACATAAAAATTTAACTGTTTCTGCAAGCATGTTCTTCCTTCCTGCTGTAGCCATCAAAGCAAAGTTTCTAAGTTACTTTTACTTTGAGCTTTATTCCATTTACTCCACTATTTTGATGTTGGCCAATCAATGACTAAAGTACTGACTGTGGGAAACAGGGCATCTGAGGTCTTAATTCCATCCTGATCTCATCCAGGATCATTGAAACCATGATGTGTTTTCCCCAACCTCTGTAGCTGCAGGTCTAGGTCCTTGAAGTATGTATCCTGTGTGTACCAACTTGCTGAAAAAATGACTCCTCTGTTTTAGGTGCAGTCCCCTCCAGAACCAACTAGTCCCTTCCATATTTCCACCTTGTAAAAACAAATACTTTTTTTATTCCATTCTCTTATACTTAAAAAACAGCTGAAGGTATTTTATTTAAGCTTAAAAAAAAAAAAAAACGAGCACAGAAAACATTCCCAGCTGAGGGGCTTTCAGAAAGCTATAAATGTGTGAAAACAGCAGAGGGTTATAGTGGAAACAGTTTTGCAACCTTAATGCTAAAAGGCTGGGCAACTACTTTGGCTGTCCTTATCCCCATGAGACTTGCTGGACATATGCTCATACAAATGTGATAAGTCTCACAGCTTGCACCTCATCTTTGCTAAGAGCAATGTCTTCTTCAAGAGTGGAGCCCAACATGTCTGGTTTGTATGTCATCTAAATTCTAGAGAGAAGTTGTCTCACTCATTAACTTCCATCAAAATTCCTTTTTCTGGAAATTCCTTTGTGTCCTCCTGCCCTGCTGCTACAGGCTACAGCTCAGTTGTTGCTTGAGAGTCTGCAGGACTTGCGTGGTGTGGCTGTTTGAGCTGAACGGAGCCTCCAGCCTGAGCATGCTGAGGGCTTCTCTGAGTGCTGAGCTGTGACCAAGCCATTCAGCCCATCTAATTCTCCCACACTGTGGTACCCATTTCTGTGCCTTCTCTTGCTCTTGGAGGCCTGGAGTTGGTGTTTCTGCAGGTTTGTCTCTCCTGCGTGGACTCCTCGAGCAAGTGAGGCCACATGTGTGTGCTGGCTGTGTGTTTGCAGGAGTCCTCAGGACAGCCACAGGTGTCCCAGCTGCAGCACTGCACTGCAGATTCTCTTGCTGATTTCAGTCTGGTGTCTTGTGTCCAGGGGTGGATAAAAATGGGCAGTGCTGAGGCCAACAGGCAAAGTGTTTGCAGAATCCCCACCACTGTGTATCAGTGGCACAAAATGGTCTAACTCTCCAGGTTTGGCAAGTTCTTGGTTATTAACAGCCTGGGTTAGGGAGCTGGTTTTAATCCTAGCCTGGAAACCACTGGCTCCACAGCAATCCCTCATGCACAGCATGGCCCCTTTCTCTGCTGGCTTGGTGGTCTCCCTGCCTGTTGCAGGGGCTGCTGTGAGATCCAGGGAGTGGGGTCATGTAGGAGGGGTAATGGCTTGTCACTGGGCCCTGTGTCTGGGGCTGCCTTTGAAATCCCACCCTGAGAGCCACAGGTGAGCTGGTTGTGCTGAGGACTTACTAACAGTTGCAAAAAATATGCATTTGTATTTGCAGCTGGTTTTTTGCAGTGGCTGCTTAGAGACCTGTGGGGTTGGTGGTTCAGGGTCAGCATCGTGCCCCTGGCATAGGTTCCCCTGAGACCTTGGGGACATGGCCAAGGCGTGCAGTGTGTCCAGCTCCTGTGGAGCTGATACCTGCACAGCTCCAGCGTTTGCCATTGACTTTCTGCTGGTTTATGTTTTCTGAAAAATATCCATTTTGCTAAATGCCAGTAAAGGGCTTTGTCTAGGCACCTCTGCTTAGAAAGGGTGAGATTTATTGGCCTCTTTTGTCTACAAAGAAAGACCAGGCCTGATTATCAGATTGTGCACCAGAGACAAGTGCTTAGGTAATCAGCAAACTGTCTTGGAGTAGAAATACGATGGTTTTCCAGATAAACTCTGTAGGAAAAGCAGTGGTGTTGACATTATAGGAGAGCCTGTCTGCTGTACTGCTGCTTTCTCCTCCACTCGCTGCCTTTGCTGGGAAGCAGTAGGACTGCCTGGTATAGACTTTATGTGAGAGGATTTTGAGGTTTGCTCAACATTACTCCTTGGGTCTGGCATACCTCTCACATCTCCCTTCTTGAAGAAGACCACAGAGCACAGGAAGGATGTTTGCAAGTGGTCACCCTCAAGGCATTCCTTTGCTTAGCTTTTGGTCTGTCCTTTTTCCTCCAACTCCTCACACCAGTGACCAGGAGCACATCTTCCAGTGCTGGCTCAATCTGTAGCCCTCATCTGGTGCCCCTCCTCTTCATCTGCTTTTTTAAAACAACAGGTCATTGTGCTTGGTTGTAGTGAGGAGCCTGCTGAACATCTAGACAGAGAAGGTAGAAAGTGCTTGCAAGTGGTTAGAAGCTGTTGTGAAGTATATAAAGCTCATTATGCCCCTTTAGAAGATGCAAGTGGTTTCTTTGATGCCAAGCAAAGTTTATACCAACAGCTTAAGTGAAAGATTCCCTCTACACAGAAGGTGCTTGTACAGGCTTTTTCATGGTACTTTGCTCTCTTTTTATGATTAATTTTTATTGTTGTTGTTTTGTTTTTTTTCCTGAAGGACCAGACAGTAAAAATACAGAAAGATAAATGCCTTATAGCTTATGTTCCTGAGTACCATGTGGTTCTTGGGATCACCAGTGAAACTTTACAATTGTGCAGTTTTATGTTTTTATGCTTTGTCAAAGCTGCAAGACCAGATAGTGCTGCAGAGACCCAATGCACTAGGTTGGGTGTTACAGATGGATTTAGCTGATAACAGAAAGGGTGAGGAACTAGAATTCTGTTCCCTTTTGAGCACTCTGACCTGTATTGAAAGATACCCATGGAGCATGTATATCCCTTTATATTCATGTGTGCAATTCTGCAGCATGGTTCTTGCACATATGTGTTTGGCGGCGTGTTCTTGTATGGATAAATTGGTACTTTGGCCTGGCAGGGAAGGAGTCTTGGGCTGGATCAATCAGTGACTCTTTGGTGAGACCCCTGCATCTGCCTTCCTGTTCCTCCATCCTCCTGGTGGGAAATGTCTGGATAAGGTCATTTCTCCCTGTATTCCCATGACCATCAGGTGTGTAGCACTGAGTAGACACAGTGCTGAAGGTGCCTGGAGTGGTAGAAGCCATTTATGTCAGTGCTGGCCATGATACCAAAAGGTTGCCTGTCATTCTTAGTACAGGAAAGACATGGACCTGTTGAGTGAGTCCACTGGAGGGCCACAGAAATGGTCAGCGTGGTGGAACATCTCTCCTGTGAGGAAAGGCTGAGAGACTTGCAGTTGTTCAGCCTTGAGAACAGAAGGCTCTAGGGAGACCTTATTGCAGACTTTTAATACTTACAGGGGACTTTCAAGAAAGATGGGGACAGACTTTTTGACAGGGCAAGGGTTAATGGGTTTAAACTAAAAGGTGGTAGATTCAGGCTAAATATAAGGAATAAATTTTTTACAGTGAGGGTGGTGAAACACTGCCACAGGTTGCCCAGAGAGGAGGTGGTAGATGCCCCATCCCTGAAAACATTCAAGTTCATGTTGGTGCTCTGAGCAACATGATCTAGTTGAAGATGTTCCTGCTCACTGAAGGGTTGTTGGACTAGATGACCTTTAAGGATCCCTTCCAACCCAAACTATGCTATGATCCTTTCTCAGAAGCTCATTTTTCAGACACTTCTAGAGGTTTGATTTGAGAGGCAGAGCCAGCTCATGTCAGTAGGTGAGCTGTCAGCCTCTGCCAGGGTGATGCCTGGAGAGAAATAAGTCAAGAGAAGCAAAAAACAAGCCAGGGAGCTTTAAAAGCTGTTCTAAAGAGTCTTGCATTAATCTCTCCAATCTGTTTGCTTTTCAGAGTATGGGAAGTCTGTAGATAGCAGCTGTTACCCAATTAAAATACAGATTAATATAAAAACAGTTTCTAGAATATAAAAGAGTCTGTGTCCCTCCACTTCCTTAAAATTCCATCTCATAATGGCTTGATGAACTTGAGAAACCCACCTAGAGGAACTCTATTCTTAAAATTAAAATACTCTTTCCTTAAAAGGTATATATTACCATTCTGTGGAAGTAAGTATGAGAAAATAATCTTTCCACTTACAGCTTATTCAGTGAGTCAGGTATTTGGTATTCATTAAATGTAATTACAGTTTAATTGGAGTTTAATCTCTTTTTTTTTCCCCTTTCCTCTGAGTTCAGTGCTGTAAGCCAAGCAGCCAAAGACAGAGGTAGAAACCATTGAGCTTCTTTCAGTTATCACACATTTAATAAAGTGGAGCCCCGTGGTTTGGGCAAGGACTTATGTTTCATGAGTAGGTTGAGCTGATCTGTGTGGAAGAGTTACTCCTGGGTGGTGGGGGCCTGTCAGCACTGGACCCTATGGCTTCTGGAGACTTGGATGTGTGTGCAGGCAGCAGGACATGCTCCTAGGCTGTGTTTGACCTTTATTTTATGAAAACGTGTGAGATGTGTAGCTTCAGGAAAGTGCCATATGAAGTGAAATCCTGTAGTGTGCACTTGTTTTAATAATGATTTTTTTAATTACTTGGGTGCATTGATGGCAAGCTACTGACCTCCGATATTCAATATGTTAAAAGACAGTTTTGTCAGTTGGAAGGCAGACAGAAAAATTATCCGTTTTCCATGTGCCTCAAGCTATCCTGGGCAGACACAGGCAGAAGCCCATGAGACGGATTCCTTTATGCATGTGTCTAGCTTTAAACAGCCAAGCAGTCCAGGCACAGTCAGTAGGACTGTCTGTTGGCAGGACCTGTTCCTAAGGAACCTCTTGAAAAACAGAGTAGACCAGGGTTCTGGGAGAAAGTGTTTTTCTTCAGATTTCATTCAATTGTTTTAAATACAATTTCATAATGCAAAGGGATGCTGGGATGGACCTTGGGACAGTGTGTGTGCTGGCTGCCCGGTGCTGGGGTGGGTGACTGGGTCTGTTCTGAGCCTCACAGTTATCTATTCTGTCCATATAACACTGTGCAATGTTGGTGTCACTGCAATAGCAGGGGAATGGTAGTTGTCAAACAATCAGTGACAAGACAGCATCAAAACTGATCAAATGCCTGTTGAAGAAGGGCAGTGTTTAGGTATCACAGTGGTATGCGAAGCAGAGGGCACCACTGTTCTCCAAGTGGATCCTGCCCTGCTGAGAGCTTGCTGTTTTCTGGTGTGGGTAGGAGCCCCCCTATATCTCTATGATTGGGATAAAGCTATGCCCTTGCCTGTGGCTGGGGAGCTGCCAGAGTCACTCTGCTGTGGCTAGCTCCTCCTCAGCCATGTCCAAGTGGGTCACAGGAGCATGTTTGGGTTGCAGTGAGATGGACAGGAGAGGAGACCTCTCTAATGATCTTTTGAGTGCTGCTCTGATGCCTGCTTTCTGTTTGTCTCTCATTTCAGCTGACTGGGATTATTCAAGGCATGGTGGATGGACAGCCGAGCCTCCAGCAAGTGCTTGAGGTAAGCAGAGTAACCTTTAGTTCCTGAACTCTGACCTCTGGTCCTGTCGTTCCCTCTTCATCTCTTTCCCTGCACCCTCCCCTTGCTGAGAATCGAACCGCGTAATTTGACTATGATTACAGCTTCATTAGAATAACATTTGCTGTCACATTGGTGACACACTGCTGAGAGTATTGAACCATTGATCTGTCATCTCCAGCTGTTCATGTCAAGGGTGCTGACAAGAGATCCAAACTCCTGCCAGTAGATAGGAGAAGAGGTGATTCTTGCTTGCACCAGTTCTAAAGCACCAAGACAGTGCTCAAGACCACTGCTTCAGGAGCTTCTGCCTTCTTTTTCTTTCTCCTCCCTCACCACTTTATTAAATTAAGTTTTTCTACCTATTTAAATGCTTAATAGTACATGTAGTATAGAAAGAAAATGCCTCTAAAATCTAATTTGGGGGATGTGCAAATGCAGATATAGCCCTAATAATGCCATCTGCTAAATGTTGAATTCCTACAGCATTTAGGGCTTAATTAGCTTGCAAGTATTTCTCTATCAATAGCTTTTGTTGGTAGTCAAATAGTGAAGGAAACCTCCTCAAGCAGAGCCTGCTTGGGATGCAGGTTGGTATTCGATGCATTATCTCTGTCAGGATTTCCATTGCTGTGTTTTCTAATTGTTCCTAATCAGAATAATTGCAACAATTGCTTATCTGAGGAAATAAAATTAAAGGCTTTAAAATCTTCCATGGTCACAGCACTTCACAGGCACTGACATGAAGGAGTTCAGAAGGTGTTAGTGCTGCTGTTCCTTGCTCCAAGGAACCTTATAGGGCTGGCTGGAAGAGCCTGGCAGCCCGAGGAAGGCAGTAGTGTGGCAGAGAGGCTGGCTGCTGCTTTCAGGGGAGCTTTAGTTCAGAGAGCTCTTGTACTACAATTGATCACAGAAGGGCTGTGGCAGTGAGATGAGGCCAAAGATGGTGCTCTTTGAAGGTGACACCTTGCATCCATGCAAACCCCCAGCTCTCCTTGGTGCTCTCCAGAGAGCACATAGCAGCAGTGTGTCTGTGAGCATACAGGTGCCTGTGTGGGCTGCCGCAGGAGGGAGACTCCTCTTTGCTTGGATGGGTGAATGTACATTGCTGCTGTGGGAGTATTGCAGAAAATGCTTCATTCTGTTTCTACAGAAGCTTCTTAAGAGTGTGGAAACATTTCTGTAGATTTCTTCTATTTGGACTGAAAAGGTGTTCACACAGCAGCATGTTTCTAGTTTAAAATGGGATTCGGGTCAGGCAGGTCCTGGGACATGCAAGTTTATTCAGGAGCAGAAGGCATCAACTGAGGGAAAAGAGGAGTGATTTCTCTTGCTGCTAGTGAGGCTGCATAATTGCAGCTGACTGCCTATCACCTGCCACCAGAAGATTTTGGGCACATCATTTCCTAGTTCTAGCTGGAATAAATGCCTATGCAAGGGTTTTAGACTAGGTTAGTTCCTCTTGGTTAATCCCCAAGGTGGATGTTCTTCCTCAAGATTAACATGACCCATTTCTGAAGTGGATCCAGAACTTCTGTCCCTATGGGAAGCTGATCAGGAATAGTGGATTCACTTTAAATGCACAGTGTGCCCTGAGCAAGCACCTCCTCAGAACTTTAAGACAAAAAGAGAGATCCCTTGGAAGAGGAAGGGGACACATGACTTTGCTTGTTACTGCTGCACAGTGCCTGTGTGTGCCCAGTCCTTCCATTTCTCCCCCTCTCTCATCTCCCCTTGTGAATCGGAGCATGTGAAGAATGCTGTAGGTGAGGGATGCCATCCCAGGATGCCCATGTGTTCTCCTTACTGGAGGAACACAAGTTGCACTCACTATGAACCCATTTGGCACAGGGAGTGGAAAAGTGGAGGAGGAATGCCAGGTAGCGGTGCAGTAGTATCGTCCCATTAATGCTGCACAACTTCCATTCCTCCACAAGCAGAGCTGCTGTGGTGTCTGATAAGATCATCTCTGCTCTGGTTGCTTGATGTCTCCTATCAGAAATCTTCAAAGGTCCAAACGTGCTGTTGTTGAGATGGCAAGCAAAGAAAGAAGAGAGAAGGGGAGAGGGTGGATAAGATCACAATTTTCTTCTCTCTTGATTGCAAGCAGCTTATCTGAGTTTAACTGTTGTGGCTCGGCCTGTCTCTGCAAAACTCATCCCCTTTTCTTGCCTTCCTTTCAGAGGGTTGATGAGTGGATGGCGAAGGAAGGCCTCTTAGATCCCAGCGTCAAGTCGATTTTTGTGACCTGTGGAGACTGGGATTTGAAAGTGATGTGAGTATGGAAGGGGAGGGAGATTTTTCTAGGCTTTATTGCTCTGCGCTTGCCTGTAGCATGTATGTCTTTGTCCTTGCAGTCTCTAGTCTTTGTTTCTTAGGGAAATAATTGTTTTTCATGCATAATTGGGAGTGGAGGGTTGTGAAGACAAGCCACCTGAAGATGGATGGGTGCTGGGCATTGTGCAGGGTCACTGCCTAAGATACTCCTTATAGTGAGTGAATCCTTTCAGAGTCCCAAGAGCGGTTTAAACTGGAGCTTTAAACTGGATAAATTGTTTTCCCTTTTATCCAATATGCTTTCCAAAGGAGTGGATATTTCTGAGGCCATACATGTCTGTTTCTATACAACCAAATCAAGCAATGGTCCTTACCTGACTTCCACATGTGATGCTTTGTTTTTGTCATCTTGGCACACTAACTATATGTGACTCACAAAGTAGTCTTTGGAAGGAGTGCAAGCCAAGTCTGGAATGCTTCATGGGTGTTGTTATTGTTAAGGTCATCATCATCAGCTGGGCAACTGTATCTGGAGGGTACCAGGTGGGGGGACCCACACCAGGATCTGCAAGTGTCAGTGTATGTGTGTGCTTTGTTATGAAAATAGCTAAACCACCAACATAAAAAGTTATTTTTAAAAATGGTGTTAAATGTCTAAGAACTAATTAGTTTAATCTGTAAGGTGTTCATGGGTCAGTGTCATATTGTGCTGAGTTCACTTGGATTCTTACAATCTTGCTTCAGCTTTTCATTTCCTCAGAGTGCTGGATAAAGACTCCTGTTATTATCACACTGGTAAAGATGGGCTTGACACATCCAATGCTAAACTGACATCCACAACTCGTTAGTAGTGTTACTTCATTTTCACTGTGACGTTTGTTTCGTCAAGTCAGAAGCCTAAATAAACTGCATACAGCCTGGGAGCAGTCAGCACCAGTTCTTTCCTGCAGAGTGGTCTTTGTAGAATGGCAGCTCCTTGCCTCTTCTTGGTGTGATTAGTGAGACATGAGGTATGAGGACCAAAGCAACAGCACAAGTGCTAGGGGAGATGAGAGATCTGCCATGCTCCAGACAGGAGTGTGGTATGTGAGCTTCTGAGTCAAAATTTGAGTCTCTGCTGGGGCAGTGTCCATAGCTGGTATGTATTTCCAATTCCTGTGTTACTGGTTTAAATTAAGAGTGAGGCTTATTTTTCTTTACGTATCTTGTTTAAACTTGGATTAGAGACCAGCAGAAGGACAGCTGCAGGGATGTGCTAAACTTCTGTTTCTCATCTGTTCTCTTTTCTCAATTTTTTACTCCTATATTGCTGTTCTGAGACTGTTCTGTCCAGTTTACAGCTTTTTGTGATGGTTGTGAGGAACAGACTTACCTTTGCTCAAAGCTCATCTTTTCATCACTTTCACAGTGGGATAATAAGGCTCCCAGATAATATGCTAACTTGGTGTCTGAATGGAGGAGACAAACTTCTGAATGTTTTTTTTTTTTTCTTCAGAGTTCTACAGAGGGCAAGTAGGGGTAAAGATGAGCCCCATTTCTGGTGAGCCATAGGGATTGTGGGGTGAGCTGGATCAGCAGGACATGCAGTTCTGGAGCAGAGATACTCAGTTCTCCATTTGCAGTGGTCTCTTGCATGGCTTGTTCCTCACTAGTCAACTGGAAAATAAGACTTCATTCCTGGCCATGGAGTTGCAGCAAGTGGTTCATTTCTCCCTCTTCCTTTTAAGTTTTGGGTTGTGTGTTTTGTTTTTTTTTTTAAACCATTAACTTCAGAATTCAATCCCAAAGCATCTCCAGGGCGAAGCAGAAAATACGTTTTGTGTTTCCAAGCACATGGATGGTGGGAGTCTGGCTGCAGCTGCTCAGTGAGTAGCACATCACACTGCTCGGTCGCCGATTGGGTGGTGCAGTAACATCACATCTCATTAGTGTGGTGCCAGTGAATGAGGCTTGAGTGAGGACTCCCTGCCAATTCTGACTTGTCTCATTTCCCACTGCTTTTATCCGTCACCACAAATGCTGAGTCTCCCTCCTGAACTAATTAAGTTTGCGTGTGTTTAGACACATTGCCAAATAGGGTTTAGCAAAGCAGAACTGAGCATCTCTTTTTAAAAAGGGAAGGCAGCTGAAACAAGGCCACTCGAATAGGGAGATAGAGCCTGAGAGATGTGGAACATCTAGGAGGTATTCCAGGGGATCAACCTGTCCTTCTCTACAAGACTTGTGGTGTAGCTGGTGCCCTTTTGCTACCATGTTGAGACCACATGCTGGGCACAGGAGGCACTGGGGCAGAGGTCCACGTTTGGAGGAGTGTGTTGGTAGAAGTGTTGCATGGTAGAAGCCCCACTGAGTTCCAGAGGAATTTGGGACAATGAGGTGAGTGCAGTGCAGGGCTTCCTGGCTTAGTGAGTGGCAACTTGGAGCAGGTTCATTCCTAACTCCTTATCTTCCTTAATAATGATAACTGCTTACACAGTGTGATTTCCTATCCTCCATTGTCCTTAGCTTGGCTCTTGGTGGGAAACCATGCAGCCTTGTTTCTGGCTTCTCCAGTGATGACCTAGGCATTTAGTTTGACTTCTGTCTGCATGTGCTATTGAAGAGCTGAGGCATGGTATCTTCTGGACGGGCCTGTCTGCTGCGAGAGATCCCAGTAGATGCCACTGGTAGGTGCCAGGGCACTGGGAGATGCAGTGGGGTGAGCAAGCTGGATGGAGGCTGGGGAAGTGGCTAGAATAAAGAGGAGGAATATACAAGCCTGTCAGTTGTGAATGTGGGAACAAGGTGGAGAAATGGCCCTGTCAAAGCTGGGAGATGCAATATGTGTAGCACTCCTAGCTCTGCTGATGGTGTCTAGCAGTATCTGAGTCTGCAGGATTCAGGATGGAAGCTCAGCTGCTACAGGATCTATGAAGCCTCGAATTGGCTCAGGGATCTTCAAGGAATGAGGCACTATGTGTCTACAGACTTGATTTCTCTTGAATGGTGGAGCTTTCTTGGGAGATCACAAAGCTGTTTGGCTTCCCTCTGACAACAGGGAGTGTTAGTCCCAAGGTGCTGAATGCCCAGAAGAGGACACCCAAGCATCTGGGGAGAGCTCATGGAGGTTCAACATGAGTCAAGGTCCTCAGCCATGCCACCAAAGACCTTGTCATGGATGTGGTGCTCCTTCAGAAGGAGAGTCCTCTGTTGGAGGGATTTGGTCACTGCTGGAGAGAGCCTATTGCATGGGAGGGCTCAGAAATAGAGCACTGATCCTCTACTGGCTGCACTTGGATCAACTGGCTTTCAGCGCTCGGTGTGTGTGAACCAAGCTGGAGTCAGGGAGACAGCAGCTCTCCTGCCACCGCTCCCCTTCCCTCTTGTTAAGATGCAATTTCTTTAATGAGGAAAACCTCTTGAGTAGGAACATCACCTTTCTGAAGGCTTGTCCTGACAAGGCAGTTCAAGCCGACAGAGTCGCATATCAACTTCAGCAAATATCAGTCACTCATTACAGAGACTCTTCTTCCCCCACTCCCCAGCAACACCCCTCGTTCCCAGACAAGGGAATGAATCACACTCCTGCTCTTGAATACATCATGACAAGTTGTGGTTCTAATGAGAGAGGGCCATTCATTCTGGGTGGAAAGTTCCCTGTGTAGACACAGAAATGTTATTAATTAAAGAGAGCTACCTGAAGCAAAAGATGAAAGGAGCACCAGACCTGCCAAGTTAAAATATGAGTGGGGATACAGCCTCGTTAGGCACACGGTTCTCAGGCCTCTGAGTCCTCAGCAGGAGGATTCCTTTAGCCTGTTGCAAGGAGCTGTCCTCCAAGTTTAGCAGCTCCAGGGATGGATTCAGATACCTGGCATAGTCTGCTTTAGTGCTTGGACCTCATCCTGTACTGGGGTTGGAACTGCCACTATTCATTAAGCAAATTACATTGATTTGGCATTGGTTGGTGAGGGTAACATGCCTCTGAAGGGCTGAGGGTGCTGCTGACTGCAGGAAGCAGTTTTAGTGGGAAAGAGGGTACTTGGTGCCTGCCAGGGTTGAGCCCTTATAATGTAAGCTCTGCAGTATGGTTTGTCTCCTCTGAAATGTCAAATTGCCTCCTTCCATGTACAGAACTAGTTTGCCTGCTCTTAAGCACAATATGAATTAATCTTGGTAAGCAAAGAAGCATTTACAATGTGTTCCTAGCTACAGAGCTGAGATGTGGTGAGGTTAAGTGATATGCCTGTGGTTGGGCAGGCAGAGACAGGAGCTGAAGCCACATGTGCAGAATCTCAGCCCAGCACCTTAATGTCAAGAGCATCAGTTAATCCTTCTCCTTCCAGCTCTGGATCATTCTGCAAATGTGTTGAACATAGGTAAAAGTGTGTGGCTTTGGTCTATGTACCTCTAACATGAGGATCCTGGTGCTGCACTTATTGTGGCTCATCAGAACATGCTAATTTATGTCTTTACAGGAAACTACTGCTCAGAAGTTTATTTTCTTAAATAAGTGTTAAAAGGCAAGTACTCCTTAATATAGTGATAAAACACAGTGAAGTGTCTTGAAATGTTTATAGCCCTTGGTGCTCTTCCTAGGTTACATATTAGTAAATTCTGAGCAGTAAATTACACCATTGCTTGATTTTATCTTACTATTTAAATTCTTTCTTTACAAGTTACGCAGGCTGGGAGGACGCTTGCCTTCTCAGACCAGCTTCAAGCATGGCAATGAGTTGGTCTTTCCAACCTTCTGTCCTGGAGGCTTTGTTTGAGATCAACCTTAGGTCATGAATGAAGAGGGATTGGTGGTGTTAGTGTTCCTTGTGCATGCTGTTCTTTATCCTAGTACCGAGGAGGGGAGTGGTAGTCTCTGCCTGGGGGAGAAATTGCGGACAGCTACTGAATTGGGTGAGTGGGACCTTTTAGGTAGAGGTGGGAAGAAGCAGAAGGTGTAGGTTGGGCTGGTTGGGTGGCAGCAGTGCAGGAGGTAAGTTCAGAGGGTGGTGGCATGGTTTAAACCCAGCCTGCAGCTGAGCACCGCACAGCTGCTCTGTCACTCCCCCTGGTGAGATGAGAGAGAGAATAAGAAGAGTAAAAGTGAGAAAACTCATGGTTTGAGATAAAGACAGTTTGACAAGTAAAGCAAAAGCCACTCACACAAGCAAGGCAAAACAAGGAATTCATTCACTACTTCCCATCCACAGGCAGGTGTTCAGCCGTCCCCAGGAAAGCAGGCCTGCATCATGAATGGTTACTTGGGGAGGCAAATGCCATCACTCAGAACTTCCCCTCCTTCCTTCTTCCACCACCTTTTATTGCTGAGCATGGCATAATATGACGTGTAATGTTGAGGTCAGCTGTCCCAGCTGTGTCCCCTCCCACCTTCTTGAGTACCCCCACCCTACTTACTGGTTAGGTGGGGCGAGAAGCAGAAGAGGCCTTGGCTCAGTGCAAGCACTGCTCAGCAGTAATGAAAACATCCCTGTAATTATCCCTGTTGTTTTCAGCACAAATCCAAAACAGTCTCACACTAACTGCTATGAAGAAAATTAACTCTATCCCAGACAAAAACAGCACAGGTGGTTTTCAGAGTAACAAGAGCAAGCTGGTAACTGAAAGATAACATAGTAATCTTGTGTTTAAAAATAATAAAACAATTCCTTTCCAACTAAGATACTTGGATTAGCTTGTTGCTGTTGCTTTTAGTGGAGATCGTTTTGCTGACCAAGCCTATGGTGTATCTCTTCACATGGTTACCTTGTCTGAAGGAAGAGGGTGGTGTGAACTACAGTGCACGGATGGGACTGAGTATTCAGGGTCAAGAACCTTTCAAGTCAGCTTTGCTGATGGAGTCATTCATGTAATTACATCCTAAAGTGCTTTGCCAGAGCTAAGCACGGCAGCCTTGTGAGCATGCTCTTCTCTAGCACTTATAGGGAGTAGCATTGACCCCATTCACTTCTGCAACCCTTCAGTCCAGCTTTTTGTTTTTCAAGGAAGTGATATCACTTATGAAAAATAAATTGTGGATGTTGCAGTTCACCCTCTGTACTCTTACATAAAATTAATGTAGCACACTTGGTTTTTCTTGTCCTGCAACAGTTCCCCTGGCTGTCTCCTGTTCTTGACTTTGTTTGAAATCCACTGATTGCATGAGCTCTGGGAATGCCTTTGGGTTAAGCTTTGGACATGAAATTTTCGCATAGGGATCATCATGCAGTGGGCTCTCACCTTCAGGTCTGCTGCTTGTCTGGCAGGTCATAGGAAAGGCATTTGTCATAGTCAGGGCTGTAGTGGCCACAGATTTATTGAGCTGTGATGCCCAACACACTCTGGGAAGCACAGACTCTGCTGCCTGGGAATTAGGATCAAAGAAGTTGGAAGCAGCATGGAAGATGATGGAGAAACTTGGAATAAATTTACAGGGTAGAGTGGAGTGAGACACATTGCATCAAGAACATAATTTCCAGCACTAAACTGTTGAGATAAGACAATGAATGGAGGTGGATTTTCCATCCCTGGGTAACTTATCTCAAGCTGCATTTGGCAACAGCCATGCTGAACTGATTGTAAGCCATTGGTCTCAGTGTCATCTGCTTATACAGTAAGGAACCATAATTCCCTTGGCAGCAAGAATTGCTAAGGTGAATTCTGTGCCCAGTATTATAATGAATATGGGCAAAACAGTTTCAAAATAATTTGGTCTGTAATGGGTATTTGATAAAAAAGCACACCCCGGCCTCTGTTTCTATGAGAGAGCCCTCTAATAGCAGCTCAACATCATGGTTATCCTGGGCCCTGGGGAACTGAAAAGCTGTTTGGCTTGGGGACTGTGGAGGATAAACCACTGGAGGGCTGTTTGCCCTCTGAGTATTGTTGTCTGCCACATGTGTGAAAAATAGGGTTAGCTTCACAAAGTGTGAATTCTCTTTATTGCTTCAAAAACCTTAATTTTTCCAGCGTTAGACAGATGTAGTGTTTCATGCTGGGGCTGAAATGTCAGCTGTCTCCCTTTGGATCCCAACTCTTCTTAATTCCCAGCTGAAGCCAAGCAGTTGCATGTTGGCACCAGAGCTGCCTTCCCGGTGGCTTGGCTGGGAGTGGTGCTCTCCTGGCTTCTCTGCTCAGAGAGTTCTGCTTAAAAAATACTGCCAGCCTGAGAGCAGTGTCCTTCCCCTTTTGCTTGGTCCATTCAAGCCTTGTGTAATTCAGTAGCTTTCTTGAAAGCATTTTATTTTGTATGCGTGTTTGTTCCCGGTTGGGAACCATTTTCCTCGATGGGTTCAGTCCCTTTCCTCCTGAAGCTCCTGGCTGGCAAAGACCTACTGGGCCATCTTGAGGTCATCCCTGGTATTTTCCCTCCAGCGCATTATCTTGTGCTGTGTCCAGCAATTCTCCGTATCCTGAGGAGTGGATGTCTGGGTGTGTGCAGGACTCAGGAGGATGCTGGAGCTGTAGACTAACTATTGGAGCTGAGTCTGTTCCATCTTGGAGTCACCTTTTTCTGTGGGTTTGGCCAGGGTACTGCCTTCAGCCTGACACCACTAAGGTTGTCTTGTGCTCAGAGATTGATCTGGACCAGGTCTTAGCAATGATGTGAGGCATATGGAGGTGGTACCAGAAGAAAGAGCAGCATAGAGAAGGTGATGGGAAGAAGACTGAGGAAGTGGTGTGATGTGCTGGCAGGGCTGTGTGCGGGAGGCTTGTGCTGCCCAGGACTTCATCCTGCCTTGGTTCCAGCAGCTTGGCCTGCCTCTCTTTAAGCAAGACTTTCTACTCTCTTCTGCCCAGCACTTACACTCTGGGACACCGTTTGTTTTCCCTCTGTAGGTGCCTCTTCAGTTTTTCCATCTGGGTGTTGACCCAGGTCTCGGTGCTGACTGTTGGCCAGTCTGCTGGAGGTGCCTGGGCACCAGCTGAGCTCAGCTCCTCATCCCTGTCTGGAGTCACATGTGTCTTTTGCAAACTGGGATGGAGGGAGGAGGCTGGTGGGAGGTTGCCAAAACCTCTCCTCTAGCTCACTGTGCACCTAGCTCTGAAGAGAACTGTTACATTTTATGGACCGTTTAGCTTCCCAATGGTGATCCTAATTCTTCACACCATGTATGTGCCATTTCTTGGTTATTAAATGGACCCCTGAAAAGGAGCTGCCCTCTGAGTCAGTGCTCTTCCATACACTTAATTGCAGGTGGGTTTTGCTTAAGCTGTGAGGCTTAATATTTCCAAACTCCCTGTGCTAAGAGGGTGAATTAATACCCAGGTCTCCCTGCGGCTGTGGGGACTGACCCTTGTTCACCATCAGTAAGAGTCAGGAGAAGAATGCCTATACAGGGAGTAACTCAAACTTTGAATTGCTTTGGAGGAAGTCCACTTGCTTTATGCATGGAGATCAAGAGCCCTTTAAGGGCTGGCTGGCCAGGTGTCTCAGTCTTTCATCTCTATATCCTTATATTGTGTGACACTTCAGGTGCCAAAATAGCTTCCATTCCTTGGGGGCCCAAGCAAGGTCCACGCTTAGTGGGAAAGGACTGACAAGTCAGCTGAAGAATGGATGACTGTGGTTGCACAGCAGGTGTGAGATGGATGGATGGGAGGTTCTGGTCAAGTCACTGTGTCACGTATCAGAAAACAGAGATGGCAAGCTGTTAGGCTATATATTTCAGGTGTGAGGAAGCTGCCAAGGTCCCTGGCATTGTGAAATGCTAAGTGAAATGTTACTGCCACGTGGAGCACAGCAGTGTGTCAGCATTAATGAAACTGGTGTAGGGAGTGCACGTGTGGCCAGTCTGGAGGGTTAATGTGTGTGAGGGTGATAAGTTTAGGCAGGGGTTTGTCATCAGAGTTGCCATGCTTGGGAAGCAGTCTAATGGCAAGACCACATGAAAAGAAATTGGAGCCTCCAATGAAAGCGCTGAGAGTCATCAGTTGCCAAAGTTTTTTTGCACTTGCTTCAGGCCTGAAGCTAATCGCTGGCTTAAGGGGCTCTAAGCACCTGGGTCTTGCATTGGCTTTATAGGTAAGGTGAAATTAAGAAGGGGCTAAGTAATTAATTCCTCTTGCTGTGACCAGGATAGGAGATGATTCTGACTTGCCCCTTCTTCTCAGAAGTTTCTTTAGAAGCTGGTAAGGACTCTGGTTGTGAAATCCAGGAAGCAAAGAGGATCCCTGGGTGCCTGACAATTCCTTTGCTGGTTCTCTCTCGCAGGCAGCCTCAGGCTGCCTGTCTCTTTGTTAAGAGAGTGACAGCAATGTGACACCGTGAAAATAATTACTAACAAATCACGGTGGTGACTGCAAACAGCTCGCTGTCTTCAGAGGCATGTCAGGGAGCATTAGAGCAGGGCCGTGGGAGCAGCAGAGCGGCTAGGGGCTCTTTCTCTGCTCTAGGCTGAGGGAAGATCTTTGGAGACCTTTGGCACCCGCCACCCCCGCATCCATCCCTTCTTGTTGGCTTTTACTTTCTTTCTTCCCTTCCCTGCCTTTCCCATCAATAATTAAGTGCATTAATTGCACAGTGAGTTCAGGAAAGCGCAAATGTTAAGACTGGGCTTCTGCCTTCTTTGGATTCAGCAACCAGCTGCAGAGCAGCAGAGGAATTTCTGAAGGGGTATCGTGGGCAGAAGCACATCCAAGCTGTGTTTCCTATCTTGCAGCCCTTGTGTGCTGCCCTGTGTAGTAATCTTTATTAGCAGTGTGTCCCTAGGAATTCATGAGCTGCTGGTACAGTAGGAGAATGGCCTGTGTCTTATCCTTAGGAGCCTACAGTTTCACTGAACCTGAAAGTAGGCTTGTATTTGTGCAGAGCATCATGGCAAATGTGCAGTCCACTGACAACTCCAGGAAAAAGAGTTGGCAGAGGAACAAGAAGGCCTTCCAGGATGCAGTAGGGATGGTGCCGGTCAGCATGGCTGAAGCTGCAGGGAAAAATGATCCCTCAGAGAATAAACAGCAGACAGGTCATTGGTGGAGACAGGGTTGGTACCAAACAGAGCACCTGGAGGAGTCTGTGCGGGGATGAGACTGCTGTGTTGGAGTAAGGACCCTTCTACAGAGTTACACAGAGTATGAGGAGAAGCCCTCTATAAAACTTATTATGTTGCTATAAAGCTCCCTCCAAAGGGAAGGTCTAGCAAAGATACTGATATGAAACTGGAAAGCAGCTGCTGACTTAAGTATCCTTCAGCAGGATCGATAATCAAAGCTGTGGACAACCTTTGAGAGGGGAGCTCATAGCCTCCTCTTGTTGTTCTTGGTGGTATTTCACCCTCCAGTTTGAGAATTACCCATACAGAGAAGCCCTTGCAAGGGGAAGCAGAAGGGGCAGGTGGGAGCCTGCTCCCAAGCACCTGCTCCACCGAGCAGCCCTCTTCTCCATTCCCTAGTTACTCAAGTGATTTTCCCGACTGTCACATCTGTAAATAATGTTGCTGGTGTATGTGGCTGGATGCACAGTGGTGGAGGGGGGAGGGCTGGCTCTGAGGGTGGCTGTAACAGCCCCACTCTCCAACTCATACAATATTTATGCAGGGCTGGGAGTCAGCGGCACTGACCTCCGGGTCGTGCTGTTAAACAGCTCCCGCAGCCCCTGCATCCTAATTGCTGCACTTGTCCTTTGCTCTGGAGGATTCGTTGCTCCTTCTCTCCTGCAAAACAAATACTAATGGCAGCTTGTGCTTGGAGGTGGGGAGTGGTCTCTTTCTCACAAGGAAAAGACAAACTTGTTTCCCCTCATGTAGATGTAGTTTGCAGCTGCACAGAAACCTGCTCAGACCATCTTACTCAACGTGCCAGGCTCCCTGCTGCTGCCAGCCTGGAGGCTGTGCCAAGAGCCCATGAAACTGTTGTGTGATTTTTGGATTTGTGTGCCATCGGGGGGATGGGGAATGGATTTACCCCATCCCAATGGCTCCTTGTAGGATTTCTTTCTTCCCTTTAGTTGGGAGAGGGAAGAAGCAGCAATCATAGGCATCAGTTGAAACAGGGGACCTGGATGATGTGGTGCCGGAGGAGAGCAGAGATAGAGCCAGGAAAGAAGAGGGGTTCAAACAGCATCATGAGACAGAATGGAATATTTTCTAGAAAATAAATTATCTGCTTCAGTGAGTGGGAAGAGAGGTGATGTAGAAGGCTAGAGACCATCTGTGGGTGAGGGGCTTCTGCCCCTTTGCAAGCAGTGGCAGCCATGGCTGGACATGGAGAGGTTTTTCCTCTGGCTGGCAGGGCTCTCAGCTGATTAAAGTGGTTCAAGAAAGCCCAAAGGATAAAGCTTTTTGACTGCTAGAGCTGCTGTGGCTTTCCCCCAGTGCTATTCAGCTGGGCTCTGTCCTTCTTGGGGCTTCACGTCGGGCGTCTGCCAGTCCAGTGACCCGACTGGCCACCCACGTCCCTTATCCTGCCTTCCTGAGTTGGCAGGTCCTCTTTGTGACTGGAAAAGTGCTGTTTAGACTGGAGACTAATGGCCTTTTAGTGACATGATTGTATTATGTTGAGCGTCTATAGGCTTTACCATTAGGCACTAAGCAGTTTATGACTCATAGCAGAGAAGCCCTTGTCCTGAAGAGTTTATACACTAAATGGTCTGGACAGGCCAGGCACGGGAGAGGCAGGGTTTCCTCCCGCCTGTCACACAGCAGGTCTAAGTAAGAACTGGGACTGGATGTGTCGTCTCAGTTCCAGAGCATCAGCTTGCTCTAGGTCTTGCATGCTTTGATTTTCTGGGGAGAAATACTTCTGCAGCAGGAATTGTGCAGAGGGAGAAGCAGTGTGTTTAATGTTAGCTTCGTTTTTGTCTATGTTTTGAGGGGGTTTAGACACAATTGTAGGTGCATCTCTTGCATCAGATGTACTTCCTTTTTTGGTGCATACTGTATTCTGTAGCAGGAGTCTGAACACTCCCTCTTAAAACAGCTAGTATGTAGGCAATTAGTAAATTAGTGTCTGTAGGAAAGACTGCATACGAGACCACAAAGTAGGAGAAAGGACATGCTGTGTGTAATCAGGTCCTGCTGCAGTGTGAATCACAGAATAATTTAAACAGAGATCTCTAATCTAACCCCCTGCTCAAAGCAGAGGTCACTTCAAACTTAGTTCAGGTTGCTCAGGGTTTTCTCCAAATGAGTTTGTTTGAATGTCTCCAGGGGAGGAGATTCCACCACTAATCTCTTCCAGTGCCTTATTACTTGCACAGTGAAGAGTTTTTCCTGATGTCAAATTTGAAGTTCACTTTCTGCAGCCTGCAGTCATGACGAGTGACTTTCACTGAAAATGTGCCTGTGAAGTAGGTGTACACAGCACAAATTTTGTACACTCCTGTTCATAAGATGCTATATAATGTCATATTTAGTAAGCAAGCAGATTGTAGCAGCAACCTTATGTGTAGAGAAATCTGGTTTTAAAGGTTCTTTGTAGTGTCAGGTTCCCAAGGCTCGGGAGGCGACCTCGTTCTTGGAGACTTTCCAATTTCTCTTTCCTTGTGAGCGGTGTCATGCATTTCTGATGTCAAGGGGATGTCCACCCAGTCATCCTCCCTGTCTGGAAGGGCTGGTGAGAGCATTTGCTCTACCCCTTCACTGATCTGGAGGACTCAGTATGGAGGAGTGCAGAGCTTCTGCCTGCTGCACTCCTAACCTCAGCTGAACTGTGGAGCCGGTGAGCTCTGGTTTCCTGCATGGTAATTAAGTAGTTATTTAAAAATCAAAAGGCTCAGTTCTGGTCCTGCTCTCACTGGCTACTTGCAGACTCCAGGTAGAGTTACTCCAGATTTACTCCCCTATGCATAGCAGCAGAATCAGGCCCAGTAAATAGAGCTATGAATCTTTTTAAGAGAAGCTGTTAAGCAGTAGCACATAGATTTATTGTAGCATCATGTGTGTGCAATTGTTGATGAACATCTTCTGTTGGAGGCTGAATACCTGCTGTGTTACAGCCTTGCTTTTAATGTTGAGATAGCATCTCTGCCAGCATCTAGCTGACACACAGACAGATACCCATAAAAGAGCCAGATCTCACATGGTGTTAAATGCCTTCATGTTTCATTAAGGTTGATGGCAGTGGAAAGCACACAGTGCTTTGCAGGACAAGCGAGTCACAACGAGCCACTTGCCCTGTGTGCTTTTTGTGGCAGAATTATTTGCCTAGTGCATTCATTCCCCTGGTTGCAGTCTGAGATAACAGCCTTTTCCATTTGCAGGCTAGCTGCTTGGAAAGCATGGGCGTTGAGTTCTCCCAAGCATCTTAGAACCCAGCAAAAATTTAGAAAAGTGGGATGTGGCTGTTAGTATATGACAGGTGATGGAGCTGAGGCATTTCAGCCAGTGCTGCTATGAGTTCTAAGTGTTAAGGCTTGCAGCTTGCCTTTTAAGCTTCCAAGGCAGAAATATGCCTGGTAGAGAGAGAAAACAGCACTGTCCAGAATGGGCGCCACAGAAGAAGAAAGTCTAAGTGCCAGGTATTAGCCTTGCTGCTTAGCCTGGGTTTTTTGGCTTCATTACACGAATCTAATTAAAGATTGATGGAAAAAGATAACATACACTCCAGTGAAGGGGTTTGTGTGGCAACTGCTTGCCTTCCTGGGCAGCTGGAGTGGCACTAGTTATCTTGTGCATCACCACACCTCCCCGGGCCCTGCAAAACCCACTGGTGCCTCCACATGCCGTGGTATGTGCTCTTCTCCTGCATTGTGTCTCTCTTATTACTAATGGAGCATGGATGCATTTTAGCTGCTGGTCAGCCCTCATTAATATCCAGAGATGACAGGTTGACATTTGTAAAGAAGACTTTCATTGACCTTCATGTTGTGCATCGGTGCAGTTGCCATGCGGTGCCCTGTGCTGGATGCTTCTTCCTGTGCTGCCTCAGGAATGCAGTTGTGTTAGCAAAGGGACAGGCTATTCTGTAACCCTTTGCTGCTGCTGAGAACACAGCATGTCTGAATGTCTCTGCATCCCTCTGCCCATCCCAAGCAATGTTCCCTGTAGAGCTTCCATCCATCCCAGTGAGTGGGACTGGGGGGTATTGTGGTTGCACTCATGGCTCCTTGTAGAGGTTGTTATTTAGGTACTGGGACCTTAATGGAAGACAGCTTCATGCCAGTGGTGCTGTCCTGTTTGCTTCCTTTTGTGGGCTGCTGTCTGAGGATGCGGCAGAAGAAAAGCCTGTGCTGCCCAGGCATCCTGAGCGCACTGTCAGTCAGTCGCTTGTCTCTCCCCCGACCCACCCCATCCCAGCTCGAGGACTGCTACAGCCTGCTCAGCAATGACATTTATTAACAGAGAGGGCTTTGAAAAAGGCAAGCTGCTCCTGCAAAGGCTCCTCACTGTAACTCCATCTCCTCTCGCCAGCCAGTCTGAGGCAATGGCTTCTGGTGTTGAAATTCATTAGTGTTTCCTGACAGGTGATGGAGGCTGGCTCTGTCTGTTCCCACTTTCCTGCTCTCATATCCCTGCTTCACGCATTCTGTTATTTAAAGCTGATGTGTGGCTTGTAGGCTTGTTGCACTGTGACAAGTTTGGGGGTGGTTGAGAGAACTGAGGGGGTGGAAGGAAAGCAAAGAGGGAGGGAGGTAGGACCTGTCTCAGGGTTTCCGCGAAAGCCTGTAGCTTTTCAGACCCAAATGCATTGTCTTTCCACAGTGACTGCTTGTGAATTTTAAGAGCAGCCATGCTGGGGTGGTTTGGCCTGCAATGATGGGGGACAGAGAGGGATGATTTTTTTTTTTTTTTTGAGATGTGGATCAGCATTCTTCTATTTCCCCAGGGTGCAGGGTGGTTCAGGCTGTGCAGTGTGCCCAGGATGCTCCACTCATGTGCAGGTACTGTGGCATCATGCTGTTGGAGCTCTCCTCACCCAGCATAGTGGTTTTGGCAAAGCCCAGCTAGGCTCTCTGTGTGTCC
Organism: Apus apus; assembly: GCF_020740795.1. NCBI lineage: Eukaryota > Metazoa > Chordata > Aves > Apodiformes > Apodidae > Apus > Apus apus. The sequence goes on along the minus strand of NC_067288.1, from coordinate 21,102,937 downwards.
ATGAGATGCTCCTGCAGTGTCTCATCCCTTGGCATCTCCAGACCATTGGACCTGCCTGGGACTAACTGTTTTAACCAACTTTGGATCAACTTAAGGCTGCCTCTTTGGGAGGGTGTAGGTTTACCTAAACTGCTTTAAATTCTTAGTGTGGCTCCAGGTAATCGTAGAATAATCATAGAATCTTAGAATGGTTTGGGTTGGAGGGGACCTTAAAGATCACCTACATCCAACCCTCCTGCAATGGAAGAGACACCTTCCACTAGATGAGGTTTCTCAGAGCCCCATCCAGCCTGGCCTTGCGAGGTTTGGGGCAGACAGATGTGGCTTTGCCTGTCATGGTGCTGTACCTGTACTAAAACCTCTCAGGTGCCTTAGCACAGGATTTTATTCCCTCGCTGGCGTTCTCTGTTAGGAGAGGGCACCCAGGCTTTCCCCTCTTGGCCTGGGAAACATCCCACTTCACATGAAAACAGGGCAGCATCTCTGTGCCAGAAGGTCCAGAGCCATGTCTTGACCAGCCTTGCTTTGAACGAGGATGCAAGGCTGGGATGGTTTGACAGCAGCATCTAGGCAGCTTCCTTCAGGTTTTCCAACCCCTCTTTCAGCAAAGGATTTCGAGGGCAGGAGCCTGCTTGCCCATTCCTTTGCAGACAAGTGCGGTGGGGTTGGCTGGAACACAATTAAAATGTTCTGCATGTCTTACAACTCAAGGTCTCCAGGGCATGGATTTTTTTTGGAAGGCTGAGGCCAGGTCTGTAAAAACCAAGATTTAATGTCCCTTTATCTTTCCCATAGAGAGAGTTGTTTTAACTGGCTCAATATCAATACAGCCAGTGTGTAGAAAGTGGCCCAATTTCATTGTCTCCTGACATCCTGAACCCAGAAGCAGATGGACATTAACCAGCTCTGATTAGTTGGGAGAATCAAGCATTAATTTTTTATATGCCAGGACCACCTGAGTGACGGAAATCAATTACAGCTGCCCCTCCCCCTGCCATATTAATGTGGTGGCTCTGAGCAGAGATGGAGGAACCTGTTGAAATGAGAAACCCCTATTTCTTAGTTTGACCCCCTAGGTAATTAGGGTTAAATTGATATGCTATCGCACTGGTGACACATTTTATCTGCTTCTGTTTGTACAAGAGGATACAATAGTGGAGGAAGGACCAATTTGTGCCCTGCTCTAGCTAACCAGACCCAGATAAAAGGTGTCACTAGTACGATAATGTTCTTGCTTCATGCTCCTTTATTGTTGCTCAATTTGCCTTTTTTTTTTAATCCTGTTCTTTCAATACCCTTGGTCATATTTTAACTCCATGCCATCGCATAATGACGCCCTGCTAAATGTGTGTGGAGATAGGCAACTCTGGCTGACAGCCTTCCCTGATAACCGAATTCCAGCCCATCCATCACTAGGCTGCTCTCCTTAACTTAAGGAAAGTGATAACTAAAGCAAGGCCGTTTATCACCGCTGAGCTGTGCGCATCTTGCCACCTTGGAGAGAGCCAGCTTTAACGGGAGAAATGCAGCCATGTCACCTCGTCTTCCATTTGCATCCCGTTCATCTCCAGGCTCCATTTACCCTGCAGAGTGAAGGAGCAGGGCTGGATGGAAATCAGAGCCTGAAAATGGTGCCGAGTTGCCACTGCTAACCCAGTGGAGGGCTTGGTCTTGTTTGGCTGGCAGAGGAGAGCGTGCTACTTGCTGTCACTTGCTCTTCCGTCCCAAGGGGACCTGTGTTTTGGGAGTGGGCAGAGGTTTTGCACTTGCATCTTGCGTCTCTGTTACTGGGATGATAGACTACCAGAGCTGCATTGGAGGCTAGAAAATTCCACAGCTATTTTCAAGTGTCTCATCAAGTGCAGTCATACCTGAAGCTGCAGCATTTGGCTGATGAGGTGGTTTTGAGAGCCAGCCTCCTTGCCAAGGAGTGAGAGCTTCATTGTTAGGGGAGACAGTGAGACCTCATTCAAAAGCTGGATGGATTATGGAATGTTGAATGTGGAGCAATGTGCCACCACTTCTCCCTTTCCAGAGGAAGGGCCAAATCCTGAGCTTTTTGATCAAGCAAAGCTGTCCCAGTGACCATAATACCCAGCTAATACATGGTACTGAGCATAAGAGCATGTTTATTACATAAGCTGCTCAAGTGAATGGTGGCCCTAATAAATGGAGATATTTCCTTACAGGCTCTGGCACTTCTATTACCCAGGAGGGCCACAGATATACTTTGTTCACTCTAACCTGGAGAAGATGCTGGAGTTGAGGTTGAGGAGTGGGGGACCACTGCAGGTGACAAGCTTGGAGCTGGGGAAGAGACATTGCAGGAGTGACTTCCTTCCTATAGCTACCTGAGGAACTGGTTTCTGTGCAGTGAAAGCCCCTGGTTCCCTGTACTGGGAGTGCTTCATAACCCAGACTAGACCAGACCCATAGGACAACCCTTTGCAAAAGGCAAGTGCACTGTGTGGCTGTATCCCTGCTGGCTTGGAGCCACCAGGCCTGCATCTTCCAGCTTGGGGAGTGTGTGATGCTTTGTTCCACGCTGCTGACAGCCCATCCAGGTTATAGCATGAGCATAGGTCTTCTAGTGCTTGAAAAACTTGAAGTCTCTTCTAGTGCTAACGTGAAATGAGTGGAGTACAAGCATGGAGGGGGAGGGGGAGTGTCCTTAGGTCACATGGCTTTACAGGCAGTTTCTGGGTTTGTTACTTGTTTGCAAAAATGGGTCATTTATTTAGTTGACGTATTTATTTGGAGCATTTATTTTCTCCAATTAAAGACCCACTGTCCAATGCCCAGGGCATTCTGCCATCAGTCTCAGGGTGGAAGTAGAACCAGACTGTCCAGTTTGCTGGGCCTTTCGGTCCCACAGGAATGGAAATGCTTTAGATGTCATTCATTGCACTGGCTGGTTAGCTGTCAATTCCTGTGGCTAACAAGAATGGTGCTGTACTTGCTTCTTCTGGGCCCTATCCAAATGTTAAGTGAGATGATACTCCTCTTAACTGGAGCTAGGCTGAGACCTGTATTAATGAAACATCTTGGACTGGGAGGAGGAACCCAGCTTTTAGTAATACACCTTTTGCAAACTGCTGTCATCATTCTGTCTAGCTAAATGTGAGCAGTGTAAGGAGAGGTTAAGATGATGATGTGTCTGTATTAGACTGACCATTTTTTTTGAGTTGTTCCAGTTCTTACAATCTTTTTTTTTTTTAAATTTGGGCACCAATAGAAGCAGCTTTCCTGGAGAAAAGAGCTTTCTTTGCATGCTGGTTGGGGCTGATGGGGTCTGTTCAGCTATGTAATGGACATGTGTGGTGGCTGTAAAAGGCCTGGACCAGGCTGCTCTTTGATGTTACTGTGCAATTGTGAGGAGTGACTCCAGGTGGTGTGTTTCAGCACCATGGTGCTGGCATCAGGTGAGCTGTGCCCAGAGATGGGACCCTGCTGCCCAGTCACATTGCTTACCCTGAAAATCACTGTAGCCCTGCTGCTTGCAAGCTCATGTTTTTGACAGGCTTCCTGGTTTCAACGAGATTCATCTAGACTTCCTTATTCAGATGTATTTCTGTGACTTAAATTATTGCTCCTAAATGATAGCATGTACATCTTTTCAGGATGAGGCATTTGGTTTTAGCACAGAGTCTATTCCTTTTTTAGCCTGAGCAGGCAAAACCAAGACTAGATCACTGGTACTGTACTATCCTAAGTGTCGCATTACCCACAGGTATCTTATCTATGTCCCTCCTGCATTTCCTTATTGGGAAACTGCTTGTAGGGCTGAAGAGGTACTGCTCTGTTCACCAGAGGGTTAGGAGCTGGGATGAGCCTTTTGGTGTGTCCATCTTGTAACCGTATCTGACCAGACCTTATTCTTGAATTTCATCATTGAGTCTGGATTATTCAATCTTTCTGTTACGGAGAGTGGGAGAAGACTTTGCCCTGGAAATGCTCTGTTTTGGGATGCTTGAGCAGCTGATGCTGGCACTCACAGCTCCTCCCTCCTCCCCTACAACCTCCCTAGACAGCCCCCAGATGCCCAAGGAAGTTGTGAGAATCCCCATCCCCCTCTGTTTGCAGAAGCTGATTTCTGAGGTTGTGGCTTTTAACATGCACAAACGGGTCTAATTTAGTCATTTATTTAGTTGACATATTTATTTGGGATGTTCCTTTGCTTCAGTTAAAGATCCTGTGACCAGTGCCCCAGGCGTGCTCAGCAGTATGTGAATGAACAAGATCCATCAATTACTCTTGATCAGATCAAACTGGCCAGGGAAAACTCACATAACTCATCTCCCCACGCAGGCTTGGCTGGAGCCGTGTGGCTTTGTGACTCAGCTGTCCCTTCTGAGGGGTATGTCGTAGCCCCCCTGCAAACACACTGGGGTTGGGACAGTGTGGGAGAAACAGTTTTCCAAACCCCAGGGTCCTGCTGTGTCCCTTCAGGCAATCCACCTCTCTGCCAGTGTTGTTTTGTTTTGTGAACCCTATTCTGGTGTCTCACTGTAGGGAGAGTCAAGTACGTTTGCTTACGGCTCTGGCTGCTGGTGCTCAAACCCCCAGTGAGACAGTGTGCAGCACCTTGCATCTCCAGAGTTGTGACTGCTCTCTTCTTCCAAGCACCTGCTGGAAAACAGCCTCTGCCTCCTTAGCCCTAAAAGGCTGGTCCTGCAGCATTACTACCCCAAAAAAGAATGTGTTGTTGCCTCCTTCCCTCCCTCGTGTCTCTTTCAGGCCAAATGGCAAAACGCCAGGGCATGTCAGGTGAAGTGTCAGTCCTTCTGTCTGCCCTGTAAGGTGCTGGGTGAGCAGGATGGTTTTGCAGGGATTTGTGATAAGTTCACCTAGCTAAGGACAGCCCAGATGCTCCAGTCGTGTTTGTGTTAGCCACTGTAGAGGAGTACAGCCACTGTACTGTACTTGCACATACCTCCTGTTCAAGACGTCCAGTCTGAAAGGTGACAGCATCCTGGAAGTGGCTGGATGTATGTAAGTCTTCAGCCAAGCTGTGCTTTCTTGAGATTTTTTTTTCCAAGAGCTACAGTCCTTCTGATGTGCAGCATGTTACAGCAGACTTGAGAGTCTCTTCCATCTCGGAACGAAATGCACTTAAGAAAACAGAGTTTGTGTTGTCAGGACACTGATTGAATCAAACCTGCTCTTTCTTCTCTCTTACAGGTTACCAGGACAATGCCAGTACTTAGGGCTGCCGGTTGCTGATTACTTCAAACAGTGGATTAATCTGAAAAAGGTACTTTTGTGCAAACTGCCATGGTCCCCATCTCCCTCTCTCCCACCTCCCCTTGTCCTTCTCCTTTCCTCTTTAAGGAGGTGTCTAATAACTACTCCTGTTTTGCATTGAAATGAGTTATTTTCTCAGAAGCAGGGCTGAGCGAGTCCTCCAGTTCCCTATTGTATCTCCTCTAATAGAGTCTTACTATACTTGATGGGATGTGTTCTGCAGCTGGGGAGAATCCTATTGTGGCAGACACAGTGTGGTGTCTCCACATAATGGTGGGACACTGTGAGGCCCCTCTTCAGCGATGGCTGTGTTGGCCTCAGTGTTGCTGACTCGGTTTTGTTTTGCAGCCATATAAGGCTCCTAGGAGCTTGGTTTCCTTCAGATAAAATTCTGGTTGATAAGCACGTGGAAATACTCCCAAATAAAAATCAGTGTTTCCCACTGTGCTGTGGGGAAGGGGGAGCTGTCTCAGCAGCACCTCCACCTAAGAAACCGGTGGTCACTTTGCAAAGCAAAATGCCTTGGAATTCACTGTCTGGTGACTTGTCTTGCTCTATGCCTTGTCTGGGTGGTTAAAGAGCAGCCTAATGGGCATCCACAGGGTCACTTGGCACAGCTGTTTCATCTACACAGAAAAATATGGTGATGCTATAAGCCACAAATCAAAGTGGGAAGAAAAGAACAAGTGTGATTACAAGCTAGCAGCAGGGTGAGGGGAGAGGCTGGTGTCTGTGCACAAGAGAAAGTGGGATGGTCCTCCTGGTTAAACCTTTGGATGAGTATGATTCCCTTCCCCCATCCAATTTAATGTTTTATTTGAGTTTCTGCACCTTTTCCTGATAGTTAGGGGTCTTAGTAAGTGAAATGTGCTTGTAAACAGCTTGTTGTAGGATTTTCTTTTGTTCTTTTATTTATATATTGTTTCAAATGGAAACATGAGTGACAGGCTAAGCGGCCACAGAAGGACAATTTGCATGATCTGTTCCATCAAATAGGGTAGAACATGAACTTAACAAGGGATGCTGGCAGCACATTCCCTGCTGAACTTGTCAAAGGGTCTTGTATTTCCCTGCTGTCAGAGCAAATCTTTTGGCTGATTGCTGGTCCTTGGTAAATGAAATCTGAAAGCACATTGGGGCATTCTGCAGTTCAGTGACCATTAATGATCGCCATTTGAAGTTCACTAAACTTCCGGTGAATGGATGGCAGCTAGATAACCAGCAGGTTGATGGCTGCAGAATAACAATATTTAAAAAAAAAAAAGAAAAAGAATCCCTATATATCACAATATTCAGCAAGAAGTAGGTTGATCCAGCTATGTTGCTTCTCTGGGCCACAGGAGGAAAGACTTACAGCTCTTTCCCATAGTTCGAGGCTCCTGAATTTAGTGTGTTATGAGCTGGGATTCGTTGTAATGTAGACATCAAGGCAAGTGGCTGTTCTTCAAGATGAGCCTTCCTGTATTGTGCTTCAGCAAATACTGTGATACTAAGTTGAGGGTTGGTGAGCATCTGTGTAGTACCAAGCACAGAGCTAACAGCAGAAGCAGGAGGGAAGCTCTTGCCTGGAAGTGTTGCCCTGCCCAGCTCTCTGAGGCTGGCTGTGCGTGTAGCATGAGAGCACATGTGTTGGGATTGTCTCCCTCTGCAGATGTTTCACTTGGAAAGGAAGGCTCCAGTCTTCCTTCATGTCTTGTGGGGAGGGGATGTATGGGAGAAATGTTCATCTTCCTCCAACCTCTCTAATCCCTTAAAAATCTGATGGTTTTGTGACTCTTAAATACCTGATGCCATGTGACACAGGGTGGTACCAGGGTCCCTGTGCCCTTCTGGGAAGTGACTCAGGTTATAAAGGAGAACAGGGACTTCTACTGGCCTGTGGCTAAAGAGCTGCCCTGCCTGGGGCTTGCTCTTACCCCCAAGCGAGGATTTTTCCATGCTACTCTGAGAGTGTTTGTAGGGAAAGCACCTGTGTATTTTCATGAGAGAGGATTTCCAGACTAGATAGGTAATTCTGGCCAAGCAACAGGACCCCATGGGACCTCAGTGTCTTTTGAGTGAGACAAAGTTGGACAGGAATCTAACCCTCCTGCTCTTCCCTGCGTAGCTCAGGAGGCCTCTTTTCCCCTCCCTCTGGCGTGTTCCTGACTTAGAAATGCCTCCTAGGCTGAGTCTGCCTCTGACTTGATACATGAAGTGAAGGTGTTGGGGAGGGGGTGGTGGTGTAGAGCTGCTGATTTCTAGGTCATGGATAATGTGGACACTTGGATGTTTCAGATGTCGAGAAAACAGTTGATGTGAGTGTAAATGGCATGTGTTACTGAGAGCAGATTCCTGCAGGGTAGCCCCACCTGCGCCTGCTGTCTGTCCTTTGGGTCTCTGATTGTGAACAGTGATACCAAGAGGACCCTATTGAGTTAGGGAACAGCTGCTGCAAATACACAGCAATGCAGAAGAGTGGGATTAGGTACAGGCAGACATTTTGGAGTACCTGTGTGTAGTGCGGTAGCAACAAAATGTGTTCCAGATTCCCTCTGCCCATGCACAGATGGCTTCAGCTTGCTTCTCTTCATACCCTTTATGTATCATCTGAAGAAACAGTCCCTGGCTGGGCAGCCGCAGAGGTCAGCACGCTGTCCCTCTTCCTGAGGTGGCACAGCAGTCTTTCCCAAGGTTCATTCTCCAATAAACTCCTTCCCTTGTCACTTCTGTGCTGCAGGAGCAGTTGAGGTGAGCCCCCTGTGCCTCCAGACCTCTCTGAGTATTCAAGACTTGACTCTTGGGTAAGCTGAAGATGGGAATCAGCCCCTGCTAGCTGCCACTCTTTTGTTGCCCCAGAAAACCATTTTGGATTGATCTGGCTGCGCAGGTGGTGGTGAGCTCCACACCTGACTGCTATGAAGGTGGCCTCAGCATTGTGGGATCTGTGAAAAAGCCTTCTGTGGAGGACAAAAGGAGAAAAGCTGCCTGTGCACTTGACTGCATTTACTGAAGTTTTACCTTACCCTGTGCCCCCCCAGCCTGCTAATGCATCCCTTCCATCAAGCCTGACTGGTGTTTGCTGACATTTTTAATGTCACTGAGCGATCTTGTATCTCTGGTGAACTGTCAGTGTAGAGCTGACTCGGGGCAGGGAGTTTATCATGTTCTTCACTTTGATTAGCTCAGCCTTGTGGGAGGGCAGCAGAAAGCAGAGGAGGCTTTCTTAGAATGCTGCAACATTTCAGATATCCCCCTAAACCATCTTGATAGAGAGACACCATCCCGTCTGCCAATTGTCTTTTTGTGCCTGTCATGTCGATCCACAGAGGCCCCATGGGTTAGGACTGAGGTGCAGAACCTGAGCTGCATCATGGGAGCTGGATGCTCAGGATGTAAATAGCAGAAAGTGCTTCATGACAGGAGCAAGGGGCACCAGTGGAGAAATGTGTGCAAAGAGCAGGAGGCTGTGGGTCAAGATTTATGTGAGAAGGAAAGCTGCTGCAGCTAACGAGCTAAACCAAGCTGCTGCCCCAAGAGTATCCTCAGGTAGCCTGGATAAATTAATTGGTGCTTATTCTAACGCAAGGATCAGCTCTCATTCATGGTCCCTGTGCTCTTTCAGGAGCCTCTGTGGTTTATCATTCCAGGTCGCGCTTGAGTTAGTGGAATGGTCAGTCCCATGATGGATCCTCACCCTGGGGGATGGAGCCAGGCTGAGGACACGGTGCCTGCAATTGCAGGATGACCAGGAGCCTGGGAATGGGAAACTCAGTGGGCAGCAGGAGTGCCAGCATCACTGGGTTAGGAGCATGTCACGGAGGGGAGAGTGGTTTGATGGAGGAAGGAGGTGGAAGAAGGGGCGGTGAAGCTAGATTTTCTGACAATTAGCTTGTGCAAGAAAAACATTAGAAGGATGAGAATGTTAAAATGGCCACACCAAAGGTATAATCCAGATCCCCTCCATGCCAGAGGCCGGTAGCTGATGCTTGCAGGTGTAAATGTGAATAAACAGAGTATAATTAATGCGTAATTAAATAGCAAAACTCATTGCTGCTGGGTGCTGTTGAAACTGAAAGCGTGAGCAGATTCAGAAAAGGAGGTGAAAAGTTTCTGGCAGACAGATGTGGTAAAAACAGTGGATGCTAAACACACTGGTCCAGAGGCAGCAGAGGAAATTGCTGAGAACAAGAGGAAGCTGATTTGGATCATGCTCTCCTTGTTACACATCTGTTTGACCATCTTTGATTCCTGTTCACAGAGGGCAGTATGTCTTTAGATGCATTGATAGTGGATGCTTTAGAGGTGACAGAAAACTGGTCCTAGTTTGACACCTTCCTGAAGTCCAGGAGAAATTTTATGAAAGGCAAGGGTTGAATAACGTGTGGAAGAATGAAGCATTCCTCATCTGGGCATCAGAAAACAGAGTTGACAGAGCCTTGGGGAGCACAGCGTGACCATGCTGGGGTGCTGTGACTGTGTGCAGAGCTGGCCTTTTCCAGGCCCAGCCTTTATTGCTCTGTAGATATTCCTAGCTGGAAGCAAACTGTTAGTACACATGCACAAATGTTTTAAGGTCACCTACTCACGTTGTGAAATGTGACAGAGAAAGCATGTAATAGGATGTTTTTGTTAATGTTTGGCAACTAGAAATAAACACATCTTAAACACAGATTTGCTAACAGCTTTTTGTCTCTCCTCTGAATTAAGAATTCCATCTGCCTTTGGGGTTGGAGTAGGAACTCTGAGTGCTTCTCAGGCACTTGGTGCTGAAGTGTCTTGTGCTTTGGATGAAGAATGTTGAAATGGGTGCAACAGAGAAATTGTTTAATTTTGGTTTAATATGCCTGGAAATTGCTTTCATGAGGTCTAACTTCTTGAGGACTTGCTGGGATTGTTATTAATTGCCTGTTTTTTGAATTACTTGCTATAAGAAATATAAAATGTCTAGTAAGGTTAGAAATAGCAGAGGAGGACTCCTCAAGCAGAGTGCTCCACGGCCAAAGCATCAAGCATGTGAATTGATGTTGCCACTTAACTGTGAAGAGCTGCTCATAGACGCACAGTGCTCAGTGCTTTGTTTGTTTGCAGCACAGGTGAGTGCTCTGAGACCATGTCACACTTTCTTCCTTCAGTGGGAGCTGTGGTTTCCTGTACTCCTCACACCTGGCTGCGGGGCTTTTGGCTTTGGAAAGTGTCTCTCAGAAGCCAGGAACGGGAAAGGTTGTGAAAGGAAACACAAGGAGAAGGATGGCTCCAAGGTCACGGGGAGTGTCTGTACGATGGCATTGGTTTATAGTTGGAAGAGAACGAGGGGAATTGCTTATAACAGCAAAATGACTGTGTTTAATATTTTGTTCTGGATTTACAGAAAGGCAGAGGATTGCCATATTGCTGAGAAAGAGGTCTGCTGTTAGAAGACAATTTTTTGGTAAAGTGGTGGCTTTTGGTTGGCATTTTGCATAGCTGATTTACAGGTTTTAGACCTGACTGAGAAGCCCTGGACTGTTTAATAAGTCTTTGAACATGAGGGAAGTTCTAGAGGACTGGAAGAAAGCTAATGTTGTACCAGTAATTTAGAAGGGCAAATGGGATGACCGATGAAGTAATTATAGCCCTATCAGCTTGACATTAATTCTGGGCAAAGTAATGAAAAGCCAGATATCATAGTTGATTAATAAAGAATGAAAAGAGGGTAATATAATGCCAATCAATGTGGATTTATGGAAACTAGATCTTTTTCAAACTAACTTGATATTTTTTTTATGAGACTACATGTTTGGTTGATAAAGGTAACCATGTCAGTGTAATATACTTCTGGAAGGCATTTCACTTGGTACCTTATGACATTTTGATTAAGAAACAAGAGTGATACAAAATCAACATGGCACACATTACATTGATTAAGAACGAGCAAACTGACAGCTCCTAGCATTTAATTGTAAATGGATAATCATCATGGAGTGCATGTCTTCCTAGTGGGGTCCCACAGGGATCTATTTCTCAGACCTCTTGTATTTAACACTTTTATCAATGCCCTGAAAGAAAACATAAAAATCATTTCCGATAAAGTGTGCAGATACTGCATCCAGGAGGTGGCTGCTGTTGGATTTATAAACAGGCAATGGGTAAGTGGGAGTAAAGGGGCTGGATAATCTTTGTTTCTCTGGGACTGATTTGACCAGTACAGGATGCTGGGTCCCATCTCCACATCGGAAGGGATTCTGGAAACTTGAAGACTGGATGAGAATTGCAAGATCCATGGGAACACTCACCATGCAGTAAAGACCTTGGGAGTCATTTAGGGTACTGGAGAGAAGGATAAGGGAGACTTGGCTGTAGTTGTTAAGTATCTAAAGAGACAGGCAAAATGTGGTGAGAGGCTCCTTCCATCTAGGAGACAAAGACATAAGCAGTTCCAGTGCCTGGAAGCCAAAGTGAGATAATTCAGGTTCATTTTTTTACAGCGAGGGTAATTAACTATTGGAACAACTTACCATGGGCTGTGGTGGATTCTCCAGCTCAAGAGGGAAGGTTCTTACTTCAAAAAATCAGCTTTGACTCAAACAGCAATTATTTTGAGGCAGCCTTGTGGCCTGTGCAGGTCAGGCCAGCCAATTGCACCAGTTCCTTCTGCTGTGATAGTCTTTGACTGTTGGTCTTGATGTAGCTGTGGCTGCTCCGTTCCCTTGTGGTGAGAACACCCTCAAAGGCTCCTGACTTAGGGGACGGCAGGTGACACGAGGCTGGGAATGGAGGGAACAGCATCCTGGGGAGTGTGGCATGGCTGACATGGGCAGGGGAGCCCTCCTTCTCCAGGTCTGGAGCCCGGCAGCCCTCCATGACTTCTCCTTTAAATCTGTTGTGCAGCTGTCTGAACTCTGAAATTTCTTTCACACTCTCCCTTGCCTTGTTAACATGTGTTGCCTTTGGGGTAATCAGGGAAAAAATATTATGTCCTTTTACAATTACCGGGTTTTGGAATATTAAAATGTCTCTCTGCATCGGCAGTGTTATTTTGATTGGTATTCTAACCTTTGACTAGCCCATAAAGCGAGCCGCTCTTCAAGCCAATATTGCAGGACTGAAATTTAATTCCGAAATGATTCCAGATAATAGGGAGACAGATAATATATGCATGAAGGATATTATGTTTGGACTAAATGCAGCAGGGCCAGGGCTTGGGAGTTGAATAATAGCCCAGAGTGAGTTATAATCTGTGGGACAGAAATACCTTACTGTCAGGGCCAGGAGAGGAACTCTTAAATCAAAGGGAGGGAGATGAGGAGGGAGTCAGGGATAGTCATCTCAAAGGGAAAGGGCATCCAGGAGAGGCCTTAAAGGAGCAGCCGCTCTGTCCTGCTCTAGAGGGACCTGTATTCCCTTTCTTATTTAACAAGTTGTGGAGAAAAACACATTTCCAAGGAAAACCAACAAGCAGGGAGGGTTGTGCTGGAAAGAGAGGGTGAGTGTCTGCAAATTCTTGATAGTCTTTTCCCTTTCCTCATCCTGGTCTCATCAGAAGGGGATGCCCTCGAAGCTCTAAGCAGGTAGACTGAGGGGTTGTTGAGGGAGGTTTGCAGTATGTGCTAAGGTGGAATGCTCACATAACCCACAGTAACTGCTGGGGTTGGTTTTGATATCCACCTTTGCATAAAACAAAGGAAACGAAGGCACAGCATGTGGGCTGTGTGGCCAGGAGTTGTTCAGGGCTCTGCTCTCCCCTCAGCCTGGGACTCGCTGGTGGGCAGGGTTGTCTACCTCCCTCAGAGTTTCTGCTCAGGCTTATGACTGGAGAGACAGAGTAAGAGCATCTGATGGGACAGATGGTTGCAAATTTGGTGCCTCTTAAATTCTGGAGGCTTTAAGAAGCATACTGCCCTCTGGGCTCTCTGCCTCAGGGAAGGAAACTTGCAGTTTTTGCTATTTGCTTCTCTGCAAGTGACACTTTGTGCTTTCCCAGCAGCTTCCCAAGCACGGTGGAGCAGTCAGCAGGGTGCTCTTTGCTCTGCAGTAGCTCAGCCCTGTAACTTTAACCTACTGGGCAAGGCCTTGGGAGTTTTTCTGTATCTAGACCTTGCAGAGCGTTGCAGAGTGCGGTGCTAGCAGCTGTCCCGGGAGGAGGGGAGCTGAGCAAGCAGAGATGGAGAATGATCTCTGCTGTTGGGTTGACACAAACCCGTGTCGATAAAACAGGCTTTGGCTCAGTGGCATGAGCTTATAGTTTCAAAGTAATGATCCCAGCCTTGCATTTCATTTCTTTTTCTTGCGTTCTCAGGAGCTGGTCTTGCTACAGCTGAGAGGGGCTGTAGGTGCAGCCTGGAGACTTCACTGGTTTTGGATTACTTGAGTGGTAACATAAGTGTGCAACCCAGGAGGGCAGAAAAGAGCAGTGTCCATCTTTGCCTAAATCAAATGGGTTTGTGTGTTTCCCTCCTCTTTGGCTTTTGTTGGTGGGTTGTTTTTTTTTTTGTTGTTATTATTATTTATTTTTTTATTATTGCATCCTAAAAGCACAGGAGCAATTTTCTGTGGAGTGTGTCTATACAAACTGTTCTGGGAGCAGACACGAAAGATGTGATCCCCAAAGGGTTAATGTAAGTTGTAGGTCTCTGTTCACCAGAAAGTAGCTACATTTCATGGCCTGCAAAATAACAGATTAATTTAGTAATTTCTTTTGGCCATACAAATTCACACCTGTGTGAAAGAGCACCCTTCTTGCTGCCAAACTCATGCCAAGCAGAAGGCTTGCTCCAAAGGCCAAAACTAGGTTTCAAAACATCTTGCTTAGGAAAAGAGGTGAGATTTTAACATGCACCTTACGCAGTTTCAATATGTATCAGCAAAAGAGAATGTAGGAGAACCTTGATGGTAATGAATTTAATCTAAGTGTTAGATGCTATGAGATGAAAACATGATAAAACACATGCAGGATGGTTATGGGAAGGAAGAACAGAAGGATGGAAGGAAGTTCCAGGAAGAGCTTTCTGTTAGTAGGACCAAAACACTGCTCTGTCCCCTTTGCACTGGAGTAGCTTTAAATGGCTTCCACATAACAGGATTTTGTCAGAGCTTGTCTTTACCTATCCAGCAGAGTCTTAAGTGGCACTGAGCAAGGCAGCCTTTATCACCTGGCAGTGCCTTCAGGCTCCAGCAAGGACCTGGTGCTACACATGGTACAGAGAGCTCTCAAGGCAGGAAGAGAAACAGAAACACAGTTGTCTTACTTGGCCCCATGCAGCCTGCAGGTACTGGACAAAACAGAGAGTAGAACTTGTTGCTTTTGTGTTGTTGTTTTTTTAACTAGTGCAAAAGCTTTGACTTCTGGATGAGATGTTAAGCAGTGGTTTACTGTGTGCACTGCAGTGGTTACTCTACCCAAAGCATCCTTGACTGTGCAAGTGGTTGGAGGCATATTGGTATTTGTGGTTTTTCTACATTCACATCACCATAGCCTGCAGGCAGAAGGCAGAGAGGCAGCTGCTCAGACCTTGAATGCTGCTGCTCCTGCTGAGTGCCATATTGCTCAGCTGCACCTCACTGTGCCTGCTCTCCCCTTGCAGGGGGATTTGAACATCTGTCCCCTGCACCGAGGAGCCTCCTGGTTCCCATCTGGCTATGTGTGCACTGCTGCTGAGGTTAAACATACTGCTTAGATCTTTATACCACGAGTCTGGTTGCTGCTTGCAGGTTGAGGAAGGAGCTGACACTCCTGGTCTTGCCTGTTTGTGGGGCAGTGTGCTGTAGATGCCCAAGTTTTGGAAAGAACATTTGAAAGCAAGCAAAATAACCTACAATGAGATCTAAGTAACTTGTGCTTTTGATGAGAAATCTTTCTGCAATGTCAAGGTTATGCTGGCTGAAGTGGTCTGATGGTTTCCGTGGTGGGGTCTGAACAGGCAGGTAGTTGCTGAAAAGCTGGTTCTGGTGTGCCTAGGAGCTATCAGCTGGAGAACCAGGGAAACCGTAAGGATGGTCAGAATTAGGCCCTTGATCTCCCAGCGAGCAGGTGTCTGTCTGGCACAGGTCTGGTGTTTCACCTGCACAAAGGACTGTGGCTATGCCTGTGGGACACTGGAGCTGTTGGCAGGAGCTGGAGGCCTCCAGTCTCACATGCCTGGTTCATGGAGTGGGGCAACCTTGTGTTTTCCTATGTTTTATGGGAAGGCTGGAGCCTTCTGCATGCCTGAGTATTGTGAGAGACAAGCCTGACCCTGGGCCTGACACAGCGCCCTGCAGTCAATGCCAGAGCAAGGCAAGAGGAGAAGGGATTAGAGGCAGAGTATGTTTTACAATAATCCTGCAACATGTGCTGCATTCCAGGCCAGGAGAAGCTGGGAGATGGAGGTGCAATGTGTGAAAGATGGCCTTTCCCAGGGTCCTGTAGGTCAGGCTAGGAGCAGAGCATCTCTGCTTCCCAGCCCTTCACCTGAAGCTTTTTGTGGGTACCAGCACAGCCGCCAAGTTCTTGGGAAAGGAGCTGTGTCCTCTTTTCTCTGCATTTCAAAGACACAAGCTCCTCACAGAAGCATGAAAACAGACCTGTGTGGTTCCCTGGGGAGGGATGTGGGATTAATCAGATTTTCTAGCCTTGGGGATTGGGATTAAAACATTAACTGGTTTAATTTTCATTGTTATTCCAAGCCGTCATGGCTACATACAGGAGGGAGAGTGACAGGCTGCCATCTCCACCAGCAGCAGTAGGCTGGTTTATAGTAGCAATCAGCCTGCCAGTAAGTGTAAAGAAATTTTTTGTATGTGTTCCTTATGCCCTGTGCTGAGTGTGATGCACTGTCCTGCTGAAAGTGACAGGATTTTGCTGCTGCTGTCTTGGCTTGGAAAATGTGGGTGTGCAGCCTCCGCCCCACTGCACTGAGGCATACTCTACCTTGGCTTTTGCTTCTCATGGGCTTGATGTAAAGCAGCAAGAGGTTGTTGAGCTGGGCAATGGGAGATATTTGTGTATTAATAACTTACAGTGCTTCACACTTATTAAATTAATTAATTAAATCCCTCAGAACCTCAAGGCTACTAAGCAAGTTTATTTCAGAGTTGGGATTAAAAGTCTCCTACCACCCTTCCCCCATGCTGGCACAGCACTTCTGGCTCCATCCTGGCTTTTGTTCTCTCCACTTGCAGGTTTCCTTGCTTGAACTCTTTCCCTTCAGTCCATGGATTGGATCTGTCACAGTGGCTTGCTAAGAACTGGCTGGAAATTCTGCAAATACGATCTGCGTTTGTTTAGGAAACAGACCATCTTTTACCTTTGTCTAGGCATAAACTTCTCCCATTTCTTGTGGTCTCCTGGAGAGGAAGATTCTGATCACTCCAAAGCGTGAGCCTAGCCAGGGGCTATCTCACAGTGGCTGGTTTTCCCAGCTCTCTGGGCACTCCGTCCTACAAACTGGGATCATCTTCTCCTTGGGTGTTCTGACATGAATATTGCTGCTGGCTTTACGGGGCATCAAAACTCCTGTGCAAAAGGCCATCCTGAAATCATAGTCTGGATTGCTGCACTGCAGCCTTCCCAGGCTTGCTCGGTGTACCCATCCAGTTTTCAGCAATGCCCTTCTGGTTATCAGTGGATACGGAGGCAAGATGCTTGTCTTTGCTGACAACATGCATCGTCCCTTCCTTGTGTTGAATCTTGTGTTGAAAAAGTTCATAATTATGTTTGGTTTATATTTTTTTGGGCACTTTATCCACAAGTGAATATGCAGGTCTCATGGCTGATAGATCAGCTCCACCTTCTTCACTTTTGACCAAGATACCTTAGTATTTCTGCATTGCATTCAATATACCTTAAAGCCACCAGTTTCCTGTAAGCTGTGTAGGATGGAGTGTAGGTGAACTGGTCTCTCCCCTGGGTGCAGTGGTCGACATTCCCAGTGGGTTTCAGGGGTGTGGAGATGAAGCCTCAGTGCGCTGTTCTGCCAGCACTGCTCCTGCTCACATCTTGCAGATACATTTTTAAACAAACTCTGGATATTTAGTGTATGGTCTCGTGACAACTTCAGGAAAGCCTGCTCTCTGTGCTCTCCCAGTGCTGTAACCTCTGTCAGCCTGGCTCTGATTGAGGCTATTAATATTTTAGAGATCATTTAGGATCTCTGCCTTGGCTGTGCTCCTCGCTCAAGGAAGAGCTGTCCTGCGTGGATGGCTGCAGCTGCTGAGGAGTGTGCTTACTGCCTGCCAGTGTGTTTTGGAGGAAGCAGGTCTGCAGGTTAGCAGGGCCACCAGGACTAATGGGAGCACAAAGCCTTCAGAGGGGTAATTGCTAGCCTCTAGCAGGTCTGAGCTGCCCCCCTTCTGTAGGTGTAGGTCTTTCAGCTTCCCTGGGACATTCTCTTCTGTCCTTGCCTTTTGGCAAAGGGGACAACTTCCCTATGGACATTGTCTCTGCAGACTGTATTTGGCCAAGGTCCTTGCTGTGGCAGTGTGTCCCCATGCTCAGTCCTTGCAGTTTCTGGAGCTGGCCTCAGCAGACATGCCAAACCCAAAAGAGCTCTGCATCTCTCCCGTGTTTTGGTCTCCCTTTGCCATTGTGCTGTGTATGATTTGACACCACAAATTGAGTTGATTCTGCTGCAGCCTTGCCTGTGGGGTTAGTCAGTGCAGATCAGGAGGTGACTGACATCCTCCGTTGGTGCTCTGCCGTGCACTGTCCCCAGCTCCTTCTCAGGAGCTGCAAATGGACCCATCCTGCACCTCCCTGCCTTTCACCCTGCCCCTGGTCTGCTCTAAACAGTGGAGCTACCTGGCTGTTCCTCTAAGTGCAGGAGAGACCTGGTAATGCTCTGCTTGCTCTGCCTTCCCCATGGGGTCCAGCTAAATCCAACTGTGGGAGCGGGGCTGACGTGCTGCATGGACAGGGGCTCTGGCAGATCCAGGAGACAGTGAAGCTGTGTGACTGAATCCCAGACTGTGTTTGCACTGCCTAATTATCAAAAGTATGAGTTTGTTCTGCTAGGTGCACATTATGCCTTTATTGTGGTGTAATTATGCCAGCTGCCTATGTTTAGTGTCATAAAAAGGAATAAAATGCCCATTACCCGCCTAAAGAATTCTTCTTGTGTTTTTTTTTTTATTTTTATTGCTCTGGAGTACACAGTGGGGATATCTTTGATCGGCAATTCTCCATGTAAAATAGCTAGTGAAATACCGTGCCTTTCAGAGACCTCCTCCAGCCAGCAGCCTGAGAAGGCAGCTGGTCCACCAGCCTCACCTGGTGCTGCCTCTGCTGCTTATGCCAGCCCGATCTGGTGGTCAAGATGGTGAAGCCACCACACTGCCATTCCCTGCGAGCTCAGCTGCTTTCTGGCAGCTTTTCCCTGCTGCTCTGCAGGTCCCAAAGCTCCCTCCTGCCACCATGGCTCCTGAAAGGCGCAGGGTGATTTCCAAGCCTAGGAGAAGACTCGGCCTCTTTACCTGCAGGAGCTGTTCAGAAAGGCACAACGAGGGTGCCTGGATCTGGCCAGGCTTTTATATTCTGACAGAATGATGTGTCAATGAGTCCTATGCCCAGGGGAAGTCTGTAAGGTTGTTGAGGGAGCAGAGCAGTGTGCAGGTAGGAGCTATGTGCTCTTTCTCACAGCCTGGGCTGGACTGCTGAGCACAAACCAAGTGGCATGAACCTACCAACAGCGTGGTGGTGCTCCTGCAAGAGCAGGGGTGCTAAGCTTTGTCTCACAGCCTCTGCAGTTGAGCTTCAGCTGCTTTGGGGTTTTGTGTAGTGCCTAAATATCTGGGGCCACGTTTCTGTCGTGGTGAGAGATCCCTCAGAGGAGCTGCCTCCTTCAAGAGCTGAGGTTTTGTGCAAACATCAATTACTGAAACACATACTCCTGACAGGGAAGAGCAGCAGGAGGCTTGCTTTCTGTGTGTAGATGCTTGGGGCATTTTGGTGATACTAAATAATTTCTGATGGGAAAAAAATACAACTAAAGAGGAAAACCCCAAACCCAAGCCCCACATCTTTAGAGGCTGTTAAAAGCTGCCTCACTGCCTTTCCTTCTGATAGTTTCAGGCTCTAATTGGAAAAAGACTTTCTTAGCCTCATTAGGAGCTGTTAGTGCTGGCTATAGATAGCTCTTAAATATATGGTATCAATGGATGGTAGATCTGTTGGCTTAGTTGGCTTATTTTTCAACTCAGTTATATTTTAACCAGGTCCCTGGTTCCCCCATTCCAGCTATGCCACAGATACCTCGCACAATGTTCCTTTTAATTCCCTCCACTTATTTTTTACGTCAGGTGTTCCTTGAAGTGGCCTTCACAGCTCTCCACCCTTTCAGCCGACGACTACGTCAGGGGAAGATGGACTTGCACCTCCCTGCAGCTTCATTGCATATGCACACGCCGTCTGCCCCGGCGGCACGATTGCCTTGGTGAAGAATCCAAGGGGCTGCTGATAGCAATCATTGATTAAGAGGGTAATTGTCCTGAAAATTCAGATTGATCAAAAGGCAGAAATGATAACTTGTGTAACTGTGTTTAAAACCACGTCCTGTCAATAGGGGAGACTGAGACGTGGCGAGCAGAAAGCAGGGAGAATTGGATGTGCGAGCGGGTGAGTGTGCCTGTGGACTGGGGAGGAGGGGGAGCCATTCTTCCTTGGGGTCCGTAGCAGGATGTTTCTTGTCACTGATGCTGGGCTATTGGAGATTCAATCACTTTTATCTTCCCCTCTCTCTCAATCCAAATGCCTTTTCATATTAGAAAATTAGAATCAGCTCTGCTCATGCAAGATTTATTAGCTCTGCTGAGCAATACCACAGAAGAGTAAATGATGTCGCATTTCAGGGGCTTTTTACAGATTATGACCAAACTTGAAACTTCTTAAGTATTCTTCAATTGAGCCACTGCAGGGTGTGAAAGGGTTTAGGAGACAAACTTCTCTCTGGAAATAGTTCTGCACCAGCCCAAATGTCTCTTCTTTATTATCGGAATGATTGGATTTGGTTGCTAATACAGATCTCTTCTTTGGGCTCAGTTTCTGCTCTTATTGCTCTGGAAATCAAACTAAGAATTCAGCCTGTTTATCACAGTTTTTTTCTTTGTCTCTTTTGTAGAAACATTTTTCAGCAGTAAAACATGTGTCTTTGGAGCTCTGCTGCTAGCTGGCACTCATTTACATCTGAAGAAGACAAATCCTGTTTCTTGCTCAAATCTTTTCCCTTGTGTTTTGCACTGCCTGGCTGCTTTTTTAAATGCTTTCTGACCTTATGTCATACACAGCTCATGTTTTGCGTAGTGATGGTACTTCGGTCTTCAGGCAGTAGCTGCTAAAGCTATTCAAAGACATGAATGAATTTAGGCTTATAACACTCAATATTCTGGGGATACTGAGGCATGGGTGAGTTGGAAGATTCTCCTTTGAGTCCATATCAGAGATTGGAAAAGAAATTAGGTCTCATCTCTCTTGCTTCAGCCACAAGGCTTGTTTGCAAGTCTTTTAATTTTGAAATTATTTTGCAGGCATGAAATCCATGCAACATCCTCGTGGGATGGCTGCACAGGAGGGTCGCTCAGCTGCAAGAGTCAGAATGACCAGCTGTTGGGTGCCTCTGCCTGAGGTGTTCTTCAGAGTCTTTCTCCCCCTATAAAAATGAAGGCATTTGAGATTTGCAACATTTACAAATTCCTGGTGCTCTGCAGCACTCCCCCCCTCACAGTAGGTATGGTATATGTAGCCCCTATACAAAGATATTGGCTGTTGTCAAGGTAAACACCATTTTTCTGCTAGTTCAGATTTGGAATATTCCCAAAAGGGAGCAGATTTTTCTGCTGCCATCATTATTTAGCAAAGTAGGCAGCACCACACAGGGATGCTGATGACACTGCTCAGTGGCTCACACCAAAACCAGCATTAAACAACAGAAGCTGAAATCAAGCTGTGGAAGGGAATAGTCTTTTCATAGCTTCATCTGCTGTCGTCATTGTGCAGTGAAGCCCAGCACCTGCAGCTGAGCTTCTGCCAGTCTTTTGTCTGTTTGGGTCTGACTTTTCCTTGACACGCCTGAGCTGCTGGGAGAATTGCAGTGCAGACAAGGGTGGAGGAGATGTTGAGGCAACCCATTGGCATGGCCAACACAGGGCTTCTTCATGGCATATCATTGTGGGCTTCAAGGGCTCAGCAGTCTTTTTTTCCTTGGCAGCTTTAAAGGGATTTTATTATCAGGCAATGCTGATTACGTTTAAAACAACACCATACTTGGACCTGTCCAAATGCCAGCCTAACTTGGCACAAAGTTTTGCCAATCATCTCAGCAAAAGGTGCTTCTGAAGAGCTGCTTGATCCTGTAGCTGGCTGGCAGGGAGGTTTCTCATCGAGTGCTGGTGTTTGGGAGGTAGATACAAGCAGAAGGATTTGACTTTTTTCCCTTCCATGTACATATACTATGTATTATTCAAGGTCTTCTTAAGTCAATGTTGGGTTATTAATCAGTTGCGTCTCTGCATGTTAAATTTGCCTACTAATTTTGAGGCTCTGGATGAGGATTGCAGCTATGAGCTTGCACAGTATTTTTCATCTGTAGGACTCTGTACACCCCTGTGTGCGATCCAGGGGCTGTTGCTCCCCCTTGCCCTGGATTCAGATCATGTGGTGCTGCCTGTGCACCAGCCACATGGGAAGGTAAGCCCTGGGTTATTGACTTAATGTTCCCGTTTCCAGGTAGTCACTGCTGGTGGAGGGGAGTAGGGGCAAGGCCAGAGAACTAAAAGCCTTGCTGAACCTTGAGGGGCCAGGCAAGATCCCAGCAAGCCAGCAAGTCTTAAGGACTAGGGGCACTATGGTCTCAGATGACATCAGGGAGAGATACAGTGGTATCCAGGTCTGGGGCAGGCGTTGTGCGCAACCCAGCAGGGGTTTGCTCCACAAGATGGGTGCTTCCCACCTCCCATTGGCTCCCACTCAGTTTGCAGGCTGATGCAATGGGTTCTTTGTGGCTATTTTGGAGACAGCCTCTGCATTGTGGGGCTCATCTTCTCCTCTTCTCTCAGCCAGGCCTCCATGCTCCAGTCTCCTCTCCCTCCACAAGCTCTGGCAGTGCTGCCCATGGTAGGCAAGGCACGTGGGCCAGCAGTGCCTGCATGTTCCAGGAATCACGTCAGCTGTCATTACTTACATTACCTTGATTTGGAACAGTCAGTTATGTCACCGTCCATCATTGTGTCTCTCCCCAGAGACGCTGAGGAAGGAGGAGAGGAGCAGGAATTATAGAGCGCTTCTGCAGTGTTCCACCAATCCCACTGCTCTGCTGGCTGAACATCTGTCATCAGACAGCTTGAAGTGAAGGTGCTTTGTCTGATGGATCTTCCTATTGTAGCTCCACAGGGAGGAGCCTTCTGCCACACCGGGACTGCCTTAAGGGAAGAGGTCTGGGGGCTTTTTTGCAGTTTAATGTAAAGGAATGATGCTGCTGCCTGGAAAGCTCTGTTGGGAACCGAAGGATAGCCCACTGGACAGCTGGGGCTGCTGGCTGGGCTCTCCTGGCTGAGGGTGGCTTGGGAGCCAGGCAGAGTTACTGAAACTGTCTCTGGTCCCAATGAGACAGAGCTCAGACTTGCACATTGTCCCCGTGTGTGACTGCGGAGGATTCCTGGCCCTGTCTCAGGTGGGAGTTCGTCCTCACTTTGGCCAGGAGCTTGAAGTTCTAAGGAGAATGAGATTTGGCTTTTGGTTAAGGACGCTTCTTACTTATAATGGAAAATTATCTGGAAAGTCTCATGCTTTCTGTGCCCCAACTGGTAGGGGACTCTGGCTGCAGTTCTGACAGTGGGTTGCTTCAGCTGGGGGACAACATGTGGCAGTAGCTGGGTCCATTTCTGATAGCAGAGCCCACGATGCCACAAGCAGTAAGGAGGACAGTTTGTGTTTTTAGCCACCTTGTGTGAATAAATTTCTGTCTGAACTCAAGGTGGTTTAGAGGATAGGGAGGAATGGGATCTCTGTGGCTACAGCTAGGAGGTGCTCCATGGTTGTGAGTCCAGGCAGTAGTACCTGCATCCTTGGATTTCTTGCTGTGTGCGTGTTGATCCTGGCACTGTGGCTTTGGGAGAAGCATTCCCTGTTGAGAACAGTACTTACATTTTAATTGCTATTATCAGGGCAGGGAGTGAGGGTGGTTTTGCAGCAACTCCCAAGAGGTGGGTAATCAAACCAACCTGGGACCTGCTGGTGTCTCTCTGGAGATCAGGCAGCTGGCAGGGAGGGAAGCCAGGGCAGGAGAGGGCTGTGCCCAGGGACTGAAGTGGGAAAGAGAAGTTTTGTAGTTCTGTACGTTTCTTCTTCGAGTGGCTCTGTCAGGGGCAAGAAGATGGTTCAAAGGGAGATCTTAAAACAGCCAGAGGAGCTGGCTGGTGCCTGCAGTGCCCAGGTGCTGCACAGGGTGTATGTGTGGCAGGTCATGAGCAGCTGAAGCAGCCTGGTCTCAGCCAGGGCTGTGCAAGGCATCTTGTGCAAGTACAGCCAGCGAGGTCTGACCTGTAATCCATCCTGTCACTTAAAGAACTTGCACTATATGGAAGTGATGTTTTATGTGAGTGAGGGGCATTGCTGCTGTTACTCTTAGCTGAGTTTGAAGAGCTCTTGCTGTCCCCAGCGTTAGGTGTGGGCTTTGTTGTGCTAGATGTCCCAGGCACATGGAGCTTGCTAAGCAAATCAGAGATTGCAGGGGGTACGTGAAGAAGAGGAGAATTGTTCTGGAGGGCATGTGGCTTTCTATGGTGGAGGAACAGCTGGTGAAGTGAGTAAATACATGCTATAAACATGTTCAGAGCATCTCTGCCTGAAGAACCCAGCACAGCTTTTTGAGTAAATAGAAAGAGCCTGGGTTCAGTTCATATGTCTGTTTTCTTTTCTTCTTCTGGTCAACTGTGGCTGTAGATAAGAGTTTTTCTATTTGAAGTTCAGAAGGGAAGGGAAATCCATTGTTAGAAGAGGAGACTTTCTTTTTGCTTGATATCTATCTCCAGCGACACAGCGCTGAAGGAGAAGATTTGCAATGATAAAGGTAGCTATGAAAAAAAAAGGCACATTGAGTGTTGTTTTTCTCTGTACTTCAAAGCCTGGGGTAATATGGAGCAGTGTAAAAGAAGAGAGGGGAAGAAAAAACAGCCTATCTGAGCCTCTGCATGGGGGCTGTGAATGCAGAGCCATAATTGAGCACCATCCTCGCCAGAAATCCAGCACTCTGCCCCAGCCCTTCATCTGGATTTGGCATGGTGTTACTTGGTGTGCAGCAGCACCTGCCAGGAGGCCATGGGGATGGGCTCGAAGTGGGGGTTGCTCATTGTGAGGGGAGCAGAGGAAGCACTTTGCAGGTGTGCTTCCTATGGAAGGACTGAGCTAAGGGAAGTCACTTGCACGAAACAAAATCAGGGAAGTCTGGAAGCAGTATGGAGAAAATGTGCCCAAAACCATTTAATTATTAAAATAATTTGGAGATTGCATGGAGTGTTCAGTGCAGTGTGACAGAGTGAAACAGCTGAACAGTGTAGCTCTGGTGAAGGCTGTGACTGGGAAATGGCTGAGTACCGCCATCCATGCACCCTGGAACTGGTGGGACTAGCTTTCTGGCGTCCTGGACTATAGGATCAACTTTCCCAGGGCTATAGGATCAGCTTTCCTTAGGGCTCAGTTGCTTCTGAGTGAACCAGAGCAGTGGAGTGCTGGGGGCTACCACCCCCTTGCTGGGAGCAGGCATAGCATGGCTGAGCCCTGTGAGTGGACAGGGAGGCTCCAGCTTCCACGATCACTGGTGGGATTTGGGTGGCCCAAATGTGGGTCCAGGCTGTGCAGTGTGGGCAGGGATGGGACCTCCCTGCCAGGGTCAAGGTAGGAGCTGGGAGGTGCAGCCTGGGGAGTTGGGAATTGTGACATTCTTGTTGCAGTACAGCTGTGTCCATGCGGGCCTCCCCTTTCCCCTGGACCCCTGGATGCCCTCCAGCCAGACTGATGGCATGGGGCCCCACATCTGCTCTGCTGCTGTCATGGTTTTGGTCTTCATCCCCATGCCAAGCTTAACACGTGGTCCTGGCTTCTGGGATAGCCCTTGCAGTGCCAGCCCAAGGGTGCTGCTGCTCTTGTAGCATGTCTTGGGCTTGCAGAGCTGCTTGGGCACCCCTGGAGCAGCCCCCTCCCTCCCCTCTGAGAAGCTGATGCAGATGAAGGAGAGAGCAATCATCTGCTGGAGGCTTTGCCTCTGTAGAAGTCCAGGAAGGAGCAGAACGAGAAACCAACAAACTCGTTTTCAGTGCTGACCTGAGCAGAGGTTGGAAGTGAACAGATTTCCAGCAAACCTGGGCTGGTCAGGGTTGCTAACGAGCCTTTCCTTTGAGCAATGTTTTACATTCTTTAAAGATTGCAGGGAGCTCTTGGGGAGAATCTGCTAAAGTAAATGGCAGAGTCAAGTGTGCCAGCTCCTTTCTTTCCCTTTTCTTTTCCCTTTTTTTTTTTCCCTTTCCCCTTTCTTGGTTCTCTTTATTATGTGGAGTTGCTCTGGCTCTTTCTCTCACTTCTGTTTCTCCTTTTGTTCTCTCTTTGTCTATTTATCACACTGTGAAGGTTGAAAGAGATGTTATTAATCTGGGAGAATGAAGGCAGGATTAGTGGTATGAATCGGATTTTGAGAGCTGTAATGATAGAAAGACTCGCTCTGCTGGCGGGCTGCGTGAGTTTGATAAATGGGGAGCACTCCAAACTGACTCGCGCCTTCCTCCGCACTGCTCGCTCTGCCCGCTGGGGCGTGCCATGCTCTCAGATCTGCCAGCCATCCCACACCGCTCCTACCTGAACCAGAGCAAAAAGCCAAGGGTAAATCGGAGACAAATATCTCCCATTGCACTTAAAGAGATCATTTCTTTCAACATCTTTTTCAAACAGAGTCCTGTCAAGTTCTTGGACAGCCTTGCGTGTGGAGGTGGGATCCTTCCTTGGAAGGCCGTGCGTTATTGTCTCCTGCTGTGGCTTTGCAGTGGGGAATTAGTGTGGCTGCAGCAGAGCTCCTGTCCTGCTAGGCACAAAGAAGTGGCATCATCACTCTAGGGCTGCATCCTGCTGCATTTGCCTACTGAGGACTGCACCAGGCTTCAAAGCCCATTGGGGCTGGGAGAAGATGGGGAGTGTTTCATCAAAAGTCACTTTGGGGTCTTTGCCCTGAAATCTCCTGAATTAGGGGTCTTGTCCCTGCATAATATGAGTCAGGGCTCCTGTTGTCAAGCTTGGAGGGGGCAAAGCAGGCTCTGGGGACAGACTGGCAGAACAACAGCCCCCAGCTATGAAGCAAAGCAGGGCCAGCTGTGCCAGCATCTTTAGTAAGTAAGATTCCCTGGGATCACCCCACTGCATGCTCACCCACTTGAACCCTTCCTTATCCCCACCCTTGGGGTGTGTGGTGGTCCACGTTACACCCTACAGAGCCAAAAAGCTAGGGTTGGAAAAGTAGGTGTAGGGTACATTGCACTTTGAAGCCAGTTTCTGAGCACAGAGCTTACTGCCCTGTTCTGGTTGTGCCACCAGGCATTCATACATGGGGATTGTGGCCTTGTCCTAAGGCCCTCGCAATGATCCTTACCCTGGCCTGTGCTATGACTTCTGTTGTGGACATTTTGGGCTAGCTGCTTACTGTCATGGCCTGGTTTGGGTCTTGTGCAGGGACATGCATTTGCTGAAGTGAGATGTGGTTGGGTGAAGGCCATGTACAATGTGTTGGGAAGGTTTGCTTCAGTGCTGCTCGCCTCTGAGGCTGTGGGCATCGACTTGGCCCTACAGCCCATCCAGGGAAGCACCGAGTGTCTGGTGGTGGTGGGTGTAGGACCACCTGCCACCACAAGGTTTGCGTCTCTCATGCGTTGAGCAGGAAGTCATTGCTCAGTACAGGAGGGGAACAGTGGCTTGCGGGAGGGACTCTGCTTCCAAGGGAGAGTCAGACTATGGGCAGCCCAGAGTTGTCAGTGTCCCTTTAACTACAAGGTAATGGACTTCCCACGCTCGGGCTGAGCTCTCCTGCCTTTGCAGGAGCAGTAATGATTGTCAAGGTAGAGCTAATGAGACGTGCACATCTTTAAAGGATCGTGGCTTTCGAGGCAAAATTAAAAGGAAAAAAAAAAAGGACGGTATGGGGGAAGGAGAGAAAGTCCAACTGCACCAGCTTGGCTAGTGAGGCGTCCATCCATCTGTCCTGCCTGCTCCTCAGCAGGATCATCCCTATATGATGCTGAATCTCTTCGCTTGCTGCTGCAACTCCTGTTTGGCTGTAGGAGTCTCCTCGTCTCCCTGAGGCCCCCATGCCCCTCTGCAGGCTGCAGTCCCTGGAGCAAGGGATCAGGGCACTGTTGGGCGTGTGAGAGCTGAGCAGGCAGCACCTTCTCCGGGCAGGCAGGGAGTCCAGCAGCTGTATGGCAGAGCTGGAGGGACAACGGGGCTAGAAAGCAATATAGGAGGAAGGCACGCAAGGAGATGAAGAACACAGAAGTGTCCTGCCATGGGTCAGCTGAAGATGTGGGGATGTTAATCCTGGCTGGCTCATCCCTCTCTCCATCCCTTGCTGTAAGGTCTGAGATGCTGCACCTGGCACTTCCAGGTGCTGTCTGGATGATGAGAAGTTAATGATCCCCCAAATGCCTGTCCCACAAGGGGAGGAAAGAGGTGGCTCTGGTGTTGGGAAATGCCCCGTGGGCACTCCTGGAGACAGGAGGGGCTGTGTGGACCAGTCTGAGCCAGGATTTGGCCCTTTGGGAAGAGCTGGTGGGGGAGCTGGGATGTTGTGGGTGGTGCATGGTGTGACTGCCTGCACATACGTTTCTTCCTGTTCTCACTATTTCAAATTCACAGATTGAATTGGTTCAGAGCAGCCAAACTAAATGAGGAGAGGAATGATCAGTCAAATGTTTCTTAAATACTGTCTCTTTAAGAGCTAAGTGCTTGGTTGGAACTTTAAGGCAGGTAATGAGGCTCTCTTCAGATCAGCTTGTGATGTGGAAACTGCTAGATTGACCAGGCAGCAACTGTAAGAACACTGTCACAGCCAGGGATGTTAAGGACTTCCCAAGCCCTGGCACTCAGTGCCAGCCTGCTGACACTTGTGGCTCCCTGCCACCTGCACCTGTGTTCACTCATCCTGCAAGGAGCAAAATACAGCTGGAAGCTGCAGGGAGCAGCTTGCATGCACAGAACTAGGGGGAGATGTGTGTTGGTCAGTGCTTTGGAGTCCAGTCCCAGTTTGCTCTGAGCATGCAGGTGAGAGCTTGGGGCGAAAGCAGCAGCCCACAGGACCCCTGTCCCTCCAAAGGATTTTCCCTGGGTTTCAGTTGCAAGCTGACAGATTTGTTTTGCTGCAAAAATCAGAGTGACTTTAAGCCTTGCAGTGGCTCCATGAGGTGGCTCTGTTTCTTGGCTTTGTCTCTAGTTGGTACAAGGAGAGAAGGAAAATTATTATATTCTTCTAGGAGCCTGGCAAGGATATGTTGGTGGGATTGGTCCTTCCTTTTAAGACACTGTCTTTCCCTCTTCACTGGGGAACCAGCAGTCCTTGTCTGCAGCAGGACTGCACCTTTGGAAAGCACTTTACTGAGCAGAGGTGTTGGTTTGCTGAAGGAAAAGTGGTCACTCAGGAGCAGCAAAGGAGAAGGGAGCAATGCTGGGAAAGATGGGATGTACCAAGTGTCTCTTCCCAGTCCCAAAACACTTCTCCTTTAATCTGGAACTGGGGAAAAATCTGGTCTTACTTGGCGGTTCTGCACAATGCTGCTCTTGCAAAACTTCTGTGTCCTTGCTACTTGTCATGCCCACCTGGCAGTGCCTCTCCATCCTGCTGTCCTCTGCGCCTCTCCTGGCTGGAGACCCTCTGATCTTTCTGCTTTCTTCATTATATCCAGGTTTTTTAGGCCTTCTGTTGTTAATTATTGAGATGTAATAATGCGATTAGTGCACTATTAAAAAAAATCGCTGATATGATTACCATGGATTTAATATCACATGATATATCATTACATTGTTACATGGTGACAGATGTAATTGAAATACACTTATTGGAGCTTGGGGTTGTGTTTCATTCAATCACAGCAGCACCTCCGGGGGGCAGAGCAGAAATGGCTAAAAAAAAAAAAAGCCATCAGGATTTGAAATTGTAATGAAAACAAAGAAACTTGCAGCCTTTTCAAGACTGGGGCAACTGCTGCTTTGGCTTCTTCTCCATAGGAATTTAGAGCGGTGTAAGTCAGGAGTGCAGCTTTGTGGATCAGCTGGAGGGGAGAGGTCAGACAATGGTGAAATTGCTCAGGGGACAAGCAGGAGGACTTGTGTTATGGACTTGTGCTCAGAAGGCTTCCAGCCATCTTGCAGCATATGAGCCTGGGCACTATGGATATGGTACCACTGGCCTGCCAGGCCTTCTTGGCTCCTTTTAAAAATGCAGGTGGACCCAAGGATGGTACCAGTTGTGCTGTGGGAAAGCCAGCCAGCTGCTTTCCACCTTCTGCCTAGTTCCGCCTCTTTTTGGAGCCAGGGATCACTCAGCTGCCTGCATTCAGCTTTGGCCATGCCATGGAGTGCAGGGAGGCAGCAGGGAGCTTTCCTGCAGGACTGTGACCTGGGTTGTTTCCTTCCATGTCAATGAGGTGACATCTGTCTCTGCCATGTTATCCTCAGGAGGATCTGCATGTGGGCTCTGGACAGCTGGGGTGAGGAGAGAAGCACCTACCATGTACCCTGTGCAGAGGCAGCCAGATAAACTGGAGCCTGTGCAGGGAAAGAGACTCCCTACTCCCTGTGCCCGTGGGACCAGGGCAAGGCTTGGGCTGGAGAAACTTGCCTGCAAGAGAAGCACAAAGGTCCTACCTGTTACTGGCACAAAACTGCTCCTGGTCCTTCTCAACATAGTGAGAAGGTGGACAAGAAGCTGGTGGTAAGCATGGAGGTGTCCTTTTCCTCCATCTACTCCCTTTCCAGGGAAACAACTGTCACCCACCCTCCCAGTCCCTGTCAGGGCAAGTAATAGTTCAGGGTCTTGCCCTGGGCAGGATGGGGCTGTGGCAAGACCTCACAGACACAGCATGACTTGCTTAATATGCATTAATTGCTGTGATTGTCACCAAGTGCCAAGTCTCTTTCTCCTATAAAGGGGGCCAACAAGGGGATGTGGCCTCCCAGAGTTGTTATTAGGACTCAGGTATGCCTGTCCCCAACCCTACTGTAGGTCCCCAGGGTTATTTTGTCCCTGTGAGACAATGTGTAGGAGACTTTGAAACCAAGTGTGCTGTGTTGAGACTAAACCTCATCCAAAACAAAGGAAGGATAAGGAATTTGTGGATGGAGTAAAGGCGACTTTTCCAACCAAGAGGGGAATGGCAGTGTGGTGAGCTTGAGACATCTGGATGTTTGCATAATGATGCACTGACATCTGTCCCTGCGTCCCTAGCTCGGCATTGACACGTTCAGTGTGGCCTCACCCCCTGCTCCAGTGTGTCTGTCCCAGGAGCTGGGTTACCAACCTTGCCGATGCTTGAGGGGTAATTTCTATTTCAGGCTTTTTTTATTCTTTGTCCTCCCTTCTAAGAATGCTTCCACCCCCTTTTTGTGGAGCCAGCACACCCCCCCTAGAAATTTTCAGCATTCCCATTATAAGCCCTTGTTTTGCTGGGAGCTGTGGAAATTCATTTCCAGCTGGTGTGGGAGCGCTCTGGCTGGGAAGGCTCTGGCAAGCATCTTTCTTTTGAGGTTAAAAACATAATTTCAGTCTGACCTCTGAGTTTCAGAGCTTTTGTTGGTTTTCTCCACCCCCAGATGGTTTTTGTGTATGATTTTAAAATAGCCTTCTTCTCTTGGTTGAAGCTAGCTGATGCGTCTGCTTCTCATTTGAGGATTGTTGTGTTTTATTAATGCTGTTATTATTCCATTACTGTCATTGTGCTCTTTTATAGCAAATAGCTTAATTTAGTTGAGATACACAGATGCTGAGAGTTTAAGTGAAATCTTCAGCACTTGGTATGCTGGGCACTGAGCAGATATTCCCCAAGCACTTTGGTATAAACCTTTCACTTAAAAACAAATTGGCTGCTGGGGGAGCACCGGATGGCAGGAGTTTGGGGGAGAGGAGAAGTGGTGGGTTGTTTAGGACTCTAGGGAGGACCTCATTGTCAAATGTGACTATAGATGCTTAGCAGTAAAGCTCCCCCTGAGGATTTCACCCCCAAGATGGGCTGTGATGGGTCCTTCTTCCCTGTGGTTGCTGTAGGACAGAGGAAATTATATGACCATCAAAACCAAAAAGAATAATTTGGCTCCTGGAAAGCTGGACTGTGCTGTAAGGAGATCTTGGGGTAGAGGAGAGGGGTTGAGAAATA
This sequence comes from Apus apus, assembly GCF_020740795.1. Taxonomy (NCBI): domain Eukaryota; kingdom Metazoa; phylum Chordata; class Aves; order Apodiformes; family Apodidae; genus Apus; species Apus apus. The sequence continues at coordinate 21,071,368 of NC_067288.1, read as the reverse complement.
GCATTGGTGATTAGAGGTCTTAGGGGCCAAGGGTCCTGTTAGAAATTACTTGGGTGCTTAAGCCTCCTGGAAGGCTAGCTCTAGAGTACCTTAGCTACTTCTGAAATGTTACCACTTATTGTTGATAAATGTTCATCTGAAATGGATGCTTCTTGCTTGGTGCCTCTGGGCATTCATTAGTACTAGTGATAACAATTCCAGATTGTCACCTACACCTCTTTCCCTCCCTCCATCCCCTAAAAATGACAAAGTTAAAACCAGAACCCTGCTAGTGTCCTGTTATTTGTGCACTTAACTCTTACTGCCTTGGCAAAACCTGCTGATCTTGCTACCACAAGTGCCAAAATTACTTTGTATGGGGCAGGAAGAAACAAGAAGGGAGTAAAATTGAGCAAGTAGATGCCATGCAGGTGGATACGGCAGTGTCAGCTCAAGTGAAGCCATCTTTTCCACAAAGACTTGCTGCCCTTCCTCTTCCCATGGCCAAGGGAGAGGAGCACATCCCGTGGTTTGGGGATGGGTCAGGGAGGACAAATGCACTGGCCCACTCTGTCTGTCTCCGGAGTGCACTCATAATAGCTTGGGGGTCTGTGGGAAGTTGTTGGGAGCATTTTATCTCCCTGCTTTGAGGCAGCTTTGTGGCTTTATCTGGCTTTCGAGGCAACCAGGGTAGCTAACAACATGCACGGGGAATCCTCTGTGGAGGAGGCCTGGCGCCCAGTTTTGCTAGAGGTCTGCTTTACCACTTATGAGAAACGAGTTAACCTCCCTTTGATCTCGGTTCACGGCTAACCCTTTAACAAAGTCCGGGATGTGCAAGGAAATCAATACTCAAGGCATTGAATTTAACACCAGCCATCAACTCAAGCGTATCACACACACTGACTGACTCCCATTACAAGGAGCAGGCTGGTTCGAAGCTCGTTTGCCAGCTCTCTGGGGTGGTGCGGGGCGGCAGCGGGGAGGGCAGGCACGCTCCGCTGGCTGTCATTCAGTGGGGAGTGAGAGGGACCTGGTGCGCTTTGCCATGTCCTCAGTCAGCTCTGCCTCCTGGTGCCCCTTGTCTCTCTCCTTGCGCCTCTGATTTGCAACCCCGGCAGCTGTTCCCCAACACAAGCAGGGAGCTTGGATGCTGTGTGCCGTCGCTGAACACCTGTTTGTGTACACACGTAATTGCTCTTTGCTAGAGAGGAGCTGTGGCAGGACTTGAGGCAGGGCGGGTTCTGCTGAGCTGGCAAAAAAAGGTACTGCAAGTTGAAAATCTGAAAAATAAAATGCTGCAGGCAGGAAAGGTTGAGTGTCTGGTCAAGGAGGCAGCCGTGTTGTTTCTCCAGCTCCAGCCCTCTCCTCAGAGAGCTAATTAGATCAGTGGAAAGCTAATTGGGACACCTTGTTCCATACCAGCCACTCACTCTTTGCTGGCACTTTGGCAGCAGGCAGTGGGTAGGCTGCCTGGCACAGCTCTGTGGCTAGGAAAGCCAGGCAGTCCATGGCCAAGCATTTTCTAGACAGCCCATGAACCTTCTCATCACGTTGCAGCCCTCCAGCCCTCTGCTGCAGACCAGCTCCCCCCCCAGGGGAACTTCTCACTTGCTCTTCTTGTTTCCATCAGCTGTAGCCTGAACTGAGACAGCCCATGTAGGTTAGGGATGGGTTCATGAGGCAACTGAGATGCCAAAAGCAGTGGGTGAGCATTACGTGACCCCATAGCTCTGTTCTTGTGCTGTGACTGCATGAGGGCCGAGCCTCTGCTACTCATGCTTGCTGACAACTCTGGGCATGTGCTCGTGGGACTTACTTGTCAGGTCTCAGATCATCAGCAGGTACCAACAAGGCAAATCCAATAGCCAGCCAAGGGCCAAGCCACTGAATTTAGTCCTCGGCAGCAGCAAGGCAGTGATGGCTCCTTCTACAAGGAGTGAGGCCCCAGGGCATCCATGTGGCCAGGTGTCACAGTCCTCCCCCATGCCTTGCTACAGGCAGAGCTGCAGAAGAACATGAGGCTGAGGGGAGACCTCATCAGTCTCTACAACTACGTGAAAGGTCATTGTAGAGAGGTTGGTGCTGGTTTCTTTTCACAGGTAATTAGCGACAGAACAAGAGGGAATGGCTTCAAGCTGAATAGTTCTATGATTCTGATCTCCCCTGTGATCTCAGCTCCATAACATGGTGCTGGCTCTCTCTTCCCAGTCCAGGTAGCCAGTCCTGCCACTTGCTTCTGCCTGGCTGTAGCTGCTGCAGTTCATCCCTCCATGCTTGCTTTAATAACTTTTTCTTAGAATCTCACCACATCCTCCTCTCGGGTCCCTTTATTCTCTGCTTTCCTGACCTGTCTCCAGATCAATTCTCTTGCAGTGTGCTGTCTGGTTTCTCAAGCCACCTCCTTCTGTTTGCTCTTCCATTGAAATCAGGGACCCTCAGTTTTGCCACCTGCTGCCCCACCAGGCCATGCTGGCTGGGCCCACTTGCGTTGCCTGCTTGCCTGGTGCTTGCATCCATCAGAGCTCTTAGAGGCTCCTCTGCTTTAACCTTCTCAGTCTTAACCCTGACCTGAGTCAACAGTCATGAGGAAGAGCTGCTGCTTAAATGATCCAGTGTAAACTCTACCTTTGATTAGACAGGTATCATCCCCAGGCACCGGCACATCAGCAACTTGTTAACTTTCCTTGGTGTTCCTGCACTGCAGCTATCAGAGCCTGTGACGCGGGCAAGGGACATGGCTGCTGCCCTCCTAATCTTTATTGATCTTTTCCCTGATGCCTCATGCATTGTATTCTCTTGCCTCTTTCTTGTTCTTTCAGTTGCCTCTCCTCTGAAGTGGCTTTGCATCTTATGGGAGTGCTAGGAAACTCTGTTTTATTTTATTCTTGCAGAGCAGTAACACTCAGAGGCCCTGACAGCTCTCTTGGGTTGGTGCTGTACCACTTACAAAAGATTGAGTTTTGCTCCTGAGAGTCTGCTTTCTGGGAGGAGAAGGTAAGAGGGAGCAGGGAATGTCTTTCCGTGACACTCTGGTGTGTTCTGTATGGGTCAGTTTCTCTGCATTGTGCCTGTGCCAGAGGTGAGTTTTGGAGTCTCGAATCTGTCCCAAGAAGGCATCAGGGACATGAGCGTGCAAGGAGTTGTGGGATGTGAGCAGAGAGAGAGTTACATGCAGTAAGATGGGCAGGCAAGTGAATAGAAGTGGTGAGAAGGTCCTGCAGGATCACCCTGTGATTTTTTTTTCCCATCCCTTGGGCTGGGTTTCGAGGACAGATTATGAAACTGAGATGTGAACCTGCTGGTTGCCCAGCATCCTTCCCTCACTGCCAACATGCAAGCATCTAACCTTGAAAATGCCAGGTGGCAAAAACCAGAGGGTTGAATTGTCTTGTCTCACACCTGCAGCGTGAACAGACATGCAGTCGTGTACCACCTCCCCTGTGCTTCTCCCATGATAACCTGTCTGTGGGTCCCTGCCCTCAGCAGTTCCATCCTTCTCCTGTCTGACATGTTTGGGCGCAGCAGCCAAACTGTCACCAAACTTGTCCTTTTCAAAAATGTGCTGAGACATGCCGTGCATGGTACAAAGGAGCAGTATGTCTGGTCTGGACAAATGGCTTTATTGTGCACTGGAAAAACTGGAGTCAAAATGTCATGTCAGTGTTCCGCACGGAAATAGATTGTTTTTTTCCAGAGAGAGGCACTTCTGTCACTGGGTTTTACTTTGTGGTTCCTGAGCAGAACTGTTTCCACACAGTGAAATGAGACAATATTTTGGCTTTTCCATCCTGGTTTAGGATGAAAGGAAATGTCAGAGCATAGGTGTTTCAGTGGGGTGGATGTGGTTTCCCAGCCCCTTAAAGCAAGATCATGTTCCCTGCCAGGGACCAAGGATGAGTCCCAGGGATGTGCTGCCTCTGCTTCCAGCACGTTTGATCCAGCCTGGCTCTTTCAAGGTGTGTGGAAATGAGCTACAATCTCATCATTCCTGCAGAGGCTTCTCGGAGGAGATAGCAGAAGGGTCACAGTGCCTCTGGAAATCTCCCTTCAGGCGATGTGCCGTCGCATTTCACAGCAGACAGACAGAATAACCTTTAGGGCATGGTAAGAGGCAGCATTTTGAACTCCGAGCTGGGGAGCTCAGGAGCTCATTTCTCTGGCACATCATCTGTGTCCCTGCCACTTCCTGCATCCCCCTGAAATACCTTTGTCCTAATCCATCACTTCCTTAGTTAAAAATTAATTAAAAATAAAAAAAAGCTGGGAAGTCAGTCCCCTGTGTCGTAGCCGCACAGAAACCAGCCTCCCCTACAGGAATGCACCCAGCCCCTCTGCCCTGGCCAGTTTTACCTTAATTTGAACCACTCTGAGCCTGGCTGGAGGTGGGGGGCCAGCCTCACCAAGCCAGCTCCCGGCAGCAGCCTGGCTCCTCTGCCCTCTCTTGTCTTTTCTGCATCGCAGACTCCCTACAGAGGTGTAGTACTTGGGTTCTGAGCTGCTCTTTTCCCCCCAGATTTATCTAGCATGGTTGTGGGGAGTTGAGTGGGTACGTGCAGGCTGCCGCGGGCTGCCCTTGTGGACCAGAGGCTCCCAAGGCAGCTCCACGCTGGCTGTGTGGCACTGGGAGGAGAGCACTGGCTCTCCCTCCTCCCCTCTCAGGAGTAAATAATGGTACTTTTTATTTAGCTATTACTTCCCAGTGGCAGATATCTCCTCAGCTGTCTGTTTAACTATCTTTATCTCACCCTCCTTCTCTGTTTGATATAGTTATAGATAAACAGATAGGTACCTTAGTAAATAACGTGTTTTTAAGAGACCAGTGGTATGGTTAACATAGTGCAGCAGCTGTTGATTTGTCTTTCACTGTTGTTTTTTTTTCTTAAGGAAATGCTTTAAATAAGGGATACTTCATCTATTAAAAAAAAATACACTTGTAGCAGCTGCTAAGCCCATCCATAAGCCTGCTTTACGTTGTATTTGTGATGGGACTGACAGTGCATGGAGGAGCCTGATTATACACAATTCCATTTTAGCAAGCCCTGCGATGTAATTTCACAGGGCGATCAGTGTTTGAATGTAATAGCAGCCTGTGCTAAGGTGTCAGAATATTAAAGGCGCTAATGGAAAAGCTCCCTGGTACACAAGGGGGACAGCATTACAGGAGACGTCGCAGATGGCTGGGCACTAAACTAATGGGGCAGGATCCAAGAAGGGAAAAAAAACCTAGAGAAGGGAGAGCTCACGGGAGCATGGGCACCTGCTTCCCTCTCACACGGAAATTAAACAGCGAGCGAGGGAGAGTCGAGCGTGTGTGTGTGTAAAAATAGAAATTGAAGGGGGAAAAGACCCCCTTTGGAAGGGTTTGAAGGTTTTGACAGCAAGGCTGGTGCTGGCTTTGCTTGAGAAAGATGTGGGGTTAGATTAAAGAGGTGTGTGTCTGGGGGACTCTGGGGCACGTCTGAGCATCGCAGCCATCGTTCATGGCCCTGGAAAGAGAAGAAAGGGGTGGTTGGTGGGTGCTGTTACTCATCCTCATGTAGTATGACAAAACTGCAGCTCTCTTTGGTGGTTGTTAATCTGTCTAAATCCAAAGAGGGTGAGACATGTCCAACTCGCTGCTGCCCTGACTGCTCAGCACTCAGCAGCAGCATAGCAGATCTGCTGGGGCCCCAGCATGCCTTTTGCTGTCCTCCTGTATGCAAGGTTTGTCGGTGGGTCTGATTTCAGGGCAGTGCCAACATTTCCATGTTTTCCAGCATCACTGGAAGCATCTTTCCTTCCCCCTGAGCCCCCAGTTTCCCCAGGAACAGCCAGAATCAGGTTGGTCCCTTCCTGTCTGTGCAGAGAGGTAACTGTGGCTGCAGTGAATCATCCATGAAGTGTGTTTGCAGGTTTTCCTTGGTGTCATACTCATCTTTCCCACTCTGTCGTCCATGGTGCTGGGGTGAGGAAAGGCTTAGTGTTGCTTTCCTGCTTGAATTGGCTCTACAGGGGCTTGGGTGGTCCCCAGGGGAATGGTACCATAGGACATGAGCCTGTCCTTCCCAGGGCTGGAGGGGTAATTGGGAGCTGCTCATGTATCTAGTGTTGGGAGCTGATGGCATACATCAGCATTACCCATCCTGGGTCTTGGTGACCCTGTGGTGCAGCCATAAATGCCAGGACACTGTGAGAAGGCAGCCCTATTCAAAAAGACCTGACCTGTGCCTCAGGGCAGGATCAATTATCCTGGACTAGGAAAGGCACTGGGCATGTGTCTTCCAGCCCCTTGTCTCCACAGCAGCCCCTGGGTTCCCGCTGCAAAGCTCTGCTCAGCTGCCTGGCCCCAAGCCCAGAGCCCCTAGTCCTGCCAGCAGCCCCCATCCTTGAGCTGCTTTCTTGATGGTTTATGGCTCTGCTTGTCCCCTCTCCTGGACCAGTGCTGGCATGTACACACCCCAGCTCTATTTTCCAGCTGTCCAGGGACTCAGACCCATAGCTTTGTTTTGCTTGTGACCTAACCCAGAGCTTGGTCCTGGCTCTCCATGGCATTAACCTAGTGTTTTGCCAGCCACAGAGCACACAGCAGTCAAGAACATTTTATCTAGGATAATCCCTAGCCTGGGAGCAAGGCAGAGACTGTTCTTGTTCAAACACAGGGAAATGTGAAGCCTAAACCACTTGGCACTTTGACACTCTGGAGTCAGGCACATCAGGGTTTTTCTCTTGCCGCCTGAGCCAGGGCACCTGCTAATCCTGCATGGCAGCAGGGCCACCTCCCCACTGCCCAACAGGGCTGCAGCGCCCAAATGCACCCTGGAGAGGAGCTCTAGGTGGCTGCAAGGTCCATCCCACCCCTCCTGAAGTTAAGAGGAGTTTTGGCAGTGAATTTGCATGGCTGTGGCTGAGTTGGGATATTGCTGAGACATGGGCAGGGTGAGGCTGCTTGGACGTGTGTCTGGATGGGGAAGAAAGGCCAGTCATAATTGTATGCCTCAGTTTCCCCTTTGCAGTGCTGCTGTGGTCAGAGATCTGATAGCATGGAGTGCTTATTTTAATGAGAAAGCACATGCAGTTATGCTGCATCCTCCACGTCTTCTGTAGCACCTTGCTGTCTTCCCTGAGCCTTGACCTATCCTTCTCTCATGGGCTGGAGGCACCTTGCCTGTGTAAAACACTTCCCAAAGGGTGGCAGAGCCAGGCAGCTCCTGTGTGCCCAGTGTTCACCTTTCAAAAATTAGGCTGTTCATCTTTTTATTTGTTTTTTAAAGACGTTTCTCTTTTAAGAAGCACCTTTGCAAATGTACTAAAGTGGACACCAGCTGGGCTTGCCAAAGGTTGCTCAGCAAGGCCAGGTAGGACTGGCAAAGTGGCTTGTGTGCCAAGAGCTCCCTGCTCCTTCAGGACATGGGAGAAGCTGTCTGTGAGGCTCTGTTCTCTGAAAAACCTTTGCACGCCATTGTGAGAAGAGGGCAGAGCAGCAGGCAAGGGTCCCAGCAGCTTTTCAGCAACATGGGAGGATTGTGTCCAGATCTCATCCTTCCACTGCAGGGTGCTGGCAATGACAGGAATTTCCAAGGGCAGCACCTGCTTCAACCTGAGTGGGGCCAGACCCATTTGTGGGGTCCCCACATTTGGTGTGTCAGCCCCTCTCCTTCTCCCTGCAGCTCTCAGAGGGCTTTGTGCTCCAGAGGGGGACATTCCCTGGGAAAGGGCGCTGCTTGGATCATCTGCTGTGTCCTCCCATGTCCAAACCCCAGCCAAACCATCTCCTGCTCAGTGGCACCGCAGATTTATTTGGCAGAGGACAAATGCCCTCCATTCTTGTCACCTCGTCTCCTTAATTATTAGCACAGATGTTTAACCAAGGCTTTGGTGGGTCCCACGTCAGGCAGAAGTTGTTTCTGTGCACCCGGTGCCACTCGTGAATGTTCAGGAAACTCAGTGTACCAAGAAAAAGTAATTAAACATGAATGGTGTTAGTGCTGTACCTGGTCAGGCTGGAGGCCCCTCTTGCCACTGCATTTGTAAAAATTAAATGCCTCTTATTAGCGACGCAGCAGAGATCTGTAATACATGTGGACAGAAAGGCAGGGATGGATGGAGTTGGTGTCAGGGCAGCAATTGCTTATCATGCCTTATCTGGGAATATGAAACTGTATTGCATGACATCCAGAGGCAGGCTGAATAGATATGCCAATTCATCTCGAGCCTGGGCTTTGACAAGCTAGACTGCCCTTGTTGAAAGGCATCAGTCAAACGAGCTGCTGGCTGCTTTTCCCTTTCTTATACTTCTCCCTCGCTCCCGCGCTCCCTCTCCCTCTCTCGCCACCTCCCCTCCCTCCGCCTCCTTTTTCTAAGCTTTTTCCACACAAAATTGAAAAGCTTTGGAAATAATAATAATATAAGCCCCCCAAACTAATACCGTTTTAAGTACACACCCCCCCTCCGCAAATGAGATTGATAAGGAACCCCAGTGTATGAAGGCATGTTTAGATAACATTGAGAATATTATAGCGAGTGAGAGAAAGTAGGGGGAAAAGCTTCCTGCGGCGTCTAAGCTGGGAAAGGCGACGGCACCCTGGCTAATACGAGTGTTTAATATTTGATGTGTTGGGATAAAGCAGGATCACCTTCGAATTGAATTGAGTGTCAGAATGAGAATCTATTACTGAAATTCTTGTGTGATTTGACAGCAAAGCAGACGATGTTATTCTTCACTAGTTACTGCAATCTTCTCCCCTACATCACTTAAATATTTTTTTCTTTGCTTGAGTAAACACACATTATCCTTTTTTTTTCCACCCCCGTTTCCTTTTTTCTCTCCCTCTTTTATACTTTTTTTTTTCCTTAAATCTAACCTGCCTTTTGCAGGGCTGATGGAGTAGATTGTTATTTCTTTATTTGTCCTATTAAATGGAATTCCTGATAGTTTAATCCTGCTTTTGTAAGTGATTTAAAAATACTTGAAAAGCTGTGAATGTGGCAGCACTTCTGACTAAAATGCTTAAAAGGGACATGTTACACCTGGGTTTAGCTCCTGCCTCCTGACAGCCAGTGAGGGCAGTCAGCTCCAGTGCTGCCAGGGATGAGCTACCCCAGGCTCCATGCCCCCCATTCTGGGGCTTGGCAAGCTGCTTATTCATTACCTGCCCCTGTAATTGTTCTCAGCCCCGATCCAACAGCCTTGCTAGTAAATGACTTGGCGGTGGGATCAGGCCCTCAGTGGGGTTCAGTTCTCCTTGTGTCATGCTGCTAAGTTTGTGTGGCAAGAAATCCCAGCAAAAAATGTCCACCTCCTGTCCCTGAGGTGGCATGCAATTAAAATGAGATTTCAAGGGACCACCCTGGGGTCCCCAGTGTCCTGGGTGCCATTTGGGGATAGTCTCCGAGACACCCCCAGCCCCAAAACCTTATGGTTACTGTATGATGCTGAAAACATTTTAAGCTGTGTTTAAAAGCCCACTTAGTTGTAGACATGACTCCTTTTTTCTTCCCACTGTAGAGAGTAATATTAAGCCTTGACACCTCATCATGGCAGCAGTGGAATGAGGGGCGTTAGAGGGAGATGCTTATTTTGGGCGGACACGGCGCACAGCTGACATGACATGGGGAGGAAGATGCTTTTGCTGTCATGAAGTCATTTTCTCCATTGCGAAAATGTCAGGGAGGTCGGCTCCGACCAGCAGGCTGCTGTGCTCAGCCTGATCCTGGGGGAGCACAGCCAGCACCCAGCACTTGCTGAAGCTGAGGGCAGCTGGGGAGGTCTCTTGGATGCTTTCTTTCTGGTTTAAAACATATTTTTCTTAGGTATCTTTTTGAAATTCTTAATGGAAACTTTCAGAAAAAAAAACACCATTTATTTTTTAATTCCTTAGTACTTACCCTTCAGCCTCTATTCAAACCACTGAGCCCCTTTTCTTCTGGGAGGATTATTTTCAATAAGGAAATATTTTCTCCCTGCCTGGAAGTGTCTATATTAATGTTAAAATTAGCAGGTGAAACATTTAAAACCTATTGATGGACTTGAAAACTACAGGGTTGCTGGGCTGAGCAGTACAGGAGGCTCTGTGCCAGTCTTAGCAGTTCTTACTGCCATGGTTTGTGGGCACACTTGTGCTTTTGCAAAGCATAGAGCTCCTCTTCCCTCCTGCCCTCAGCTGAAGCATCCAGGGTGGTGCAATGCCAGCAGTTGTGGCAGAGGGGCTGGGGGCTGTCCAGGCAGGTCACAGCATCAGCACATGTAGAAGAGATGGGACTGGCACTGTCAGCATGGGCTAATTGCCCTAGCAGAGCTCCAGCAGCTCCATGAGGACCAGCCTCATCCCTCCCAGGAGCATGCAGGAAGGATTTGTGGGGCTCCTCATGTAAGTGAGCATCCTGACCTCTGACAGGTGCCCTGTTTGCATGATGCAGGACGTTAAATCTTGCCTTAATGTGACTGTCGAACACCAGTTTTTGTGAAGTGTGCCAGGCACTTCCCCATAAATAAATGATGGGGCATTATTCAGTCCACTTAGATCAATACATCAGCTTGACAAGTTCCAGTTCTGGGAATTTTCTGACCCCCTGGAAGGTATTCTCTGCAGCTGCGCTGCTTATAAGCCCTGATGTATAACCAATGTGAGTTCCAGGCGCTGGGACATCAGGACCTAGTTGTGTTGGTGCTGCTGCCTTTCTGTCCCTGTGGCAAACTCAGTGTTAAACTGGGATTTTTACAAGAACTAGGCAAATCCTGTGTTCTTCTCCCTGCAGCAGTGTCATGGCACTGCCCCTCATTGCTGGTGTGCCCTTCATGCACTCCTGTCCCAGCACAGAGGACCATTTTTGGACCCCAGTGCTACTAGGAGTGCTCCATGGAGCTCTTGTTTCAGGCTCTTTATAAATAGAGGCAGATGCATCATGGCCACCAGAAAGTTTTGTGACCCAGTGCAACAGGAGGATGGTTTTAGACCCTTTATTATAAATCCGTCCCCCCATACTGTGATTCTGCACACACAGCACCACCCCCCTGCCCCTGGCTCCTGTGCCCCATACTTTATCCCCTAGCAGCTCCCCACTTGTTTTTTTGGATGTTCTGTGGGTTATGTGAGGTAAGGGTTACCTAAGGACCTACCTCTCCATACCAGCACTTTTAACAGGGTGTGGATTATCTGTGGTGCTGGCTCTATGCATGGAAACACAGCATGTTCCTCATCTCCTGCTGCTGGTAGCTCACATTTATCACAGGAGTATCTGCTTACCTTTGATTTGAGGTCCCCACATCAGGGACCCAGGGTGGTATTTTCTGTGAACTGCTGTGTATGCCTATGGGATTGGATAAGTAAATAAATATAATTAATAATCATCTGGCTTTAGAGCAGCATTGGCAGGGAGGTAAATGTAGTCTTCATAGAATTACAAACAAAATCATGAAGAAAGGGAGACCTTTCTAGGAGCTGGTATGAATGGAAATAATTGTGTTCAAGTTGCTTGAAAATTATTTTGCAAACATAATTTGGATGTTTTTTAGCAGATCACAGGTATTGAGTTTGTCTCTTAAATCAGAATTTTGACCAAAACCATTTAATAATAGCTTTTTAAAAAAGATGCCAGCAATTGCTATCAATTAAAATGCAGATGAAATGATACCTAGACAGGCTGGAGAGTTGGGTGGGGAGAAACTTGATAAAATTCAACAAGGGCAAGTGTAGAGTCTTGTATCTGGGGAAGAACAAGCCCATGTACCAGTGCAGGTTGGGGGCTGACCTGCTGGAGAGCAGTGTAGGAGAAAGGGACCTGGGGGTCCTGGGAGGCAGGAGGATGACCATGAGCCAGCAATGTGCCCTTGTGGCCAAGAGGGCCAATGGCATCCTGGGGTGCATTAGAAAGGGTGTGGTTAGTAGGTCAAGGGAGGTTTTTCCTCCCCCTCTATTCTGCCTTGGTGAGGCCGCATCTGGAATATTGTGTCCAGTTCTGGGCCCCTCAGTTCAGGGGGGACAGGGAACTGCTTGAAAGAGTCCAACACAGAGCCTCAAAGATGATGGAGTGGAACATCTCCCTTATGAGGAAAGGCTGAGGGAGCTGGGTCTCTTAGCTTGGAGAAGAGGAGACTGAGGGGCGACCTCATCAATGTCTACAAATATGTTAAGGGCGAGTGTCAGGAGGATGGAGCCAGGCTTTTTTCAGTGATGTCCAGTGATAGGATAAGGGGCAATAGGTGCAAACTGGAACTGGAAATAGGAGGTTCCACGTAAACATCAGAAAAAGCTTCTTTACTGTGAGAGTGACGCTGCCCAGAGAGGTTGTGGAGTCTCCTTTTCTGGAGACATTCAAAACCTGCCTGGACACGTTCCTGTGTGATGTGCTCTAGGTGATCCTGCTCTGGCAGGGGAGTTAGACTAGATGATCTTTCGAGGTCCCTTCCAACTCGTAAAATTCTGTGAAAAGAAAATGCTGTGAGGTCCTGGCCCTGCTTCAGTGTCTGACTTAGAAGGGAGCAACATAGTCCTTGCAACACCAGGACTGAACCAGAGGGAGGAACAAATTTGTGTTGTTTCCTGGCAAAAAGGATTTCATGGCATTTTTTAAAATCCTCTGACTTCTGAGTGAACCAGAGGCATGTCAGACTTTCTCGTGGTTTGCTGTAGGGACAAACGCTGAAGGGGCAAGGGTCTGCACCACTGCCAGCAGCTGTGCAGGGCTGGAGAAGTGGTGGAGCTGGTAGGAGAGTGGCTGTGGTTGACACTGGTGTCCTGGTGGTTTTAGTGACCTCATGGTAGGCCAGTGGCTACAGCCACCCCAGCAGGCTGGGGAACCCTCTGTCCTGGAGCCTCCAGCACTTTCTGCCTTGCTTTTAACAGTCAGAAGAAGAACTTTCCTGTTTAAAGATTAAACGTTGTCTTTAAATATTAAACAGTAAAGCTCTTTGCTTTTGATTGCGTGGCTGCTGCCAGCAGGCGACTCAGAATTGCCAATTTTAATTAAAAACTTTTATTTTCCAACACAGCCCAGCAATGGCTCCTCCTCCCTCTGCCTGCATTTCCCTCTGCCTGCAGCAAAGTGACGGTCCCTGCCAGCCCCGAAGTGTGAGCAGCCTCGTCTGGGACTGATCAATGCCCCTGGCACTTCCTTCCAAAACCCCAGGAAAAACAATTAAAACCCGATCGATCCTGCAGGCAGCTTTGAATATGCATAAGTGCACACTTGACCTTCAGTGGTCAGGCCAACTTCCACCCCAGCTGCTTAGCTAGTTTGCTCAGGTATTGCTGCTGTACCCAATGACCTTGGTTAGAGAAGCAAAAGGCGATGCAGAGATGGGCCTGGTGCTGATCCCAGACCAGGGAACGTGCTGCCGGGTCCCTGCTGCTGCTGCAGAGCTGCAAGAGGCAAGCTGGGGTTGGCAGTAGTGCCCAGTTGCCAGGAGTTTTCCAGTGCTGTCCCTGTGGCTTTCCCAGGATCCTGCCAATTCCGCTGTGCTCCGTCAGTTGCTTCTGGCTGGGATCCAAGGGATGTGCCTGGGCTGGGAAGGCAGCCTGCGATACAGCTCAGGGCCTGCCTGGCCTCAGTGCAGGAACAGCCCATGGTCCCATGCATCCTCCCTCCAAAGCTTGCAGGGACACCACTTCCTCAGGGATGCCCCCCACTGCCGGTGACCCTGGGCCTGGCAGACCTGCTGGTACTGAGCACGGGGACCTTCCTGCACTGCGCCTGGGCTTGCCAGGAGAGGGAGCCACACACGGAGCTGCTGCCACCGTGAGCCAGGGCCACCCAGCACATGAGTGGCAGGGTCCCATCCTGAACCTCAACCCCCAGCTCTCCCCTGCCCACAGCCAGCCGGCCGGTATCCTGGCCACAGTGATGGAGATACCAGAGCGTGTTTGTTGAAAGCAAAGGAAACCTCCCCGTTGTGTACACAAAGTGTAATTTCAGTGAATTATGCACAGACTTAATTAGGACTTTTAATTGCTAATCATCTCCCAACAGGATTAGCAATGCTGTCTATTAATTATCTGTGGAGCCCTCTGTTTTGCTAAGGCAGGAGTAACAAAGCAGCATGAATTGTTGTGTAGGCCAGTAATAAATTAACTACTCCAAGCCCCGTAGCTCCCAAGGGCCTGCTGGTGCTGGGCACAGCAGCAGGTAGCAGGGGCAGAGGAACTGGCAGCAGGTCCCCATGGCAGGCAGGTGGGTGGGTGGTGGGCTGGTGGGGGGATACCACTCAGCTCCGCTGGCCCATTTGGGCCCCGTTCCCGCTGCAGAGAGCATTTCCTCTGGTGTCTCCAGCCCACAGAGTGTTTCAGCGGTGCCCCATCGCACCATGGCTGCAGTTAGCCATGATCCCCACTGCAGGAGGGAGATAGGGGCTGGTGGATTGACCTGATCTCATCTGGGGACAATGGCCCTCATGGCAGCAGAGATAGCACTGGCGTGAGCGACGCTAAGCCCACGCGCCCTTCTTACTGCTCACAATGCAGCACTGAGCTTAATTCCTTGAGATGAAGAAGATATGTGGCTGTCAGGCTGTAATTACAGCCGTGTCTGTGACACAGAGGCCTGGCTGCTTTCATGTTTGCGTTGTCCAGTGGGTTTTTGTGCTGCTCCAGGTATCCTGGCTGCTTGGGCTTCTGCTGAAAGCCCTACCATGGCACGTGCTGGGGATGGAGCAGCCTCCCTCCAGCCGGGCTGTGGGCTCTGTGCAGTGGGGTGATGAGAGCTGACTCCTATTGGGGTGTTTTCCAGGGGTGGAGAGCAACTGGGGATGGAAAGGAGAGAGGAGGCTGGGAGGGTTGTGCTTGCCAGAGGAGAAGGGGGCTGCTGGCAAGGCCAGCATGTGCATAGGCATCCCTTTCCAAACATCCCTGACTCCTGTTGCCCACCCTATCCTTGGGGAAGCAGGAATGGGCACATGGTGTTGGAGCAAACCAGAGACATGAAGTCTGAGCTTGCAGCCCCAGCATGGTGAAGGTGGCCGTGAGTGATGCCAATCCAATGCAGTGCCCAAGAGATGTCACGAGGGTTGTCACTGGTACAAGGCACCAACAATGGCCTTGGACACCTCTTCTCTGAGGAGCATCAAGGGAGGGGGAAAGGACAGGCCAGGGTGAGGATACTTTGTGCAGGCTACAAGGGTGATGAGCAGATCTGCACTGAACATGGCAAATACAGATCCATGCTGGCCCCAGGAGCAGTCAGTCCTGGGTGCGTATGAACTACATTTGCACATGCTGCACCTTTCTGACCTTTTGCTTCTCTCTTCCAGGCGTACAGCTTTGCCATGGGGAGTTGGCCAAAGAACGGGCTCTTAGACATGAACAAAGGACTGAACCTACAGCACATAGGGAGGCCTCACAGCGGAATAGGTGAGTGATGCCGCCCCACGCCCTTCCCATCCCCGCGGCGGCTGCTCCAGGTGCACGGGACACACCTCAGCTCTGGGAGCTGGCCCAGGCTGGTGTGCTGAGAGCCAGCCAAGGGGCTGCAAGGTTTTCAGCTGGTGGAAGGGACAAAGATTTGTCACGGCAGGATCGGAACATGGGGTGTACTCTTGGTCTCTGGCACATCCCAGTGTGCCAGAAACACCTGCCTGTCCCTCTGGGCAGGGAGCTGCTCCCCTCCTCAGCCACTCTAGCAGTGCTCAGGCTGGGGTGGATGTGGGCACCACTAGGGCTTGCTTGGTGCTTGGAGTGCAGGGAAGAGTTCCCCAGGCTGGGAAGGATGCTCTCCCTGATGGGTCAGTCCTCCAACCACTTTGGATGCTGCTTCTGTTCTTAGAACAGAGGCTCTGCCAGGCAGTGCAGCCTCAGGAGCTGGCTAGAAACATGCTGCAGAGTGAGGATGTGTGGCCCCAGCTGGAGAACTGGACCCTCATCCCATTTTCTCACATGTGTGATGAGTTTCATGGTACTGCAGCCTACTCCAGGATAACTGAGACCACTATGAACAATGGCAGAATTCCATGTTTACCCTGGCTCTTCTGCACCAGGGTTCAGAGTGGTATGAGGAGGGAGACTTGGCCGGGGACACTAAGGCCATATATCTGCCTGCTGCTTAAATGCTGTGGACACAGAGCTGGGGCAGCAGCAGGCTGTGGTATGGGCTAGAGTACAGATTTACTGGGCTGTAGACAAGGTGGTGACTCAGGGCTGCATCATTCTTGCCTGTCTTGTTCCTCTGCAAGGCACTGGATTACCTCTTAGAGACCAGTGGTCAGGCGTTCCCTCAGCCTCCCAGCCTTTCATCCAGGGTGACTTGTGAGCATTAAAGTTTGCAAGGAGGTAAGATTTACTTGGAAAAGTCACCTACTACCTGAGCCTTGAGGAGGCTGTTTAATATTGTTTCAAGACTCAAACCATTAAACTCTCCAATCAATCCAAGTTAAGGAGATGAATTATTTAAAGCTCACCAGCTTTTAATTAGCAAGCTCCTTTTGAACTATGGATCTGGTTGCATTATTGACAGAGGTAGCATTAAAATTTCCTTCCTTGCCTGGGAGCAGACTTGCCTTGCTTGTGTACCATGTTGAAGGGATCATGGGGAGGGAGCAGGGACCGCAGAGTTGCACGTGGATGTCTTGTTCTGGGAGCTTGGGCTTTTTGTAGAGTCTCCTGGGGGATGCAGGGTTGGTTTGTGCCTTGTCTTTCCTCATTTTATTTGTGTCAAGAACTCTCTGTTGCTGTCGTCTCTTCCTCTGGCAAAGCATCCCTAGCTCTGGAGTATCATCTGTCTGCTGATGGTTTCTGCTTGTGTTTGTATCAGTACTGTTGTCTTGCACAGGTGTCTCTGCCTGATAGAGTTCAGAGAAGTGCTGTTCATGTCCCTCCCCACTCCAGTTCTTTAGGAAGGTTTTGCTTCTTCATTTCTGCCAAATTCCCTCCGTGGGGGAGCAATCACAGCTCTCCCCAGGACAAGGCAGATTGCCTGAAGGGAGGCACCATGTCAAGGCCCAGCAGCCAAGCTCTCTTCTTGCATCACTTCATCCCAATGGCAAACCTGCCTTTCTCACATTGTTTGGAAGGGGCTTTGGGTGCTATGAAGGCTGCCAGGCCAGCAGTGTGACAGTCTCCATCTCCCTGGCACTGCTAGTAGTGTGTGCATGCCCCATGTGTTGCAGCTGCTTGCTGCTACATTTGGGCTAGATCCAGGGCAACTCTGCCTAGGCTCTCTGCAATTCTCTGCCTGCCTGCAGAGGTGGCAGCTGCTGACACCCCGTGCCTGGTGGTTCTACTGCAAGCTGAGCCCCTGGGAGTGAGCTGGAGGAATGGCTCATGGAATGGTTTCTCCTTTTGGCCAGTGTGGGAGCCACAGGCACAGCTGCTGCCTGCAGTGTCCAGGCTTTAGGCCTTGGTAACCCAGCATCTCTCCTGGGAGAAAGCGCGAGGTGATGCGGATGCCAGGACACATGCCTTGCCTGGCATTTTGTCATGGCACCTGTCTTCTGGCTACTTCATTTCCCAGCCTGCTGGCATTTCAGGTCCTAGTGGTGGATCAAATACTGGCTCTAGTGACAGCTAAGAGGTCCCTAGGCCAAGGGATAAGGTGGAGCTTCTCACTGCAGAGGCAGACTGGGCTTGCTTCCTTGGGTCTGGCTTTGCTGCCTTGTCCTGGATTAAGTGTCATTCCTGCCCAGCAAAGTCCTTCCATATCAGTCACTGGGACTGGGCACAGCCATCCCAGTTGCTGTTGGTCACCCTGTGACCTGAGCAGTCCTCACCACTTTTCTGCTTCATGCTCTCAAATGCTTTTGCTTAAGGGCTGGGAGCAGCAACCCCTTTCCCTGCCCAGGCCTGCCCTCCTCTTCTCTCCCTGGCTGGAAGGAGCCTTGCTCCTGACACAGCCAAATACATGAACCCTTCTCGAGGACTGATGCTGGAGAAGAGAGTGGAGAACAGCAAAGGACAATGCCTGCCCTCCTTTCTGTGCCCGTCGTTAGGTGGGAGCTGGCGATGGTTCTGGGGATGCTCCCATGTGGTCTAGAGCCTCCCTTCTTTTGTCATTGGTTCTGGAGTGCAGCAAGCTCAAGGGAAGTTGGGGTTCTGAGAGGGGGTTCTCTAGGGCTGCCCAAGGTGGGTATAGCCAGGTTGAGCATCTGATTTTCATGGCCCTCATGGGTCACTGATGTGCAGAAGTCTGCAAACCAAAGAGGGTTAAGAAGGGAGCAGCAAGACAATGTATTTGCCAGCCACAGCAGTTTCACAAGTACCGTGTCTTGCAGAAGAGCCTCCACACAGCCCCTTTCCCAGCAGCATGGGGAGAGGTCCAGGGGGTTATAGGCAGTCCTATGAAGCCTCAGCCAGCTTATGCAGGGATGTGCAACATGGATGCTTTCCTTCAAATCTGACAGAAAAATTGCAGTGGATGGGCCACTTGTTTTTGCAAACAATTTGCAAAGAATGTTGCCGTCTCGCCTGATCAGTTGTGTGTTGCTTTGTTTTCAAATCACTCTTTGATTCACTGGCTCAGCAGATGTCTGCTCCAAATCCCTGCACTTGGCATGCTCTGAAACTAGTTCTGCTTTGTGCTTCATCTCCTCTCCTTCTTGCTCAAAATCTGGGAGTTGAAAGCACTCGACACCCTGCAGGGCCAAAGCCAGATTCTGGATAGGAACCTCATCTTTAGCACCTGGTGTGTGTGGGCAGGAGGGACTCATGGTGGAGCATGGTGAAGTCTCAGACCACATCCTCTGGGACATAGAGCTGGGCATATGCAGCAGCAGGCTGCTGGACATGGTTTGCTTTTGTCTGATTTCTACTCAGGAGCAAGCAAGTTGCAGATCTTGTCAAGGAGTTAGTAAAGTGGTTTGTGTCACCAAATACAGCAAAGTGTATTTGTGTACAGTGCAAATGCAGCTGCCTTGGGGTTGGATGGGTGAGGTTCTGCTGCAGATGTTTTTTTGGGAGGGAAAAGGTAAAAAAATGGGAGAAATGTCGATATTTCAGCTTGTTAAGAATTGCTAGGCAGAATAAGGAGGTAGGAAAGTCCTGCTCCAGAGAGTGAGGATGTGGAAAACCCTTCAGAGATAGGAAAGGAGCAAAAGAGGAGTGAAACCCGTTCTTTCATGCCGTTTCTTGGGTTGGTAATGTGATTCTGAGGACCATCCTGCAGATTCCATCTCTCCTCAAACATGGATTAAATGGGTGTCAGCTCTAATATAGGATCTTGGGGTCAGGATCTTTTTTGTGTCTGGTGCTTTCTTGGACCTGAGCAGAATGAAGTTGAGTCTCGCCAGGAGGTTACTCATCTTACACATGTGTGCACATTGCAGTTCTTAAAATGTGTTTGTGGTGCTGCTTGCCAAAAACAAGCTGCACCTTGTACTGGGGGTCTTCACATTCTCGTGCAAAGACCAGCATTCACAGGCTCCACACAATTGGAGCTGGGTTCTTGAGCTGGGGTCTCTCTGCTGAGTTTCAGAGACTGATATAAATCAGGATTCAGATCCCAGGCTATAGTCGTTATTTAAATCAGCCAACTGGTCACCTGGATTCAGTAGTTGATTTTATTCTATTTTTGCATGTCTTTCTGTTTTTTACCTGCTCCCTTAAAGAAGGTGAAGTTTTACTGATCAGCAGCTATCAAGCCAAGTGCAGCTCTCCTTACCACTGACCTAAGATCTGGTTCTTTTATTCAGCAAATGCCCTGTATTTGCTACATTTAGTTGGATCAGTTTTGTAAAATAACATGCCTTTAGTCTTAGTTTTTAGATATTTGTCACATTACAAAAATGGTGAATTACGAATTGTTGTAAAGGAGGTGGTGATTACATTCTTACTCATTGTTTGAGTTGTGATGCTTTTGGATGAAAATTAGAATGCCATCTGATTACTGTCTGAGTTGTTTTTATTAGTAAAATCCTGTTTCTCTTTCATATGCTCAATACAGAAAGAAAAGTAAATTTCAGAATGCTTTTTAGTTAAAAACACCTGGTGCGTTAAATCAAAGCACAAAGTGATGAGTTAGTTGAAGGAGTGTTTCTGGAAACAACCCTTTAAATTTTAAAATTAGGAAATGTTATCCTTTCCCACCTTAGTTTGTTGGTTTGTTTGTTTCCCACATTATGGAAAAGCTAAAAGATACACCTCTTTTTCTTTTTTCTTTTTTTTTTCCCAGTCCTTTGTTGCTTCTCAGCTCTGAATGAGCCAGTTATTGAACTGAAAATACACCAAAAAAAGTAAAAAGTTTCCAAATCTGGAGAAGCATCTGCTCCTGGGAAAGTTTATTGCTCATTTGTCAGCTCTGCTTCCACCTCCAGTGCACTGACTGTATTTAAAACATGATGTTGCCCCTTGCTCCTGGTCTTTTTTGAATCTAAGTTAATTTAATAGAATATTTAAACTTTAGACTTTAGCACACAGGTTGTTAAGTTTTTAGATTTGGTTTTAAATGCCTGGTTTGTTTGGGTTTTTTTTCTTTTTTTGGTGAAAGAGGGTAGCCAGGTTGCTCTGTCTCTTGCTGATGAACCTGCAGTACCCATCCCAGGCAACCCAGGAGATCTGGTCCCATAATAGCACCTTGGCATAATGCCCTTGATGGGCTCTTTTACACCAGCTGGCATAATCCCATGAACCTCTCCACAGGGCTTCACTGTCTTCCCTGTGCCCACAGTCCTTCTGGACAGGTCTGTGCCATGCTCCTTCCATGGGAATCTCTGCCATGCCAAACGGAAAAGTCCTACCTGCCTGGGCAGGTCAGCAGCCATGTGGTGAGCAGCCCAGCAAGCCACCGTGCCTCCCTGGCTCCATCTCTCTCTTTTCATTTACTGATTGGAAATCTCAGAAGGTTAGGGTGTGATATTGTTCCTGATCCAGAGCATTAATTAGGCCTCGGAAGAAGAAGAGGAATTGCGTGTTTTTAACAGTGAGGTTAATGGGATGCTCACAGAGTAGACAGTTTTAATGAGCTTCAACTCGATGTGCAGTGAGTTTACTCTTTGTGTTAAAAGGGTCACACTGCAGTAGTTTGATGTGGATTGTCTCCTGGCCCCCGGTGTCATAGGTGAGCGTCTGTCAGAGTCCAGTCAGAGCGCATTTACTTAGTGACACGATTCTAATTAACTACCATGAGCTGCCACCGCCGCAGGGAGCCAGGCCAGCGCCTGCCGGGGGTGCCTCCTGCCTGACAGAGCCGTCCCTCTCCCCAGATTGCTCTGCCTGCTCATGTCCCGGCGGAGCTGGAATGCTCTCCAGGCTGACATTGAGGGAGAGGGTGGCGAGGGCCGCGCTCGCTGTGTGGTGGCAGGCGTGGGGCTGCCCGCAGCAACGGGGCTTGGGCTGTCAGCAACAGCTCTGCCCCCGGGAGCTTGGCGGGGGCTGATGAGGCCTCGCTTGTGGTCCTGGCAGCTTGCGGTCCTGTGAGCTTGCTGGCTTTATTTCAGCCTCCTCTCATTCTTCCCTGCTTGCCTTTCTTCCCTTTCATTTTCCTGTGGGGAAGCCTGCAGCCCCCCAGCATTTGTGGCAGCCCCAGTCACCTTTGGTGCCCGCCTAACTTCTCTGTGGTGAGTTAGGAGGAACAAGGGGACAGGGACAACATTTTGTGAAACTCCCCTCTATTTTACTGACCAGATTTCATCCCAACTCAGGTGAGCCCTGGCCAGCAGAGCCAGTCCCACCCTCCACATCCCTCCCAGGGGATGGGAGAAGACTTGGAGAACCCCATGCTGCCCTGGAGCTGGCAAAACCCATTCTTAAGCTCTTTGTGGTGGCATTTGGCATTTGCACTGCACCATCCTTTTGCCAGGGGATGCCAGGAGTGAGAGTCAAGCACAGGGCTCACTGCTGCAGAACACAGCATGGGGCTGCCTCTGGGCCACTGCCCCTCAGGCAGAAGTGGAAAAACTCAAGAGTTAAATAATTAAAAGAGACTTAAGTAAAAATCAACAGAAATGTCATCAAATGAACAGTGTCATTTTGAATTAGCACTTGTAAAGGTCAGGCAGATCCAGAACAGGTGAAGCGGCTGCACACCAGGTGTCCAGCACCCAGAGAGACAGGGTGCAGGGACTGGCCAAGCCTCCTGGGGCACCCACTGGACCATGGACATGGGGACAGGGTGGCAGGTGGGTGGCAAGGGGTCCCTCCACAGGAGGGGTGGGGAGGGAGGGCTGGCCGGGGTGGCCAGTTAGAGGACGTGTGTCTGTCGGAGTCCAGTCAGAGCACATTAACGTGGTGACATGATTCTAATTAACTACCATGAGAGGTGTCACAGCTGGAAAAGCAGTGAGCAGAGACAAGCTTTTAAAAAAAGAAAAAAGCAATGTGACAGTCTTTCTGCCCCCCCCTTTCTTTTTCTTTTCTTTTCTTTTTTTCTACTTGTATGTGCTCTCTCCCCTCCATGTGGGAGTGGATCTAAAGATAATTAGGATGTCTGGCTGCCTGGGAACCTGAGCCAGGGCTCTTTTGCTTTCAGTCATTTAAGTTTTCGACATCTCTCTGAAGGGACTTGGTGGCGCAGTGGATTACTGCGCGCCAGAGTGACAGAACACTCTTCTAATCGTAAACCCTTTTTAGAAAGGATTCTGCTCTCCCTTTTTCCCCAGAAGCAGCGGGGGGTATGTTCTGATCACTGCAGCTCTGTTCCCATACACACTACAATGGGAAACTCAAGGTCTTTCAGCTGTTTCCTGCAGTTAACAAAGGAGGCACAGAAGAAAGAAAGGAAGGATGATTGAGTGTTTGTGTTGACTGCACTCACCCCTCCGTCCTACCCTGCCAAAAGTTGGTTGCTCGCCTGCTGGGGTGGGAGCAGGCGCGCCGGCCTGACCTGCTGCCTGCCAGCAGGGTGAGATGGGTTCCTCGCACCTTGTCCCTCTCCCGAGGGCTCTCAGTCCCCGCAGAGAGCAGCCTTTGGAGAGGAGGGTGAGATGGGCTGCGAGGCTTCGGCTGCCTTAGAAAGCTTGGGGTGCCATCGGGTGCTCCTCCCAGCCCCGGACAGGCAGTGGCAGCGTTGTCTCCACATCAACGATGCCCGCTTGCTCGGGATGTGTATAAGGTAGGCACAAGCCCCCTCTCTTCTGGCTAGAAACAGTCCTGCTCACAGCACCAGTGTCAGGCTGAGGACTTAAGAGACATTTCTGGATTATCTGCTGTTTCCCGTGCCACAATGCCTGGGAGGCCCAGCTGCAGGTCAGGCCAGGTCTGGCTCAAGCCCCAGAACTGTCTGATCCCCAGCAGGAGAGCACTGCCATTGTCCTGAAACTGCCCTTTGGCGTGACTGTTGCTGTATCCACCTTCCTCTGGCTTCTGGTTTTAGGCTTTCTTCAGCAGTGGAGACTGTCTCCCTTAGTTGATAAGAGCAGACTTGCTGTCCTTCCCTCCCTCCCAAGCCAGCTGTGATGTGCAGCCCAACACCTGGCCCAATTCCTTTCCCCAGTGACAGATGAGAAATCTCCTAGATAAGTTTTTACTATCACTCTGAATTGTTGTTGGGATACTGGGAGTGCAAGAAGAGGCTGATAGTTTGTATTACATGAACTGTCTTACTAGTAAGCCAGTCCCAAACCCAGGAGCATGCAGATGTGAGCTGATCTGTACTAGAGAGACCCTTGTACTGCCTCAGACTCATCCTGCTGTTGGCTATTTGCCTGGTCTTGTCACTGAGCCTTGCAAAATATCCAACACAGACACTACTGGAACAGCCCTTGCACTGACTGAGCGTTGTCCCATGTTGTGCTGGGCAGGTGAAACATCTCTGCTGGCACTTGTTTTCTGGCCCCCATAGCATGCAGTACTTCCCATGCACCAAAGATGCATCCTCAAGCACAGCAAGACGTGTCAAGTGAGAGGGCTTGGAAGATCATTAACTTTCTAGAGAGGTTTTTCTGTAGAAAGGAGTGATGTAAAACACTGAGTGACATTTTGATTTCCCCATGGATTCTTTTGGTGCCTTGGTGTCTCTCTGCAGTGTGTCCCAGACGAGGCTGAAATGGTCACATGTCTTCCCTTACCTGTGAGGAGAGGAAGAGTTTCCTGTTAATGAACATAAAACCTATCCATTACTAGCATGAATTGCATGCCCTGCTCTGGAACAGACTCCTGTGGAAGGTGTCTTTTAATTAATGTCACGCTGTCCTGCAACAGCAGTGTGTCCTCAATCCTGCCTTTCCGCACCTGTATTCCAGGGAATTGCGTGGATGCAGCTGTGCCTTGGGTTAGCCCTTGTCCCCAGGGATCAGGCATCCATGTCTCAGCTCTGGCCTCCCTGGGCAGTGCAGGGCTGGTGGCTGTGAGCACCATGGTCCCCCTCTGCTAGCAGGAGAAACTCCTACCCAAGTTTTACCAAGATTTGCCTTTAACGAGAGTGGTGGCAGAGGTAGGGAGGGAAGGCTGTGTCAGCGAGGGACACCGGGTTTAAAGCTGCCCTGCTTCACCTAATGAGAAATGTTTGCAAGGTGCAGGGAGAGAAGGGGTAGCAGCCAGCCAGAAAGACTCCACTGCAGTTTAGCAAGTTTCCATTCCCCTGAGTTCCCTGACAAGACCCCCCTCTAAGTCTGTACAGGAATTCATAAGAATAGGATAATTAGGATGTTTCAGAGCTGCGACCCTCAGAGGAGTCCTTGGATTAATCTGTTTTTTCCCTTAAAGACATCTGTAACTACAATCTTTGTTTCTCTCCTCTTCTCCCCCCTTCCTCCCCTTCTTTTCCCCCCTTGTCTGTCTCTGTATCTCCTGTCAAACCGTTGCAGACGTAAATGACAAAGAAATCAGAAAGAGAGATCAATGCAGTCCAAATTAGCACTTGGAGATAGACTGTGCTGGAGATGTCAGAGCCTGACCCCGGTTGATCTGCCAGCCTCCACCGGTGATATTATGCAAATTGCATCCATCTGGCAGAGCCCAGCAAAGGACTAATGGGGCAGGGAGGGGGCCGTGGCCAGGCGCCTTTGGGAAGGGGAGAGAGCTGGGGGTCTTTGGGGAGGTGTGTGGGGGGGTCCATGATCAGTGAGGGAGATAAGCATTGGCTTCATTTGCGCTTCTGGGCGGATTAAAAACCAAACTCCAGATAAGAGATAACCAAACTTCATTTTGCTTTTTATTTTATTCCTTATTGCTACCCCCACACAACCTAGTACCAAAAAGAAAAGGAGGAAAAAAAAAAAGATGGTTCTTGGTGCTCTTGTTTCCTGCACGTCATTACCACTGATGGCAGTTTGAGGGGAGAGACAAAGTCAGGGAAAGAAAGGGGAAAAAAAAAAAGCTATCTGCTTAAAAGACTGCTGTAATAGGAGCATGGATAATAGAAATCTCAAATTACGGTGATCGCCTTGTTAAGAAGTTTGAAAATACGGCCAGATTGTCTTTAATGAGAGAAATATGGCTGTTAGTTAGTGAAGGAGGAGGGAATGGACCTTGTTTCAAGATCTATAGCTCACCCATCAAAGAGGCACCGGCTGTTTCATTTCAAAATCCTGCTCCTCTGCCTGATATTAAAAATAGTTGTTAAAGGCTTTGACTAGCTAGACGATTCTCTTTTGCTTCCTACTCTCTCTCCACCTTCCCCGAAAGACTTCGCTAAGAGAGAACTTCTGCTGTAAAAACCAGCCAAGCGAAGAAAGAGAGATAGGAAAGTTTTGGGCTGTGGCGTGATGCTGCCCCTGGCACCCCAGGGGCCTCAGGCTGAGCTTCACCAGCCCCGTGGCCGTCCCTGCCATGGTAGAGGGGAGCTCCATCCATGCCGTGCATCCACTGTTCCAGGCTGAGCATTGTGACATGATACCATTGCTGCTCTCATCTTCCTGGCAGCTCAGGTACAGGGGAGCAGAGGCATTTTTTGGCATATGGAGCCCTGTTAAGTGCCATGGTGTTGCTTTCCTTCCTCTCCCTGTGGCCAGGATGCAAGACTGGGCCAGGGCTGAGGCTGCAGAGAAGGGCCTTACAGAAGCCAAGTCTGGCAGCTGCCCACCAGCCCCCACCTCTTCTTAAGCGCTAACGGGCACCTCTGTGCTGGTCGGCTCTGACCCGTAACTCCTGCCTTGCTGCTGTGCTGACAGTCCCCTCTTCATTCTCCCCTGGAATCAGAGTATCACATTAATTGGTTTAAGGATCGCTGCCCCGTGTCCTGACTGGCCTGTTTAAGATAACAAACTTGAAGTATCTTAATAGCCAGTATAACTCAGCAGATCTAGAGATGAGCTCTGGTTGGGGCTGATGCTGCTGGGAGGGGAAGATCGGCATAGAGGCATCAAAAATCTGTCCAGTGCTGTGTTTTTCCCAGTCCTTAAACAAATCAGCATAATTCCCTCTCTCCCAAGTTGCTAACATGGTGAAATCCCAGGGTTCTGGCAGGTGGGAAGGGCTGTGCCATCCACACTGCTGCCCTTTCCTACCATGGCCTCACTTGCTTTATGGGTCTGCAGTGGAATCGGAGAGGAGCTGCTCTCCTCCTTATCCTCCATAGCACAAGGCTCTTCCCAAACCTGCAGCCACCACTCTGTGGGCTGATCCCAGCTGTGCCATTAGCCACCCAAGCTCTGGCTTGTCTGGCAGAGCCCCATGACATGGGGGGGCAGGACAGCAGCATTTCCCTCTGTCCCCAAGAGTCCTGAGCAGTCCTGCTCCAGCTTAGAAGCTGCAGTTCTTTGTCCTTCAAACACGAGAGCCTGAGTAGCTTCTTCCAGCCTGGGCCCTCAACTGCTGCTGGTGTGCAGGACCTGGAGGGTAAGCAGGATGACAGGGTCATGGTCACTGCTGAGGGTGGGTGCACTGGTCCAGGCTGCTGGGACCAAGCTACCATGTCCAGTGTTGTGGTCTGACATATGTGCCCTGTGTGCTCAGAGAATCTCAGAGAGGATGGCATGAAGTAGGGGCTCCAGAGCTCTTACCAGTTTTTGGCCAGGTAGTGGTGGCCCAGAGGTGGTCTGCAGTGTCTGGGGAGCTGCAGGAATGTCCTGCCTCATTCCCCCCGCAGTGCCCAGCTGATCTTTAACCATGGAAAAAATCCACCCAGTGACGTGATACAAAATCCCCCCAATGATGGAGGGCACCCAGCAGCCCTGGGTAAGCTTTCCTGCTGTAGTTAGCCTTGCTCTTAATTACATGTAAGATTCAGGGGGAGCCACCACCCAGCTGGAGGGACTGTCACTGTGCAGACCTTCCTGCTGCACTCCAGCCTCTTGCTTCCCTGCCCACCCCATGGCAGCAGGCATGGGGCTGGCACTGCTGGTTGCCTGCACTTACTGGGACAGGTGTGTCCCGTTGCCCACCACAGCCTCTGAGCCTGGCCCCAGCAGTCAGGGGACCCGTGTCCCAGCACTGATGCTTCAAGACCCTTCCTCAGGGGCTCTGCAAGCGGGGTGAGCCCACAGCAGGTAGGACCCCCAGCCCCTTGCCCTGCCAAGAGCACAGCAACAGCATCTTACTTGGCAGCCTGCTCCAGCTGTTAGCTGCAACTCACTGAGGCCAGGGGTGCCAGACCCAAACCCCTCTCCTGCACTGTGTGTTTCCAACTGTGAACCAGCAATTTGGGTTTGGGTTTTTTTGCATGCCCAGGGAACTCGGAGCTTGGCAGCTGGGCCATTTCCAGTACCCACAAAGCTCTCTGCTAGTGCTCTCCCCCTCCAGAAGTACATATAGAACAGCCAAGAGAGGGGGAGAACAAGAGAGACAACGGCTTTGCCTCCACGCTCCCGTCCAGAGCAGTCTCCTAATGAGAAGAATATGGCTGCTAGTTAGCAGAGGGGTGTGTCCTGTAGGCTAAAATGAGATAGTTACACTGCACTGATTGAAGGTTGAGGTTAGAGGGCAGCACAATTATGTTCAGGAGATTCAAGGGTTCTGTTTGATGCGGCGGTTCTAAGCTCCCAGCCAGTGTCAGTAGTTTAGCTCAGGGTTTCTTTCTTTTTTTTCTTTTTTTTTTTTTTTTTTGTGGACTAAAGACAGGAAGGATAAAAACTATGGGAATGAGTTGTTACTATTATTATAAGGTGGTGTGAGGGTTTTTTTTTTAAAACCACCAGTTCACCCCCCTTTTGCTTAACTGTTTCCTCATCATTATTTTTTAAGCTGCTCAGAGGGAAGAAGAGTGCATCCCCTTCCCCCTGAAGAGCAGGTCTGAATTTTCACCCAGACCGGGAAGATGATTTTTTTTTATGCCCACACTTTGGCTCAGTTCTCTGACAGTGGATCAGGGTAGCAATTAACAGTTCAAATTATGCAAAGACCAAATTCTTTGTCTCAAAATCATGGGTTAAGAGTTGCAAAAGAACCTTACTTGCTTGGTGCTGAACTAAGTATTTTTTTTTCTCAGTGCATTTCCAGTGCTTAGGGCTGTTTACAGGGGGAGTCCCTTGTGTTTCAGAAGCCATGCAGTGGCCCTGCCTTGTCCCAGAGCCTGCAGAAGTGTACAGGCATCTCACCAGTGTCCAGGCACCACACCAGCATCCATGGCCACTTCAGCCTCTCTTCCCCACCAGCTCATTTGCTGCCCTGCAGGTGACCGTGTATCCTCTGACCCATCCCAAGACAATCTGTGTCACTGTCACCCTTCTCCCTTGCCCTGTCCTCTGCCCCAGCTGTAGCTCTGGGTGCAGCTTTCCTGCACCCTCCACCAGCTGCCCACACTGCAGCAAGGCAAGGACTGCACCCCTGTGACAGCAGCACATGGCAGCACAGACTGTTTCTTGCTCAGCAGCAGCACCCAGCCTGGCTCAGCCGCAGATGGGGGGTGCCAGCCTGCTCAAGGGATGAACAAAGGGGTGCCTGCCCTTCCCTCTCCTTGCCTGCTCCCTGTGGCCTTGTCTCCCACTCACAATGGTGTCCCAAGCCCACTCTTGGTGTTGCCTTTTGATGAGAGTGACAGCCTGCTTTATTTACTCTAATGGTTCTCAGTTTTAGATGTTGATTCCTCCCTGAAGAAAATCTTCTCAGGATGAGTTTCCCATCAGCAGGGCTGGGAACAGTGTGCTTCTATCCCCAGCCTCTGTGCAGAGCCAGGCATTAACCCAATGGGCAAGAGCCAGGAGCTGTGTTGCCCAGGGAGCAGCTCTGTCCCTGTGCTACCATGGCCAGGCTGTCCAGGGGACACTGCATCACCAGGCAGGGATGACTGGGACAGGTGCATCCCTGGCATTGCAGCTCATTCCTGTGCAGCCCGTTTTGCACAGCACGACACACCAGTGCCACAGCCCCCTGATCACCCCAGCTGCAATTAGGGGTTGATGGATTGTCCCTGGGCTGGGGTCCCAGCATGGCCCCCCATAGGGGACGTGGCAAACGCAGAGGTGGGCAGTGGCCTGCTGAGCTGCCACCGTCGAACAACAATTTCTAATCTTGATTGGAGAGGAGGGCGGCGGGCTGGGGAGGAGGAATCGGAGATAAATGTTAGCTCATTTCTTAAGTAATTAGTTACCTCCTCATCCCCGTGTTGTAATTGTGAACAAGCTGTAATGTTTAATTAGTGTGTAAATGAAACCCCAATTTCATAATGGCTGCAGTGACAGCGCTAAGTGAGACAGGCACAGAAGGGGCCGCATTGTTTCAGCGGGAGATGAAGCTGTCGCCCAGCAAGCCGAGCGTCTCTGGGAGAAAATGGAAATGATAAACGAAGTGAGGCTAATTAGCAAAATCATACAGGCCCCACTGATGGTTCTCATCAAGAGGAGGTAATGAAGCGGGTGGGCCCAGCTGAGGGGGGATTAATTGGAGCCTATTCCTGCACACATGCAGACGCTGTAGAGCAGCCCACACAGGGATGCAAACTTTTCTGCTTTGCTTCTGTCACCCGACTCCAGGACCCGGCCATGGGGAGAGCCTGGGGAGAGCAGGGAACAACCATGGGAGCTGGTCCTGGAGCAGGTGGGATGTGGGTGCAGGGGGATCCTCCCTGCCTGGGGGTGTTTGGGCAGAGGCACATGGGCACCCATCTCATGGAAAGCAAGGGTTCTGAAGTGTCAGAGAGCCATTGCAGGGCTGGTTCATAGCACCAGGAGGGTTATAACCTTCCCTTTGTTCTTTTTGGGTCCCTCCTACTTGCTGTATTTTGAGCATAGATGTTTGGAGAGTAAATAAAGAACCTCTGCATGATGGTTGCTGGGGAAGGGGTGAATCGTGGTGCTCAGGGGTCTCTGCAGCCCTGATGCCCATGGCAGCACAGGGTGGTGGCTGAGCCAGAGCTTGCTGCAGCAGGGGAGCCCAGGGCATCGCAGGGCTGAACTTTATCCTTCCCAGCTGTGTGAGAAATGCCATTGCTACAGCTGCTGGTGCACAGGCCTTATCACGTTGCATTAGTTACTGACATTTCAGGGAGCACGTGGAGCCCTGCTCCCAGTGGGCTTGGCCCAGCCACCACATCCCTGCCACAGACAGGCACTGGCTGCCTGTGGCCAGGCTGCTCCCAAACCTGCTCTTTACCTGCTGCTAACTCAATACCAGAAGCAAGCAAAAGCCTTGACAAGCAGAAGAGAGGAGAGTAGTACCTGTCTGTCTGGGCTTGCCTCTGTCTGTCTGTCCAAGTGAGTTGTTCCTAGAGCTGCAGGATCATGAGCAGGTCTTTTCAGTATCTCAAACTCCTTTTCTGCCAAATAACGGCAGGGTGAGCTGTGTGCCTGAGAAGTGCCAGTGCCTGGGATGTCCAGTGCCTGCCCAGAGTCACTGCATCCCTCCCTGATGGCATCTCTGAGCCCCCCACCGCCTCTCTTGCTGAGTAATGAGAGATTTCCCTGGGCCTCTGAGGGCTCTAAAGAGGGGCTGAGCAATATTATTTATTCAGTTGTTTACAGAAGCGTTTGATCGGGAATAGTTCTTCACTGCCAGCCTGTTGTGTATTATTCATTGCAATAATCTCTGCAGATTGTGATAAACTGTAGCTGCGGTGGGGCAGCGCGTAGCCGGGCTGTGCTGCCACCGCCGCCTGCACCAGCCTCTAAAATATCGGCAGCTGCAATCATAAATCTCAATTTACAAGTGGGACTATTGCACGGGGAGTTATAGTTATACTAATGATTACTTCTCTGTCTTATTTTTCATGTTGCAACAGAGTAATAAATTTTTAAGAACAGCCTGGGCAAAGCGGTAGCGAAGCCTTTGCGTCCTTTCGCTGCACTGTCGGCAGAGAGCGGCATTCCCAGTCTCCTGCGGGTGTCTCGCCAGCAGGATGCCTGGCCCACTTCCCAAGGAAGTGACATAAATGGGGGGCTCTGTGTTCCCACACCAGGAGAGGTGCAGTAGAAACTCCCTGAAGCACGGTGGGGCAGCAGGCTTAAGTGTGGCTTTGGGGTCAGCTCCAACATTTGCCATCCCAGATAAGTGACTTCAGCTTCCTTACTCAGTTTCCCTGCTGGAACTGATTGTTGCAACTCCCCTCCTGTGCTGAGCTAGTTTTTCTCAGTCAGACTCAGGAGATCCTGGGGTTGATGAGGCCAAAGGATGGGGATTTGATGGCCAAGAGTGGAGCTGGTGTTCGAGGGGCTTTCCCAGAGATGGAGGGATGGGAGCCTTTTTGCAGACATTGTGCCCACAGTGTATCCGTGGCATGGAAACAGGATCATGGCTTGGATGATCCCACCTGAAAGGAGGAAAGAAAGCCCCCTCTTCCTGGGGCACAGCAAAGGTCAGCAGGGAAGGCTCTGCCTAGAGGAACCCAGCCCCTGCTCACATCCCCATCTCTGATTAGTGACTCATGAGGACCCAGTGGCATCTCTGTCACCCATGGGGGCATCTCCCAAAGGCCAGGTCTGTTGCCCAGAAGGCAGTGGTGAAACACGGGGTTCAGTGAGCATTTCCCGAGTGTTTATCACAGCTCCAAGGTCTGTGATGTGAGTCCTCTGATGGATGCCTCCATTCACAGACTTGACATTATGATGTACAGGGAGCCTAGAGACATATGGATTTTCAAAGTGGCCACTTTGAGCATAATTATAAATATCCAGCCTCTTTACATAGTGAATTGCTGCCAGGAAAAGAAGGACCCTAGGAGGGCTGAAATTTTGGCATCCAGGTTTTCTTGAGAAAGGAGCCTTGGCGGAGGTTTCCCAGCCATTTTGGGGTGCCAGGAAGGGGTGAGTGTTAAAGGATGATGCTTTTCCCATCCCATAGCACCCTTACAGCTCCTTCCCTGTGATGCTGGCATTGCCTCTCTCCAGAGGACGTCTCCCAGGCACTGACTAGGACCCTTTCCTGCCCTGCTTGTCTGCACCAGCACACTGCAGCCTGATGGTAATTGCTTCCCAGTGGCTGGCTCCCTTTCTAGATCACAACACAGAGCATCAGGGATTGGGGGGCAGGCAGTCCTTAGTCCCTGATCCATGGCCCCAAGGGCACAGCAAAGGAGACATCTTCCCCTAGTTGTGGCCAGCTCATCTCCTTGCCTTGCCTTTGGAACGTCCCAGCCCTGTGTGGGCTGGGGCTTGGCACAGAGTTTTCAGGTGGGTACAAGAAGATCCCTTCAATGGGATGGGTGCTGGATGCCAACTATGCAGCTGAGACCCAGGCACAGTCAGGAATGCTCCCTCATGCCCCTGTGGACCCAGAGGTGGATAGAAAAAAGGCATCTGTCTTGGAGTAAGCCATCTGGAAGTTCCTTTGTCATGCTTTTCTCTTGCGATGGTTTGGATGGTGTTGGACCATCATGGCTTCCCTTTCCATGCCTGAGCCAGGGTGAGCATGCCCCAGGGAGGGTGTCCATGGCCAAGGGTGTGTTTGTCCCTCTGCATTAGTGTGTAGGCTCAAACAGGCATTGGTCATTGCCTTCCCCAGCCTGGAGCACGTTGGAGTGTCACAGGGTAAAATGAAGGAGATGTTCGAGGATTTGTGTTCTGTTTGCAAGCAGGGTCTGGAGGAGAGAAGGTCAAAGAAGAAAATTGGAGCTGAATTGAAATCAATGACAGGTAGAGATTAGAGCAGTGCCCCAATTAACTGCAGCAAGCTGAGGGGAAGCTGGGGGAGGGCTATAACTCTACAGGTTAGGACCCCACCGCAGACCTTGATTCTGCTGTGTAGAGATGTGAGTGCTCCAGACCAAGAGGGACCATTGTCAAGGGCCTGGGATGAGGACCTTGGGCCAAAGACTTGGTGGTGGGCAAGATCTGGAGTAGCCAGAGGCCGCAGGTGGTGGCAGGAGACCTAGGTGGTTTGGGGTTGGATTGAATCCCACTCCCTCCTTCCTTCTCTGCAATTCTTGCCAGGCTCGGCCTCCTTCCTCATCCTCATCCCAGCTCTTTGTCCTTGTTTCCTTGTCCCAGTCCCTTCCCCCATTTCTCTGGTATCATCTCAGCTCCCTCCACCACCAGCCCCACTAACTCCCTGTCACCATTTCCTCCTGCTTCTCCTTCCCCCCAGCTCCAGCTCTTGTTAGCACAAATGTTTCAATGAAGCAGCTTCCTCCCTGGCGCTTCCTGGGGAAGTCATTGAGCCTTGGAGAGCCAGGTCCCCTCTCCCTGCACAGGTGCCTGGAGCGGGTGCCAGGGAGGTTGAGCAGCTGGGAGCAGGGGCCCAGCCAGTCCTCGGTGTCAGCACACACGTTCAGCTGTCTCGGGTTCTGGGCAGGGCTGGCTTTGCCCAGAGTTGGTTAGATTATGATGGGAAGTAAAAAACTGTCCCTGGCCCCAAAAATAACCTTCCTGACAGACTTCAAGGCTTTGTTCCAAAACATCTGGGAATGAACAAAAAAACCCCAACAAGAAGTAGCTGGAATTTAAGGGAAATAGTGAAATATTTGTCATTCTTGTTGATGGCAGTGGATTAATGATTCAGGCTGGAATT
This sequence comes from Apus apus, assembly GCF_020740795.1. Lineage (NCBI taxonomy): Eukaryota > Metazoa > Chordata > Aves > Apodiformes > Apodidae > Apus > Apus apus. The sequence goes on along the minus strand of NC_067288.1, from coordinate 21,037,739 downwards.
TCCAGAGGAAAAAAAACAGCGTGGATTGGACATCCAGCATGGAATATCTCAGCTGAATTGCTAAACTTCGAGTAGAATCAGGGTAGGTCATATCAGAGCAAGTGGGTCATATCAGACCAACTCCTCCTTTTCCCTGACAAACTCACCCCAACGTGCTCCTGGGGCTGGGGCAGCTGGGAGCCCAGCTCCCATGGCCCCAAGCCCAGAGGGATCAGGCTTTGCTCCCTCCAGCAGCCCTGTGCACTGCAGCATGTTGCACATCACCCAAGGAACATTAATTAACATTGCTGGAGGATCTTAGGAAAGGTGCAATTTGAATGATCTGGCACTGCAGTCATTCAGATGCTGAGTTAATTCAATCCTTGCACACAGTGCTCCTACAGATTGTTGGCTTTAAACAAACAGCAGTGACAGATTTGTTGCTGCGGAAATGTGGTCATTAAGTTGGGAGCGTGTGTTTGACCTGAAAGCGATTGAGTGATGGATGCAAGTCATTTTAAAGCTGCAGCAGCCAAAAGGATGCTCCTTTTGGAGAGCAATCTTGCATCTGAGGAGTGTAAATAATTTAAACAAACAAGTGAAGTAAGGTGAAAGCACTACTGTTGGCTGCTCTATTGTACTACGGCACTAAATGCAGAGCAGGGCAGCGCTGCCGGCTCCGTGGCAGGGAAGAGGTCCTTTGCGTGGTGCTGGTATACAGAGGTGCAAGGTGCCAGCTCTGGGGCTGTCCCCAGGGATAAATGGCACCAGCTGAGCTGATGTCACTTCACAGTTACTTGCTGGAGCTGTGCACCTGCATCTGTCTGAGTGTGGGCAGTGCAAGCACTGTGGGATCCCCAAGGAACAGGGACCAAATTGGCTGGGTGGAGGTCATCCTGGTTGCTTGGTGGAGCAGGACCCAGATGTCCTACAGTGCAGGACTGTCCCACTCCAACCTGTCATTGATTTGAAAGAGCCCAATATTCCCTTGGCTTCCAGACACCTAGCTCTGACTCACCTGGTCCAACAAGGATGCTTTGTGGAACCAGGAGCTCAGCATGCTCTTGGGCTGCTGCTTCATGCTGGCTTTGCTCTGAGGCATCCTCTCACTGCTGTTTATGATCTTCTAACCCATGGGCTGTGAGCTGGGAGGGAACGTTAGAGCCGCACCGGTCACGTCGCATGGGTCTGCGCCTTCTGTGGCTGGAATTGGCATCCCAGTAATGAGGCTGGTAGTTACTGTGCACTGGAAGCAGCCATTGCTTAAGCCTCAATATCTCGGCCATTTAATTTAATGGGGTTTTTTAAATACCAAAAGCAATTAAGTTCACATTGTGAGCTAATCGCCTACAAAATTTCATTTCAAAGATGCTCAGACAGTTTGTGAGAGAATTGCTATAAAGAGACCCAAATATGCCATAATATCTGTCTGTTTGTCCTCCTCTGCTTTCCCTCTTTCCCAACCAGAGCCAGACAGACTTTTTGAAAGGTAACAAACAGGTTTTCAGTCTCCCGCTTTTTTGGCAGGCCTTTCCATGGTGTGAATTTTTAGAGGTGCAAGCTAAATGCCAGTGACTGGTCATGGTTATAGTGCTTAGCTGGTACCACAGGAGTGAAAAACACAGATTTAAGGGCTGGCTGATGGGCAAGAACTTGGTTGCTGTTGTTGGGGACCGGATGGGCGCACAGCTGTGTTCCCAGGCCAGAAGGGGATGCTGCAAGCTCTGCACATGAACATGTCTTACCTGCTGCCTTGAGGCCATACATCTGTGTTGCTGTACCTGGGGGTGTAAGTTGAGCCAGAGCAGGAGCATCTAAACCTTGCAATAGCCCTTTTGCTTTGGAAAGGTGTCCCAGGAGAGCTGTTTGCAGCATGTCCATCCCTCAGCAGCTCACCCCACATGCCTCCCTCCCTGCTCCTCCTCCTGCCCTCTGGCCCCAGCAGCCCTGACCCACGGCATCCAGCTCTGGCACCCCCTCAGGGGCCAGCTTGCCTGTAGGCTCCAAGGCTTTATCAGATCGGAGAAGAGCCAGAGGTCTTTGCCAGAGATTACTTGTTCTCCTAAACAGCCATGTTACTGAATATGGAATAATCTCCCCTCAACAGCCAGCTGGGGGTTTCGTTCCTGCACTGCAGCTATCATGTTAACACTCTCTCCTTAAAGCACCTTTCCCAGCTCAGCTGCCCATCACGCTGCCTGCACAATGAGCAGAGAGCTCCACACCACTCCCTGCCAAGCTGCCTTTTCCCAGTGCGTTCGGCTGAGCCATGCGCTGCTGCCCTGTTTCAAACACAGCATTGCCTGCTCCGGACCCCCCTTGCCATCCTCCCCACCTGGCTTCCCTGGCCAGCAGCAGGAAGGTGATTTATGGAGTCCCACATGCACCCCGTGAGTCCAGCTCTCTGCATTTCAGGGAGATCCATCGTGCTGGGAGGGGAGGTCACCACATTGCAGGTTTGCTAACCTTGCCCGCTTATTAAAAATGGTAAAAGCCTCCCTTAGGACTCATGAAGTATAGATCCTGAGAGCTCCATATGCTGCTCCCCTTAATGAGATGTCTGCCTGAAGAGCAATAGCAAAACACCATCCAGTTCAGGGTCCCTATAGCTAGATGGCCTGGCTGTAAACAGAGCCGTCCGTCTTAATGGGCTATCGTGTAAAAACTTCTCCCAGTCAATAAATCAAAGGGGCTCCATTTATATCTTGTGCTGCCTTCGCTATTAGGCTGCCTCTGGATGGCATTTTCTGATACAGAGCTCCCCAGGACTGCCAGGCAAGGCCAGAGGCTCTAATGGGCAGTTAATTTAGGCTTCCCCTTGCCAATACCTTTTCAGACCTCAGCAACTGGGACTCAGCAAGGGATCCCCCTTCGTTTGAAACAGCCCTGCCATGTGGGAAGGGCACCTGTGCATCAGGACCTAGCTGGCATCACCTCCCCTATCCTGCTGGGTAGGAGACTCTGGTGTACAGGGGACACTAGGGGTGCTGCCAGGGACCAGACCCCCAGAAAGGGGTGCGTGACCCCTCGCTCGTCTGGGAGCAGCAGCAGCCTGGTGCAGATGTTTATTTTTCATTCCTTCCCTTGTGCTGCTTAGATGCCACCGGAGGGAAGTTCCGCTCCAGCCACCATCCCAGGCAGAGAGATATTAGTCCTCATTACTAATTAAAGGAAGCAGGAGTAATTGACGGATGGTGGATGGCAGGGGAGCCAATGTGATGAACGGCCCCTGTCCCTGTGCCGGGGACGCATGCTGAGCGCTACCTGTTAGCTACAAATAAACAAACCTGATAAATAATAAATAGTTTGAGAAGAGTGGCCGAGCATTACTTAAATTAATAGGGATTAGAGGAAGAGGCCTGAAAGAGCATTCCTCTGGATGAGCTATCCCCGGACAGGCAGGGACTCATTTGTTGCAGACTGGAGTAAACAAGGAGATGGGGAGGATTCATCACAGCAGGGCCTTGCGACGCTGCTCAGGCTTGTAACGGCACAGCCATGCTTCTCCCAGCCACCCCTGTGCCGGGGCTCCCTGTGTCCCTGCCACCTTGCCGTGTCCCTGCTGCCTCGCCGGCGTCACCGGGCTGTCACACCTCTGGGGCCAGGCTGGGACATCGGGTGCAGTGAGGGAGCTGGGGTGCTGCAGTGAAGCAGTGGGGAGGGTGCTCAGCTCCAGCTCTGCCATGGCACAGCTGCTGCCAGGGTCCCACGTTTCTGCAGGGCATCCCAAAAGTTTTCCCGGCCAGTACCTGAGCTGTGCAGCACCTACTGCCTGCCTGCACCCAGGCACTTGCTGCCAGCCATGGTTTGATCCCAGCCAGTAAATCCAGCTGCCAGGGAGTCTCTTCTCACCCCCTGACATTTGGATACACCTGCCTGCTCAGAGCTGGGAGGCTGGGGTGGCAGAGGGAGGAGAGAGGGATGCCAGATAGCATGGAGAGCGGAGGGCAGGTGCTCTGCTTGCTATCACATCTACTCCATCTTATCGCCACAGTAATTTGATGATAAAAAATAATCCGAGGCTGGAAAGGAAACGTGTAGTGGAGTAAAGATTGAATGTAGGTGGATTGTGCCCTGGGGCGGTGGCTGGGAGATAGAAGGAAACGTCCTTCTGTTTGACATACTGCGGAGACGCGGCCCGCGCCCCCCACCTCGCCTTGCCCTGCCCGTGGCACAGGCACCCTCCGGATCCTGTGCCATGTGCCAGGCAGGAAGGTGCCTGCTGTGGCCCAGTGCCACCTCCTGCCCCTCTGCATCCCAGCAACCCATGGGGTGCAGCACCCCACCCTGCCACCCCACCACTTGCTCCCAGAGCACTTCTGATGTGGGTTTTTTTTTTCCTTTGGTTATGCTTCACAACTCATTTTATCAGCTGTCAGTAGCCAAATGTCTTTTTTAAGGAGTGGGTTATAGCCACTAATGTACTGAATGCTATTGCACTGGCTGCAGTTAGTGTTCCACGGCTAAATTACTATAATTAATGTTCCACTAGAACTGTTTGTAACAGGCGGCTGCAGGAACCCTGGGTCTGGGCTTTCACAGCCTCTGAATTATCTCTCCTCCCCAGAGAAAGAGTTTCTTGCGAGGGGAGGACCGAGGTCAGCACCAGGACATGCAGACAGAGGCAGACAGAGGGCCCGAGAGCTGTTTCCATGGCACAGACCCTCCATGTCCCCCCAGATCAGCTGCCCTCTGGCTGGGTGTGCAGTGGGCTGTGGCATCGCTCTGGGCTGGGATGTGCCACGGCACTGCCACGTCACCCGCTGGCCCCAGGGCTTTGCTCGTTGTCTTCCACGAGTTGTGTTACAAAGGTTGGGTGCAGTGCCTGGAGAAAAGCTCCCCAAAACTTGCAAAGAGTGGTTGGCAGAGACATTTGCCTCCTGCCAGGCACAGCACCTCTGTCCATGGCATGGCCCACCAGGGCAGAGCAGCAAGGCTGCACCCAAACTCGTCCTCTCTGCTCCCTCTCCACCTCCCAGGGAGGCTGGAGGCACAGGGAAAAATAAAAAAACCTGCTTGGTGGGCAGGGAGGCACACACACACCCCTTGTTTCACTAAATGCATTTGTTCGATACCTGCAACAAACAGATTAGCCGGGGCTTTATCAGGGACAAGAGAAGGGAGAGCAATGTGATAATGGTTTTCAGCAAATCCTCAGGCTGTCACAGATTAGAGTGGCCGAGGCAGGAGCATTATCAGTCCTTTCCTCCTCTCCCCATCATCTCCCCCTTTGTCTCCTCTCGCCATCGGATTTCTCCAGCCAATCTATCCCGGTGAGAGCTGGGCAGATACAAGAAGAAGTCAGTTTCCATCTGATCCGCGATTGGTTTTTCCCGGCAGCCGATCCGTGTCGCGGCATCGATCCACAGGCCCCCCTGGTGCTCGTCACCTTGCATGTCTGGAGAGGAAGGTGGTGGAGAGAAGGGGGGCTGGGGGGACACGCTTTAAACTTGCATCGTGCCATTGATCCCCAGGTGGGAGCGTGGCCAGGCACAAGCCTCCTGCCCTCATCAGAGGAGTTTAAATGTCTGTGACCTTCTTGTTAAAGGAGAGAAATGGCTTTGGAGGGCTTGACAGGAGGAGGAGGCCAAGCCCCAGTATCTGGGCATGGTGGCCAGGAGCTGCCCAGCCCTCACTGTCCCACCCAGGGGCAGCTCAGTGAGACTGGCACCAGGGCATCAGAAGCCTGCTGGGAGCCCTCCTTTCTTGGAGGGGACACCAACGGCACCCACATCCCTGTTTCTGTCCCTCATTTATCTGTGCCACACTGGTCACTAGTGTAGACCCCTGTCTTGCCTGTGCAGGTCACCAGAGCCTGGGGGAGAGGTGCTGTCAGGTGTAGCTGTTGGGTTAGTCCTGGTGTATGGGCACCTTTCTTAGGAGACACGAAGCTGCAGCGGGTGTCTTCTGGAGGTTGGGGACAAGGCTGCCCTTCCTCTTGATGGCTACAGCCAGGGCCTGCTGAGGGCTGCCTGCAGCCAGTGAGTGCCACTGGGCACGGGAGTTTGCTGAGACATCTGGAGATGCTCAGAGTCCATTGCCTGATGGGTAGGGCAGTGGTGCTGGACCAGGCAGGGCCCTACATCCTTGGGGTCAAGCTGCAGAGTCCCGTTGTGACTGTCTGTGCCAAATGCCACCCCTCTGTGCCTCTCTCCCAGGCTTCTGCCAGGGTAGAGCTGTGGCAGCTCTGCCTCATCTCTCCTTCCCCAACTCACCCAAGGGACAGTGTGCAGGTGGGTGGGAGGGTAGGAGGGGATATAACAAGTAATGGCCCTGAGTGTGGAAACAGTGTTAATAAAGTGTATTTCACTTTTAATTTTGGCATATAATGTAATGATCTTTTTTAAGGCCCTATCATATTATCTGCATGACTAGATTATTGAGTCTTCATCATCTCCAGATAAATTTATGACCAGGTTGATGCTTGGAATTTATTATCAGTCAATAGAACTCAATACTGTAACAAGGCATGTAATAAGATATACATATTTAATGATCCGGAGTAAAACAGCCCCACTAATGGGCAGGATGAGACGGAGGCTGGAGCGTTAATTTCCATCCCCTGCCCCTTTCCACAGGAGCCTGCACTGTTTCCACGGGATGCAGCACCAGGGTCCCATGGCACAGGCTGGGAGCAGGGACCGGCTCTGAGGGGTGGAAGGGAGCACAGCCCTCGTGCTGCTGCAGCTGGGAGCACGTGCCTGCTGCATGTACGTGTTAGTAGGAAGGCACATGTGCCAGCCCATCCCCACGGGCGATGAGTAGGTCTGTCTCACACACAGCACACAGGTCTCTCTGACAAGGCTTTGCAGATCTGGCTGATGTCACCATCTATTCCATGTACGATTCGGCACGTGTTGGCCTTGTGTGTGGTTCCCTCCAGGCTGGCAGTCTTGGTTGCACAAAGCCACTGCTTCAGCAGCCATCAAGATGGCCAGCAGAAGCCACCTGGTGCTGTGCACCTTTCAGAGGCAAGCCTAAATCCTGCCTCTGAGATGTTGCAAGGCTCTTGGGCTCAACAAGGGGAGCTGAGCCGTGGAAGCAGAACAGGTGGACAGGGTCTGTCCCCACCATGCAAGGATGTCTGTGGCCCAGCAAAGCTCTTGCTGGGGACGCAGTCCCGTGGGAGCTGTGCTGGTGGTACCAGCAGGGCAGTGTCCCCCATGGTCCCGCTCACCCTGCTGCATCCCTGGGCAGCACTAGGGCTGACACACCACAGGAGCAGGGCAGGTCTGCATGCTGAGGCGCCTGGCCCCACGTGCAGCTGCCCGCAGACTGAGCTGTGCTGAACAGGGGGGTTCATCTCCCTCACCAGGTTATATTTTGAGTTACCAGTGCTGATTTTTCCAGCCCTTTGGGATGTTATTAAATTAGTTTCCAAGGACTTTTAATAAGCACTTTTGATGCCTTTGAAGCGTGCGGCTTTGTGGGAAGATTACAGTCCCGCATCCATCTCGCTGGGAGAGAAACAATGGCAGTAGGGCTGGCATTTGATCTCTCCTCCAGAAGGCAAGAGAGGGTTTGTGTGAGACAAAGAGGTGAGCTGCTGATTTGGAGCTAATGTTTAAAAATAGGTAGGTCTCCCTCCAAGATAAAGAGACCTGCCCTTCTCTGTGTAATCGCCTGCCTCTGCCTCGCTGGACCTGCAGAAACACAGCTCGCTTTATTTGAAGGCTTCGAGTGTGGCGCCACGGTTTGATTCTGGGTCCTTTTAAAGCAATAACTAGGCCATCTGACCAAGCTTTAAAGAGCAGGAGAACTTTCCATTAGGACTTGCCACACACTCTTGGCAGCACTGGAATTGCATCCTTGCCTTTTATTTCCTTTCTCTGACATCTCATGTCACTCACAGGTAGGAGAAGCTTGGCTTTATAAACTCTCTCATTTCTCCCTTGAAATTTCTCCCTAATTAGGGTCCCAATCCCAGTGGTGGGACTGGGTGTCAGGAGCTGGACATGGAGCAGAGCCAATGACTGAATGGTGGGGAGGGCTTGTGGAGCTCAAAATGCCCTGCAAAACCCCAGAGTGGATTTGCTTTCTGCTGCCCTAAATAAACCCCCTGTCAGAGCAAGGCCTGGCAGAGGCATGGCAGCATGTGGAGGGGATACAGGAGGCAGGGTCACTGATGCTGGGGAGCAGCAGGAAGGCAGACTAAATTACTCCCTGCAGCCTGGGGACCTCCTGGTCCCCAGCAGCGTCAGTCAGGGGCAGGGAGACAGCATCTCCCGCATCTGTCCCTGTAGCTCCCACGCAGCAGAATCAGAGCCACTGTCCCTGCCATGCCAAACATCCACGTGCCTGTCCCCGGCACTGGCTCTGGCAGGGGCCATTGGGTGGGTTACACACCACGAGCACTCAGCTCTGGCCAGGCATGCCTTTGCTGTGGGGAGAAGAGGCGTTGGGGGAGCTGAATTGCCTTTGTCTGTGGATAACTACTACTGCCTTCAACAGCCTGGAATAAAGTAGCCATAAATATCATGATCATAAGTGCTTAGATATGTCAACTTTACACTGAACAGAGGTTTTAACCTCCCCTGCGGAGGATATCAAGCTCTACATCACTGACTGTTTCCATCTAGCCACATGGCCCAAGACAAGCTGTAGGTGAGCTACTTGGAGCTGCTAGGCCAGCTACCAGCCAGCGCTCAGCCTGGTCCAGCCCCAGTCCTTACCCTGGTTTTGGTCACTTCCCTGCCTGCCCTGGCCCTTTCTGGCACCAGTCTGGCCATCCCTGGCATCCAGCAGAGCTGAGAAGAGGGATGCCGAGAGCATCTCTGCCTGGTCCTGTCCCCAGGTCCAGCTGCGTCTCCCAGGTTCCCTTGCCCCAGCAGGCATGAGTCCTGCTGCCATCCTTTCCTCCTCTAAGGAAGCACGAGCATCGGACCCTGCAGTTTACTGGGCTCCTGTGAGGACCTACCTCTCATTCCCTTACCCAAGAGCCCTGGAGAGGGGAGTCCTGAGCCATCAACTTCTGCAGGAACTTCTCACTGTCACTGTGTCCCTGAGCCAAGCCAGAGGTCCTGTACCAGCCCCAGAGCAAGCTTGCATCCTCCCTGCACCTTGCCAGTGCCCCACCGTGACTTTATTTTGCACAGCGACTTTCAGGCGAGCTGTAAAACACTCGGACGAGTTAAATAATACACGACAGTGTATGGTATAAATTACAGGAAGCCAGCGGTGGAGCGACATTGTATGCTGAATAAATTAAAGGCTGCGTGACTTACAGGCAAGATTGATCTCCTGCCGAGCATTTTGTTTAGTGACGTGCTTGTCATAAGGGAGACCTAATTACGGGCGCAGAGGCGCGTGGCTCCAACGCTGGGGAGTGTGGTGCAAACTGGGCTCCTGAATTCCAGCAGGGTCCCTGCACTTCCAGGATTTGTTCTTTCCGAGTCTGGCCACATGCCAAGTCCCCTTTATCTGGGTGCCAGGCCTGTCCTGGGCGCCAACCAGCTCTGTCGCAGCCTAGGGCAAAGGACTGTGCTGGCATGGGGAACTGCCAGGGTTGGAAAGTGGATGCCCCAGCTCAGGAGACACAGCTGGCCAGTGGCTCTGGGGTCTGCCCTGGGCAAGGGCAGGCATTGGGGTTGTCTCAGCATCAGGCTGTTGGGGGTGGAGCTCTCCCAGCCCAAGCCTCTCCTGATGGAGAAGAGCAATGCAGGAGCATCCTTTCCTCCTGTGGCTGGTAGGAGCTGGTGCCACCTTCCCAGTCCCTGTCACAAGGTGTCACAGGGACCCCACTGGTGCAGGGAGACCAAAGGCTGTTCAAGCAGTGGTGCTGAGAACAGCAGGGCTGATTTGGTGGCTGAAGAGTACAAAAAGGCAAGTATTGCCTGAAATCCTGGATGATCTCTCTGGGTCTCTGCAACTTGAGATGTTCTATGAAGTTAGGTAGGGATCTGGTAGCAGCGAGGTACTGGTGTGAGCCACCATGGGAGGAGGAAGGCTTCCTGAGGGCACAATTTGGGATGGATAATTTTGGGGAAGGTGTGCTTTACTCACAGGGATGCAGGAATCAGGTGAGATGCCCCGCTGCTGACTTTAACCACCCAACTTGGTGCTGAGTTTGGAGGCTCATCCTGCCGGGCCCTTCCTGCAGGGATGGCTCCCACACAGTGTTACCCCTGTCATCCCTGCCAGTGTCGCCCTGTCTCCCCTCAGCCAGCCCCGTGGTGCAGCCTCTGCCGTGGCCTTGCTGGCTGATTGCAGCCAGGTCAGCACCACTCAGCTGTGCAGTTGGTGGGGACAGGCCTGCCCGGGCTGGAGGCCGTGCTCAGGAGCGGGCTGGCCCACGGGATGCGCTCCCCTCCGGCTCGGCGTGTGTCTGTCACTCGGCGGGATTATGAGTAGTGAGCGTAATGCATCGGCGTATGAATAGGGTTGTCTGGCTGATGGTGATGTATCGTTTTTCATTACTGCCTCTCAAGCCCTCCCTGCTCCACGTGTGGAAATTCTATTTATTCCCTAATTTGTAAAAATTCCCTCCTTATCTGATACCAATCAGGGAGGGGTAATTGGCTCTCCAGGGCTAGCGGCTGGGGTCCTGATGAAGAGATATGTGTGTCTGCTCTGGCTGTCCAGGCACCCTGCCCTGCTGCACCAGCGACATGGGCCACAATTAATAATGATTTGCAAATGGCAGACAAGCAATAACGCAGAAAGATGTCCAGCCAGCCTCCTGCCCGCCCCTTAATTTCCTTCTGTAATATAAATGGCACGGGAACGAAAATCCAGCGCTATAAATTCTGAAATTAGTTATTCACTGTAATAAATGGTCCCCTTTTTGGTGCACGTCCCCCCCATTCTTCTCCCCTGACCCCTCCCCAACTCTCTCCGCCCCTCCCACCCCCTCACCAGCTACCTACTTCATTTGAGTCCTAATATGCAAATGCTGTAATTTAACGGGATGGTGAAGTTGATTTTCATGTTAACTTAATTACTTTGATTTATGAAGGGCTGGAATGCAGACATGGCTCCATCCATACCCACCTCCCACCCTTGTCCCTCTGCTGTCCCAGTGACCTGCTGCCTCTTTTCCCTCGTCTTCCCTTTTCCCAGTCTTCTCCTTCCTCTTCTTCCCCAAGTTTAGTGTTTTATTAGCTGCCTTTAAGTGGACATAAGTCCTCGCGACAATCGCATGATGCGGAGGACAAATTCCCCGTCCTGCCTTGTTTAATCGTGCCTGGATAATGGATGTATAATTGACTCATTTGAATGCTTTTGCCTACAGGAGTGCAGAGCATTAAATGTTTGATTGCCTTAATTTCCAAACAGATCATTATCCCCTTCTTACCCGCTCTTAATAAACACTTTATGAGGATTTTTTTTGTAAAGGAAAAAAATCTCCACTCCTCATACTTCTCTGAAGTGATAAACTCTAATTAAGTCTAATATTTAAAAATATGGTAATGGTGACTTGTTTGAATAAGTGGCCTGCATTTCCATAATTTCATTATTACGTAAAACACGCTAATTATTTGAAGTGTGCTTATTACTAAAAGAGAAATCTCCTTCTAATAAAGATGAAATTGGCTTTTTTCCCTGTATTGCCGCGCACGCTGCTCCCCTTCCCTGCCGGCCAGTGAGCGGCCGCTCGCTTTGTTTGCCTGGGGACACTGCCGGCCTGCCAGGGTGCTGGGTGTGCAGGGACAGTCACAGGGGCTGGAGGACAAACTGAGGGCCTGGCTCACCCTGTGCCACCCTTGGCCCCAGCAATGTCGGTGTCTTTCAGGCTCATGGCTCCAGGAGCTATTGGGGATGGTGTGAGGGAGCTCAGCCCCAGCTGCCATCCTCTCCAGGGTATGGCTGCACAGCATCACTTGTGCCAGGCCATCCAGCAGCCTGAGGGGCTGGTGGGTGTCTCAGCAGCCAGGTGTCTTGCTGTGTTATGTCCCCAGCCATCCAGCTCTGTCTGCAATGGCAGGGGACCAGCGCAGCAGGCATGTGATGGGAAGAGTGGTCCCCAGTGTGGAGGACAGGAGGAAGCATCTTGTCACCCATGGAGTGACAATGACCAGCCTGGGCAGTAGGTTCCCTGGGACATCAGGTTGAATGCTGGGATGAGTCCCCTCCACTGCATTCATCTGCCTGGCTGCTTCCTCGGAACACCCAGGGGTGTCACCTCCCTGCAGAACTGGAAACTGCCAGAGGTGGACCCTTCATCAGCTGCATTTGGAGGCTTCACTGACTTCTGTGGGCAGGGTGTGGGACAGGCATCCCATCCCCTCCAGACAGGGCCAGCAACAGGTAGGGAGGGGACGAGTATTAATTGTGTAGAACCCTCTTTAGAGCCCGTGTGGGCACTCAGTGGCAGGGCAGGCTGGGGAGGCACTGGGATTAAGTCAATATAAAACTAATTTTCTTTTCTTCGTGAAGAAATGAGGTGTGTGGCAGTAACGTAATTGCAGATAATGAGGTAAGTTATTCTTAATATTCTGCACGTCGCTGTCAGCTCCACCTAATATACCTGCTGGCTGTGCGGGGCACGCGGAGCCCCTCGCCCCCACACAGGATTATGAGGCCATTTGTTTGGGAGCAGCCCAGCAGGACTGTCCCCTGTGTCCCCATGGTGTCCTTCAGGCTGGGAGGTCTGTGTTCTGCCGTGTCCTTGTCACCATTGTGACTGGGAATCCTGGTGTCCCCGCCTTGCCCAGTATGTGACAGTGGAGATGGATGCAGACCAGGTGCAGCTCCCTCACGGCTCTGGCACAGACAGGGCAAGCAGACCATGGCTTCATATGCCAGGAGAGCACTGTCGTTCCTTGCCTGTGACAGCTCTGTCCCTTCCTGGGGACGTGGCCACTCGAGGGGAGCAGCACAGTCCACCGGGGGGACACAGCACCCAGTGCTCCCCTTTGCAGTTGCTGGAGACACCAGCAGCAGTGCTGGGCTGTGTGGGGACCTCACAGCTTGTGCTGGTCACAAGGCCACCTGCTGTCACCTGGGGTCAGCAGCAGGGAGATGAAGGGCGGTGGTGGCCGGGCAGTCCTGTTTCTGGTTTGCAGGGAGCTGTTATACAAAGGCAGCAGTGATATTATTCATTAACAGTAATCTGCCATTAGAACAGTGACAAATGGCCCCTTGTCGCCTGAGCATCAGTTCTTGTACAGCCCATAAAGCATGGGGACAGTTTAAATATGGACCTGCTCAGCTCGGGCCGGGGGTGATCCGTCTTCCCGGCCATAGCCCAGGTGTGGTGGGGCTGCCTCCAAATGAGCCCATGGAGGCCCCCGCACTCCTGGCACCACAGAGTTCTCAACCTGGCACTCGTCTCTCCAAGGCCCCATAGCAGTGGTATCCAGGCAGTCTGGTCCCATGGTGGGACAGGAGAGGTGGAGGGAATGCCAGCAGGGTGGTGTGTTTAGGGAATTGTCCCCTTCTCCCGAGTACCTGGGGTGGGTGTGGAGGTGATGCTCACCTGGCAGCTCGTTCCCAGGGCTGCATCATGCCCAGGCTGCAGGCCAGCCTCCCACTGACAAAATCCGTGAGCTGATCCTGGGTTCACCATGGCCTGAGTGGCTTCTGTCTCCATCCCGGCAGAGAAGCACAGTGGGAACATCTGTCCCCTTCCAAGGACAAGAGCAGCCAGTGATGCTGAACGGTGGCAAACTCCAGCCCTCATTAAAAGAGGGCTCCTGCCACCCCACACCTGTGCATGTGCCACTGTCCTTGGCCATCACTGCAGGGACAGTTCAGCAAGTCATGGAGATGGCCAGGATGAGGGTGTGGAGGTGCTGCTGTGTTGCAGTGGGTAATGCTGAAACACCAGTAGAAGGGTTAAAGCCCAGGGGGGCTGAGCCAGCCGGGGCAGGGGAGGTTGGGGTGGCTCATTGGCCCCCGCTGCACTGGCAACCTGGCCAAGGTGGGGCTGGGAGGTAGCCAAGACCCAGCACCTCAGAGCCAGCTCATCCCTGGCCATCCCAGGGCCACTGTGGGGGGACCTAGGGGGATGCTCAGAGCAGTGTGACGAGGCGAGGGGCAGGGAGGCAGGGCAGGGCCACCACTTTGTTTGCAGGAGGCAGGATAACCCTGGGCTGACCCCTTTCACACACACCGCACAACACCCCTAAATCAATTGCATCTTATTATTACAATATCAATATACAATATTCCTACAATAACACCATTGATTTCCTACTCAGAGGCTGCACCTAAGTCTGTTTTAAAGAGGAGGGAGTTAATAGTGCCCTCATTAAAAATCTATAGATTACCCCCCACCCCCAAAAAAGAAAAAGCAGTTTATATTCATTAGGGCTATTGAATATAAAGTAATATGTTTGTGTAGGACATTGGAGTAATGTGATAATCCGTCCGCATATCAGGGAGAAATCCACTTAGCAACCCTGTCAGCTTGACAAGAAAAATGTGCCCATAAAGTCAGGAATACATTGAGGAAGCGAGCGCGAGGAGAGCGGGAGCGCGCCTGTGTGTGCGCACCGTGCGGCACCCAGAGCTCTGCCAGCTGCTGGCACGGGGCCACCTTCACCCCATCCCCCTCCTCAGGCCTGGGGACTCAGGCAGCCCCTCAACAAGCCCTGGAGGTGTCTGGGACTGGGGCAAGCTGGGAGCACCAGGATAGGGATCACAGGGGGTTCTGCAGCCTGCCAGACTCAGCAGTCCCAGGCAGGGTCACCCTGGTGGGACAGGGCCAGCAGGTGCCACCCTGGGTGCTGGGGCAACCCCTCCAAAGCCACGTGCCCCCCCAGGGAGAGCCAGGCTGGGAGGTGCAGGGTGGGCAGGGCGGCCCGTGGCCCCCCTGCCTGCCTCAGACCCCACTCATCCCCTGCCCTATGGTCACCTTTGCGATGGATTAAGCATGGAAAGAGCAGCAAAGCCATCCCATTCGTGCTCTCTTATGCTGCCAATTGCCAGTTTTGTAATGGAAATTCCTTTCACAAGGTAACGACGGCCAGATTTAGGGGATTTCATATTGCTAATAATTCCCCAAACAGCCATCTGACGGTGTTGTTTTAAAAGCCGCTTAGTTTTTTGCTTTGGAGTTTATGAAAATCTCCCACTCTAATATCCCGAGAGCCAGCCTATAATTGTGTTATTAAATCAATCGGAGCGGATTACATTGTAAAATCAATAGATGGCTGTAATTGCATATTAGAAAGTTGTTCTGCTGTTGTTGATTTTTTTTTACATGGATAATTATAATAAGCGTGTTTACCTTAGTGCTGATTTGGAATGAGTCTCACTAAATGACTTACAACTGGCTTGGTGCTCCCACTGCCAAAGGGCTGCAGGACGGCAAGGGTGGGGCTGCTGGCACCGGCGTGTGGGTGGCACCAGAGGTCCCACCAGCTTTGCAAGGTGGTCACTTGGAGCCCAGGGTGGCTCCCAGCACTGGCACCCAGTGCAAGAGCACATCAGAGCTTAGGGGAGATGGACAGTGGGGTTTAGGAAGCAGCCAGCAGTCCCAGAGGGTCTCCTTGGGGACCAGCTTGGAGGTCCCAGGAGGTGCCGTGGGGTCTGGCTGCCAGTTTTGCTGCTCTCCAGGTCTTTGTGCAGTTTCCCTTTCAGCAACATGGAGCAATAGCCCATTCCCAGTGGTCCACACCAGCCCAGGGTGATGAGAGGGGCAGTGGGGTGCTGGGGAGCTGTGAAGGACAGTGGCTGGAGCTGTGCTTTCAAATCCAAGCCACTTGCCAGCCACCCACCTGATGCATCTCAGAGGCCAGGATTTGGTTTGCTGTTACCTTTCTGCAGGACCAGGCCAGAGCTGGCTGTGGAGGTACTTTGGCCCCAGTCAGTCACGCTTCCCCTGCCTCTGTTTCCTTGGCTTTTGAGCCACCGTTTTGCTGTTAGGTCCCACTGGAAGCTGGCTCCAGGGACATGTTCAGTGCAGGTTTCCTGGGGCATCAGCTGGCCAGGAGCTGAGATGGATGGAGCAGCGAGTCCTAAGGATGGTGGGGAGCTTGCTTAAGCAGGAACAAGTGTCAGCAGGAGCTGGCACTGTGGCTTGGCCGAGCAGGACACCCATCATCTCCAGGCCCTTCTAGAGCCATCAGTGCTATCTCGGCCACTGGAGAGGACAGAGGCACAGAGAGGTGAGCTTGTCTGTGCTCCCATGCCAGCTGATGGAGCTGAGGACACCTTTCCTTTGTTGGGCTGTCATGTCCAGCTCCCTTCTCAGGCCTGGCACACTATGAGGAGGGCCTGGTGGACACTCAGAAGGCACATGGCTCTGACAGGGAGGTTACCTCTCCCACTGCCAGCCATCAGCCAGGAGGGTCCCCGGCAGCTCAGGGCAGTCCCCTCGGGAGCTGCACACGGGACAAGCCCCCTGCACCTCCCACCAATGCTGGGGGACAGGTGATGGCTTTGTCACTGGGTGCAGGGGGACTGGGCAGGGCCGCCGGTCTGGCAGGGACAGCAGGGTGGGCTGTCAGCCCCGTCCCTGCAGGCAGGAGCCTGGCAGCAGGGCAGTGCTGCCCGTCGGCACGGGGCCCTCAATCCAGCACGCAGCACTGTCAGCAGGCAGCCTGCTGTCTCCTAGACAGTGAAATATGGCCACAATTAGCCCGGATACAGTTCAATTATGATAAACAGCGTTTGCACCCTTTAAGCCGTGATTAAAAGGCCTCCTCCCGTTGATAGAGAGACCTAATTTCACATTATTATCGCTGTAGCTTGATTATAAAGCACTCCCTGGATTTACAGTTGGGAGATGGATGTGGAGGCTTCTTTATCATTTACACATCAGTAATGATGCAGCCTTCCCTCCACCACAACATCCATCCAGCGGCAGCGGTGAGAGGGGGCCCTGCCTGCACCCCCCCCTCCCAGGGCACCCTCTCCCCGTGTCAGCTGGGCCCCGCTGCCACACGCAAGTGGGCAAAGTCACCCTTACGGTAACAGCTTGATAAATGGGCGGGCGGTAATGAAATGGAGACATCAAGGCGTGGGGCGAGGAAGAAAGAGTGGTAATCGGAACGAGTGGAGCTGTCCCGAAACGGAGGGGAGCGGGAAGAAGGATCGCCTCTGCGCCGTGTGCTGTCAAGGGAGAAATTACACATTTACTCTTGCTTTTTCTTAAGGAGACGGCCCTCATAGATCAAAACATGGATTTACAAGCCAATTTTCAACATGAAATATAGACACCAGGAATCAATTTAAGCCCAGCTTCTATTTTAGCAAACGGTGCCTGCGTTTAGTCCCAGGTAAATAACACCAGCCGGAGCCTTCCCCCTCCCCAGCTCCCCGCCCTGTCACCGCTCGCTCTGGAGCCTGCGGTGCTGCCGGCCAGGCCCTGGCACCGGCTTCACCCACCGCCCCATGCCAGGGATGGCTGGAGCTTGCCAGCCCAGCCACCCGTTGCCTGCCAGCCCCTGCACACAGGGTAGCACTCCGTTGGGGATGATCCTCAGGTGTGGCAATGAGCAGAGAGAGCCAGGTGCTACTCAGCCCCGCCTGAGGTGAGGGGAAGGAGAGGACCCTGCTTGGCTGATGGAGGGCAGCTCCAGCATCACCTGTCATCCCCATCTGAGTGCAGGGACAGCCCCTTCACTGGCCTGTGCCACCAAGGGACAGGGGTACTGGAAGAGGGGGCCCTGGCACTGGGCTTGCAGGGAAGGAGTTGCTGGCCAGGAGCTGGGGGCCAGGGTGGGTCCTGCTTGTGGGAAAGCTGTCCTCCCCGTCCACTGGCTCCTGAAGGCTGAAGGGCAAGCACCAGTCTGGAGGACCCAGGGATGTGTCACTTGGGAGCCTGGGTGATGCCACTGCCCCCAGCAAGCCTGCAGGCTCCGGCATGGATCCATTCCAGTGTGGCATGGATCCATCCCAGTGTGGCACAGGGCCTCACTGGGATGCAGGTGGCCAGTGCCAGGGAGCTGGGGAGCCCCACACTGCTGCAAGGCACTTGGGACAGAGTGCCTGGACTGGTGGGGACAAAAGCACTGTGCAGCTCTGGGCACAGCCCATGCGTGGGACTTGGAGCTGATCCAACAGCTCCTTATTGGAACGCGGCACTAACCTGGCATCTCTGTTCTCTCTCCACAGATGACTGTAAGAACATCGCCAACATCATGAAGACACTGGCCCATAGAGGCTTCATCTTCAAGCAGACCTCCAAACCCTTTTGATCCCCAAGGCAAGCCAGGCAAGGGCTGCATGCGCCCGGCGCCGGCGAGGCGGGGAGGACGGGCTCCAGCATTAAAAAAAAACGGCAACCGAGGCCAGAGGAACCGATACAAAAAATCTCAATTTCAGCTGTTAACTCCAGTAGAGGTTGTATATATGGGAAGGCAAATCTGTGTAGACCTGATGTGACTCCCTCTCTGGGCTGCTCCGGACATTATGCCATGCTAGCGGACAGCCGCGTAGGGCGCTTGCACCACATTTTAGACTCGTAGTTTGTTCTTTTTCTTTGGCTCCCGATTTCCATCCCTCCCTTCATATCCCACCCCGTCCTCCCTCTCCCGCCCCGTAGCCAGAGCATCCCCCATCTCCTCCCCGGCATGGGCCATCCCCGCCTTCCCTTCTTCTTTCTTTTCTCTGGTTTTATGTTTTTGGGCCTCGACGGCTGCTGCAGCTCGGCCGGCGCGTGCCCACGCCCGGGCAGCGCTCACAGAGGCTCAGCAGTGTCGAGACGGCCCCTCGTCCTCCCCGCCAGACCCCCCCGCCTCTCCCCTCAGCGCCTTTTTCCCCTTTTTGAGTCAACACTAACCCCTCTCTGACTCCTGTATGTGACAAATGCGATCCGTCTCTTTATGTTCAAGGTGAAGTGCCTGTATTCTCCGCTGCAGAGCCCCTGGCAGCCCCATGGTGGGCTGCGGGGCCCCAGAGGGCTCCCTTCAGTGGGGCGGGGGCCCGGCGGGCGGGCGGGCGGGCCGCAGGAGGGAGGTGACAGTGTTGGCGCGGAGCCTCGTCCCATCCCATCCCCATCCTGTCTGCTCGTGCCTCTTGCGGGGCTGGGTGGGATGCCCAGCCCTGCCCCGGCCCCGCTGAACTATTCCAGCTCCACCGGGGCTAGCCCCGCCGCAGCACCGCGTCCATTGCCGGCGGTGGACGTGCCAGCGCGCGCTGGCCCCCGGCCCAAGGTACCCGAGCAGGGGAGCTGCAAATTGCCCCAGGCCCCTGACCCCTCTGACCCCATCCGGCCTCCCTCGGTTCCCGAGCTGAGGCTCAGCCCCTACATGCCCACGGTCCCCGCGGGGCCACACTCTGCCCCTTGCAGGTCCCCACGGAGGCTCAGCAGCAGCTGGCTTGTTGCCTGAGAGAGATGCCGAGCACATCCCCTCCAGCTGGGTGGGCTCCTGGCCTGCCAGGGCAGTTGGGGGGCAGCCGTGGGGCAGGCTGAGGGCGCACGTCCCCCCCAGTGTCACCCAGTCCCGGGGCCCTGCTGAATGGAGCCCTTGTCCGGGCGCTGACCTGCAGGGAGGCTGCAGCCCCGGGCCCGTGCGTGCATGGCCTGGAGTGAAGCCGGTGACGGCAGCCAGAAGGGCAATACAGGCACTGAACTTGGCGGTACATGACTGCATGGTGTGTGGTGTTCCAGTTAAACCAACCGATAATGCAAACCCAGCATTTTCATTGTCTAGTTATTCCAATCCTTGCTGTAAATGTGCCACATGAATAAAGTTTGGGGGTAAAGGAGCCCGGGTTGTGCCCATGCATGTGCGAGTGTGTGCAGGGGGCAGAGGTGGGGGATCTGTCACCCAGGTACACAGAACAGGGTGCTCCAGCAGTGGGCCTGCCCTCATTGGGGTATGGCACCCCCTTATGTCCCTGCTCCCCAAAACAGGCAAGCTTTATGGCTGTGGAAGAGAGATCTGGGCTCCCTGTGGGGGGCACTGCCCCATCCCCCATCTTGGGCAGTGTGGGTGGGCCCAGCAGTCTCCCACCACCTCGGGTTTGCTTGTGCCACAGGATGGCTCTGCCCTGAGGATGCCACCAGTCCGTCCCAGCTGGGCTGCACCCACAGGTGTGCACCCTAGCACAACCTGCCAGCTGCAGAGTGACAGCCACCACCATGTCCCACTGGCATCTGTAAGCCCATCCTGCAGCCTGGCACACTGCACCCACAGAGCTGCTAGTGCACTTAGAGCATCTCCACTGCAGGCACCATATCCAGGTGCCCAGGGGACCTTGCCCAGTGCTGCTGGGTTACAAGGATGCAGCTGTCCAGCTGGCAGAGTGGGCAGCTCCTGGAGGGAAGGGGCAGCCTCAGCACACTTGCTCCAAGCAAAGGTCACGGGGGTTTTAATGGCTCCCTCTGTGCAGCCCCTGATCAGCTTTATTGACCTATTTTCGATGGAGTTGTCTAATTAGTTTTCTATGAAAACTAAGAACTTGGCCTTTGCCCTTTACTTGTGCAGGCAAGAATGTGACTCAGAGGACGTTGTCATGGTGGATCGATCACCAGTTACACTTGAGAGGCAGCACAGAGGGGACATAGGCTGGGTGAGGGGGCAGTGGTCTGGAGCAGGACGCTCATCCTGAGGCCACCTGTGCCGCAGAGGCAGGGCACAAACTTGGGTTCCCATTGCTGGCATCAGCCCATCCAAGGCCCTGAAAAAACCTGGGGTGCAGGGACCAGGGGCCCCAGGAGAGCCACTGGCACCCAGCCTGCCTGGGGTAGAGGTGAGATGAGACAGCTTCACCATCTCTTCCCGCTCCACACAGGCTCACCGGGGCTAATGACGACTCTGCTCCAGTGTGACAGGTTCTGTATTTACAGGGAGGCTCACAAAAATCTGGCATGTGAAAAAAAAAAACACCAAAAAACAAACCCCAGGTAATACTGGTGGCTGTGGGGCAGCCATGCATGGCACTGGGTTGGGGATGGCTCCTGCTCTCTGGAGCAGTGCAGTGTTTGCCCCAGCAAGAGCCCCGTCCTGCCCCATGGCTGCAGGCAGCCAGCTGTCCCTGAGGACTCGGGGACAGGACAGCACTGACCCTGCACACAGCTCTGCACCTCCTCCTCACCCAGCACAGGGGGCTCACTGCTTCTTCACCTTCTTGCCAGAGGAGGAGCTGGAGGCTGACTCCCTTCGCTTTCTCTGCTCCAGGAGAGGTGGGAAACAAAAGAAAAACCAGAGTCAGCAGGTAGGAGCACTCAGGTCACACGGAAAACATGACTGTCTGTCCTGGAGTCTGTCCCAGAGCTGGCCATGGGGCTCTGAAATCACACCAGGCAGTGCCCAGTGGACCATGCTGTGCCCAGCTAAGGGCCAAGCCAGGTCCTCTCATGACAGGAAGGACAGAGCTAATCCAGCAGTGATGAAGGGCTGGGATGGCATCCTTGGGGGAAGGAGGTGTCACCCCCTTGACATGGCATGGCACGCATGGGACAAGCATCTTTGTGGTTTAGGGTCTAGGAGTGAGCAAGAGAAAGGGGCTGAGCTCTGCAACAACCCAGTGGCTCCTGGAGCCCTGACCAAGCAACTTGACACACACCAGGCTCTTGGGAGCAGGGCCTTGAGGGAGGGACAGAGCAACTCTGCACTATGGCCAGCTGGGGTGGTGGGGGGTGCTCAGCACGGGACAGGGCAGAGCCTGGAAATGCTCCTCTGCCATCCAGATCAGCTGTGAAGTGGCCCAGGAGCAGATCAGGAGGCTGACAGAGAGCCACAGCTCCTAAAAAAAACCCTACCTTTTCTGGGCAGCATGCACTGATACACCTGAGTGTGACTGGCAGGCTTGGGTGAGCCTCACCCTCCACAGACACCATTGCAGGGCTGCATCTGGCCATAGCCAAGCTGGCTTCACCCACCCCAAACAGGGACCGCTATCCTCGCCACATCACATCACTGCACCAAGTGCCAGGCGTGGCATGGACACTGGCCAAGGCCACAGTGGGGTCAGCACCCAGAGCCAGGCTCTGTGTGCAGGGTGTTCCAGGCACATCAGAGCCATCAGGTATCCCAGGAAACCCCTGGCTCCCTACTGAGCTCAGGTGGGCTCTGCACAACGCACAGCAGGCAGCAGCCAGCACTGCAGCACGCACTGCACAGCCACAGTGACCACAGCCCTGCAGCCATCCCCTGTCCCCAAAGGCCAGCAGAGCTGCTGCCCTGCCTGGCAAGCACCCGGGATGGACAGGGCTCCCCAAGCTGAGCCAGGCCTGCCCATCCCCGCTGCTCCAGCCCAGTCCCGCGTGCGCTCTGGGCAGCAGTGTGTGTGCTGGGAGGCCCCGCTGCCTCCCCCGGCACGAAGGCGGCCCCCAGTTCCCACTGGGCACTGGGCAGACAGCAAACAGAGCATGGAATTTGCACGGCTAAAAGTTAAATACAACACACACACTGATTTCGTCAGAGGCCCTGGCACGGCTGCCTTCGCGGGATCCGATTAACAGGGAAATAAAAGGGCCAGAGAACCCACACAGCAGTGAGAACAGATGCCCTATAAAAATCAAATACATGGTAATCAAGGGGACCGAAAGGTACATTTAAAAAAACAAAAACCCACCCTGGAAACAAAGGATCTGGGCTTTGTGGCTTTCCTGGGAGGGCTGCGGAATTAATGGGGAAGAGCACATGTGTTTGATAATCTTTATATGGCAAAAGACCCATCTTTCAAATATGTCACAAATTCATATTAATCACCTTCCTATTGCCTTCTGTGGCGCAGCTATTCCAGTTGCCTTGGGCAAAATTGGGAACTGTCTGGTTAAAAAAAATGTTTTACATTATAATTTACAAGAGCCTACAAGTCTAGTTTCTTTTAATGGAAAGAACGATTAAAAAAAAAAAGAGGAATATATATACACCCTGGTATATATACACTATATATATATTAAAATATATATATATAAAAGACAGATATTGTAACTCCATCTGGAAAGAGAGAATGTTTGATCTTAACAATGTAACTTCTAGCTTTCAAACAGGCTCAGAAAACAAGAAGTCAGCAGGAGTTCAGATAAAGGAAGCTTAAAAGTCAAATAATTCTGACTCTGAACCCGAGACTTCTTAGACTCGAGGTCCTTTCCTTTACCCATTAATGGGCTGACTTGTGAGCACAGGAACAAAGTGCTGCAATGTGAGGATTTCTGAGAGTCACTCATTACAGATCACTGAGTGGAGTCTGAGTTGCGGAAATCAAAGGATCCAATCTGGAGTAACTGGCTGAACTTCTGCTTGGAACTAATTTGTTCCGAGTTCGGCTCACCTTTCACCTCCTGAAGGCCCCGAGGACAGTCCCTACCAGGGTCATCAGCAGACAGCACTGAGGGGATCCCAGCTCAGCTTTAATGGTCAGTGAGGGGCACCACAGCCCCCAGGAGAGGGTGGGCATGAGCCAGGGCAGGAGGGATGCAGTGGACATGGCAGGGCAGAACGGTGCCAGGCTTCCTGCTGCCCCATGGAGTCTCACTGCCCAGACAGGCAGTTGCCTTTCCTAACCTGGGCTAAAACACCCTGTTGAGATGTCCCCTGTCCCCCCTGCTGGCCAAGGGGGATGGTGGCAGCCAGCTGTTGCCACAGCCAGTATCTCAGGACCCTGGTGTGTGCCTTTGCCCATCTGTACCAATTGCTGGAAAGAAATCCAGGCATGCCAGGGCAGGGCTCAGCACTCCTAGTCCTATTCCTGGCTTTGCCACTCACTCCCTCCAACATCAGGAACAAGATACTCTTCTCCAGGGAAACAAGTCTGGCTTCAGGGGAGCAGCTGGTTTGGAGGCTGAACTAATTCATGCTTAATCCAACATGTGGAGTGCCACAAACGGGCAGTGCTAGACAGCACAAAGGGATTCTCGAACTCCAAGGAATCTGAAGCAGGGAGATTAAATGATTCTCCCAAGGGCCCCCAGGGCAGCTCAGTGGCAAAGTACACACTTGAACTCAGGAGTTCAGGGCTGGCGTGGCAGGGTTAAACCACTGAAGCAGCCTGGGTGAGGAGAAGGCCAAGGTGTCACTCACAAGCACCCACAGCCAGGGCTGCAGGGAGTGAAGCAAAAGGCCACCACAAAGCATCACTGGGCTCACTCTACAGAGAGCTGCTTGTTGGTACTACTGATACTGCCTCCTCCCACTGCAAGAGCCCCAGGTGGGGGGAAAGATTTGTCCCCATCACAACAGGGCCTGGGACACCTCAGGGTTATTGCTGTGTGCACCCCAGCAGCCAGTGACTGCCCCAACCACTCCCTTCTCAGGGCTGACCCCAGACCATTGAACTTCCAGAGGCCAATTTTAGCCATGACACTGAGCAAGAGGCACTGGGGCTGCTCCTGCCAGCCCTGGGCAGGAAGCATTGCCAACATGGCCTCCACTCAGCTTAGACTACCCTTGGAAAAGCTGGTTGTGAGACACAGGCCGCTGGTCTCTCCCACCACCACACTGCCCAGAATGGCAGGAAAGGTTGGAACAAGCACAGTGCCAGGCCCTGCCTGACTCTCCAAACATACCTGAGCCAGGCAGAAGGTGGTACAGCAGCCCTATTCCCCCCATCTCCAAGACACCCCTCCAGCTGGGATGTAATTTTTCCCCCCCTCAAAAGGTAGCATAAAATGGTCACAGTGTGAATGTGCTTGACCTTTTGTCTTGGACTAATCTAATTGTGTCATCTTTGTGTAATCAGCCGGTAAAGGTCAGTGCTGTATTTAACATGGGGGCCCTTTAGGTACTGAATTTGCCTTGCAGTGAATTAACTTGATTATATTTCTTTCAAATATGTCAGAGATCAGGTCAGTTTAACCCACTCTGTGCTGCCTGGGCCCACCCCTTTGTTTCCAATTCCAGGAGGTGGCACCGTGGTCAGAAACACACCCGTGGGCTCCCTTCTCCTGCAGCCACAGCTGCCGCCACCACCTCTCCCACCTTCCCAACAAGCAAAGACTCACTGGACATCAAGTGTGTTGCGAACCAGCCCGAGAAGTTTGCAAACCAGGAGACTCCAGATGGCCGGGAGGGGTGAAATTTCAGACTTAGTGCCATAGGGGGAAAAAAAAAATTCAGAAGACTCCTTTGCAAACATGAACCTGTCCCAGTGGAACACTTCCTTATGACTCCATATTGTCACAATCAAATAGGACATTACTCAAGTCCAGATTAATGTGTCACCTCTACTGTTGACAGATAAGGTGTTCTCAATATCCTGCAATATATTTTACATTTTAGAAAGTAAAAGTCTGTGCCGCTACCAGGGGCAGTATGTCTGAGGTGTCGGGGATGCCACTGTGTGGAGATGGGCAGCTTTTATCAGGCAGTTCAGTTCAGCCGTGCCGGGGACAGGACAGAGGGGAAAGCAACCTCTGCTGATCCCTGGGCATACCCTTGGCCCTGAGGCAGTGGTGAGGGGCTGGGCAGCCTGCCCTCATGGAAGCAGGGAGGAGAGGCTGGTGATTAGCATCCTGTGGAGGTCCATGCACAGGACATTGTCACAGGGCTCACAGTGGAAGAACCCTCAGGTCTGGCTTTCCTTTCTCAGCACTGAAGTAGGGTGTAAAAACACCACTCTGACTCTTCAAACACCCCTCTCCTTCCCAAGCCTCCTGCTCCAGGCAGGGCTACTGCTTGACTCCAGGGCTTGGTTAGGTCATGGCTCATCATCTCAGGATTGCTTTCCCCACTCCCCTCTCCTGAGCAACCCTTATGGGCCTGTGTCTAGAACAAAAATGCCTCAGGCCTGCAGCTGTACTGGCACCGCCGTTGCTGCCCTAGTGCAAGCTCTAGTCACCCAAAGCCTTGCTGCTTTGGTCCCACGGTGGCACCCACGTCAAGCCATTTGCCTGCATGCAGGATGTGGAAAGCCCTGCTGACCCCACCTATAGCACCAAGAACACTGTCCAGCACAGGAGACGAGCCCAGAGGGCAGCACTGGGACTTGGGGGGACCAGGCGTGCTGTGCTCCCGTGGACACACGCGCCGGCAGGGAGAGCAGGGCCGCGTCCCCAGCGCTCGTCAGGGCATCTGCGTCGGAGACCTGAGTGCTCCCTGTTCTGCCCCCCCGACCTTCCTTCTCACCGAGTTGGGGGTCAGTGGTGCTCCTACTACATCAATGATTTGGTCCTTGGCATCTCCCTTGCCCTCCTCGATGCCGAGCCCTGCCTGGCCATCTGGATGGGCACCTTCTGCACTGAGGGGGCCAATGCTACCAGCTTTGGCCAGGGCCTCGTAGCGGTGCCGCAACATCTGCAGCTCATACTCGCAGTTGGCAAAGGCCTGTTTCAGCTCATACAGCAGCACTAGGTCGCTCCGCAGCTCATTGAACATCTGCACGATCTCCTCTGTGGGCATAGGGTTGAGATCTAGGGAGAAAAAGGGGTTCTGTTAAACACCCAGGCCTGCCACCCTTCAATGGAAGATCCCTAGAAAGATCCTGGCTGCCCATTTACTCCCACAAAGACATGCCAGGAGCTTCACTCCCACCACATGGCAGGAGTCAGGAAATCCTCCTTACCCTGATGGAAACTGAGCTCTAAGAAGCACTCACATCCTTCCCCAAGGCTTCCTTAGCAAGTAAAGACAGTTACTCCCTTTGTTTTAAAGCTGAAAAGGGGAAACCACCCTGGTCAAGCCACTTTCACCAGCCACAGGAGGCCTTCAGAACTGCACACAGTCTCTGAGACAACGTATCAAGCCATAAACCAGTTGGCCCAAAAGCCTAACAGGAGTTAACAGAAGTCAGTGCTGGGAGTAGGCTCAGTAATCCCTTGTAAATCACCAATAAGGCTTTCTTTTTTTTTCCTTCTTCTATTTTTAAAAATCCCCCCAGCCACAGTGGAGGGAAAAGGGATCATCAGGTGTCTAATCAAGGGGCACTGCATGCTGGGACCTGTAGTACCTGCAAACTGTACCCACTGCATGGAGGGCAGCAGCTAGCCATGGGCTGCACTTCTTCCCCTCCAGCTACAAGTGGGTATTGTACATGTGAAGTGAACCCATCTCTCTGCTGCTAAGACACTGGAGTTCAAGAGCGAGGGATGTGTGTTTACTCGCCTTTCAGCAGAGATGCTCCAGATTTTCACACAGCATGCAACCTATAAAGGACCTATAAAGGGGGGATGAGCAGTCCCAGATGCATTTTGGACTTGTCACTGAGAGCAGTAAATTAAGAGGAAACGAAGCTTGAAAGCAAGACAGGGCAGCCCTGAACAATGTGCGTGCCGTGGTCACTAACACAGTTAGAAGTACCTCTCCTGGCAAGGCTGAGATTTGTCTTCCTAATACTGTGCTGCCTCTCTTGATGGTTAAAAAGGCCCAAACAAGAGAGAAACAAAGGCTCTTTTAAAACATTTTTCTACTGGGAGGAAAAAAAAAATACCCCTGTGCATCTTGTTCTGGCTTTTACCCTCTCCCTTTCTTTTTTTTTTTAAATACATAAAATATTTTAAAAACCATTCACATACTGTTATTCAAGAAACTGGCTGTATTACTAGGGGAAAAAATAGCCCATCTTGAGAACAAAAGCTAGCTCTGTGTGTCTCTTTCTCTCTCGCATGCCCCCTTTACTCACCTACTCCGAGTTCCATCAGCATCTGCTCCAGGGCTTTAATCTTCTTCTGTCCCACCGAGCTTGGCAGTTTCATCTGGAACACAAAGGTAACAGAGCCACACAGCTCAGAGATAGCCCTCACTCACAGACGTCTAGTTCAAAAGGCAAGAGAGCTTTTCTTTTTATAGAAAAAAAGAAAAGGGAGAGAAAGGAAAATCAAGTGGTAAGAGAGGGAGACAGGGGCTGAAAGTTTTCAGACTAGGTCCGAGGGCAGGTATTGAAAAGCCCGGTCGTGAGGGCTTTTATTTTCTCTCTTGTGTGTGTGCAAGACACGCTGTTATACAGTTTCCATGTGTCACTGAATTAACAACAAAAGTTCTTCTTGGCTTCAAACCTTCTCCTGCGGTGCCCAGCCCATCAAAGAGCTCATTTACACAGCAGCTGATGTGCAATGCTGCCCTACTTTATTCGCTTTAGCCGGCCTGATTAGACTCATGCGCTAACAGACTCACTTCTCCTTTTACCTGCTGAGCCCCAGACCTGTGGGATTCATTTACAGAGCGGGCTTTATAACAAAGGGGAGAGACAGAGAGAGCACAGTTACTTGACTGGTGGAAGTGTGAAACACACATTTACATCGGAGCTAAGGGGCTAGGTGAGAGAGGAAGCATCAGATGTGAGCTATGAAAGGGAATCGGAGCTGGCCAGGAGAGGAAGAATGCATACACTTAGCAGGGTCCTTCCTCTGCATTCATTTGGGCTCTAGCAGGAATGCTGGCTGCTCAGACCAAGCATTTATTAGATTACGAGCTGCACAAACGCAGCTGGCACAATATGGCAGGGAGAGCAGGTTTCCAGGCCCTGCAGATATATCCAAGAACGAATGAAAGCACTTTTTTCCTTCCTCAGCAATGCTAGAAGATAGACCAGGAAAGAAATGATTCTCAACACCACAGTGTCAAACAACTCACTGCACACAGTCACAGGTTGTCCTTCCAGCTCCAGCTCTGGAGGGGTAAGCTCACACCTCCACCCAGGAAGTATCAACACCACCACAAGACGCCCAGCAGGCCACTGAATAGTGAAGAGGTGACAGTGTCCTGCAGCCATCCTGCACACCACTTACTGATTAGTGGCCTCTACCTTGGTCAAACCAACAATGAGACCACAACACTGGGCTGGCAATGACCTGGAGGAAGAACCATTCTGTAATCCATTTTAAAACTGGCCTCTGAGGTGAGCTCACCAAAGGGTGCCATGGCCACCTTACTTCCCGTAAGCCACAGGCTGAAGTTCACCAAAACAGACAACCCAATATAAGTGTCCCAAATTAGGCCCATCCTTTCCAAAGTGTTCACAGCCCCAACACCAAAATGACAAGAAGATACACCATCAGGAACATCTTAATTACTCTGAAGGCAGAAGCACTGCATGAACATACCCAAATGGTGAAAGCACTAACCTTAACTCAGCTATGGCTGAATATGTCCCATCAGGAGCTCTACAACCCCAGTGTAGGACCTGCTGGGAAAACTCACTTTCTCCATCACATCATTTCAGAATTAACAGAGCCCCTGACCTTGAAGAGCTCAGGACACACAATACTTGTTTGATTATCAGAGCCCTGAGAGTCCACCTTCACCCCTGCCCGTAACCTCAACATCATGGTCTTTCTAGCCAAAGGCAAGACTCCTCTCTGTCAAAGACCAGCTGGCAAAAGCATGCTGGCCTTCAGGAACAAAGGACAAGAAACAGGAAAAGTTCATGCTTGGCTAGAGTACGCGGACAGTCAGGAGGTCTTGGTTTGTTGGCTGAAAGAAGAGCACAAGCTTTTTTCCTGGGAGGTTTCCACTAGCTCAAGGAACTACTGGCAATACAAAGGATAAACCTGGCAAAGACTTCAACTGTAACATTGTGCATGTCTTGCTCACACCCCACAGGAGTCTGGTCAATGAATACCAAGACAAGGTCTTCACTGGCACTCCTGAAGATTAGAGGATGGAACAGGGAAAGGCAGGACAAATTAATTTAACTTCAAAGAAAGGAACACTACAGATGCTGGGGAGGAGTGGGGCTGTGAGTTTAGTTTAAAAACACATCAATTAAGCTTCCTTTTAATTCAGGCAGGAGGATCTGGCCTGCAAACAGGAAGGCTTCATTGGTTTCTCAAAGCAAGACTATATTTTAATTTTACCATCATTAAGAAAATGTTATGATTTATGTGGCTGCTGTCGGACTAATATCTTTAGAATTTAGCTGGCTAAGCCAATTCATCTCTAAGACTGATGAAGGCTGATTGCTCTCTATGCAAAATGTATTAAAACTAAATGAGCAGTCTATTACTCAAATGCTGCTGATAATCTGTTAGCCAGGGTCCGTTAGCTGGGCTGCCTGGCTGCAGGAGAGAAGCCTTCTTGCCCTGTACAGCTCTGATAAGCCCAAGCTTACTTCAGCAAGCCCTTCTCTGTTTTGGTCTTTTAAGTAGGTGTCCAGAGGTGTACCAGAGTGCTGGAAGTGGTGTCACCTGTCCTCATTTCTGAGCAATGAGGCAAACCACAGGGACCACAGGTCCCAGTCTCCAGCACAGAAAACAGTTCTCTGGCTCCAAGTGTGTGTGCTGGAATACGTGGTTTCTGCAGGCCTTATCTCTGTGTTAATAAAAACACCACTCAGGGCAATCCTGTTGCTTACACCACAGCTCCTGGGATGTTCTTGGTATTGTCATGGATCGAGTCCTCCAGAGGGGCTGAGGAAAATTATGTTCCTCAGAGAACTCCAGTGAGCAACCACAGCTTCCGAGGTGAATGGCATTTGCCCTTTTCTTTTCTTCCTTATACTAGACTATTATTGTTATTTATTATCTTCAAAGTCCCCATATAATAATAATACCTGGGAAACAGATTGCTCCAGTCAGGAAACTGATTAGCCAGGATTTTTGTGGTTACTATATTTTGGATGCTTTTCTCCTCTGACAGCCTCTCCCTACAGCCCTCTTTGCAACACCAGCCCATGCTCATAATTACACCGACGTCGCTTTTGATTTAAGGACTGCAATCCTTTGTCCTTGCTATAAACAACCTGCATTAAGCACATGAACTGTGTGTACCAAGAGAAAAATAAATAAAGAGCTGCAGAAAATGGTGTGAATCAACCCCACGAAGACACAGGACCAGAGCCTAGCTATGCTGAGAGAAGCCTTGCTGGATCCTGGGACACAGCCTCTGCTGGCACGAGCTTGGCCTGAGAGGCACTGAGAACAACTGCTCTGACCCACTCTGCTCTCCCTGGAGGATGGAGACACTGCTCAGCAATCTGGCCACGTAGCTTCAAGAGATGAACAGAGCATCTGCCCCACTTTCACAGCAGGGGTGGAGAGACTGGGGGGTGGCCCCAAGCAGTTCGATTATAGAAACCAAGGGTCTCACTGCAGAGCACCCTGGAGGTTTTGAGTGATACAAGGTTTTTATTTAATGTTCGAAACATTCTGCCAACAAAGCCTTGCTAATTCACAGTAATAACTAGGAGACCTACTGCAGATTAATTGGTAATTGGTAAAATTCATTAAATGAACAAACATGATGAGAAGTAACTGAAGATAAAGCCTCCCCAAACAGACTTGGTTCAGTTTTCATTATTTATGCTAATACTTTTAAGAATAGTTGTAAATGTATTTGAGTACATTTTGGTAATGAAGTCTAAGTAATAGCAGAGCTTGCAGCACAGTCCCCTGTTGTGTCTTACAGCATCTCCACCTGGCAGGTAGGGATTGCCATGGGGATTTGCACTAGGAATGGGAGAGGTCTGCAGGACCTACAAAGGCAGATGCAGCTGGGTCCCACATGACTATATGTAAGCGGTCATCTTAAATGTCCTGCTCTCAATTTATCACTTTCTTCATAAATAATGCTCCATTTCTGGTGCTCACAACTTTAAGAAAAAAAAAAAATCCCACTTCTGTGCTGAAGCCTTTTGTTTGGTCTCTCACCAAAATACAAGTTTTTAAAATTAATCAATGGTTATTTGGATATTTCACATATACCCTCCCTGATGCTGCACCTCATTTTAATTCAATTTTGAGACAACCTTTTCCTTAAACTCACCCTTCCCTAATTCTGAACAACATGACTGTCCTAAAACTGTTAATCCTAAAAACTCCACACATCCTGACCTGTGTCTGTACAGCTATAAACTGTGGTTTTGTGCACAGACACCAATATTGTTGTCCAGCATTATAATACAGCTCACTGACATTGAAAACCACCTTCTCTGTGGATTTGAGCAGCAAGAAAACTTTCTCATGAGGCATTTTCTTTGTGGATATCTTTAGAGTACTGAATTGCTTAGTGGGTTTCCAGGAAGGAGTGCTAAAATTTCAGATTAATAACATTTTTTGCATTTTGTGGCTTTAGATGGGGAAAGAAGGTCAACCTTTTCCTGGCTGCATGGCTCTACTCTGCAGAAGCAGAGAGCTTCCACTTCTGCACAGTTTTAAGGCTCAAGGAAGGAAAGAACCATTATTAAGTACTTTAGCCTCAGAGCTCTGGAAAAGCCCCAAAAGAGAAATTCAATTTCAAATGTGAACATGCACATTTCTGGAAATGTGAAGTGCTTAACTGCTCAGAACTGAAGCAATACAATGAAAGGTGGATGGGTAATTGCAACGGATATATGCAAAAGTTAGAAAAGTTTGAAATTGCACAGGTATTCTCTGTCTCAATGAACATACACGCTTCCCCCTGCTCCAGTTTACAGCCAGAGACCCCATGTCTTACACCACTGCCTGCAGATCTGCCAGACTAAGATTTAGGACAGATAAAAATAAGAGTCATCATGCCATGTCATTGCTACTGCGCTGTGTAACACATTAAACACAGGGATCACTTTGAGATGGCATGTGACCATCAGCTTTCTCCATCAGTGAGGCTTGATGCTAAATAAACCAATATTTTAAGAAGCAAACATTTATATATTATGTAAATGGAGGTTTCTTTGGACTGAAGTTCGACACACCCTTCCAATTCCCAAATCAATTGTGCAAAAATATAAATTCTGTACTTGAATCCTCCTAGTAAATTAAACCAGTTTTACATGTTGAAGGAGTATGTCCAGAGAAAGCTTTGTCAAGGATGAGGAAGACCAACAGATCCTGAAGATGCACACAACACTCAGGCATATGGCAAAGCAACATGTCACTGCTCCTATAAACATGAATGCCTTGTTAAGCATCTACAGCACTGATTCCAGGGGCAAAGCTAAGAGATACCTTCTAAAGAAACCAAAGGTCTGGAGCACCAATGTCTCAGGATGATGGGTTTTCACCAGTGCAGGTAAAAAGGACTTGGATACTTTTATACTCTCCCACCCTAGGAAGGGGGTAAAGATTGCTTTGACCCTGCACAAGCAGCCTAAACTGAGTATTACTTGGAATCCACACAAATAATGGCTGATAACCTGGACAGGGTCAGGATTCTCCCAACTGGACATACAGGTTGTGACAAGAAACAAGACACCTGAGAAGGCCAGAATTCACACCTTGCCAGGACTGCCTGCCATTTAAAAGATGGTCACTTTCTAGCAAGCAAAGTATTATCTGTCACTTACCAACCCTGAGTTTCATTGCCCTTAAATACATTTTGCTTTAAATATAATGCAAGATGGTAAAAAAACGGCAAAAGGACTACAGGAAGCGTTTGTGTAGGGAAAAACAGTACAATACATGGTGCAGAAGAAAGAATTGCACAGTACACACTTACTGGATTGTGTTTTATGTTAAAAACACATTACCAGTATGACTCTCTAGTATTTTGCTTTAGGAGATCTGCAGATTCCCTGCTAGTCCTACTCCTGTCTTTCATTACAGGTGAGGCACCAAGCTGAGACCTGCAGAGGTGGCTGCAGGGAACGGAAAAGGCTGCAGCCTCTGAGCTGGAAATGACTGAAACAAATTCAGAGCACAGCAGAGTGTGCTGTGATCACAGGGAGGGCCCCGAGATGGGCCACAGGAGGGGGAACTCCAAGGACAGTTTCAAACCTTACATTATGTCAACTTCTACATCAGACTCAAATCCAAGAAACTGCAGCAAAACCTGCATCTTGAATTGATGCTGCCTTTCTCTTAAATAATTTAACTGAAATTACACATACAAATAAATAAAAAGACCCCCACAGTGATTAATTACATTCCAATCATTATATTGGTTATGCTAATGAAAGAAAAAGGTGCCCTGCACAAGTTACATACAATCAGATTACCTGATGAATGACACCTAAGACTAAGTCACTATGGGCACACAAAGGCAGCAGCAAAAGCTTTCCAAATTTGTCCAAGACTGGCAGAAAAAGGTCCCCAGGGCCTCGTACTGCAGAGACACTGTTTAGTACCTGACGATTCAACAGAAGCAGCAACAGGGAATGCCCTTTCCAGAACTACAACTTATTTTAAAACATCCCATTACTGCAGCCAGAGTGCTCTCTTTATACCTGAGAGCCTACCAAGGCTTTGGTCCAGATGCTCTCCCATGCCAAAGAGCTCTACAAAAAAGGTGACAGATGCGTTTTCTTTCAACAATTTAACACTAACTGCCCTTCAGTTTCACTGAGAAGGGAGGAAGAGAAGTGTTGGATTCACCTTCTCTAGTTGATTCAAGGCTTTGAATCCTTTTGCTGTTCTCTTTAAAAATAAATACCCAAATACTTTCATCTTATTTCATTCTCTACAGGCAGGAGTTTGATTAGGAAATGCAACAGCACTCTCTCAGCCCTAATGAAAGGACACATAATACAACAAATAGATGGCAATGCCACAACATGAATTTGATCCAGCCTGCATCATTTGTTCATAACTTTTATTCACAGAAATGAGACTACTACTTGCCTGCCACACCTCTGTCAGACTCCCCATAGAAATTAATGTCTTTTGTAGAGTGCAAAGCATACAACTCTGCTAATGAAAAATTGCTAGCAGAAGCAACAAGCACATCTCAGCTAACTAATCCATGGGACGTTCAGATCTGGAAACATAAACTTTCCTACCTAATAAGGGTGTGCTGATCTCCATCAGATTGATGTCAGGATGCCTTGGAGTGCAATCAATACAAAACAAATAAATTATTAATTGCTCCAAGTAATTAAATTTATCAAATCCAAATAAAAATAACTGATATTTTATGGAACTGCTTCCAAAGCTAAACCTCTGAAGGGATAGTATTGATCACAGGAGGACAGACAGATGTTTCACATGTTCACAGCCGATGATGTCTGGGTTTGCATTAATGACAGAGAAGGAGCAGAGCCAACAGCCTCTGATGCAGAGTAAACAGGTGGCGTGCTTGGCCATTTAATTGTGGGTCAGATCAAATATGGAGAATAAACATGTCTAAACGCATCCATACAACCCCATCTTCCTCTAGAAATATCATTCACCTTGGACCTGTAGTAAGCATTTAGTTCCCACTCCAAGGAAAAAAAAAATGGAAAGGAACTCACACAGACAGACTCTCCCCACAAACACACCAAATTCTTACTCATTGATCAATGCTAAAAAAAATGCTCAGCAGGCTAGTAAATATTTAAAAGCTGGTGAGTGTGAATATTTGAATCAATGGGTACTAAAGCTGTACTTGTAACTTTCCTTCCTCTACTTTTTAAATTGGTCCAACTGGCAAACTGTCTACAAGATCCCAGTTGGCAGGTGGAGTCAGGCTTCCATCTCAAAGCCTATTCTGAGGGGAGGTGGCCAGCTTTGAATGACTAAGCTGAGGCATCTCTCAGTCCTCTCTGTGGACTGAGATCTCTAGAAACTCCATTTCCTCCTGGAATTTTGTTCTGTTTCCAGATGAGACATCATTCAATCGATTCTTTTCCAGTTCCTTTGTTTCCAAACCCATGACAGAGCAAGCACACAGACTTATACCTCAACATGCACGACTGCGGACAAACATCCACCCTTTTCCATCTGTCCATCACCTCCTTTCTTAAAGGCACTTCTGCAGCAATTCAACAGCATTAAAGAAATTATAACTCGAAATTCACAGGTAAGGCTGAGAGAAGATGAGCAACGTAAAACGTAATTAAGAGATGTTAACTATGCCAAGGTCAAGTGCTCTGAACATAATAAAGTCAAAGAAAAGGTTAAACTTAAAAGAAAGCTGAACATGACACGATACAGACACACTGCTTTGAATTCAAAACAAACGCAGCTCTGCCCTACAAAGCAACATGATGCCCAGATCACAAATGGGGTTATTTTTGGTTTGTCTGGGTCCTGGAAAAGATTAAAGTTGAACACAGATCCTTGCAAAGCTTTCCTTCCTCATAGACCCCTGCTTTCCCTTTAGTCTCTTCCTCTCCTTTCCCTGTGCCCTCCCTACACATCTCTCATTTCCTCTGGCTCTTTGGCTGCCTGCCCTCCCAGCTGAGCAGACCTGGTATAACAGGCAGTTTTCCAGAAGTAACACTTAGGATTAAGAATACATTTCTAGCGTTAATTTCATAACATTGCTTTACTAACAGCAAAGGCAAAGGTCTAAAATTCCTTCTCAAGAAACTCCTGAAAGGCTTACCCTGTTCCAAAACATCTGCAACTGCCTCCTATTCTCAGCGGCACCAAGGCAACTGGAATTAAGATGAAGCTTTTCATAATGCCCAGCTTTCTACTGCCTTAGAGAAACCTGCAGTCTGTGCTGTCAGGAGGCAGAGGGGAACCTCCATGCACAGCAAGGGCACAGGGGCTGTGGCCTCCTTTGCCTGTGGCCACAGCCTCATGGAGAACAACGGGAGAATGAAGCCATTTGTGATACAAGGCAGCTTGTTGAACTCACTGGAGAAAATTACTCTTCAGCATCTGCTGAAGGAGAAACTTTTGGTTATGAAGAATAATGGCTGTAACTAATCATTAATCCTGGAGGTGCAGGGAAAGTCTTCAAATTCCACCTGTACATCAGGTTTTGTAAGCTTTAGCAACAGGAGGGATTTGAAAAGCCAGGGCTACTGTCACAAAAAATACTGGGAACAAATTAAGTTGAATAGAGACTGCTAACTTTTTCTTCAAGGACTCATTTCTACAAATTAATTTTAACTCAAGTTTTCAGACTAATTGTAAATCCTCAGAGAAAAAAAAAAATATAAAAAAAATCATCTCTAATCAAAGAGTAAGTGCTATTATCCCAGGGATGATATGGTACATTTTTCACATGTGACAGAGGTTGAGTCCCTGATCTCAGTGCAAAATCCAACTTCATCTACCTACAAAGGCGTAAAGCAGGGTAGCAAAGTACAAAACAAAAGAGGACAATAGAAGCCTTTAGGAGAGGAAACCTTTAGGTCCTCAGGCAAAAATCTTACTGCAGGATGTCACAAACCTTTAGAAATCACTCTCAAATGTGCTCAGGGCAAAACATCTTACACTGGCTGTTGCTAGAGTACAAGTTTCCACCACAGCATACAAATTCCCGACTACTTGGCTCCCACCCTTATCAGTTCCACACCACTGGCATATAGAGGGTTTGCCACATAAATCCCACAAGTAAAATAATTTGGATTAGCATGGATTGTCAACTATACCATTTAGCACTTCAGCATCTCTTACCAGTTCAAAAGGCCCATGCAGAGCTCATGCAATTAATTTTCCCCATAACCTATATGTGAAGCAAGTGAGTGTATTAGCTCTCATTTTAAAGCCAGGGAAGACCTGAATAAGGAAGCCAGGTGACTAAAAGCCACAAATTAATTCATTTTGCTGGCTTCAAGGAAGGTTTCACACTTCCAAGCTACAAAATGTTGTTCTTTCACTTAGATCGGTGATTTGCAATCTTTTTCAGTGTGCAAACCACTGGTACTTCTAATAAAAGCATTTATCTCCTTAAAAATTCAAGCAGAGGACAGGAAGGTGCTTTAGGTCATCCTAAGAGCATGGATACTGCAGGCAGAAAGCTGCTGAATCAGACTGCCATGCCTCCACTTCTCACTGCATTCTGTGAGCATTAAAGAGAACAGGGAGAAGAAGCATGTAGCATCCCTTTCCACAAAGGCTGTGATTTGAATTGCCTGTTTGGCACACAAAAAGGCTGCTGGCTCTGCCAGATGTTTCCATCACTGAGAGGTTATTGCTCAACTTCTCTTCCAGGGGGCAGGGTAAAAAAAATAGAAAAGATCAACCATCACTTATTAGTTTTAAAAATCCAAATCAATCTCCATAAATTACTCTATCTTAGTGCTGGAGAACACATCTGCCACCTCTCCATCAATCTCAGCACACACAATGCAGTCTTGCCTGTCACTTGCTGGGACTTTTTTACTTCCTCAAGGCTGTAGCCCCTCACTCATACAGGTAGCCTGCAGATGGTGGCACTTGTACACTAAAGGTATCCTCCAGCAGTGACCTTGCTGAGGCATATCAACTCTAACATGCATGTGCACTCACATGTCAAAGCAGCATGATCCCAGACACCTTTCTATCATGAGCCCCAGGGTGCTCCCAGCAAGACCTGAAACTATTCTGACATCAAAAGAACATCCCATAAAACAGTCTTTAAAAGTGACCTAGAAAATCACTATCCGAGTGAGGATCCCAGGCAAGGAACATACTTCTCCACTTTTGCTACAATAAAAAATAACTAAGGATTATTTTATTTGGCTAGGTAAAAAAAAAAAAAAAAAAAAAAAAAGCACTTGTACTGGGCAAACAGGATTTTGCTACCAAAGCCCCTCTGACAACATCCAGTTGGCCAGGCAGGTTTAAATTATTTGGCCTCCCAAAACCTGTCGCTAAGAGACAGGTGCCAGCTCCTGCTGATAGAACAGCAAGAAAGTTCTTTCCTCAGGGATATCTGTGCAACAGAAGGATCAGAAGGGCTTCTCCCCAAAATATTTTCTGAAGATAATGGATATAGGAAGGCTAAGCATTGCATGCATTAATGTGTCTCTCTTTTCTTCAAGACACTACCTGAACATCCAGTTCTTGAAGTACCTCTCACCTATTAACACCCATGCTGTGTGAGGCCTACTAGGTTTGGCTGTGACCTCTGCCTGGGCTTGACTGCCCCACTTGGGTCCATCAAGTGTGTCTGACACCAGTAACAAACACCAGCAAGTCCAGGTGCCTCTGCAAGGCAACGAGCTGGCTTTCACATAGCCAGCATTCCAGGTTTCTGAGTCCCCACATTTATGGAATTCCTTTCTTATTTTAGAGGCAAGAATTTGACTTTCTTTAGCTATAAAAGGAGAACAGATGAGGAGACAGACAGGAGACAGACATTAACAGAGGTCCCAAGGGACCAGTACAACAGCCTACCCTTTGGCTTCGCAGCGTGACACCTGCAGACTTGAAGTCAGGAAACTTGATGCCAGCAGTCTCAGGAACAGCCTGAAAGAGATCGAAACAGGATGTGTTGATGGAGGAAACACAAGAAACACAAGATTTCATATAAAGACTATCTGAAGGGGAAACACTGCTTCCTATGACAGAGAACCACCTGCCACGGCCACATGTCAGAGCTGAGGCAAGAGGAAAATCCCAAGCAATGGGATTCAGTAGGAAAATCCCAAGCAATTAACTGAGAAAAATACTCCAGTTCAAGGTATCTTTGAGATACCTTGAGAACTCAAGCATTCCTGTTTG
The DNA here is from genome assembly GCF_020740795.1 of Apus apus. Taxonomy (NCBI): domain Eukaryota; kingdom Metazoa; phylum Chordata; class Aves; order Apodiformes; family Apodidae; genus Apus; species Apus apus. The sequence continues at coordinate 20,998,765 of NC_067288.1, read as the reverse complement.
GGTGGAGTAAATGCACAGCACTACACAGAGCCTTTCAGCCATCCACACACACATAAACCCTAACCCTAAACATAACTCCTTACATTAAAGTGTGCAAATTTGCACAATATTCTTATTTAACTTAGGCCCATTTCACTGATCAAAACAGCCCAGAACTACCCTAAACCTTGGCTTTTAAATGCAAGTACTCTAAGGAATGAGCTAAGAAACCTCTGATCTGTAAAGACATGAGCCCACTCATGAGGGTGTAAGGACTGCATCCCTTCAGGGACGTCTGCTGTTTATACATATTTTGCCATTTGTCCACTCATTCGACAGTTTTCTTTCTTCCCCGCTTCACATCTTAAACATAGCAATACAAGGCAGCAAACTTCTCATGCTGCTGCTGCTGGACAGTTCAACAAAATGGAAAACAAATAAATGCAATCCCTTAAAAACCTGTGCTGCTGAGCAAAGCACAAGGTGAGCAAACTTTCAAATGACTAAACCAGGCTACCTGCAGGACCCTGTGCACTGAATGGTTTGGGGTTCCCTGAACAGGTCAGTGATATCCATGATTCAGTCTAACAGCCACAATCTCTGCAGAACACATGTTCAATCATGCTTTTCCAAAAGGAAGAGTCACCTCAAATCTCTTAACTTCTTTGGAGATAAGAAGCATTGGCCCTGCTGCTCCCACATTCCTCTGCAGAGAGGCTCTGCAGCTTGCTCTTTTGTTCATTCCAGACAGGGATGAGACAACTGGGACTGCCCCAAGATCACAAGAGGTGCTGAAGGATGGTGACTCAATTCCTCAAGTTCCTTGCCAATGACTCTCACATCTCCATCCACTATCTCTATGTCTTGGTCTCAAGGGGGCACCTTGCAGATCACTCTGCAAGGCCAGGCACTTTAGATTTTTTTCAATGATCTGTGGTCAGTTCAACAAAGAGAGGTCCCAGGAAGACATTTCTAAACACGACCATAGTGGAAAAAGTATTCTCTAACTACCAACAGGGTTCAGGAACTTGTAGGGAATACTCTGATCTTCAGTAGGATGTAACCTCCCTGCTTGAATTATTAGAAAGAAGGCTGCAATCAAAAACCAATCCTCTCTGCTTCCTTTGGATGAAGGCTGGCTTTCATACTCATCAAACTCTGCACCCCAGCCTGTTGCTGAACACCCTGACACCAGCAGTGAGGGTAAATCAGCATTGTTGGCTTAGCCAAGATAACTCTGACTGCACTCAGCACACAAGCAATTAGATGGGTTCTTTTGCCTGGCGTGCCTGTACATGCTGTAAACGCTTCAACCTCAATTGACTCTTTGGTAAATGATTTTCCTTTGTTGAAATGATGCCGATGCAGCTCCCGATTCAAATTCTTAGTTAAAATGCAATTTTTTTCTTAACATTTCCCAGCTACAGTTGGTAATTGACTCCTAATGGACTCCGTCATGGTTGAAATGATGCTAGTGCAACAACAGAAACAGCTCCCCTGCCCACCCTGGCGTGCCTAAGCAGTATATGCCTGCAGACAGGCACCAGCCAACAGGCAGTATTTAGGGCTGGACTCCCTCACCTTGGCATCCTCAGCATCTTTCCAGCCCCATTCTCTATCACCACCCTTTTTTCATTACCCCCAGTGATGAGCTGCTTTCTTTAGAGGGAGATCTGCCAGCCATGGTTGAACTTTACCAGATAAACCCTCAAGGGAATTCAACGCACAAGGTGCCCAGTGATGCTGTATTAATTATGTAGAGGGGCAGAGAGGGAACCAAAACAATGTTTTAAGGAAGTGGTGGCCACCAGGCACACTTCATCAAGCAATAACTGTCTAACAGTCACTGCTTCTCTCCTTTTCCCTGCACAGACCCTTTTGGAGGACAATGACACAAGTGCTCTTTGCTCACAAAGTGGAGGGACAGGAATTCCCAGAGACTCACTGGAAACATCTGAGATTTTGCAACAGCCCTTTCCTACCAGAAGTGCTGAATTTAGATCAGTCCATGGTGTCCTCTTTCTGGAAAGAGAAATTGAGGTAACATCAAATCTGAAGCGAAACCTGTGTTCTGGGCTTAGACCCTAGCTCATCTCAGGGAGAAATAAGAAGCAACAGCTCCCACAATACAAAAGTCCCCCAGCAGAGCTGCTCTGATCACAGCTGAGGATCAGGAGAGGGGCATGTACTGAGCTTGGGGAGTTGCTGCTGAGACCCAGGAGTCAGGAAGAGGAAACCTGGACTAGAAAAAGAAGGCAGGTGAAAGACAAGGTGTTTGTGGGACAACCCCGCACAGCAGCACCAGACTACACACTTGGGAGATGCAGGGAGGTAAATGCTTCTCCCTGTTATGAGGCATGAATGGTTGGTATCTACTCATCCCACTTCCCAGGGAGGGAAACAGGACTCAAACCAGCATTTTTCAAATGGGAGAGAGACACAGAGCACACCAAAGGACTCTAACAATGGCTACCTTACACCAATCTGCCTTTCAAAAGATGCAACCAAAAAAGAATCTGCTAGAAAGCAGCCAGCAGCTACTCTTCCAAAAAAGCTGAGGGCCTGACCCTAGTAGGATTGCTGAAGGAAACACAGTACCCAGTCAGAGTGGGGAAAAAAAAAATAAATAAATAAATAAAAGAAATTTTTACAGGCTTCTCTGTCTCCTTCTTCTGTGGCAGTTTCTTCTTGGGAGCCTTGCGCTCAGCACGTCTCTGCTCAGTGGTGGTGTCAGCAGCTGTGATGAGCTTCTGCAGGTCTTGGGTTCTCTTTTCTCTCTCTTTCTTCCTGGTTTCAATTTTGCGAAGCTCCTGGATGAGGTATTCTTCTTCTGCCACCTGCAGACCAGAGCACGTAAAGGCAATGAGATCTGCAGCAGAGGCCCAGCAAGGCAAGGGGGCCACCTACTGCTAACAGCTCTGCTCTGGGCAACCCAGAGAACGAATTCCAGCTTCCCCGTTTAATATCTTAGATTTGCAGAGCACATCATGCTCCATACCCTTACTCTGCATCCATGGCAATGACAGTCTAAAAACTGGCAGGTTCTGTGTCACAACGTCCATGACACACTCTTTAGCAGCATCCATAAATGATTCATCCCACCTCTAGACAAAGAGACCAAGGACACAATACTGGAGGTGCAAAGGCAGTGTTGTGAAAAGCTGGCTCCTCTCCCCAGGCACTGTATGTATAACATACAGCAGCTGTGCCCAGTACCAGCACCCGTCCATGCAGGAATGACAAGCAGAGTCATTACAGAGATAAACTTGTCATTAGAGGGCACTGCTAACAGAAAAAGATGCCCTTCTCAAGCCTTTGGGGAACACACAGTTCCTTAACACCTAAACCCCTGGACTATTACACAGCTTCAACAAAGAGAACTAAACATACTGATTTACAGTCTTTTATGTTTCCTGGCAAGATTTTTACTCTCAAGGAAATAATTCTCTCTCCATGGGACTCAGGGACTCATAAGAACATGGATCTGAGAATTTGTTTCTATTCAGGGGACTAGTACTTAAAGTGTCAGAGGTGGTGTTGGTAGCTACCAGAGATCATCACTCTGCTCCCCCAGCCCTCTCTCCTGAAGAGTCAGATTTCTCAGTTTTTGTCCTTTTGTATCACTTAAAATGACACAAACTCAACAACAAAAGCAGTACACAAGTGCTGCTCTTATATTGTCCAGTCTTTCTTTCCCTTTCCCACCCTCTGACCTATTTTATCCACCTACTGATTCAACTTCTGAGAAATCTTCTGGATGAGTGATGCCCTCTTCTCCAAGTTACCTGCTCTGGTGTCCTATTGTACAGCCTTTCCAGTTGCTCCTTCCTTCTCCTCTCATGGCCAGCATCAAAGACTGGGATTTTCAGGTCTGTGCCTGGAGCTGCACGAATATTGGCCAGCTTGGCACAGATGTGATAATATCTCTCCTTCAGGTCCTCCACTGATCTTTTCTGTGGAAGACATCACAGGAGGACAGAATGGAAAAATCAAGAAAAACCCTGGGCAGTAGACAGCCAAGGACCACTGGCTGAAGGATGTCAGGTAGAGTATAAGATGGAATGCCTGGGAGGAAGATCTGCAGGGAGCCTTGCAAGTCCCAGTGGAACCACAGGGGAGGGGGAGTTTCCCAGTGACCTGTGTGAATTAACTGTCATGGGTTCACAGCTACTGCTTTAAAAACACCCCCCAAGAGGGTCCAACAAACAGCTGAGGGTTAGAGACAACACAGCAGTGAAGCACTCCCAGATTAAAGGATGCAAAGATAGTTGTCCCAAGAGGAGAAAACCTGGAAATAGGAAACTGACAAATGCACAGGAGGCCTCCTCTGAGCTGCTCCAGGCAATGGTCATTCAAGACCTAACCAAGAAGGAATCAGCTGCACCAACCCATTGCCCATCGTCACGTGGAGTCTGAGCTGTGTTCCCTTACTCCAAACACCAAAGGTGTTTGGGCTGCCCAGCTGGACAGACTCTCATTTTACTTTGCTACAGGCTCTTCACATGAGCATTTAAGAGAGCAACGGCATTTGGGGCTGTTCTGTGGTAGTCACATCATTCCTTCATGTCACCAGGAACCAGCAGCCACAGATTTATACCCATGACACTAGAGCTGGATCTTCAGACCACTGATGGTCCCTGCTTCACAGCAGAGATGATCAGATCAGACAAGTCAGGAGTAGCACCAGGGAAAAATCCCAATCCCCAGGGACTGTTAGCAGATCCTCCTCCTGAGGCGTTGACTGGAATCCAGCAAATACACCCTGCTCAGCTAAACTAACTCCCCAGCTGCCTTATCTTCAAGGAACAACGAGTTGTTCTCCTGGCAGGGGCAAACCTTCTCCCTTTCTAATAAAACACAACAGGGAACGAGCACAAGTCACAGTGGATTTAATTACAAACAAAGCAAGCGGCAATGCCCTGTGCTGGAAATTCAATATTCCTGGCTGCCAATAATTCATTATTTTCCCCTAATTAAGTTGATATAAAGGGTAATTTGGTCTTTGCAGTGCAGCTAGCTGTGCACTTCCTGTAGCAGCAGGTTGTTAGCAGCACCTTGGCCCCCAGGACTAACCTTGAACTGCTGGTGATCATAGCGGTCATGAATCACCACAAAGCGCAGATCAAACCGCCGAGCCAGGTCAAAGAGGTGGTCTGTCTCTGCTTTGGTCCACGCATCATCATGGAGATACATCTGGTACTCCTGCTCTGAGTAGACTGGTACTTGCACTGTCTGTGCAGAGAGAAAAGAAAAACATGGTAGCTCTCTCTCAGCACTGTCCCTCTCACTGCCAGCTGGGAAGGGCTGAGATACTTGAGCCAAGAACCAGAGCAGCACACTGAGGGGGGGGAGCTCCCAGGACCCTGAGCAATGGGTCCTGGTAGAAAAACATGACAAGCAAACAGAGGACTTGATAAGGAGCAATGTGTGACCTCAGGGCCACAAACATTACGTTCTGGGGAGCCTAACAGGAAGGCTGAAACCTATTCCAGGTGATTGACACAAGCAGAGGTGAGAAACCCACATCCTGACAATAGGTTTCAAAATTATCAGGCTAACACAACAGGGAAACCAAGGTTCAGCCAGCTTCCCTGCATTCCTCCTGCACAGCAGCACCAATACCTTGACAAAAGCTGCTCTGACAGTCAACTCTTTACTTGGGCTGGGACACGCTTGTACGGGAAGAACGGGAAAGGCAAGAAGCAGCAGTTCCCAGCCTTCAACACACCTTCTGCTTTGATACACAACCCACTGCTTTCATGTTTGGTGCAGACAGTGCTATGAAGATCTGAAAGGCTGGGTGCTGTACAGCTGAGGGTCATAAACTTGGCAGACAACTTTTTCTCACCCTTCCTCCCCCACCCTTTTTTCCAGCAGAACCACAGGGCCAAACAACAGTCCATCTCCCAGAGCGTCCCAAGTGCCTAAAAGGCCAAACCCACACCACTGTCCCTGGCCTGGAACTGCTCTGCAAGGGCTCTGTCCAGAACACAAGTGTTACATGAGTACTAAAGGAATAGTAAAAATACTTACTGTATATGGGGAAGTCATAGTACCTGGTAATGCAGAAGTGCAAACAAGCCTGTGCTTTCTTTCCTTACCTCCTACCACAACTACTGCAGCAGAACTTTGCTCAGCCTGAGAAGGTCCTGCCTCCACAAGAAAACATGCCTCAACACCTGCATGCCCTCCCAAGTCCTACAGCAGAAAGTCATGAACTCCATACAGCTCAGAGGAGCATTTCTGAGCCTCTAAATAACAGACTCTTTAGGTCTATTGTCCTTCCATCCCTTCCATAGAGAAGCTTAAAAGGCAAAGCGTATCTCTTGGGGATGCACTGCATCCCAACCTTCAAGTACCACTTACTCCAAGAGAAAAGCCACCCTACTAGACACCATACAGATGTCCTATGTACACTGTGAAAAGAAAAACATTTTCTAGAATATTTTACATCCAGAAGAAGAGCCAGCAGGGCCCTCTGCAGTGGATGGAAAGGAAGGTGGTGGATGCCCAATCAGAGAATGGGAGAAGCACAAAGAGCAGGCCCCAGAACACTTCCTCAGCCCCCCACTCATGGCTGCTCAGATGAGAACTGCTGAGAAGTGTGAAGGTGGGAACTCACCAGACTGAAAGCTTGAGCCAACCACAGGATGGCTTTAAGTCCAAATGCAATGCAGCCATGAAAATGCAAATATGGTCCCCAAAGAGGGATTTCCAGCAGAAGCTGGCAGGGTTTCAGTTACACAACAAAACCTTGGCAGGAATATCAACTACAACTCTACTGACCCCTGTTGAGGGAAGATGAACCAAAATGGGAACAAGTGCAGAGAAAAGTAACAAGCATGAGGAACAGGGTGGGGAGCTTGTCTTCCCATGGCAGATTGGAAGAGAAAGGAGCCTAACACAGGAAGTTTGAAAGGGAATCTGTCAGCAGGCTTCAAGTATGCTAGATGGAATGAAAGGAACACCCACAGAAAGAAAAGAATCATAGAATCATTAAGGTTGGAAGGGATCTTAAAGATCATCAAGTTCCAACCCCCGCTGCCATGAGCAAGGAACCCTACCACTAGATCAGGTTGCACAAAACCTTGTCCAGCCTGGCCTTAAAAACCTCCAGGGATGGGGCATCAACAACCTCCCCAGGCAACACATTCCAGTTCCTCACCACCCTCGTAGTGAAGAATTTCTTCCTAATATCTAACCTAAATCTCCCCTCTCTCAGTTTAAAACCGTTACCCCTTGTCCTATCACTATCTTCTCTGATGAACAGCTGAAATAAAGACAAAGAAATTGGCTTGCAAAGAAATGTCAAATTAAATGGAAAATTTAACCTGGAAATGAGAAATGGAGCAGAGACAGTGTGGAACAGCATTCCAAGGAAGCAGGGAGGAAGGAAAATCCAAGTGCTTTTCAAAGTAACTTGATTAGTTTACAAAAGGAATTGGATGGTGCAGGACCTGAAAGCGCCAAGAAGAGGATTCAATAGCCCAGAAAACCCCTCTCAGTCCTATAATTCACACTATAAACTCACACAATGATGAGCATTAAATTAGCTGAAACTGCTCTGGGAAGATCCTGGAGCCGTGAGACAGTTCTATGAAAACATCAGCCCAATGCCTAGTAGTGGTGAAAAGCCAAACTGAACAGTAAATATGACCAGGGAAATAAAAAGAAATACAGCCAGGGTACAAACCCACCATGCTTCCATTAAGTGAAAACACTCACTCCTAGTCCACCCACTTCAAAAGAAAGGATATTTGAGAACAAAAAGGGTGAGACAGGGCAAAGAAGGGCAGGTGTACATCAAACTACAGAAAACACGGTTACATAGCAAGGACAATTCACAACATCACAAAACACAAGATCTCAGAGGCAGCAAATGAAAACCCAAGGCAGCAGTTGAAAAGGAACAGAAGAAAGCATCTTTGCACAACATACAAAATTAACCTGAAGAACTTGTTACCATGGGACATTCACAAAGCTACTTTCTGCCCTGAACATACTAAATACAAATTCCAAGTTAAGAAATCCTTAAGTCAAAGACCAGGAGAAACTAGGAAAAAAATGCTCTATATTTGCCTCATTCTCATGCTCTTTCTCTAAACCTTTACTAATGGTAGCCAGAAACATGAGTATTGACTGACAGAGGCCACTTCTCTGACATCAGTGAAGCTGCTTTTATATTCCTACTTCACACCCTGTATCAAGGCTTAGTGTGCACTATGAAACCTTAAGTCTAAATTTTGGATCTCACAATGAAGAGGAGGGGTTTGGTTTGGAGACTGGAAGCACAGAGAACAGGCAAAGCAACTAAGTAGTAACGCAGAAGCCAGGTTAAAGAGTTTAAGCAACCAACAGGACAGACTACACTGGAAAACAGGCTCATGCCAAGGGGAGCAAGAGATTCAGGCAGAGGTATCAAGTATATGAGAAGGAACCCAAGGAAGAGTCTGGAAAAGTAAACAAAATTCCTCTGACGAGGCAAATATCTGCAAAACTCATCAGTGCCTTCTGCCCTCTCACCATGGATCCACAAGGGTCTCAACTTGCTCCTAGTACTATGTAATTGTGCATGTGCAGATGGCAGCTGTCTGTACCACTAATCTAAAGGTTGCAGCCTAGCTGAAAGCTCTTCTGTCTGCCAGCTCCCAGTATGTGATAAAGCTAAGGAAAGGAGAATCGTATAATTACAGCACCCATGTGTGGCCCCCTCTGATAAACTCAGTTGAACTCAGCCAAAAACTGTTACAGGAGTAGAGTCTTAGCAACAATTACACTTTCAAAGTTTCACTCAGACAGTGAGGCAGGTGCCTTGAGTGAGTGAGTTGTGCTTCAGACTTCTACCCTACACATCAGAGAATGGATACCACAGGAGGCTCTAACCAATGTCCCAGCAAGAGGAAAAGCATCAGTCAGAGCTTGAGCCTTCTAACACAGAAGGTCAACCAACCACTTAACTCCGCAGGAAACCAGGCTTTGTTAGAGCTGATGCTCTGTGGGTTACAAACTTGAAGTGTTGTATACAGTCACAGACTAGCAGAGCTTTTGTGGAATCATGTTAGCACACACTTCTTTTTCCCCCCCTCCAGATTTGCACCACAAAGCAGGTTAAATTACATTATGGAGGCACCCTAACTCTGCTCCTCCTTTGGAAGGCCTGACTTTGAAATATAAATCTTGATGTAGTTTTCTTTGTGCATAGACATGAAAGCACCAGCCACTCAAAGCAGATACATCTGGGACAAAAGACAGCAGGAAATTACAACAACACATTGTGACGATTTAATGTAAGATGCAAAGAACAGGGCACTGCACCACACTGATACCACAGGAGCAATTTCAGAGGGAATGCAATGTTATTGAGCATCTGTGCTGGAATCTGGCCAAGAGGCTGCAAGCCAGCTTTTTGGCCATGAAGCTCAAGCAATTTTTTTCACCCTGAGCAAAACAACAAGACTGACAACTTCAATGTCTCACTCAGAACACAGGTTCTTTTATTATCCAGAGCCTGTAATCAGGGGGAGGGTGCTGGTTAGGAGCGGAGTTTGGTGGCCTCCTTACCAAATTAATGTCTTCACAGCTGAAACATGGGGGCTCTAGAAAGCTCTGAGCTACTCAGCTTGAATGATTTGGAGACATCGTAGTCTGTGGTCACAGGGCTGCAGGTCACGATGCAATTTAAAACGCGATTGCCAAATCTAACTCAGCCTTCACTTGGTGAAAGAACCAACTTCCCATCTGGACATTCAAGAAGCTGAAGGGTATTTTTCAGCTGCTATTTATATGCTTTTGTTTGAAAGTGCTCCCACTTACTTTATTGAACCTGGCAAAAGGGTAGTCCTTCCCTTCCTCTGCTGCTCTCCTCCAGTGGTAGAACATTGCTCCATCTTTTCTGGCTGGGTTGGTGAAAGGCATCCACTTCCAAGGCCGAACTTTCTTGGACCCCAGTTTTGCTTTGACTGTTCGATAACCCTGAGTTGTATCACTTGGCAACAGTGGAGGTGCATCCCTGGGGTGGAGAAAAACACTGGCTGACAAGAAGCAAGAAGCAGCCCAGGACAAATGCAAAGAGACTCCTGACTCAGAGTAGGTCTGCCACCACAGTCTTTCGGGTGCAAAAACTGGAGTTGAAGCAGCTTAATTCCAGGTTTTGCACTCCCCAGGCTGTAATGCTGCCCACATTAGAGGGCAGAATACACAGTATGGATGGGTTTGAACAGAACCATCACAGAATCTTAGGGGTTGGAAGGGACCTCGAAAGATCATCTAGTCCAACCCCCCTGCCAGAGCAGGATCACCCAGAGCACATCACACAGGAACGTGTCCAGGTGGCTTTTGAACGTCTCCAGAGAAGGAAACTCCACAACCTCTCTGGGCAGCCTGTTCCAGTGCTCTGTCACTCTCACATCTGGAAAGCAAACTACACAAGAGACCTCTGGGGAAAGGGCACAATTCAGAAGAAGCTAAATACAGGCTGCAGCAGAACTCTTTCTGGAGAAAAAAAAAAAGCAGGTATTATTCCCAGTTGCAACTAAAAGAGAATTAGATACAGAAGGGTAAGAACTTTGTCTTGTCTGCACTAGACTGTTGTGTTTGTACCTAATTCACCTCCTACCCAGAGTAACCCCTCAAATTTAGAGACACTGTCCACGACTGTCTAAGAGAAAAAGGCACAAGCACGGGCCAAGCACAAAGGCAGATCAACCTGGGAAGCAAGACTGCCCATGGTTCAAGAGAATGTTGCCCTGGCACCAAAAGCCCAGGCTACCCCAAAACCAGCACAGATGACCATAAACTCTTACTTTTTGTCAGAGTAGAGGAGTGCATAAACTTCTCGGTGCATTCCTTCTGGCCTCTTGAATGTCAATGTCTCTGAAGACTTCTTGGATTTTTTCTGAAACAAATTAACTGCATTTTAGATTCAGAAGCAGCAGACCCCGAGGGGACATTAAACTGTGTAACCTGGTGCCCTGTGATGGTTTTCACTAATATCTGTTTTTAGAAACTTTTAATTTCTCCAGGAAAGTGCCTGTTCATAGTGGAAGACACTGACAGACAAAACGTACCCTCTTCCAGTGATAGCACTCACCAGTACTCAGAAACTTCTTGTTGCTGATAACACACAGTTACATTCCAAGTTGAACATCTGGCTGTAGCCTTCAGCAGCTGGTGCGCTAAGCCTTTTTTTACCAGGTAAGCACTGTTCTCACATGAAGGTATTAATGCATTTAATTAAGTGATTCTTTGTCTTTTAGAGAAACATCTTCCCACCCTCTCTTAGTTTTTGTCACTTTGTTCTTCAGTCTTTACCTGTTGTGGTCAAGCCCTTGTAGTAGCCCTATGTCAAAGCTACTGGTATCACCCACAAAAGCAAACTCCCTTCTTTTTTTTTTTTACATGGTTTCTTCACACTTGGAATTCAGTGTATACAACCCAATCTGGCCCCTAAAACCTTGTCAGAACGGAGGGTTTCCAAGGCACAGTCCACCTCGTATCACGTACACAAGTTTATAAAGTGATCAGCTTTGGATTCAGGTGGGTACAGCAACAGCTTCCTTCACAAGGTGCACTTTATTGAGTGGGCCAAGTTTACTGAGTAGTCCAGAGTAGTCCAGAGCATTTGGTCTGACAGAACCATATTTGTAACTACCAGCCATGTCACTACTTTTAAGTATTTGTTTACCATATTGCTACCAACTTTTAAATCAGAACACTTTGCAGCAGTAAAACACTGTATCATAAATTGCATTAGATTAACACAGTCATCTTTATGAAACAGATTCAAAATCCCATTAAAATAATAATAATGATAATAATAATAATAATAATAAACAACCAGCTTGGACCACCACTACTTTCCATAAAACTTCATGACATTCATCATATTAGCACCTTCTCACTCCTAATCAAACACCCTTCTCCTAGCATGTCCATCACTTTGGTGTAAGTGATACAAGGCCAACCAAGGAAGTTACCCATGGGTCACCACACACCATGTTTGAACACAGGCTTCTGGAACTTCCCCAAAGTTCTCAGATTTATTGAAAGCTAATATCAGCAGGCCAGAGATCAGCTCAGCCAGCTCTTTTAGAAGTTGAAACAAATTACTCAATCCTGCTGATTTATATGTTCTTATGTCTAGTATTTTTTTCTTTAACATTCTCAGTCACTAATGGACTGGAAAGTACTTCACAGTTCGCTTGTGATTTAAAGGCATGAATCTGTTTCTTTTCTAATTGAGAACAGATCTATTTCCTGACCAAGTGCTACACTGTTATTAGCAATTTTGCTCTCTCCATGCAATAATAGCTTACACCTCTGGTTTGCTTTAATTTCTGTACTTTGTAGAACTTCAGAATGCTTCACTCATGGCCACAAGCAGCCTCCTGCACTCCTCCCAAATCCTCTCACTGCACCTCCCCCTCCTCTATTTCCACTACAGTAAATTTGAGGGGAAACAAATCTTACCCTCTGCTTCAGAAGAGAGGCAGACAGCCACCAGTACTCCTTCAGCTCTCTGCTAGCTAACAGACAAGCACATCTAAATCCAAGAACTCGAAACTCTGAACACTCAGTGGCACAGCACAGGCTGAATCCAGCCAAGGAGCTGCTCACAGGACACACTATTCACAAACACAGCTGATAACTGGTGATCTCAACATTTCAGCCTTTAAATTACTGAAACTCAACAGTTCTCCATTAACACTGGTCCTATCCCCAGCAAGGTTGTCACAAGACCACTGAAAGAGAGTTAGAAAGTACTTTCAGAGATGAGGTGGATGTTTGGTTTGGTTTTATTTTAGTTTTTTAATTCAAATCAGGCCACCTCTGTACCAGACAGCTCCTGGGGATTTCATCTCCCCCTGCTCATTTCCAAGCTCCTCCACAATTCATAATTTACCTTCTCAACACCTTGCATAGCAGGGGACAACCAAGACCTTGCCCAAACTTAAAATACAGAAGGCAACAACATACCATAGCATATCACACAGAAAAGCAGCACATGACAATTTATGTCCTTAACAGAACTTAATAACTTACCCACATTCCCACAAGCAACACATCCCAGTTCTCCCAAATCCCAGCCACACACCTTCCCTGCACAGGGACTTCTTCCATCGTTTGAAGACATTACCACTCAATCAAGTCAGACTATGGTTTTTTTCTTCTAAACTAGGACTGTGTTATAGCATTTCCATCTGCCTGGGGGCTAAATGGTAAACACATTTTACACACTCCCCAAAATGGGAACTTCAACAGCAGCTGGCAGTGTCCTGGGGCCAGGCCCAGCTCACCAGGACACTACCTACACAGCTCCAGCTTGAGTACAGCCCCAAATACCACAGCAGAGTCAACAAAGAACACCAGGAACCCAGGAGTGGGGCCATCCAGACATTTACAGATACACCTAGGAAGCCCTAAAATAAGTGGACTAGGGGAAGGAACATACTTCATATAATCTTTTTTCCAACATTCACCCCAGACACCACAGGCAACATCAGCCAGTGCCTGGAAAACACGTAGCAGCCCCTTAGGTCACGACAGCTCACCTTATCTGAGTTGATGATGTCCTTTTTGTTGATGGTGCCCGTGTTCTCTGACTCCACACCACCCAGCTCCAGGATGTCCCGCACGTCTGCGCCCGTCGCCATCTCTCTACCCGCCTGGTGGCCTCCTCTGCCGCCGGCCTGTTTGTCCCCTCCAGCTCTGGGGAGGGAAAACAGAGGGCCGGGGTTACCGTGCACCTCCCACGGGGTCCATCTCTCACACACAGGCAGTATCTGTGTGTATATACACACTGCTGTCCGTACACAGACACAGACACACGCGCGCGTATTTACATGCACACACAGATACACACATACGTGCACCTACGTGCAGACACGCACACACACACACACACTCACGTATATTTACACACACACGCCCCCGCAGCCGCCTCCCCATCCCCCTCGCAGGCCCAGCCACGGGGCCTGGTGCCCGGCCGGTCCCGGGGGCCGCGCAGGCCCGGCCCGCGGCCCGCATCCCCGCGGCGGGGCCCCGGGAAGCCCGCGGGAGGGCGGCCGGGCCCAGGCCCCGCCGTGAGGACCGGCAGCCCCGCGCCGAGCCGATCCCGCGCTCACCCACCCGCGCCGGCTCCAGGGCCGCCGGGACAGTGCGCTCCCCACAGCGGTCCGGGCAGCGCCACTTCCGCTCCCGCCGAGTGGCGCCCGGAAGTGCCCGGAGCGCTTTGGGCGCCGCAGCACGAGGCGGGCGGGGAGGCGGCTGCGGGTTCGCGTCCCGCTACCGGCAGGTCGCGGCCGCCCCGAGCCCGGCACCGCCGGGGCTGCCTCCCCGCGGCCCGGCGGCTGCACCCGCCCGGGGCCGCCGTTCTTCCTTCCTTCCCCGCTGCGGGCGGGGCTCGCTGCCGCGCCGGGAGGTGGCAGCACGGCCGCGCTCGGGGCGGGCCGGCGGGTGGCTCCGCGCCCAGCCCGGGGCGGGTGAGCCCCCTCGTCTGCGGGAGGGGGGGACTGCGGGGCTGCCGGGGTGCTCCCGTCCCCGCCTCCCCGCTGCCCGAGGTGCCAAGCCAGGGGTGTGCACCCCGCGAGGCCCTGGGGAGGGGTCGCTGGGCTCGGCTTCAGCTGGGGACGCCGGGGCAGGGCCCCCCTGCTCTGCCAGGGGTCTTGGGGCTGACCCCAGTTCCCAGCAGAGCTCATCAGGAGTTTTCCTGCCTCCTCGCTGGGTCCGCAGGCGCTCGCTGGCAGCTGTGGCCCCCTCCTGCTCTCCTTCCAGCCGGTGTTGGCCACGGCAGCAGCGGGCGGGCCGTGCCAGGTGGCCACTAGCCAGGCGCGGCACCACGCGACGGGTTCGGGCTGCCCGTCCCGGCGTCGTTTTACAAAACATACGCTCCTCGCCTTCACGCTTGGCAGGAAAACCCTCCCGAAGCTGCCCCAGAGCTGCAGGGCTTACCTGAGGCTGCAGGCAGCCAGGAGTGAAAGTTTTATTCATAGAGCTGTCCTGTTTCTTCTTCCCTGTGGGAGGAAAGAGAGATGGGAATGGGAACAGCACTGTAGGGCCAGGAGGGGCTTCGAGAAATCGCCTTCCTGCTGCACTGAGGCAGGAGCAAGGCTACCTGGCAGGAGCTTGTCCAAAGCGAAGGTTTTGGCATGGGGCACAGAGACCCATGGAGATCTGCCAGCCAGGTGAGATAGCCCAGGAGGGGGTGTCCCTGAGGATCTTTTCTCCTGTGCAGCAGCCCCGAGATGAGATGAACCCTGCTGTGCTGGGATTACGCTGGCACACAGCCCCTAAATGCCAGCCAGGACGTGCTGGAGTTGCCACCGTTCCCATCCCACTGCCTATCCTTTCCCACGGGGACTGACATACCACCTCCACACCAGGTCACAGCCGGCGTGCCCCAGCTGGAACTGGTGACACCCCCAGAGTGTCACCTGTTGTCCTTAGGATTCATGTAACCCCTTTTCTGCCCCCTCCCACACTGCCAGGGATGGCTTTTTTTGCATCTTGGCCCTTGCTCCCACATGGGCAGAGCTGATCCGAGTTTTCTCCTGTCTTGCCTATTTGGTCTTAGCTCTGCCACATCCTCAGTTCTCCTCATGGGCATGTAGCCATTCCTTGTCATTTCTACCACCTCTCCATGCTCTTCTGTTATGGCTGGCCCGGAGGTGCCATGCTCCCCCAAGGTGGGTCTGCAGAGGGAGACAGAGCTTTCCCATCCCTGTCTTCCTCTATCCTTGCAGTCTCACCCCTGTTCTGCCTGGCCTGGCACTACTGCTCTGGGGAAAACTCCCGAGAAGGAGGACCTCTCTTTTGCCCCTCCTTGGCAGGTCGTTCACAGACTGTTCATGTTTTTAAACAGCAGTTACAGAAAACACAGCCAAACCCAAAATAAAATCCAGAGCCAGATAGCCATTCAGTGCCCTTGAGCTTTGATTTTATCCCCAGTTTTAGGCCTGACCTGCTTAAGCCCACCTTCCAGCCCTGTCCCAGCAGGTCTCAGCCAAGCACAGGATGATCAACTCACTCCCCTTCAACAAAACAAAGCCACAGGACATCTTGAGCTCCTCTCCCCAGGGTAGCAGTTTTTTAACCTCATGAAAAAATGAGCCTGTGGGCAGCTGGATTGTGTTATTCACAGCCTGTGTCCCTCGCACCTTTGTGAGCACGGGTGTCACTTCGGGGCTGTGTCCCACCAGGACCTGTATGGACCTGCAAGTGAAACACATTAGCTAGGTGCTTCTGCTAACCTGATCAGTGGTGCAGCAATTAGCACTGTCTTCAAAAGAACACAGAGATTATGCTCACACAGCCTGGGGTGCATCTGGAGACTCTGGTCAGCTCACAGACATCTGGTCCATCCTTGAGAGTCCTGCACAGGGACATGTGCCCAGGTTTGTCACCTCCCTGGAGCACAAGGGTCCTGCCTTGCCAGGGCAAAAGCAGAGCCCAGGGGATGCGGCAGGTCAGGGAAAGCCAGCAATGGCAGGGAGCCCAGTGCTCCTTCACCCTGGGACAGCAAAAGCCAGCAGCACCATTCTGTCACTGCAACCCATGTCCTGCCATCCTGTGGACACAGGGTGCCAAGCCTGGGTGACCTCACTGCCACCCAGCAGTTGGGAGAGGGAGGTCCCCCCACATTTAGCCCTGGCAGGAAGGCAGCACTGGGCCCTTCTGAGCCGCCTGCTTGCCCACCCTGGGGCCCCGGGGGGAGGATTCTCCTCATGCCCTTTGCCCATGTCCTGGCCACCAGGCATGGCTGAAAGCGGCTCCTTGCCAGAGGTGTGCGTGCCTCCAGCCCAGGTCTCGAGGTGTGCGTGTCTCCCAGCCTGGCACCAGCGGAGGAGGACAAGTGCAAACACCGTGGCCAGTGGGGCGACAGGTTATCTGGGGCCCAGCAGTGGAAAAACTCTCGGTGTGTGACTAAGGCACGATAGCGCCAGGTGTGGGTCCAGGCAGGGCGAGCAAGCCGGGGAGTTATCGCTTCCCCATGGGCTCAGGTGCCTGGAGCCAAATGTTTCCTAAGGGTGCGGTGACAGCCACAGCCCCGTTATCACGGCACCTGGCCCACCCCAAGCAGCAGGGACAACGGGGCAGGCTGCTGGACCTTTCCCCTGTAGCAGAGATGGGACACTTCCCCCTGCCCCACGGGGAGCAGGGACACCTCAGCTCTGGGGAGCTGAGCTCCCACATCACATTACGGCAAGGAAAGGTCTGTCAGCCCCTCCAAGCATCCCCACATTGTCCTTCCCTCTCCAAAGCACCCAGACTGCCTCCCACCTCCAGTAACCATGTCCCATCCCCAGCTCTGTACCATTCCCATGGACCACAGCACTGCCAGAATTGAGCCCTGGGCAAGGAGCCTTCCCAGACCTGCAACCCCTCTTCTCCCCATGGCCCAGCACACCAGATCCAGCTCTATGGGATCTGTGGGGTGCATTTGGGGGATCCCCATGAACTGGGTCATCCCCAAAGGATAGAAACCAACCAAACCTGCCCTTTGGCCTCCTCTCCAGTCATGAAACCCCCATGGCCCTGCTCTTGCTGGCAGGTGACTGTAGGGTGCCAGGCCACGCTGACATGACTCACCCCTCTGCTGGGAAGGTGTTTATCCATGCCTCACTTCTTCCCTTCCCTGCTTGCCTCCCCACTGTGCGAGTTCAACTGCACCCCAAAGACATGGGGCTGCACTTTGAGATTTGCAGGGGAGCTCAGGGACCCCAGCATCACCCACCACCACAGCTCCCGGGGGCCTTTTTGCCAGGATGTGACCAAGGGAGGAAAGGGAGGCCAGGCTGGTATGGGGAGAAGTGACCCAGGCTGGGCTCTGCACTGCCCTGCCAGCCGGTTTTCCCTCCACACCATCTCTGCAGCATATAATGCAGGGCATGGGAACCTGCCCCAGACTGGGTCAGTCACAGACCCAGGGGCTGTATGTGGGTAAATCAGCATTCAGGCACCAGCCTGGCTTCTCCAGAGGACCCCTCTCTCCTCTTTAGCCACATCTGCAAAGCAGGGTCCCACTTGGCTCAGTGGTGTGTTTCGGGTCCCCACATTCCCCTGTCAGGTCAGGGCAAAGCACTCTCCAGCTGACCACAGGCACACAGACCGCAGGCAGGGATCATGCCCCAGCCCTGCCTTCCTCAGTGCTGCCGAGGGTGTTTTCTTGCTGTCCTCATCACTTTTCAGGGCAGGTTTTTCTGGGGACAGGACTGGGCTCTCCAATAGAGAGTGTGTCTTGGCCCAGGCAATTGGAAGAGGGTGTTTTTTATTAACAACAAATTAACCATAATTGCCATTTCCACTGCAGCCACTCCTCACCCAGGCAAGGTTTCCAGCCATGCCAGTCCCGGAGACTTCTGTGAACCATCGGGTGCCTGAAGGAGCACCATGCCCTGAGCCCAGGGGAGCAAACCTGGAGCAGTTCTGCCCAGAGAAGGAGCCAAAGCACCTTCCCTGCTCTCACCTCCATGTAAGGCAGCAGCAGCAGAGCCAGGCCTCGCTCCCGCCCCAGCACAGCGATGATGAAAGGTGAGGAAGAACTGGTTTGTGCTCTGATCTCAAACCTGAATCTCAAAACAGCCACAGACCGTCACTCCGGCTCCCAGGATGCTTAGGGAGGACAGGACAGCAGAGCCAGCCTTTCCAGTGGGACGGGATGGTTGGAGAAATTCATCGTTCCCCTGGAAATAAAAATAATAATCATAATAAAAACACAAAGCCAGAGATTACTTATACACACACAAACACACAGGCACGCACTCTCTCCCCATCTGGCTTTGCCAGCCTGACTCATCGCTAATTCAAACAGCCCACACCTTTCCCTCTCCCTCCATGTGACATTTTGAACAACTCTTCAGGGAAGAGGCAGCAGTTTTGCTCCGGCCACCATCAGCATTGAACTGTCACCTTTGGATACTGGGGATCCCATGAGTGAGACACCCCTAGTACCCCATCCCAGGACACTTGTGTCCCAGCATGGTGACCCCCCTGCCCCCCAACAGGCTCCTCTCAGAAAGTGGGGCAAGCAGAGGGTGGAGGCAGCTGTGGAAAGGACAAGTGATTGAGCCTGGTGGATCTGTGACACCTGTGGATGCCATATCATGGTCCCATGCCTGGGCCCACAGGCAGGACATGACATCCCAAGCTGCTGCCTGGAGAAACCTACAGTTTTGTACCTGCTCAGTGTAGACCCCAAGGCTGGATGCTGGCCCCAGGACACTCAGCCTGATCTCAAAACACTATCCACCCCTCAGGGAGGCACCAGTCCTACTCTGCCATTCCCTTTTCTTTTTCCAGCTTGATTCTCCACAGCTGCAAGGAAGGAAGGAGCAGGATCAGCCTGGCCCAGCCCCTGCTCACAGCACAGCTTTATCCCATTTCCACTTGTAGGGCTAGGAACCCTAGGGCATGCCCCAGCTCTGGCTGGCCACCTGGGGTTGTAGCAGTAAGCACAGGAGGAGGAAGCCACCACCACGGGCCAGGGCACCACACAGCCCATACAGCATGCTCCCTGCACCACCAGCACAGCGTCAGGTCCGGACAAGCCACAGCCTTCAGAGGGATGCGTGCATCACGGGTAATCAGCCGTGGGAGGGATGGAGCCAGACCTGCTTGCTGAGCTCGGGACCTGCCAGCACACTTGTGCTGAGTCACCACCTATTAGCACAGGGAAACCTCAGCACCTGAACCCCTCCAAGCTGCCAGGCCACCCTCGGGAGGGCAGCGGGTACAGCACACTTGTTGGCTGCCACCAACCTCTTGGTTATGACCACAAGGCTGGTGCCACAGAGCTCCCACTGCAGAGGACAGCAGGATGGAGCTGCTCAGGAAGAAAAGACAGGACCAGCGAGGCTCCCTGTAGTTTCGGCTGCCGTTCCCCTCAGCAGTGACTCACCTCAGGACCAGTCACGCCATCCTGGTGCCGCAATTGCCCCATCTGTAGATTAGGGAAACTGAGGCACGGGGAAGTGGGGTGACTCAAGAGCTGTTGCACAGGAGATGCTGCTCAGATGCTGAGGCTTGGGCGTTCCCCATTGATCCTCCACAGCTAACTTAAGCAGAAACGAACATCGATGTAAATATTTACTGACAAGCAGCCCAGCCTCACCCTCTCCTCTTAGAAGAAAGCTTTAAAGTAAACTCTCCTGGCTCTTTCATGTTTACATCTTGTTTATTTATTATACAGCAGATCACAATATTTCAACAGTTTGCATATAAAGAAAAGTAACATTTCAGAGTGCAAGAGACCTAACGTGCCCAAGCAGAGAAATGTTAATTAACAATATACACAGACGGGAACAGTGCACTTCCCAAAGCCGAGACTCATCCATGTTCCCAGCTGGAAGAAAAAAATATATTAAAAAACCAGAAACATTATATATTACTGCTTTGTTTAATTTACAACTTGCTCTGCAGAAGCTGCACATAAAAAGACTAATTTTCCTTTGAGTTCTCTCTCTTTTTCCCCCTTTATGAAAGTTTCAAGTATAGCAGAGACCTGGGCATTCATAGCTGGACTCACTGTCCTTTACACACTAAATTTAAAAAAGCAGCAAGGGGAAGGCAGCTGCAGCAGTACCTGGTGTCATCCTGAGGGGAAGTACAAGACAAATGAAAGCAGACAAGAGCCAGGAGAGCCAATTTAGGATCCTGAGCAGAAAACTGTGGGAATGGCCAGGACGGGACTGCCCAGCAGGGTCCCAAGCTAGAGATGGGAGCATCCCCACTCCCTGTGCAAGGTGTTGCTGCGCTGCCAACCCCTGCAAACCTTTCTAGCCACGAACCACAGTCAGGTCCCACCCTTGCCCCATCCATCCTGGGCTTTTGGGTCAGGAGGTTTGTTCCAACGGCCACAACTGAGAAGACCAGCAACCCACTTCCCAGCACCGTGACCCACGCACCAGGCGGGCACAGGTCTCCAGCCAAAACCCAGCCAGAGTCAGCCACCACAGCCCCTGGAGACAGGGGGGTGCCAAGATTAGAGGGGGAAGAAGGTTTTTAAGCTGATGCCAAATACAAGCCAGGAGCTCTGGGGACAGATCCCTGCTGCACCAGCCCCCCCCACCCCCACTCAAAAGGGTGCCGGGGGGGGGAGGGGGGGGGCGGGTGGGTACCTTCCAGGTGTGGAGCTGAGTAGTGCTGTCTGGACAGGGGCTGGAGACACTTCTTGCAGCTTTGCTCCCCATCTATACCCCAAAGCAGCCCTTCCCCACCCCTCAGCTGGGCCCAGTTCTCACAGCAGGGGCAAGAGGAGAAGGCTACTTAAACTACAAGCGGAGAGGGCTGGGCAGCCGGGCTGCTCCCCAGTGCTGTCCCCAGCCTGACACTATTTACAATATGAGCTGGCTCTGGGGACACCAAGTCCGGCCACGGCCCGCCGCTCACATGTGCCGCTTCATGTGGAGGGCGAGGTGGTCGGAGCGGGAGAAAGCCCGCTCGCAGAGGTGGCACTGGAAGGGCCGGTGCCCCGTGTGCTTGCGGTAGTGGCGGGTCAGCTCATCGGAGCGGGCAAATTTCCAGCCACAGCCTTCCCAGGTGCAGTGGTAGGGCTTCTCGCCTGCAGAGAAGAGGGGGTGTCAGTGGGCTCAGAGATCCCCATCCTAAGTCTTTACCCTTGTGCTCCCCTGCCCAGCACTCCCTTTTCAGGAGGGACCTCTGCCCACCACCCTCTCTTAGAGTACAGCCCCACTTGTCCCCTGCACACCTCTGCCTTCCCACCTTTCCTTTTGTCACCTATTCCCCTGCCTTAACCATGTGCTCGGCTGTCCCATGGTGCTCATCCTCTGGACACCCCCACCCCATTGCAGCACCCCCCCATGTGCTCATGCCCCACCTCACACTGTCAGTCCTCCCCTGCCCATCCCTGCTTTGGGGCCACACCATGTGCCCCATTCCAGTTCTGCCAGAGCGCCTCCCCACACATCCCTAGTCTGTCTTCTCTCCGTTTCTCCAGCCCAGCTTGGGGGCTTCTCCATGTGCCCCTGGGCATTGCACCTTCAGGCACCCTTGGGTCCAGAGGCCGGGTATCACAGGGGTGGTCTTGCTGTGTGCTTTGGTCACCGTTTGCCTTTGCCCAGGCAGTCCTCCCCTGCCCATCCCTGCTTTGGGGCCACACCATGTGCCCCCCGTGCCGGCTGCAGGATCTCTCTGGGTGCCCCCACCCGACCCCACCACAGGCATCATCCCTGAGCCCCTGGGCAGACCGCAGGGGGTCTTCTCCGTGAGCCCCTAGTGCCACCTCCCCCGGCGTCCGTTCCCACGGTGAGGCGGGGTCGCGGGTTTCGCCGTGCGTCCCGGTCCCCCGACCCGGGACCCTTTGCACCTACAACCCCGCCCCCCCGGCGCGCCCTTACCCGTGTGGGTCCGCATGTGCGCCTTGAGGTGGGAGCTCTTGGTGTAGGTCTTGCCGCAGCCCGGGTATTCACAGTTGTGCGTGGCCGTTCGCTTGCGCGCCCAGGAGCGGCGGCCGCGCTTGGGCTTGCAGTCCTCGGGGGTGGCCCCGGCCGGAAAGTACTCCAGCACCGGGGAGTTGGGCGGCGTGACCAGCAGCCCGGGTAGCCCGGCCGGCCCCGGCCCCTTCAGGGGCTCCCTGAAAACACTGAAGTGTCCATGAAACTGAGGCGGCGGCGGCTGGGGAGCAAAGTGGGGCGCGTAGCGGTGCGGAGCCACGGCGTAGTGGGGCGGTAGGTCGGCCAGGAGGTGAGGGTCGGCGCCAGGCAGAGGCTCCTCCGGGGGCCCCAGGCGGCCGTGGGCGAAGCCTGGGTAGGGCAGCGGCGGCCCCGGCACCGCTCCCTGTCCGGGACCCGGTGCCACGCGTGGCTTGTGCTCGCCGCCGCCCGGCGCCAGGTACTCGGCGGCTGGCAGCCCCAGCATACAGGCGCGCTCCTCCGGCTGCTCCTTCTTGATGCGGGGCCCGAAAGGCTGCGCGGGATCCAGGGGCAGCGGACGGGCCAGGGCCGGATGCAGGGGTGGGTGGTGGTGGTGGTGCGGGGGGCCGCCAGGCACCCTCAGCTCCGTGTACTCCCTCCGCTGCAGGTCGCAGGGGCCAGGCAGGTCCGGGGTGAGCAGCTCGGCCACGTAGCTGTGGCCCTGGCCCTCGGGGTAAGGTGCCGGAAACTTGCCCGGTGTGGGGTAGGAGCCGTCGCTGTCGTAGGTGGTGCCGCAGCTCTCGGGGGTCTCGGGCAGGGGATAGTTGGGGCCGGGCGGTCCCTGCCCGCCACTGCTGGTGTGCGCCAGGATGAAGTCCAAGTCCACGAACTTGCCCAAGTCATCCTCTTCCCGCTTCACGGCAGCAGCGCCGTCCACCTGAAGCATCCTCTGCGGGGAAAGAGGCGTCAGAATCGGCGGAGCGACGGCAGCGGCGCCCGCCGCTCGGGCACCTGGCTCCCGCTCGGGGCGGCGGCTCCCCCCAACCCGTCCGACGGGTCGGCACTGCTCCGGCTGCGCCGCCCCCGGGGCGCCCTCCGACGGCGGGAGGGAGGACACCCCACCAGCCGGGCTGAGCCCCAGCCCGGGACGCTCTGCCCTGTACCCCCCTCGCCGCCCCCTCCCATGTGCCCGGTGCTTACGTGGAGCATGTCGGTGGGCCGCTCCTCCAACGGCAACACGTTAGCGAAAGTAGAGATGGAGGGCAAGGTGCTCTCGTCCACGGCCGCCGCCATGGCGGGCCGGGAAGGGGGGACCGGGGCTGGGCGGGGGAGCACGGCGCTCGGAGCCCGGCACCGCTCCGCTCCCCGCGGCGGCAGCGCTGCTCTGCGCCGCGCCGCACCCCTAAGCTGTTAACAGCATGGCTGCGCCCCCATTGGCCCGGCCTACATTGATATTCACCGCCGCCGCCGCCTATTGGCTGCCACATCGCCCGAGCCACGCCCCCTCCCGTGGGGCTGCCCCGCTGGGCTGGGGTCGTCGGCCCTTTCTGCCCCGTCGGCACTTCACTGTCCGCGCCGTCGGGCCGGGGCGGCGGGGCCGGGGAGGGGCTCTGCGCCCTGTCCCAAGGCGGGAGAAGGGGCAGGGGTACCGGTGCGGATCGCAAAGCTCAGGGCGGCTCTCCTGCCCGTCCCCGCGACGTGAGTGGGGCGGCGATGCCCTGACGCCTTGCCCTACGCTGCGAGCGGGAATGGGGGCACTGGAGGTCACTGAAAGGGGGGTCTCGCGGCACTCTGCCCCGAGTGGGGTAGGGACAATGGCCGTGTCCCATGCCAGCCTGCCTGTACGCGAGTGGGAGCCTGCCAGAGAGGTCTGGTGCGGGGTTAGAGCTGAGAGCATGTCAGACACAGCGCTGGCCACGGGGGACAACGAGCATGTCAGCAAAGGTGCCATCGCAAATGGTGCTTGTGCCAGCCGGGCTGAGTGAGCCCTGATGCCTCAACACCGCTCATTTCATGTAACAGCGCCCGTGAGGCCACGTCTCACCGCGCCGGTGCCGTCGGTGGGGCAATCAGCAGCCCAGTGCGCACCGGCTCCCATCTGGCCGCACGCAGGGTGCGTGTGCGAGCCGAGATAACCGGCCGGGGGGCTGGCACTCTGCCTGAATCGCCTCATCTTGCCCCACAGCCCCCTGTGGGACGTTTGTCTGCCCTGCCGAGGGGCTGGTACTGTGGCTGAGGCTCTGGCTGCTCTGCCATGGGGGGCACAGGCAACCTGGACAATCCTGCTTGCCTATGGAGACCTCAGGACAGTGCTGTCCACCCAAGGGCTTTCCACAGCAGGAGACAATAGGGGACCAGGAAGTCCCACCTCACAGGAGACACCCAGGCACCCCACTCAGTGCTGGTGAGTCAGGACGTGGTGTGGAGACCCAGGACACTGGGCTGGCCTCCCAAAAAGCTCCCTGCTGCCCTGTTCAGCTCCTAGCAAGACCTTCTCCACCTGGCCCCAAGCCAGCCAGTACCAGGAATGGCCCTGCTACTGTTGTGCTTGTCTAGAAGCAATGGCCCTTATCTCCTGGAGCCCGTCTCCCAGCTTTCTGGGGCTTTCCATCCCCAGATACCTTTCTAAGAACTGGGGCTGCTGCCTGCAGTATTCATAAGTGAGGAGTCGATTTAAAAAAAAACAAATATAAACACCAAAGGTGAGGTATACACACACACACACACACATTGCTTCTGGATCCAAAGCTACTCTACCAGTTGCTTTCATCACCACACTTTAATTATAAGGGTGGAGCATTGCAATAAATTATTTCAGTAATCCAGTGGAACAACAACGATTCAAATCTTCCCCCTTTAACCAAGAATCCCTGTCCTGGTTTTCTGAGCACGCTCTGGGTTGTTGCCTGGGTCCTGTGTGCCCAGCTGCCAGTGAGGGAGCAGGTTTATTAATGTCACCCAGCAGGTTGAAACTCACAAGCTGCAAAGTCCTTCCTCGGAAAAAGACACCTCCAAAGTGATAAAGTAGTATGTGGGCAGCACACGAAATCACTTTTAGCCTGGCCCTCAGAGTAGCTTATTTAAGTCACTGGTTAATCCCATTATTTGTTTCTTGGCCAAATTATAATTAATAGCAAGGCAGTTCCTGCCCAAAACTTTTACAGATAAGTGAGAGCAGATACCACAGGAGTCAAACATTAATTCCACTTGGTTTTCCCCTTTTCCAGACAGTTTTGGCATCTGCATCCATGCAGCGCTAGCTTATTTTAAGAGAGGCGTCGTCAGCAGATCAAGTTCAATTTTTTCAGCCAATATTTCTTGTAAAAGTGGGATATTCCCCAGGAAATTCTTATTATTGATGCCATGGTGGGAGGGCTGGTGCTGAGGGGAGCTGCACCACACTGGATACCGCACCAACACAAGTGCCACCAGCGCTGACCACACCGGGAGCCAAGCAGAGCAGCATGGGAGGGATTTGTCTCCTGTGAGCTGTAGGGTGGGCTTTGGGGTCCCTGCCAGAGCCCTGCTGACCCCTCAGCCACGGGAGCCTCCTTCGAGCCAAGAGGGAGGCGAGCAGCCGGTGTGCACACAGCTCCCTGTTGACAGAAGCCCATTTAGGAAACGTGGGTTATCTCTCGCGCCACTACTGCAAGCTGTAAAGTTGCTAGCATCCCAGGAGATCAAACAGTATCTCAGCAGGAGAGCAAACAGAGGGTGGGAAGGGCTACCCGCTCAGGCGATGGCCAAAGAGGAAAGGGTTAATGGTTATCCCTCCTTTTGGCACATCTGGCAGTGGACAAGCGTGCCATGCCCAGTGTGGTGTGATGACGGAGGTGGATCCATCAAGCCAAGCGTGTCGGCAGCCCCGCCAGCACTGCCACAGTGCCAAGGCACGTTCCCCACGGCACACAGCATGTGTGGGGCAGGCAGAGGGGTAATGATCCATGGCACTGCCCAAGGTGGCATTAGTGACAACAGCAGGTTGCCCAGCAGGATCCCCAGTAGACCCAGGGGAGTTCCATACCCTACAAACCAGCAGGAACCATGTCCCCCTCCTATGCCCTCTCAGCTGCAGCTAGGGGCATGGAGTGAACCCAGGAACTGACCTTTGGGGCAGCTCCAGTGCCTCCTCTTCAACAGGAACCACAGAGCCCCCAAACATGGGCTATGGTGTCAGAGCCCTGAGAGCTTCTACTTCAGTAGAAGGCAAAACCTGAGCCCCAAAAGTTCTGCAGGGGACCCCATGGGCAGGTTACATGGGGACCCATGCAGCTGGACACTCTGGGCTGTTGTGACACTCCAGGGTTATGAACCTCAGAGCAGAAAGCAGATCTCAGTTTTACTCTCTGTCCTCCCCTCTGTATGGGACTGGCCTGTCTGGA
The DNA here is from genome assembly GCF_020740795.1 of Apus apus. NCBI lineage: Eukaryota > Metazoa > Chordata > Aves > Apodiformes > Apodidae > Apus > Apus apus. The sequence continues at coordinate 20,972,037 of NC_067288.1, read as the reverse complement.
GAAGGGTCCAGGAGCCCCCAGACCTGCCTGCATCCCCCAAATCCCCTTTCTCCTCCTGAAAAGAAAAGAGGAACCGAAAATGAAATTAAAGCATAATTCAATCCGGAGCGGGTCCAGAGTAAAGTCATCTGCTCTTATCGTGTGCTGGCAGGCCCTTCCCGCTCTGCAACAAACACAATGTTATCAGGGCACAGAGGGCAGATTCGTTTGCACCGGCCGAGCAAGCTGCTGTGTCCGCCCTGCCTGCCCTGGGTCTAGGGAGCACTGGGATGTACAGCCGAGGACTGGTGCTGCCAGGGGCTCGGGAAGGCAGGCAGCACCCCGGGTTGAGGTGCTCTGTCTGGGGGACACAACCAGGCACCCCGCAGAGCTCTCTGACTGGGGGAGCTGGGTCAGGTCTCTTCCAGTGAATGTCACCATGGAGAAAATACTGCGGAGGGACAGGGCTCAGGGGTGACATCTTTGCCTATGGGAATGTCCATGGCCCCATCTCCCACGGGTGCTGCCCAGCTGCGTGCCCAGGGCAGAGCTAGGCACGCTGACCCCCAGCACAGCAGCACCCCGGCACCCCCAGAGCCCGCACGCGCTCCCGGCCCCACTGCACCGCCTGGACCGCATCCTGCTTTGATCTCTGCCTGCTGCCTGGCTGTGCCCTGGCGGCTGCGGGGCCAGCGCAGCCCTCTCCGTCCTTCTTTATATACCCCTGTTATTTTTAACTCTGCCTACGCAAATCCCGAATCCGGAATGAGCAGCGGCCGGGGGCCAAGGGGAAATGGACATGGTGCAAATTTCCTGCCCTTTTTACCTCTCTTCCTCTATAACATACAGCAACGTTTTTCCTCCACGGCTTAACTTTCACTGGTACAGGAAGGCTGAAAGCACCGGGCTCTGCACAGAGCCACAGGGTCCAGCATGGTGATGGCTGGGGTGTCCCTCTGCTCAGAGGGGACATGGCACTCGGCACGGTGCCGAGAGGTGTCCCTGCCGTAACGCACCCACAGCTCCTCCAGCAGCGCGATGTGCTCGAGGCGTCCGGCCAGCCCTCGCAGCCCTGGCCTCACATGTGCCGGCGTGTGCTCACGTGCCAGCCCAGGGCCACATCCTGTCCCCTGTCCCAGCGAGCTCCCTTGGCCACAGCAGCCAGGTCTGACCCACAGCCATGGGAGCTGTTCGCTTTCTCCAGGGGTAAAAGGAGGAATCGGTGTTTTCTGGCTCCTTGTGAGTAACAGGGAAGGCCAGGAGTAATCCAAGATATATTCCCCAGCGTCTCTGTTTTAATCTTTAAAGAAAACAGCCCCAACACAAGTGCCTGCAGTTTGCATGGGGCAGGGGTGGGGGGGGTTCTCAGTGACTATCATGGTACTGCTGCAGAGGACAGGGAATGTGCACGTTAGAGCCCTTCTCTTGTATGTCGGAATTAATAGCTGTACATCATGTACGAGCAATTCAACTACAGAAGTGTCAAAAAATCCAGGTAAAAATCTCGGCCACTGTTTTCTGAGCAGCCTCCATTCCTCCTTCACAATGATACTCCAAGGTATTCAGCCTCCAATGAACCTGGATTCTCCAGCAGGTGATGAAAACCTTCCTTCCATGTGCACAAAGGCAAGAAAAGTGGAGGTGCTGAGCTCAGCACCAGTCAGCCCGGCTTCACACAGGTCAATGGCAATTTCCAGCCCAGAGAAAGCCTGGCAGGTGCCAGACACTGGCACCTGTGTGGCCGTGGTACACAGGGCAATGCTGCCCTGGTGGGGAAACAACTTTCCAATGGGAAATGTGACATGGGGCTGAGTAAATGGGCTGCACCGGGAGTCACTGGCAGCCACATGGACAAAGCTCTGGTGTGAGGCAGCATGGGACAGCCAAGAGGACAGCAGGACAAGCAGGGACCCAGGGAGCCATCCTCCTCTGCATGGAAGCTGTTTTACAGGACATATGATGCTGTTATTCCTCCTGTGCAGCTACCAGCCAGCAACTACCTCACTGGTGTAAATCACACATTGCATGGAATAGCCGCCCCGCCACTGTCCCACATCCCTGGGACACACGCTGCACTGAAGCCACCTGCTGTGCCATGGGACATGGTCCCCAGCTCACAACCAGCCACAGGTGGATGCTGCGGTGCAGTTGCAGTCACACAGCCCACGGAAGTGCATCCTTTTGCCCGTGACACATGGAGCAGTGTCCAGCTGGAGCAGCAGTCTCCCCACATTGGGAGCAAACCCCTTTGCACCAACGTTACGTAGAGCTGCTTCATTCTGTTCCAGGAAGCATCATTTAATTACCCAGCCTCACTGGTAGTAAATAGGTTTGCAACATATTACAAAAGCCTGTATTCTTTTTTCCCCCCTAACACTGCTCATGTGCTGCATTGGTGAGCTCATCCCCTGGGAATACAGGCTCCTAAATAGATTCACTCCCTTGTTGGAAATAATAAAATGGGAATCCAAGCTGGCTGAGCCCAAGCCCAATTCCTCCCTTTGTTCTGGGGCTCTGGCAGTGAAGGGGTTCGGAGCGGGGTGACAGGAACTCGCCTTCTCTTTAATTGACCTCCGATGATGAAACAATCAACCAAACAATTTAGAAATGTGCATCCAGTGAGATCATCGAGAGAACTTCTCTGGGAAGGAGCCTGGGGAAAGGAAGGTGCTGCTAATCCACCTGCTCCAGCCGCCTCAGCAGGCCTTGCTACATGACATGGCATGGCCACCCAGTGCCCCTTGGACCACCTTGCTGTGGCTTCACACCAGCAGTCACCTCACCAGGGCCAACACTGGGGAAGAGGGCAGCACCCCTAGCAGGGTCACTGTGTCGCCAAACCCATCCCCATTCCAGGTGCCCCTCTGTCCCAAAGGTAGGGGGGTGGTTGGAGCCACCTGCTCCTATGGGACATTTGTCCTCCTCATTTCCAGCCCCAGTCCATCCTTAGCTGTTGGGTGCCCATTTGTCCCATGTCAGCCCACTGTTCATCTCAGTCCCCAGCTTCCATGGCCCCACTGTGAGTGCTGCCACACTCACATGGGCATTTCTAGGCCAGCACCTGCTTTGCCAGGGTGCAGCAGAGGGAAAACCCTCCTGTCCCCACAAAGGCTGCCTCCCTGGGGATTTCCATCCTTGGCACCCTTTCCCCAGCTACTTTGGAGCCCAGTGGGAGAGCAGCCCCCCGGGAAGGGCTGGCACAGCTCCCTGGCCCCGGTTTTGCCGACAGGGCTGCCCCGGCTTCCCCAGCCCGGGCGAGAGCAGGCTCCGCCTTGGCATGCGACAGGGGCTAATTTTGGTCCAAAGGGTTTCCCTTCAGCGGACTGTGCCGCCAGCGCGGTTTAGAAGACAATCTTAGCTGGAGTCTTCCTTCCTCAGCTGCCAGCGACCAGGAGCCGGGCTGGTTTGTTTGTGTTGTGTGTGCATGTGTGTGTGTATCTCCAAACCGCAACAAATATTTCATATTCATTTTCTTTCTTCCCCCCCCTACCCCTTTTTTTTTTTTTCCCCTCCGAGCCCTTGCCTGTGGTATTTAAATGGTAGGTGTGGTCCCGGCGCTGCGTGCCAAAACCAACACCAGCTCCAGAGCAGATAACCCTGCGAGCAAACGCAGCAGCAAAACCACACTGAGCTGCCGGGAGAGCCCGGACGGGACGGGCAGTGCTGTCGGGCATGGCCCCGCAGGTGGGCAGCAAGCGGGCACACTGGCGGCGTGGCTCCCTGGCCCTCTCTACACAAAGGCTTGGCCAGGGTGGCAGAGACAGTGTCCAGTTTGCGGGGCTGCACGCTGGCTGCATGCAGCCAGGAACTGTTTGGAATGGACTCAGATAGTGTTCACTTTTTTTCCTTCATAAGTCAAGACAAAACATTTTGCTTAATCATCTATTTTCTGTGTTATACACAATCAACAGGATGTTTTATTAAAAATGCTGCTTTTCTCCTAAAAAAGAATAGAGCATGAGAGTGTGGGAGGAGAAGCCTCTCCAGTGTTTTAAAAGCAGATCGCAAAGAAACTTTCTTACGCCCTGATGTTTTTCTCATCCACACTGCAAGCTCTGAAATATGGTGAACATCATGTACTTCAGCATGAGTCACTCAGAGAGAACTGGCTGCTTCACCTACCCTGGTGGTGCTGGCAGTGCTGGCATGTGCCAGGGACGGTGGGGACAGGAGAGAAGGAGGGGACCTTGGGGTGCTCCTGGTCCAAGGATGGACAGAGACAAATCCAGGCAGGCAGGAGAGGGATGGAGAATGATCACTGCAGATCCTGAGTCCAAATCCTGCCCTTTTGCTGGAGTTGCAGACATTTCTGGGGTTGGAGAGGGGTTGCTGCAGAGCTCCTGTCCAACTTTGAAGCTTTGTGGCATGAGCACTATTCCCAGGAAGATCCTGAGCACTATCCCCAGGAAGCTTGCAAGCTCATCCATGGGTGAGTGTGCACCCGTGTGTGGGGTCCTGGCAGTGCCAAAGCTGGTGAGCCTGGTGTCCCCTAGGGCAGCATCTGCATCTGAAAAGAAGGTGGAAGATCTTTATTGTAGCCTTCCCTCTCTGAGCATCCTGCAGGGCTGCCAGGGCAGCAGGTTCCTCAAAGGGCAGGCTCTCACAAGGTCTTGCTCCCAAGGGGAGCTGGTCGCCATTCCCAAGTGGTGGGATAGCAGGTGATCCCCTGAGGGAGGGATCAAGGGGCAGCTTTCCCAGCCCTAGCATGCACACCCCACTCTTCTCCATACACGCTGTGTGATCCTGATGTAGCAATCCCAGTTTGCTCCTTCCCTAAGCTGGTGCCCTGAGAAGAGCAGGCAGAAGGGGTACTATTGTCCTGTGAGCATGGTTCCAAAGCAGAGACCACCACCCTGGGGTGAAGAGACCCCTCAGCAGCTGGGTTTGATGCCAGGAGATGGGGATGCTTCTCTCCACCTGCTTCCAGGCACCATGCTGCCAGGTTGGAGCCCAGCAGCCTGCCCTGAGGATGCCTGGGGTGAAGTGTTCCCTGGCTAAACAGTGCCCAGGGCTGGCCACGGGCTGCTTGTCCCCAAGCTGAGCTGGTGCACAGCCACGGCCAGGCATGCGGCAGGAGCAGCCAGCACACCCCTCCCTGCCTCCCGGCCCACTGGAGCGGAGCCGGCCGGGCGTGCAGCGCTTCGCCAGCAGCACAAGGTGCACAGCGGGGCCGGGATCCACCCAGCCCGTGGCAGAGTAGGAGGGTCCTTGGCAGACAAGGTGCTATTTTAAAATCCACAGCCGAGCCGGCTCCCTGCCTGACCTCAGCGCGTGTTCTGGCTACAGGCAAACAGCCTCGAGCCCAAACTCAACCTCTAACAGCCTCCATTTTACCCGGCTCCATCTTCCCAGCTGCACCTCAGTCCCTGTCTGCCGCTACCTCCCACATGCTGGCGAGGGGCTCGGTGCAGCCGCAGCATCCCGTGGCTCCCCAGGGACCACTCAGCCCCGCTGGCGCATGTCCCAGCATGGAAAGGAAAATAAGGTTCGGATGTCACCTCCCCAGTCAGGAGAGGAAAAATCTTCAACAAAACAGGCTTTTAATTCCTCACTGAGTGTAGCCACAGTATGAGTCCCCAGCCCCCCATATTCCCGGCCAAACAGGGAATTTTCCACCTACATCAAAGCACAGCCACGTGGTTTTGCAGGGATGGACACACAAGCTGTGCCCTGCACACCTGCCATCCTGCCTCCTTGCTTTGGAACAAGCAGTGACCAGGAGCGAGTGACCACACAGAACCCCAAGGTCCCCTGCTACCCACCATGCCAGCCCAGCCCCATATCCCAGGCATTCCCTCCACCAAGCTCTTTGTGGACCTTGCTGTGGCAGGCTTACAGCCCAGGAGTGGGAGTGGAGCCATGGGGCAGTGGGCAGCCCCCCCTCACCATCCTGCCTGAGGGAGAGCCTACAGCAACTTAGGGGACAGGTGTGGGGTGAGATGGTGCAAGATGCCCTGAGGACAGTAGGGCAGCACTGGGATGGTGCTGGAAGGAGGAGGAAAGCCTTTCTCACTGCTCTGGGAAGCTGGGGGCTGCCACGTCCCAGCCGGGATTGTGGCCCAGCCTTGCTCCCAAGCACTTGGGTAGATTTAGCGAGCCAGGATGATCCTAAATTGACTCAGTTCCCAGATCCAGGATTGACCCAGTGAGTCTGCTCCAGCTCACCTGGTGTAAATGGGGCCTCAATGGGCACAGGGGCTTGGGCCATGCCAGGGCTCAGGGGACACTGGTGAGGGTCTGGCCATGACTGATGACCTCTTCCAGACCAGCCCTGCTCTGAGTGGGGGATCGCCTCCCTCAGACCCTCTGAATGCCTTAACTGGATGCATCTCCCTATTAACCCAATCTGATGCACTTCAAAGCTGGAAGCAGAGCCCAGCTTCAGGCGCTGCAGCAGGAGCCACCAGTCCTGGGAACATTAGTGGCAGGGAAAGGATCACGTGGACAGCCCAGGCGAGTGGTGGGGATGGCAGGAGATTCCTCCGGGAATCTGCACTTCCCATAAAGGGGCTAGTTCCAGGAAGGCATTGAGGCTGTGATGCCCCGCACCTGAGGCATCAATGGGACCATTACGAGGCCACTCAAGTCACCTGGAAACCTTTTTGTCTTCAGCCAAGTCTGCTTCCACCCGACTCTGATTTAGGCATTCTTCTCCCCTCCGAGTCCACAATTGCAGGGTCATTTGCATCTAAAATGGGAGCTGGGCCCTTTAGCAGCTCGTCTGCACCTGATAGCTGGGGCTGGGTGCGCGCTCGGGCACTAAACCCGCTAATGCAATCAGCGGTGCCTGAGGCTTCTGCATATCAAAGGTCCCGGGCTCTCTTATAATAGCCTCGCGGCCAAAAACCTCCCCTCCGCCGCCTTTCATCACTGCCGGAGTGGCTGTCCACCCTGCTCCTGGGAGCCCCTGATTGTGAGGGAAGCCCAAGGAAGGGGGATGGATGAAGGACCACCAGCCCTCCCTGGGTCCTTGGATGGGGACACCACTGAGCCCTTGCCTGCGCCCCTCCCTGGCACCCCGCTGCTGAGGTTTCCTTCCTCGTAGGGCTGCATGGTGGAGGTTTTGTCCCCATGCGGGTCCTGGAGGAACATGGAGGACAGGCTGCCACCCACCCGGGGGGGCGTGGGGCCAGCACAGGGCAGGAGCACCCACGAACACCTTGACTCACTCGCAGGGTTACTGACAACAGCCAAAAGGAAACTGGCTAGGGCAGCCCTGGCCCACATTCCCTGCGCCAGGGAGTGGCAATATCCTCGTCCCACTGCGAGGTGTCCCTAGGGAAAGGGGAAAGGACCAGTGGCCCTGGTGTCACATACCGGCAGGGAGAGTGCTGCTCGGCATCCACCTAACGGGGTGCCAGGTGCTGGAGGCTGGGTGGGACTGCCAGCACCCCGGGGGATGGCCTGGCTGTGGCTGCTGCATCTCCAGAGGCGTGCTTGCAGATCAGCCCCATCTCTTGCTCATCCTCTCTGCACTCCCTAGGGCCTCCCCCTGAGCAGCTTCCACAGGTATGAAGAGGACACTGCCCTGTGGCCCAGTGTGGCATCATGCTGCACCTGCAGGCAGGACCTGAGCCATCTGAGCATCCAGAGCAATATTCTTGGTGCTCCCACACTGTGGGCTGTTTGCCCTATTCCTGTTCAGGAGGACCCCAGAGGCCCCTTGGGTCACCATATAATCCCAACCATAGGCAACTGCTGGATACAAAGCCCTGCCTGGACAACCTCTCCTAGTGTCCATCTCAGCAGTGTCCCAGCGCTGCTGGAGGGACAGCACAGGGCTCCTGGAGGGACATCATGACATGTGGTGGCACAGAGCTGACTTGGCGCCATCCAGGGCGCTGGCCTGCAGCTCCTGGCCAGCAGTCACCTCTCAGGGCAAACACAGCTGCTTCCCCATCCTTCTCTGTAACTTGCTGGTGGTGCCAGCAGCTGTTGCCATGTGGTGCTGATGTGTACACAGCGTCTGGGCAGGCACAGGGCAGCAGAAGAGCTTGCCCCGGGGGTCCAGGCACCCCCCAACCTCCTGCACCCTCTGCAAGGAGCAGCATGGGGGACATCAGGTCCCTGCACAAGGGACAGGACCCCACCGCTGCCTGCCCCACACCTGATCTAGGTTGCTGGAGATGGGGATGAACTCCTGGCATGACGGGTGCCCCCTGCATGCTAGGGAAGGAGCCCTTAGGGCAGGGGAGCAGATTTTGCCGTGCCTGCCAGTTGCTCGGTGCTGCCCTGTGGGAGCAGGGAGCGCAGTGGGATGCCAGGCAGCTGCAGTGATCCCACCCTGGCAGGGAAAGCTGGCAGTGACTCACGGCCCTTGCCAGCCCTGCCTGCCAGGCGACTTCTTCTGCACCCTGTCCCTTGGCTCCCACCAGCCCTGTGCCTTCCCCGTGGCAGTGGCCACAGGTCCAGATCCTGTAAGGTGCAGGCAGGGTGCTGGCAGGGATGGCTGCCACTTGTGGAGGATGTCCCCTGGGCCTGGAGATGGACGGACCACACACCCCGAGGCAAAGGCTGCACCAGTCCCACAACCACCTTGTCACCCTGCTCTGTGCCCTGGCTTGGTGGTGCCAGATCCAGGATAAGGGACAGGAGAAAGCCACCCTCCACCTCTTTTTTTCCCCTTTCTCCCCTCTCTGGGGGCAATATGCATCCAACCCCTCCCACAGGGTCCTTCCATCTGCTGGGGCAAGGAGTGACAGTGCCCTTTTGGGGCTGTTCCTGTCCCCAGAGCAGTACCTGGGGCTGAGCCCAGCCCTGCACAGCCACCACTTCACCCAGCCACCCTGGGGCTCCCAAGAGTGTGCATATCCTGAAGTGAGGACATAGGCAGCATGTACACACATCCAGGGAGGTTGGAAAGTCATCTCTGGATGCATCCAGGTGGTCAGCCTCCATTTTGGGAAAGAGCCTCTGGGTTAGGGGACAGGTAGGGATGGGGGGCAGCAGGTAGAAGGTGGGGAGGGGACTGATCTTTGAAACTTCTCCAGAAGGTTTCACAGGCATTAGCTCCTCTGTGTGGCTGCTGCAGCAAGCAGGTGCCTGCCTCAGTGCCACTGTCTCTTGCAGTGTGTGATGTGCTCTGGTCTTGCCACATCCAGGATGGTAACAAGCCAAGAGCAGCCCCTAACTGTACATGAGACTCAGCCCCCTGCACTGATGGCAGCAGGGAGGACATGGGATGTGGAGATTTATGCCCAGGGTCTGGAAGCAGGCCAGCTTGGGGCTGGCAGAGCCCTGCCTGCTCCAGCCATCACACACCAGTCACAAGACTGGGCACCTGAGCTCCAGGAGACCTGCACTGCTCCCAGCTGGCACCTCCGGGAGAGCAGTGTGGATGCAGAGATGCTTTGTGATGCTCTCACATGTGTGAACCAGTCCAAGGAGCCAAGGACCCCAAAAAGTGTTCTCCAGAGTGGTGCAGGGCATGGCACAAGTGGTGGCAGGCAGAAGGAGGAGAAGTTTCGGTTAGTGGGGTCTAGTTTAGGCAGGCAGACCCAGCCTCCAGCTCTGCTGGGTGGTGGTACTGGGGGGGTTAGCTGCCAGGTTGCACTTTTGGGGGTTTTTCTGCAGCACTGCTCCATCCTGAGGCTGAGTACAGTGAGGGGCAGAGCAGAGGGATCAAAGGGGCGGGGGAGAGGAGTAGTTCTCGCGTTGTGGGTCATTATCTGTTATTAACATCTGTAATCTCCCAGAGAGCAAACTGAGATTTACAGCCTGTTATTAGGCTGTTACTCAACCTGTTGTGCAACAGTTCAACTTAAAAAAAAACTGAACGTGATTAATAGCCTGCTAATAAGGGGGAAATCTCTCCTATTTAATTCAAATAACCTCTGCCTGAGCACTCCAGGAAGGTATGGTCTCTCAGCTCAGGTTCCCAGGCTGGCTGCTGGACTCCTGCTGGGATCCCCTCAGGACCCCACATGCCACAGGGCACTGGCATTGGATGGGGACTCTGGGCGGCAGAGGATACTGCTCCCCCCATCAGATCTGGACTCCAGGGTCACAAAGGCATGGGGATGCAATCACCACCTCCTCCCAGGGCTGGCTCCATGCAAAGGGGGGTCTCATCTGGTCCCTGGCTGTCCCCTACAGTACCCCTCTGGAAACTCTGAGTCAGCTGCAGTTCTTATCCCAGCATCTCACCTTTTGTTTGGCCATGACTTGCACCTGACTCACTTTGACCCCACAGCTTCCTGCCCTCCCCCCTTTCACTGCCCATGGTCCAGAGGGTGCCCTCTGCCCCTAGACATCCCTACCCTGGCTATGGCATCACCTCTTGGCTCCTATTCCTTTTTCCAGACATGCAAATCAGTCCTGGCCCCCAAACCATTGTACTGCAAGTGCTCCCTGGGTCCTGAACCCTCTGCCCCTGGCTCTTTTCCCTTCCAGGTAATCCCTTGGCAGGACAAGGACAAGCAGACAAGTGACACATGCCTGTTTCCCCAAAAACAAATATCTGGATGCTGTTTTCACCCCACCTGGATCCCAAGGCCCTTTCACTGGTCCAGGAAGGAATCATCATCAGAGTTATGAGTGGAAGAGAAGATGCCAACAACTCCCTTGTTCTTTGCAGCCTGGATTCAGCCTCTGCCACACATTCTGTTGATGGCCTCACTCAGCCAGCTTTTGACCAGTGACTGAGCACTGAGGTTAACTGGATTGCAGCCAGGCCTGTTCCTGCCCCTCCTGCCAGCCGAAGTCCTGACCGTGCTCCTGGGATGCTTCAGGAAAGCCACCAGCTGGGACCCACCTCTCTGCAACCTTTCCCTCTCCCTGCGGCATTAAATCCTTTGGCCACTTCCCTTTAGGCACACATCAGCCCTGCCCAGAGGGACATGTGAGCTCTGCCCTGGGTGGAGAGGCTGGTGCCCAGGGGCTACTGCTGTCTGCTCCTGCAGGGTCTGTTCCATCCCTGGTTGAAGGCAACATCACCTGTGAATGCTGGTGCTCCAGGTCTTCCCAGCAATATCAGGTCTCCAGGGCCATCCTCTGCCTGTCCTGGGGTGGTTGGAGGCACCTGGGAATGGAGAAGCAGCTCGTGCTACCTCCAAATGATACCTTGGGAGGACTGGGAGGTCCCTGGGGAGTTTCTCTCAGGAGCTTTAAGTCAGTTGGTGAGCAAATACACCTGGAGAGGGCTGTGTCTGGGCTGGGGGGCCTGGAGGGCAACGGGACCACAGGCAGCATCTATGGGCACCAGGGCAGTGGCATATCACAGTGGGACACGCAATCCTGTAGCTGGGCTCCCCACTTCCCACGCCCCCCACCACCCTGCAAGTTCAGGCAGCTTTTTGTTGCACAGCACTGCTGGCAATTGCCCGTGGAGCTGCCACCCACCACCGTGGCCGCTGGGCTCCCAAAAGCATCCTGGCCAGCTACTGCTACCAGCGGGGCAAGATGGCCACACCATCCCAGCCTGCCACATGGTTGCTCAACACTGCAGAGGAGGGCGAGCTGAACCCGTCCCGGCAACCCACGCACTTAATGAGGGCCTTGGTGGCGCCTCGTCAGCAGGAGCACCCGCTGCCCCAGCGAGCGTCGCTGCTCAGCGCTGCACGCGGCGACCGAGCTGCCGAGCTGGCAGGCCTGGCCCTGCCTGCACCTCACGTGGCGTGGTGGTGGAGCTGCATTTTCCACATTCTTCCTGGCTCTGATTCACCAGCTGCCAAAACCTTTGCCGGCAGCCTGTGTTGGCTCCAGTTTGCTGTTCATGGCTCTGTGCGAGGCGATTGGTGCCTGTCCCCATAGGGACCCTTTGGGGTGACCTCCCCTGCCCTGGGGTTGGGTTTCCTACCCTGGACTCCAGCAGTGCTGGAGTCCTGCCCTGCCCTGGGGAAGCTTTGGTGCTGGGGATCCTGCACTCCACGGTGCACCCCACCCACCCATGTCCCTTTCACCCCAAGCAGCCTGGGGAAGAGGTTTGTACCTGTGTCACTGCTTTGGGTCCCAGGGCCACAGCTCTGGGCACTTCAGGCAGCCTCACTAACCTCCTGCCATCTCCTGCCCTGGCTCATTGTGCCTGACTCTTTCAAAGAGTACAGCAGTGCTGCCACCAACCTCACCCTCCCAGCAGCCAACCTGCCCAGCCTCAGCCCCTGCTTGTGGCCACCTGCACTGCCCCACCTCCCCATCCGGGCATGCCAGGACTGTCACCCCCAGCACCAGGCATTGCCTAGAACTTGCAAATGTAGCCACCACTGAGGCCTTGGGTGCACTGGAAGTGCTTGGCTGGTGGCACTGGGTGTCAGGGGTGCCACAGGAATAGGGTGCAGAGGAAGGGGGCACTGGTTGCCTGGTGGGATCAGCACAAGGTGAAGATGCACCCTGACTCCTGCTCTGCTCCAGCAACCCAGCTCTGCCTCCTCCCCTACCTGCTTCCCCTGCAGATCCCATTTCATGTGGTCTGGGTGGGCTGTGCATGGATGTGGTGGGTGTGCATGGTCTGCATGTGACATGCAGCTGTGTGTAGGGCATGTATACGTGTGTGAGGGGTGCACACCCATTCAGGTGGGGCATTTGCAGAGGTTCACATGTGTATGGGGAATGCTGATGTACACACAGCATGTTGGGGGGGGGGATATGTGGGTGTGTGGGGAGGCCTGTGCACACATTTGGGACCCGGGGGCAGGTGGCAGCAGGGGGCATACATGTGTTCACAGGGATACGCACTGCAGGGTACCTGTGGTGTCAGCATGTGTGTCCCTCCCTCCACCTGCTCCCCAGGCATACACATGGAAGTGTCCCAGCAGCAGTTCCAGGTGCACAGCAGTGTGCTGGTGAGCACTGCCAGCACTGGGCAGCAGGTTGGTGACCTCCTGTGCTAGCAGGTGGCTAGGAAGTAGTCCCAAGCCCTTCCTGGTGCCTCTCCCCAGAGCAGTGGCTCCAAGCTGTCACAGGGGCCAGGCTGTCTCTTTCCGGCTGTTTCCCAGCCTGTCAGGCCAGTCATGTCGGGTCTTGCCGCGATTTCCCGGATGGCTGCTTGGCACCTGCCTCTTCCCCGTCCGGATGGGCAAGTTCCTGGAGCACCAAGCTGGGACAACGCATCACTCTGGCTGCTGCCCTGCCTTTGCAACCCTGTGTCCCAGATCTGGCATCCTGCCCCAGTGCCAGCAGGCTCTCTGTAGTGTCACAGCCGCCCTGCCTGGGTGATGTTGGGCAGGCAGCAGGGGAGGGGGGCTGCAGGTGTTGGTGACAGGTGGGCTCTGAGTCGTGCTGGAGCCAGAAGGTGCAGGGAGAAACCTGCTGCCACTCCACTGGGTGGCTGGGGAAGCTGGACTGGCTGGGGAAGTCAGGCCTGGGTGCCATTCATTTGTCACTGTGGCTGGAGGACGTGCTGGGAGGATTGATGTTGGTGGGGACAGTCATCTCCTGATGCCAGAGCTCAGGGAGATGTGCCCACCAAGATGAGGCAGGAGGGCAGGAGCTGCTCAGGGCTGGGAGCTGGACTGACAAAGACAGACTGGGATGGCTCCAGTGAGCTGGGCTCTCCCTCCCACTGCACAGGATGGGACCAGCCACGTGGGGATGCTTAGCCTTCGGGAGGCCAGACCTTTGGCCAAACTCACACTGCCCGCAGAAAACCCCTTTCCCACCCAGAGCCACTCTCAGCTCCTCGCTGGGGATGAGAACACAGTTTTGAGCAGAGGCTGCAGCTGTGGCCACAGGCAGGAGCATGGGATTCACTTGCTATTCTGAGCCCTGCCATGCCTCACTGTCCCCACAGCCTGCCAAGGGCAGCTCAGGCTGTGTCACCACTTCTGTCCTGCCAGCAGGACAGCTCATGTGCCCACTTGCCTACCACTCCTTCTGCACATGGCAAAACTGAGGTAGAGAGCATGGTGGAAGAGATGTGCCGGGTTAAGAACAGGAGAAGCCACAGACACCAACCCAGAATCTCTGCCCAGCCCTGCACAATCCCAGAGCATCTTACAAGGAGAGCTGGAGTGTGGAGCTTGGGTATCGTGGTGATGCCAGACCCATTTCAGGGTCCTGGGTAGCCAAGGGACATTCCCCCCAGGCCATGCTAGGCTGTGCCTCTAAGATCTCCAGACTGGGTTGGGCAGGGTATGAGCTCTTGGCAGGGGCAGGGGAGGTGCAGGTCCCCAGACACCCCAACATGATCTGTTTATTCCCACAGCCACTGATAACCATTGCTGCCAGGGTCTGTAATTACCTTCAGCTTTTTCCACTCAGAGCACGGGCTGCATGGGGAGTGTAAGTGCAGTCAGAGTGCCAGTGGGGCAATCCCTTGGCAGGGAGACATACGAGCCCAAGACTAAAAAATCCCCTTGATACCCTCGCTACACGCAGGAACTGCATCCCCACCATCCCACTCTGTTGATCCCAAACCTTTCTTTGAGCCCATCAGGTGTCGTGTCCTGGCAGCTGCTGGGCTGGCTGCAAGGGCAGGAGGTAAGTGATGGGAGCACTGCTGGGGTAGCCCGTGGTATGGAGGGGTGGGGCTGGTCAGCCCCACTGTTCACTCAGGGTCTCCTCCCTGAGAAAGTGAGGTGAGATCCTGCCTGTCGGAGGAATAGAGCCCTGAGATGCCTGGAGGCTGGGCCTTGAGCTCAGCCCTCCATCCCTAATGACTCCCATCCCTGCCATCACCAACTGGTTAATGAGCCCTATAGCTCCTGCTGAGAAGGTGCTGGGACAAGTCCCACTGTGCCTGTAACCCTTCCTTTCCCAGGCTCCCACAACCTGTCCTGCACCCATTTCTTGCCAACACCCAGAGAGTGAGGATGCACCAGCCACAGGGATGCAGACTTTGGGGCTGTTGACAAGTCCAGATACCCCATCGAAGTCAGGATGTGCCCAGCTCGAGTGGTCCCATCCAGCACCACGGGCAGGGCCAGGGCCTGCCGTGGTGTCAAGTACCACATGCATTATTACGACAGATGGAACAGCAGCTATTTGCACTGCTGGAGGAGCCTACTCCTGGGCATGAGAGGATAACAGAGCCTGGCACACCTGCACACACTTGTGCATGGGGCTGTAGGTGCCTGGTACACACAGGGGTATGCAGAGCATGGGCTGATCCCTTGCAGCAGCACCTGGGCAGCATCTGCAGCCTCTGCTCTTTGTCCAGTCTCAGCAGATCACAGGGGTGTCTAAGGCAAGGGTGCTGGACACCAGTGCCCCAACAAGCCCACATTGTCCCTGTTGTCCCCCACATTGGCCTGCTGGGGCTCTCACTCCATGAGTGATGTTTGCCTGGGGCCAGGACAGGTAGAGCAGGATCCCTGCTCCAGACTCATTTCAGCTCAATTGGATCCCCTGCTGTTCCCCTTCATCAGGGCTGAATGAGGGGCTGGCTAAAGAGGGGAGTGTGATTATCGGGGCAGGGGGTGGCTCTGGGCACAGGGAGGCTTCTCTGGGCTGGGTAATAACAGGCTTTTGTCCCCTCTGCTCCTGTCTCCAACAGAGACAGGTGGATGAGGATGCCTCAGGCAGAGCTGGTACCAAAGGGCTGAACTCAGCAACTTCTGGCAGTTCCCACCCCCCTGCAGTGCTGCACTAAAGGGATGCCTCAGCTGTGGGAGCCTGGCCAGGGACCTAGGAGCCCTACCTCCAGCTCAGCTGCCCAGCCCCAGTGTGTCAGCTGGGGGGACATTCTCAGCACTGTTGCTGCCAGTCCTGGGGATCCTGGTCCTGACTGGGAAATCCATCCAGTCGTGATGTCCTGTATTGGGACAGTAGGTTTTTGGTGGCCAGGGTGTACCCAGCATGGGATGGATGCCTTGGCAACAGCCTCCAGCCTGCATCAGCCCTGGACCAGAGCAGCAGGGTGTGCAGAGACAAATGGAGCCAGTTGCCCCCCACGCCCATGCAGCAGCCAGCATGGGGGGACACATCAGCTGGCACTGTTGGGTCCACATATTCAAGCCTATGGCTACTGGGATCCAGGTATAGGATCTGGCTCTGTGTAGGCTGAGCTGGATGATGTACTCTGGGTGCTGAGGGTGCTCTCAGGCCTTTGAGGATGGTGGTGCAGGGTCCCCACTTCAGCCAAGCTCACATGGCCGGTGCTCAGACATTCTTCAGCCCTTCTGGTGCACCCTGTGACACTGCAAGGACATGAGGAGCCCAGGCTGGACACAGAGTATACACATGCAGGACCCTGTGATGGGACTCTGGTGCACACAGGACACCAGGCAGCCTGCAGCCTGGAAAGCAGGTGAGTGGAGAGGCAGACGGATTGTGTGTGACAGGCTGGGGATAATTCACTGCTCCTGAGGAGAGAAATCCTCCACCTGGAAAGGAATCTGCCCCACTCCACCCTCAGCCCAGGAGGCTGCAGGGCCCAGAGGGGCAGGGAGGGGTGTGCAGGTGGGGTGCTGTGCCATGAGCCTGCACAGGCAAGGGCCAGCAGCCCCCTTTGCTGGGACAGGGCACTCACAGTTCTGCTGTACCTGACCAGGAGCCCACTGGCCCCCAGACACAGCAGTAGGATGCTGGGGAGGAAGATGGTGTCAGAGCCAGTTGCTCACCCACCCTGCAGCTGCACGTGCACACCCACTATCGCCAGCATGGTCCCTATTCCCTGGGCACATGCCAGGGTGAACTGGAGGACAATTCTTGATCCCGACGGCCACCAGCAGCCCAGCAGCTCCCATCCCTGCATATGGTTGGGAGGGTGATCCAGGCAGGGTGCTGAGAGATGTCCCAGCAAGGTACACAGCTGTGGGAAAAGGCTGTGCTAGGCAGTGCTGAGAGCTGGGAGCCAGAGCAGCTCGAGGGCTCACGGGGATGGTACAGCTGCGTGCCCCAGCCCATCACTGCTGCGCTAGGGAAGCCGGCTGTGTGGCAGGCCCTGGCATGAAGAAGCGTCTTTGCTGAACACCTCTCTTGTCTTAGCATCTCCCAGGGGATGCAGCATGTTCCCTGTGAGTGTCCTGGCCCTGGGGCTGCTGAGTGTGCGCAGACACGTGTGTGCGTGTACACCTATGTATGAGCATGAGCATATCGACTGTGCACGTGACACTTCTTCAGTCGGGGCCAATTAGGTAGTGAGCTAATCAGGAAGCAACCTTCCCCCATTGACTTTCTGGGGACAGCAAAGGAAACAAGCGAGGCTCAGTGAGGAAACAGGTCACCCCTAGCATCCATCTCAGCTACCTCTGAGCCACAAGCAGTCTCACACCAGGGTTGGGGGTAGGTATCTTCTGATGAGGATGTAGGGAGCTTACCCTGTCTTCAGCTGAATACCCACATCCCTGTCCCCCCCATCCTGGGCTCCCTGTCTCCCTTGGGAACAGACTCAGAGTTCCTGAGGACCACAGGCTGGTGAAGATGCTGCAGCAGGCTGCCAGGCTGGGGGAGGTTGACACTGAGCCTGGCCCTATGCAGCTTGGTGACCTCAGCTTCCTGGGGTGGATACAACCCAGGGGGGCATGAAGACACCTCACTGAGCCAAGGCACGTGTGGCTGTGCCAGCAGCCTGCAGCAGGCAGGGCTGCAGTGCTGTGCAGCCCTCTGGCAGCACAGTCCCTGTGCCGCCCCGCCATCCTGCCCTGCGCCGCACTAACATTCCCTCACTCCCAGCCACAGCAAATATTGTTGCAGGGCAAACAGTGAATCAGCCCCCTTTGTTAGAGTGCTGCTGGCAGCCCCTGGCTTGTTCGACTGCTGTTTAATGACCCTCCAGTTGTGTACCCTGGAGCTACTCATTAACCCTGGGCTGCAGATGGTGAAGAGAGAGAATCCGAGCCAGCCAGGAACAGTTTGCCAGTGCTGGGGACTGGCTCCAGGCAAATTCTGGTGACCTTTTACCAGGTTCCAACATGCCAGAGGTTTTCCCTTACACCTCTGCAAGGTGCAGCCAACCTGCTGTCTGCCCGGCATGCCTGTAGGCCCATGGCCACCTCATAGCATTGCATGGCACAGCTCAGTGGGGCTTTGCTCAAGGGTGCAACACCATCAGAGCATCCCCTCCAGTTCATCCCCTGGTCCCAGCACAGCAATGGGTCATGGAGGAGCTGCTGACTCTCACAGAGGGAAGTTCAAGCCCTCATGGGCGGCAGGAGGGTTGGAGAGGCTCCATGCTGGGAGCTGTGTGGCAGAGGGCTGTGCAACACAGCTTGGGCAGGTTGGTTAAGACCTGGTGGAAGTGAGCAGTGGGAGACTATGAGAGGTGCAGGTTGATGGAGGGGGGCTGGAAATGGGCATTCCAGGAAAGACTGGGAAGAACAAGCCAAAACATGGCCCAGAGTACAGAAACAGGGGCAGGTGGGGCACAGAGCTGCTGCTCTGGCCTTGAATCCATCCCACAGGCTGCAGAGATGCTGCATGTCCTACAGAAAGCCTTCATTCCCAGGGGGCACCCAGAGAGCCCCAGAGAGCCCTGCCAGTGGGGCTGGGAGGGGGCAAACGCACCTGGGTTTGCACAGGCTGGTACCAGCGTGGGGCTGCGCAACAGCAGCAGTGCTGGGAAATTCATGGTGGGCAGGAAGGGTGGGCACTGAGCCCATGGGAGGCTCCTGCCGGCACCCTGGGGCTGCTCCTACCCCTCTGCCTGGTTCTCAGCTCCCATTCATGTGGCCCTGGCTCCACCCGAGCACCTCCAGCTCCACCCCACCTTGTACTCTGTCTCCTCTCCCACTATAGTCATGGCCCCATCCCTCACTGTGGCTCTGCCCCTGGCCCCATGGTGACCTGTCCGCAAGGGGCAATGCCAGCACAGCCCAGGGCACTCCTCATGTGCCATCTTTGGGCCAGCAGTGCCTCAAGGTCCCCAGGTCCCAGCAGAGGTCCCCACTGTGGTCCCCAGGGCCAGGTGGGTGGTGTCCTACACCAGCCACAGAGGATGCCAAGCCCTATCGCCATGCAAACCTGTTCCCAGGGTACCAGACAAACAGGGCTGCTGGCAGGGACAGCACAGGGCCTGGGGACATCCCCGCTCCCACAGGCATACAGCTGGAGTCCACATGTCCAGAGGTGCAGCAGCAGCTGCTGGACCCTTTCCCTTGAGGTGCTGGTGGGATCAAGGTAGGGTTGTGGTATGGGACAGGACCCTGTCCCCCTTCCCCATCGGACAGTGCAGGACTGGACTGTGCTGTTGGCAGAGGACAGCCTGGGGAGGACCACAAGAACTGCACAGGGAGCCCGGCACGCTGGAGTGAGGCTGCCAGGAAGACCCCGATAAACATCTAGCCTCTCTGTTTATTTACAACAGAGGATATTTATACTGCAAAGTCCTTTAAATTTAGCTGGGGACACACCCAGGCACCATCCAGTGCTGACGATGTGTGGGAGCTCCCGGCACAGCACGTGTCGGCACAGGCAGTGGGTGCACCAGATGTGCCCCAGGAGTGGCACCCCCAGGACCAACACCCACCATGGGGTGCAAGCCACAGAAGGCCAACTGTGGGGACAGCAGCACTTCTCGTGGGGACAGGACGGAGGCACCCTGGAGGGACAGGGCTCCAGGGGATGATGGCAGAGGCTCCATGGCCATACAGCAAGGACACTGGTGCCACCAGGGCAGGTCCACATCTCCCCAGCTCAAAGCGCCCTGGACCAAGCCAGCATTTTCCCGTTCCTCAGTGACATGCTGGGCTAGTTGCAGGGTCAGAAACAACCTTTGGGCTACAGCCCTAAATTACGGCTCAGAGCTCAATCACGGCTGGGCTTAGAGCAGCTCCGAGACCGTGGGGCGTTCTGTGCCGCCCTGGCTCCGCAGGCTTTGGCCCCTGTTCCCGTGTCCCCCTGTCCGCTGCAGTCGCCGGTCCCGG
Source organism: Apus apus (assembly GCF_020740795.1). NCBI lineage: Eukaryota > Metazoa > Chordata > Aves > Apodiformes > Apodidae > Apus > Apus apus. The sequence goes on along the minus strand of NC_067288.1, from coordinate 20,952,319 downwards.
TGCCTGAGCACCCCCGCCCCACCGCCGCGGCTCTCCCGGCCTTGGGTGTCTGCCTCCCTCTGCCGGCAGCGGGACACGGGCCGCTCCCCACTACGGCTCCCTGGCTGCTGGAGAGCTCGGCGATCCGCTGTCCCCTTCTTCCCCTGCACGCAGATTGGGGTGAAATCTGGCATTTTGTGCCTACGCAGTTTCCAGCTGCTCGATGTGTCTCTCTGTCCTCGTCGCGATGGCATCGTTCACAGAGCTGGGTCTGCAGAGTTCAGTCAGCAGTGGGTTGGCATTGCCCCTGCCCTGCGGTGAAGTGCAGAGCAGCCTCCAGGCACCCACCAGCCTGGGTGACTCGTGTCCCGTGTGGACCCTCTGTGAGGTGCCGTGGAAGCTCACCTGAGCATCCCTCAGTACTTGTAGCCCCGTGCTTTGTCGTTGTGCCACCGTGCTCATCTTACCAGGGCACTTGCTGGTCTCCTGAGTGTCTTTATCAAGTGAATTCCTCGTCTTGGAAAGGGACCCAATAGGTTTGGACAAGTGAGGACAAATTTCCATGAGGCAAAGGCAACGTGCGTTAGGATTCCTACCTGTTCAGTCCTTATTAATTATATCCCATCTCAGCTTCCCCCATTTCTCCAGGACAGACATGATGTCCATCAGCCTGTGATTGCCCTTGACAGAGCTAAGACAGCCCCATGTCCTCTCATAAATGTGCTGTGCCTCATCCAACTCTGACAATGAGCCTTTTGCTTGTCCTAAAATTCCTGCCTCCTGGACAAAAAAAAAAAAAAAGTCCTAAACGACTCTACCTCTGAGCAGTGGGCACTCAGGACTGGCCAGCCCATCACCCCAGCATCCCACTCCACAGGCACCGGTGCACCCGGGTACTCCCCTGGCCTGGGCCATCCCTCCCAGCCTTTTGCAGCTGTCCCCTCTGTCCCCCGCTTCCCTTACTGCTGTCAAACCACATTAAGAGCTGCAAAGCCACATGGCGGGACCAGAAGGAATGCGCATCCAGGGGACAGGCAGCTCTGCGTGGCAGAGGCTGGCCATGTCCACAGGCTGCCTATCCTTGTTCCTGGGCATTCCGGAGCTTCTTTTCAGGAACGGTTCCAGCAGCACAGGGCAGGCATATCTGGATTTTATCTGCTGTGGATGGCTCCGGAGGAGCCGTCCCCCGGCTTTACATGTGGAGCTCCTGCAAGCTCTTCCCAAGAACACACGATCTGCTCTGGGGAAGATGGGTGCCCGCCAGCTGGGGAGCGTGGGGCACCCCAGGAGGAGGTATCCCCTGTCTCTGACATCAGCGGAAGCGCAGGGGACTCATGCCGGGCTGTCCCCACTGCCCGCGGGGGACAGTGTCCCTGAAGTTCCGCATGATTCGGGCAGAATCGGGCCCCGGCTGCTTCACCGGCGGCTGCAGTGAGCAGTAGCGGTCCGCAGAGGGAGCCCGGCCCCTTCCCAGCCCTCCCGGCGGCGGGGGACACCCTGGCTCCTGGCCCTCCTCTTCCTCCGCTCCGCCCAAGCCGGCAGCTCCGCTCCAGGCCCCGGCCCTTCTGGCAGTGAGATGAGAGTGTGGGTCCTCAGCACCCGCCGCGTCCCCTGGGGTCCCCTGCGCAGAGGCTCGCGAGATGCGGGTCAGACCGGCAGAGGGGTGACTCCGGGTACTGTTGCATCCCTGTGCGTCTGGCGACCCTGCCTCCATCACATCCTCCCCCGCCTACTAGAAGGTCCCCAGCACTCCCGTCTGGCCGTGCCTGCAGGCAGCAGACGTAGCGGCAGCTAATCTCCATCAGCACCAGGGATTTTACCTGTCCTGAGGTTCGTGGAGCTCAACTACAGAAACCTCCATCTGACCCCTCCCATGCTGGGATCCCCACTCCGAACACAGCTGGTGTTTGTTTTGCACCAGGAAGTGCTGGTTTGCCACAATTCCAGTGAGAAAGGCACTCAGACTCTCTTAAGTGTAATTTAAAATGCTATTTATTAGAGCTCACACAAGAGAGAGCCTAATACAGATAATCTCAGATGCAGGAACACTGAGCTGCTCAGAATTGAACTGACCTCCAATTCACACACAGCACCCCACACAGACCCCGTCAGTGGGCAGGGTTACTCCATTTTAGTCGTTAGAGCTACTATAGAATTTACTTAGATGAAAACAGCTCTATTCATTATTTCTACTGCCAAAAATGAAGATGCTCACATGAGAACTTCCTGCTGCTGTTTTAGATGAAGGCATGGATATGCCCATGGCAGGTACCAGGTATGAGCTCCCTGCAGACTCCTCTGTCACAGCCTGGCTTCTAACCTGGCTGAGCTGATTCTGTGGCAAAGCCATGCCCACAGCACAGGTCTGGGCCTGCTAGGGCTTGCTGCTACACAGGTCACTAACTTCTTGGAGTAGCATGGTCTCCTGGCCAGGACGATGGCAGCACCCTGGCTGGGGCGGGGTGTGAGAGCCACGGGGAGCTGTGCTATTTTTGCTGCACTGCCCACACTGCCACCCTCCAGCCCCAGGGACTCTTGGCTAAACTCCCCACGGGGAATTTCAGCAGGGGTCAGAGGGATGGCATGGTGGAGGATGGGTGAGGGGACATGTTTGTGTGAGTGGTTACACCACGTGCATGCCCCGAGGGGAACCAAAACCCCTATGTCAGAAGAATGGAGCACTGCAGGGTGAGTCAGCCAGGCAGAACCCTGTCTTCCTTCCATGCTGCCCTCAAGTATGCAGTGAATATGGCCTTGGGGACTATCCCCAAGAACCAGTCAGCAAACATCGTACGTGGGTAAGTGTCAGCTGTCACCTGTCCCTCACCCTTGTGCCTGCTCTGTGGCAAGGCCACAACCCTGCACCGCAGGGTTACTGCTCAGCCTGGCCCCAGCAGCCAGCCATGATTTATGCCCGACTGCCTGCCTGCCCATCACTCCCCCGGGACACAGCACCAGCCCTGGGCAGGGAAGTAACACCACTCCCTTTTCCCAGGGCTCCAGAGCCGGTTGGCTGGGCCCGGGAGGGAGACCCGGCAGCAGACATGAGTCTGGTTCCTGCATATGGCTGGATTGTGATTAGGCAGGGACAGGGACAGGGACAGGGGGGCACCCTGCAGTGCATGGCTGGCTGCCAAGTTGCAACAGGAGCTGGGAGCAGGTCTGAGAGCTCTACCCAGACTAGGGGCACCAGCTATCCCCATCTGTGGGACAACAGTGGGTTTACAGAGTTGCAGGGCTGCAGCCACACGCCCTCCCTGGTTAGAGCACCCATAGGAGCACCATGGCAGGGAGATGCTTGGGGGAGACAATCCCTGGAATGATGCTCAGCCCAGCCCCGTGTGCTCAGCTACCAGCAGCCCTTGGATGGTGGGCTGAGCACTGCAGCAGGATAGCATCCACCTCCAGCTGCTCCAGGTCTGTGGGGCACTGTTATGGGATAGCTCCCAGCAGCCAGGCAGTGAGGGGAATGGGGACAGCTATTTTGGGCAGCCCAAGGCACCCCAGCTGTCATGCTCCCTGCAGCACAGAGTCTGCGCTGGGGCAGGGACCCGGGTGCTCCCTTTGCAGCATTAGAGGAGGTGCATGTGCTTCCCATGGGGTCCCCAGCACTCCGCTTCTCCCCTGCACCCAGAGGAGAGCCACAACCCAGGGACTAGGCAGCCTGGTGTAGAGCTGACATGGGTGATGCTGAACTTATCCAAGCAGCTCAGTGCCTCCCACCCATCTGCGGCCAGGGCACAGGTAGGAACAAGAGCCTCAGGACCTGCAGCCCAAGTGTGAGCTTCCACAAATGGAGTCCTTGCCTGTGCCCAGGGCTGTCCCCGCTGGCTGCACTTGTCTGTTGTGTGAAACACAAGCCCTGTGCTGTAAGCTGGGCACCACATGTGGCCCTGAGGCAGGCTGTGGGGTGGGCAGTGTGGGTAACCCCTGTGCCTGGCTTCATCCTCCACAGCCACATGCCCTGGGGATGCTGCAGGTTTGCTCATCCATCTCGCTGCTCATACGAGCCAGGGCTTCCCCCGAGCTGGCTGGATCCTCCACGGGGTACTTTTCCTAACTATTAGACATCGGAGTGGAAAATCCCCAGGACCTGTGGCTGCTGGGGGTGCAGCTCCCTGTGGCTGGGAGCAGTGATGCTTGCAGCATTTCCTCCCATCCCCGACGCCACTCGCCTGCCCTGGCACTTGCCCAGGTCTCGGCATTCAGCCGAAGCCCGGAGCCAGAGGGGTGTGAGCTGCCGGTGAAGCCCAGGGCAGAGGCACGGCAGGGCCTGACGGGGGAGCTGAGCCCGGGGCTGAGTGAGGGGCAGCTCTCAGCAGCGAGAGGGGGCTGCCAGGGCAGTATGGCACAGCCACGGGGCGTTACAACATGCCAGATCTTTGCTGGGGAGTGAGGCAGCTCTTGCAAGGTGACTTCAAATCACTGGTAAATCAGGGATAATTTGGGGGACTTTCCAGCATCTCTGATACTGTCACCAGAGCCGTGGGGTGAAGAATGACATGCTGTCATAGATCAGTTCCTCTCTTTGCATGCTGGCTGGCTGTGGAGGACAGTCTGGGGAGAAAAGAAAGATGGGATAGCTGGAAGGGCAAAACACGAGCTGGAGGCTCTTCCTGGGAGCTTTCCCTGCCACATTGTGGGGTCCTTCCTCATCACGCAAGGGCAGCTGTGCCATCCCCAGAATGGACACATTCAGCCTGTATGGGAACTTCTACCCCAATCTCACCCATCCTAATGGCAGAAGGTGTTCCCTGCCTGCCCACTTCTTCTCCATTCTCCAGTGGTGTGGCAGGGAGCTAGGGAACCAGGATGAAGGTCACCCCAGGGAACATGGTCTCTCTATGTCTGGGACTCCTGAAGCAGCCTGGTCCCCTTTGGGTCTGGCCTGCAACCTGGAGAGCTGGGAACCACGTCTGAAAAACTGCTTTATAAGAAAACTGGTTTGTTTTGGTGACGCACCATCAAGCCAAAACCGAACTTTGCCCTCCCCCTGCCTCTCACCCCTGGACAAACACAAGCACTGGGAGTATGATCCAGGGTAGGGAGAGCAGGGAGCTCTGCATGCAGCATCCCACCAACAGGGAGACCTTGGGGCCAGATCCAGATCGGGTGTCACTTGAGGCTCACAGGGATCAGGAAGTGGGTTAGGACACACTGGGGAGGTGCACAGCCAACCCCAGTGCCAGGCACACAGGTTGGGCAGCACAAAATCCCACCGCATTTGGTGCACCCCCAAACTCAAGATCAAGCTCTGGAACACACCAGGGCCCTGAGCACTTGGGGATTGCCATGGCCCTGTACCACAGGCCTGGCACATGGAAAGTCTCCAGAGGTTGCTGCTGCCTCAGCCAGCCTAGCCCTCACTCAGGTGCTGGGAGCTAGCATTTCCTCCCCACCCTTCACCTCTCTGGATCCCTGCCTGTATTTGCCTGCAGTTTCCCAGACAACAGCACCCATGGAGATGGGAGAGGAGAGGCAGTGCTGTGGAGGTGATGATGCCACCCACACAATGACCCATGTCCCCTACAGAGATGCCACAGTCGCCACAAAGTCACTACATCTGCCCGCAGGGGAGGGGAGCCACCAGCCCCATAGATTCGAATGGCACCAGGGAAAGGGTGCTGTGGCATCACCCCCACAACACTGTGGGGTCTTGGGGAACTCTGTGACACCTGCCAGCCTAGAGGAGGAATGGTGAGGAGGGAAGGAGATGGGTGCCCTGAAACAGGGAGTGAGGTATGATTGCTACCCTGTGAGGAGAGATGGCTGAACGGGGCACAAGCATAAGCTGGTGGCTCACACCCATGCCATATCCCTCTGGCACTGCAGCCTTCCCACCCCACAGCCCACATTTGGTCTCTGTGCCCCTACTGTGGCTCTGGGCACCATGAGACTCCAGGGAAGTCCTGTTCAGCACAGAAGGATCATGGCCAAAGCCACAGGTGCACAAACCCCCAGGCTCTGGGAGAGGAGGCGTTTGCACCCAGGTGTGGTGTACTGCAAGGGCACCACAGCATCTTGGAGGCTGCATGGGGGCAGGAGCAGCCCCTCACTGCTGTGGGCTGTGAGGCCCCTCCTTCTGTTTCCCTAAATCAAGACATGAGAGAGCACACAGAGGAAATGGAGAGAAAGGGAGTGAGACCCTGGGGAGGAGGGGTTGAAAGCATGAGTTTCCTCCATGGAAATCCATCCCTTGCGGGTCAAATCTGCAACTTCACTGCTGTTAGCTCCTCTCCAAAGCCCAGACCCTGGAGCAGGGGTGTGGGTTGCAGCCAGGTTCTGGCTCTGACACAGCATGCTGGGTGTAGGATGCTGGATTTAGCATGCTGGTTGTGGGATGTTGGTTTTGGATGCTGGGTGCCGTATTTGGGGTGCAGGGTGGGGTGTGAGGTCACATGCAGCTGGGAGCAAGGATGCTTGTGAGCAACCTGGCTCCTGGTGCAGAGCAGCCATGTGCAGGTAGTGGGAGGGCGTGGGAGGACTTGAGCACCTGCTGGTTTCGCTGCTGCCTGCCCTTTCCTGCTGTGGGTGCCCTGACTCTGGCTTTACCACACTTGCAAAACAAAAGTGTTGGGATGAGTGCACTGAGCACTGTTTCCCGTTCTGCAGTCCAGTTCCCTGACCAGGCTGTGGTGGTAGGGCCTGCAGTAGCTGGCCAGACACCCCTGGGGCAACCCCCTCATGACTTCCCCCACCTCTGCTCCATCCCCTACTGAGGATTTCCTTAACGAGGCAGCAACCCCTAGGGACAACGGGGATCCACAGAGAGACAAGTAATGGATGCTCCTCAAGTTGCCTGGAGCAGCTGGGGGTTCACCCACGGGATGGAGTGCAGGGCAGAGGTGGAGAGGACCCAGGAGCACCCAGTGAGATGTGGGAAGGGCTGTGCTGTCGTTACACTTGGGGTGTTGGACTGTGAGGTGCAAGGTCCCCACTGCACCTCCGCCATGGTCTCCACAGTGTCTCAAGGCTCCCGGAAGCTGGGAGGGTTCCCCGGGCAGGGCAGGGTGCTGGGGAGCAGGCACTCGTCCTGGCAGGCAGGAAGACCAGTGGGAAGGAGAGGGGAGGGAGGGGAGGCCTGGGCGAGGTGCCAGGCAAGGGGCGGCCTCAGGCGCACCCGTCATGCATTACTGGAAACAGCTGGCCTGAGCCACCGGGGCGTGCGCTGGCTGCAACATGCGTGTGCACACATGCACATGGAGGCTTGCACACACATGTAGATGCTCACATGCACGTGTATGCTTGTAAATACAGACACGTACACCTATATGTGCACACACACACCAAAATACATAGGTATACACGTCCCTGCAGGGACAGAGAAGTGTGAGCGCATGGACCCACAAACGTGCAGTAGGCACGTGCACATATGCACATGCACACAACAGTCACACTAACTACACTCATCCTGACCAGAGCCTCTGGTCATTGCCTTGCCCAGTGTGGGCACGTTGTCACAGAGCTGTGCTCTGCCAGTGTGACTGTGCACATGGGGTGTGCATCTTCATCCATGTATGCTTGTCAGTGTGAAAACACGTGTGTGTATGCATACTTGCCCTGTAGGAGCCTGTGTGTGAACGTATGTCCCATATATGTCCACATGTGCCATGTGCCTGTGCAAGCCCTTGGTGTCCACATGCCTGCGGGCTGCATATGCGCTGCAGGTGCCCATGTGTGCCGAGGAGGCCATGTGTGCACACAAGTGTGCCAAGTGCATAGTGTGCCTGTGTGCCCATGTGTGCCCACGTGTGCCATGTGTGCACTGTGCCCCTGCGTGCTCACATGTGTCTGCCTGCCCATGGGTTCAGCCTGCCCGTGTGTGCCCACAGGTGCCCGTGTGTGCCATGTGTACCTGTGTGCCCACACGTATGCCATGCGTACCGTGTGTAGCACGTCTGCCCACGTGTGCGGTGCGGGCCCCCACAGCCGCGGTACCGGCGGTACCCTCGCCCCCCGTGCGGCGCGGGAGCGCGTGCCGGAGAGGGGCGCTGGGGAGCGCGGCGGCGCGGGGGGCGGAGCGCGGCGGCGGGGGCGAGAGGCGGTGCCAGCCCCCACCGACCTCCAAACTTTCATTAACTCGGCTGCACCGGCGGCGGTAGCGGCTCCGGGCCTGGCACGACACCGGCATCGGTCCCGGCAGCGGGCCGGGGGCGGAGGGACGGCGCCCCCGCGGGACCACCCGGCGCGGCGGGAGAGGCCCGGTGGCGGAATGGGCACGGTAAGGGGCGCGCACCTCCGCCGGCACCGGATACCCGGCCCAGTCCGGCCAGCAGCCGCGGGAGCACCCGGGCGAGGACTGGGGAGGTCTGCTGGGGAAGGGACGGGGGCTGCTAGGGGCTCTGGGGCGACGGGGCCGGGACCAGCGGGAGCGGCATCGGGAGCGACACCGGGAGTGGCACCGGGAGCGGCACCGGGAGCGGCCACCCGCCAGGACGGCGGCGGGAGCAGGATGCGGAGCGGTCGCGCATCTGTTGCTCTGGTGGCGCGGTGCTGGCGGAGCGCGGGGGCGCGGCGGGCGGAGCGGGGCCGCCCGCCGCTGCACCCGGGGGATGCGGCGGGGACTGGGGCGGCCCGGTCCGGTGGCGGGGCGGGGGTGCTGGCGGTAATTTTCCACGGGCATGTGCCGGGGCGGGGCGGCGGAGCAACTACCACGTGGCGGCTGATGTAACCGGGGCCCCCCCCGCCTCCGTGCTGCACCGGGCGGCGGGGAAAAGCCGGGCGGCCGGCGCCTCGCGGCGGGCTGTCCGGGCTGCCCGCGGAGCTGCGGCCGGAGCCGCCCCCGGGCGGGGGCAGGGCCCGGCCGGTGCCCGCCTCTCCTGGGTACCGGGGAGCCCCGGCTGCGGTGGGCCCGGCTGATGCTGGCGAATGAAATGGCCTCGCAGGTGGCAGCGGCTGCACCGGCGCCCTGGGCCGCCCGCCGGGCGGGAGGAGACGTGGGGGTTCCGTGTTTTAGCCGGGCATCCATCGCCTTCCCGTGGGTGCTCTCGCCTGCGTTCCACCTCTGCCGAGGTGTGACACCTCAGCCGGGAGCCCCTGTGGGTGCTCAGGTGTCCCCATTTCAAGGTGCCACCCGTCCCATCTCTAGGCACGAGCTGCCAGCCCTGCGGGCTGTCACAGCATGGCACGGCTCTGGGAGAGCTGCCCTGGAGTACCTATGCATTGCATCCCTGTCCCTGCCATCCCCACGGGATGCCACAGCCTCGGGCATCTCTGCATCCATCCCATTGCCTGCTTGGCTGAGCACTCACCTCCTTGCCAGGCTGGGAGCCGAAGCCGGTAGCATCTACGCAGGCACACGGCCTTATCACTGCCTGGCAGACCCCGGGGGGAGTGGCGGTCTGTCCCCTTGGGCACTCTCCCCACCCAGGACACAGGATGAGTCCATGGACTGAATCCAGGGCCGCAGGGCAGGCACCTTTTGGCTTACTGGCAATAGGTGTGCAGTGGGGGGAAGGTCTGGCTGCCAGCCCTGCACCTCCCACCTCTGAGAGGTCCCTGAGGAGTGAAGTTTGTCGTCCTCCCTGCACAGTGATGACATCTTGGTTCCCCTTGGAAATGCAGCCGATCCTGGGGTGGGGTTGGTGGGTGCGACACAGTATCTGCCTGCAGCAGCCTGCCTGTGCTGCAGAGGCTGTGGCTGGGGGGCTCACGGTGCGCCTCCCAGCCTCTTGCGATTTATCTCTGCTGTCCATACTCCCTCTCCATGGCTTCAGAACCTAGTGTCCCTCTGTCAATCGCTCCATACTCACAGTGGCCTGGGTACAGGCCCTGGGGTGCTTGGCTGGTGGTGGGGGACCTTTCATGGGGGTTGCAGCTCCTTTCCCAGCCAGCAAGGACACCGAGTGCTGATGTGGGATCTGCAAACACTGATGCTGTCTCATGGACAAGCAAACTGGTGTTTTGCAAGAGTGGCTGTCCCTCTCAGTGAGGTCAGGCCCCAGTGCTCCCCTGGGGCCTCCAGCAGCCCTAGGCTGGAGCAGGGGTAGGAGCAAGGGTAAGAGCAGGCAGCTAGCTGCCTGTGCCCTGTCCAGCAGCACCTGGTGCTTGGCAGAGCCCAGTGGCTCAGCCCCCCCATGCTGCACGTGCATGCGATGCACCGGGGCAGAAGGCAATCGTTTCCCATCTGTGTCCTGCGCGGCAGCTGAGCCCTGAGCTGGCCCCGCTCAGCGCACAGTCCCGGAGCTGCCGTGTGTTGCAGCCACTTCAGCTCCAGCTCTCACTGGGGGAGAGCTCACGGGGCCCCGCTCCTGCTCACGGCTCCTGACGCCCACCTGCTGGGAGGCCAGAAGCCAGCTGTCCACAAGGTCATCTGTCCACAGCGGGTAAATCTTTAACTGCTTCTTGGGAAACACCTGGGAGCCGCTGCTTCTGTGGGTGCCAGGGGGTTTGGAGACACTGGAGGGGGTGGGAGGCAGCAGGAAGAGATCCTGTTGCCAGCCCACCCAGCCCTGGGCTCCTGTGTCCTACGCCAGCCCCCCTGCCTTATGCCCTGTGGGTAGGTACAGGGGAGCGATGCGCCCGGCACAGCCCCTGTTCCTGGAGGGAGGGGGAGGCCTGGGGTGGGGAGGTGTCCATCCCACCAGTCACATCTCTTGGTGTCTCTCCCCTCTGCCCAGCTTGCTCTAACAGTGGATTGAAGCGCATCGGTGCTGGTGCCACAGCCAGCGTGACGGAGAGCAGGCAGGCGAGCCACCCCGTGGCAGGCAGCCGGCACCAGGGATGGCTGATAAGTGCAGCGAGGGGCTGCTGGTAAGTGCCAGGGTGTGGGGAGTGGGCTGGCATGGGCACCTGCTGCACAGACCTGCAGCACTCTGAGCAGGGAGCAGGACACCAGGGCTGGTGTAAGGCTTGGTGCCCTCCGGGACCTCTGGCCAGGGCTGTGACACCCCAGTGCTCCCCCAGGACCTGTGGCCTCCCATGGGGCAGGCGCTGGCTGCCACTCGCCCTCAGCCTGCTGCCTGCAAGCCTCCCTGGGTGCGGTGTCTCGCTGTGCCTGGAGATGCTATCACCTATCTTGGGGTGCTTTAGCTGGCCTTATCGCCTGTCCCAGCTCTCTGGGTGGGCGGCAGAGGTGGGAAAGCCCCAGACAGGCAGCTTCTCTGTCTGTTCTCAGTAAAGGGTATTGATGCCCCTTTGTGCTGGGTGCCCCTAAAGGGCACGGTGTGGGACTGTTTCCCCTCCACCTCCACTCAGCAGACTCTCCTGGACTGGCCTGCTAGGATGGTGCGTGGGCAGAGCTGGATGTTTCCAGACACTGCTGTGGTGCCTGACCCTCAGTCCTTGCAAGTGGTGTGTTGTGGGGCGCTGTGTGCTGCTCTGGGCTTGCCTGTGTTGGGGAGGGCTGTCATGTCCTGGACGGATGCGGGACGTGCCTGACGCATGTCCTTGGAGGGCGGCGATCGCTCGTGCTGGTGGCAGCTCTGCCATTCAGTGAGCGGTTTGGGAGCCCTGAGCTCAGTTTGCTGTGCCAGGCTGCTGCGCTGCGCCTGGCAGGTGAGCCCAGTCTCGGCTTGACTCTTCCCTTTTTCCCTATGGATAGGAGCTGAATGCTGGGTCTAACACGATTGCCGGGCCCTTCCCTTCCCAGGGGGCTTCCTAAAATAGCTGCTCTCTCCAGCCAGAGGGCCTGGAGCCAGGATTTCCCTGGGAAGCCGAGCGCCAGGGGAGCGGTGTGCCCAGCAGGCGCTTCCAGCCTGCTCGCGTGCACGCGGCTCCGCCACTTGCGTGTCCCAGCATGGCCCCGATGGCTGTGCCTGCAGTGGGCAACTCGGTGCCCATCCTGCCCTCCAGCAGGCAGCGTGGAGGGGTCAGGGCGGCCCTTGGCTGGAAACGGGGTCATATTTTGAGCTTGATCAGGGTTCTGTCATGGGGACATGTTCCTGCACGTGCAAGGTGCTTGCCATGACTCCATGCTGCTGCTGCAACCTTGCCCTGGCTGGAGCAGCCAGCAACACACTGGGGTGAGGGCTGAGCCTGGCACCTGCGGCACGGAGCTAGGCCTGGGAGCACCCACTTTCTCCTGATCAATCTTTAACTCACTTCTTGGAAGTACCTGACCAGCCCACACCAGGGCCAGAGTGTTTTGAGAGGTGGGGGACCATGGGTTCTGGCACATGCTGTGCTAGCCACTCTGGCTCGCAGCCCTCTGCCCTGTTTGTGGGGCTGAGAGGACACCCATGCACGGGGGTGCTGGTGTAAGAGCTGTGAGATGAAGGCAGGTCCCCCTGAGAGCATCTCTGCTCCTGAAGCAGGCCTGGCTGCCTCTCCCTTCCCAGCCTTTAAGGACATTTTGTTTTGTCCTCCTCAGGGTGCTTTGTTCAGGCTCCAGCAGTGCCAGCAGCTCCTGACTCCCAGGGCTGCCTTTCTGGCATAGCTGGGCAGTCTTTGGCCACAGAGTGTCTGCCTCAGGTGGGCTCCTGCCATCGCCCCAGCTCACCCGGGGTAGACACCAGGGCACTGCTCCCACCACCCTGCCTGTCCCAGACACCCCGAGCAGCGTGGTGCTGTCGGCCAGTGGCTGTGGGCAGGGGGGCCAGCGGAGCTGCGGAAGTGGCTCTTGGCTGTGGGAGCCCTTCCCGGAATACCAAGGGGCAGTGATGGGGGGGGTGGCGGGGGATTTTTCTGCCTGAACAGCCTGGAAGAATTGTGTCCGCCCTGGGAGAATGGGGCTGGAGAAAGGCAGCCCTGGCGGAAAGTGCCCGGCTAAGGAATGGTAGCACTTGGGCATATCCTTGGGCATCGTCTCTGCCCTGCGCACCCTGCAGCCCTGCTTGGGGACAGGGTGACAGGGCTGAAAGACCCATGGGCATCCCCACTGTGCCCATTGCCCCTGCCTCTCTAGTTCAGCTCCAGCAGTACTAGCCAGCTGGGGTGGGGACTGGGGTGTCAGGGGAGATGAGGGTCACACTGCAGGCACTTTGTTTCCAGCAGTGTGTCCCCATGGGGCTAACAGTCCCCTCTGCCTGCTGGCTGCTGTGGTCCCGTGGGCTGGTGCAGGGCCTGGCATCCCCAGGATGAAGCAGTGTGTCCTGCTGTGCTCAGGCTGCTGTGGGGGGCATGGGGGACAGTGTTAGAGAGGCAGGATGTCTGATGGTGGCATGCAGGTGGCCTAGGCAAGGTGGTACAGCTAAACTGGCGCATAGAGGGATGCTCTTTGTGGGGGGTCTGGGGCATGGGAGGTCCCTGGCTGTATGTGGGACAGGACTAGAGGTGTGGGGTAGGGTCGCTGGGGCTGGCACAGCATGGGGTGACTCTGGGCTTGTGTATGTCCCAGGGGGGCACAGCTGGGTGCTGCTATCCCATGCACGGGGCATGTCCCGAGTTACCAGGAGGCTGGTGCAGGAGGGGACAGGCACTGGGTGCCAGCGTGCAGGGGGGCCGAGCGCCCACCCTGCACACGTGTGCTGTTCACGTGCGTGCCTGCGGCCACTGCTGCCCAGACCCCAGATGGTTGCCCAAAAGCACCGACCCGTTCCCCCGCCCTCGGTGCACCATCATGCCTCGCTGCTGCCTTGGCTGTCCTCCCTAGCCAGGGCACAAGGCTGGAAGCAGCTGGGGCACCCTGAGCCTGTCTTGGGGGCACCCTATGTTGCCCTTCCATGGGACACAGCACCCCACCAGGGTGCCATACCATACTGGCAAGGGGGCAAGTGGGGCAGCTGCAGGATGCTAGGGTGGCAGGAGAGTCACAGCACAGCCTTGCCAGCCAGATGGTCCCCCGCAGGGCAGTAACCTTGCCAGGATTGTCATGGAGAGACCCCATGATGTTTCCAGTGATATGACGTCAGAGTGAAGTAGCATGGCACCATGCTGAGGATGTGCCAGCAGGACAGGGTTGTCCCTGCACCCCTGTCCCACAGTGGGGCTGTGCCCAGTCCCTGCAGCCTTTGAGTGGCAGGGGTTGGGCTTTGGGGGCCAGGCAGCTGTGTGGGTGACAGGCATGGGGCAGGCACACGTGTGTGGGACTGGGGGTGTTGGACTGTGGGAATGGTGGGCACCGAGGGGACGCAGCCCTCTGTCTGTTCCAAAACACAGGTGTGTGTCCTCTGACCCGACGGGCAGCAGTGCCCACCCAAGCATGCAGGGCTGTAAGCAGCTGGATCCCGCTAATGAGGCCTCATTAAGGAGGATGGGGCTCAGTCTCCTGTGCAGCCTGCCCTGCCCACGCCTGCTGCTGGGGGGGTGCGTCTGACTTGTAGGGGGAGACTGAGGCAGGAGGGTTTCCTGGGGCCTGGGGCGGGCATGGATGGTGCCGGGGTGGGCAGTGTGGTGGGACAGCAGTGCCACGGTGGGGCGGGCGGCGAGGGGCCGAGCCTGGCTGGGAGGCAAGCAGGGAGCGGTGCCAAGCGCCGGAGGCAGCGGGCGGGGGGAGGCGGGTGGCTGCTGCGCCAGAGCCCGAGGTGCCAATGAAGCCAGGGACACGCCGAGCTGGCCAGCCTGGCCCCCCGGATAGCAGACGTGGGCAGCCGGGTCCCCCCAGGCCCCATCAACAGGTCAGTGGGGAGGTGAGAGCAGGGTTTAGGGGGCAGAGCGGGGTCCAGGCTAGATGGCAGTTGTGCCAGCACCATCCCCCACCGCCATCGCCACATCACCATGACTCTCCAAGCCCCCTTTTTGCTGGTTTGGTGTTGCTGGCTCTGGGACTGAGACAGTTGCAGCTCTTCACTGTGGGATGCTGGGGTGGTACCCCAAAATCCACAGCCAGGGATGTGGGGTGCCCTGGGGAGGGAGGGCACAGGACAGCACCGAGCTCCTCCACAGCTTCAGCTGTGTCAGGAGCTAGAAGAGATTGCCTGACAGTTGAGTGTTTGTTAACTCTGGAACTTATTCATTGCAAGAGGGGTGTACAGCACTCCTTTGCCTTGCTCAATGCTGGAAGGGCAGAGTCTAGCTAAGACCCACGTCCCCCTTCTGCCCTCTCCATTTCACAGGCATCTGCAAGCAATATCAAAGTGTGCTGCCGCCCCCCACGGCACCCCCAGGCTGGGCTGGTGCTGCTGTAGGCATCTGGCAGAGTGTGCTCAGGGCTGTCAGTGGGGCTGGGCAGCCATTTGTGGTGGTCAGGGCTGTGTAGCTCTGCAGGGGATCCTGCAATTTGGACATGCCTGTCAGCATTGCATCACCCTGGTGCTGGGAGTGCCCCATTGCCTGTGCCCATCCTGGCACTTAAGGCTGATGCTGCCACTGCCCAGGCTGTGCCAGGTGCCCTTGCTCCCATGCTTTTCCTCTGCCACATCAGAACAGGGGGTAATGTGGGGCTGGGCACCACAGAGATGTGCTGGTGGGGCCTGGCAGAGGCAGGAGGGGCAATCTGGGAGGGCACAGCAGCCTCTGGCACAGGGCTGATACTTCTGGGTTCATCACCCCATGTAGCAGGGGCAGGGAGTGGAGGGGCTGGTTACAGGGGCACCCCCCCCCCCTTTACCCCCCCTCCCCAACAGAACCCAGGAGCTGTGGCTAGGTAGTGAAGGCACCTGGGACACCTTTCTCCAAGTCAGTCCATCCCTAGAGACTCCTTTCCGATTCACCTCATCCCTCTACCCCACAGACCCCACCCCAGGCTGGGGTTCCCATACTCTAGGCATTCTGCACCCCACTTCCCTGTCCTGGAAGAGTTGCTGCTTTGGTAAACTATGTAATTAGCATCCATTTATGCCTTCTGGCAGCCCCTGCCTCACCTGGCCTTGACTGTCTCACCATTGCCATGAAGAAGATCAATGACATCAGGGGCTGACTGGTACCCTGCACTGGCATCTCAGAAGCAGCCCTGGCACCCCATTAGGAAGCTGGGGAAGGAATTGGGGGTTATCACTGATTCAGGGTGGCTAGATAAGGCTGATGTCTCTCAGAGTGCTTTTGCTGGGCTGAAATATCTCTGTGCGGGCAGTTTGAGTGGGGAAAAATGGGGGAACCAAGCTGGAGATGCCTCCCATTGGGATATCGCCTCCCAACATCACCCACATCACTGCCATGAGCTTCCCAGCCATAAATCAGAGCCCCTTTGGGAAGTGGGGGGCATCCGGGCACCCCAGCCAAGCTGTCATTGTGTGAGGGGATGCTGCTTAGCATGAGAAAGGCTCTGGTGCCAGGCAGTGTGATGGATGATGCCTGTTCTGCTGGGCTGGGGAAGCTTTGGCCGTGTGGAAGGGGTCCCTGGGGAAGGGGGAAGAAGGATACCCTGAGCACCCCGAATGTCCCCTTAGGGATGTCTGGTCCCCTTCCTCCTCACTGATGTTTTCACCCAAGCCAGGCATCTTTTGAAGCTGCATGAGAGCACATGCATGGAAAATTTGGGGTGTGGGAGCAGGACCTCCCCTCTCCCCATACAGAAGCTGTATCCTTGCTGGGTGGGGTAGCTCCCTCTTTGCAGCATAATTCTGTCCCAGTCCCACAGTGGGGATATGGGGGGGATCCCCACCTTCCTTGACACCAGGGTTCTCTGTGTCCCTGCCCCTCACCTTTTACTGTGTGGGGTTGGAAGGATGGTTAATGAGTGTAAAGGACGGGGTGACCTTCCCAGATTTTGGAAGAGTGGTGGGTGGTAGCAAGCCAGTGGGTGAGCATGCAAGTGTTTGTGCCCGTGTGCATGCTTGTGCACGCATGGGCACACATGTGGCTGCCCCCTTACTGGGGACAAGCATGCCAAAGCCCTGTGCTGCAGGAAGGGCGGGGGGCAGCAGAGGCCTGGCATTCTCGTTGCACTAGTGGCAGGCAGCTCAAAGTTGGGGTGCCCCACTGAACATGGGGGTAAAGCTGTACTGGAGTCACCCAAGCAGAGGGGTGGCCTTCTAGCTTTGGGAAAGGAATGAGATGCCCTTTTCACACCAGGGCTCCAGGCTGAGGTGGAGCTATGCAGTGTTGTCCCCCCCTCCCCAAGAACCTTTGCCAAGGGGTTTGGAGCACTGCCCCTCTCCTGCTGGCTGTGCTGCTCATTAGGAGCCTTGTTAGTGTGAGCAGCTTAATCAGAGGCTTCTCGATCGGATCAGCCTGCTCAACCAGGCAGTGTGCCCCAGCGTGGGGACAGTGCCAGACTCTTGTCTCCCCCCCGTGGACCCCTTAGCCTTGCTCCCATTCAGCACCTCACAAAAGGAGCCTCCCCCTGGGGGGGCTCCCTCAGCACCCAGGGCTGCTGTGAGCTCCTTTTGACGGAGCCCCTGCCCACGGGCTCTGGCATGGGCAACCCAGTGCCCTGGCTGGGCACTGCCGGTGTATCACCCCTATAGCCTAACCCAGAGCACCCACTGGTCCCCCCCATCCCTTCTCTGCCCCGGCAGCCCCCCCGCAGCCCCCGGCGCGTGCGGGCCCCGCTTGCAGCAGATGGCTTTGTTTGGCAGCGCGGTGCCGGAGTCGCCGGGCATCACGTCCCGGCTGTGCCGGCCCTAATCGAATGATACGGTTAGGTGCACCGCGCCTGCTGCCCGCGCCCCGCCGGCGTGAGCAGATCTGAAGCGACGGCTCCCATTTGTGGCCCACTCGCTGCCGGCATCAGCCATCTTATGGGGGGTACGTGGGGGGGGAGTTGTGCAGCAGCGGGGGGAGCAGTGTGAGCATGGGGGTGTCTGTGGTGAGCAGACTGGTATTGCAGAGCTCTGGTGTCCTCCTATGGCTGCTGGCACATAGGGTCATTCATGGGTGCTGCGAAGTCATGGACTGACCAGCACCTTAGCATCCGATGCACCCTGGACCTGACCTTGGGTAGGGAAAGGAGGGCTTGAGGTGCCCACAGCACCCCCAAAATGCCATCTGCTTCTCAGCCCAACCTACCAGAGCTCAGCAGCATCCAGGCGGGACATTAGTACAAGCCTGGGGCCATGCTGGGATGGAGCCATGGGGTGATGGGTACCATCTCCACCGAGGGTGATGGGCACTCATCCCAGTTGTTGTTGTCCCCGGTGTGAACTGGCATTGTGTGGCAGCTTGCACAAAGCACCCTTTCTTGCCCCCATCTGCCCCTACTCCACCCAGGTCCCCTGTTGTGCGGGATACTGGGCCCTGGTGCTGTCCCTGGGGGGACCCACCTGCACGGGATGCCCCCATGCTGCACCAAGCACGGTGCCCTCACAGGGTACTGAGCCAGCAGCAGGACCCTGGCTGCAGCAGGGTCCTTTTCTTGGGGGGCAGTACCCACCCCTCATCTGCTCTAATCACTGCATCCCACTCTCCATTGAGAGGAGGGTCTGTGCTTCACCTGGGGGGTCCCACTATTCGCCCCCGGCTGTGGGCAGTGGCCACCCAGCGGGGCCTCTTTGCCGGGCACAGGGAAGGGAGGGGTGCGGGAACAGAGGCCCCTTTGTGCTCCAGCGCCTGGACCTGCTTTGTATGAGTTGCAGGCTCTTCCTTCGCTGCAGCCTGGCTCCGGGCAGAGCTATTCACTGGGGAGGGGTGCAGGAGGGGGGGGGCATCACCGCTGCCCTCCCCCCTCCTTGGCACTGCCTGTGTGTGGTGGAGGGGTAGGGGTAGCATGGGGGAGGGATGGGGCAGGATGCAGGGGACCACCCAGCCCCACTCAGTGGCTGTCACCCCTCCAGTGGGGCTGGCAGGAGGGTCCCTGGTTGACACACCCCATGGCATCTCTCCGCAGAACGGCGCCGTGCCCGGGGAGCAGGGCAAGCAGGACAAGAGCATCAAGCGTGGCAACTGGGGCAACCAGATCGAGTTCGTGCTAACCAGCGTGGGCTACGCTGTGGGGCTGGGCAACGTCTGGCGCTTCCCGTACCTCTGCTACCGCAATGGGGGAGGTGGGTGTCGCAGAGTGGGGTGCCCCAGCGCAGGGGCATACACCCCAGCCCTGCATAGTGCTTGCCAGCCCCAGGCTTGCCGGGGTGATGCAGGGCATGGGGGCACAGCCGTGCCCATGGTTGCTGCTCACTCTCACTCTCTGGTTCTTTTGTGCCCATCAGGTGCCTTCATGTTCCCATACTTCATCATGCTGGTGTTCTGCGGCATCCCCCTCTTCTTCATGGAGCTTTCCTTCGGGCAGTTTGCTAGCCAGGGCTGCCTTGGTGTCTGGAGGGTCAGCCCCATGTTCAAAGGTAAGGGGCTGCCTGTCCCCACCAGCACACACTTGGCACAGGGCACCCTCCAGCACAGCCCCCAGCATGTGGTTACACCCTGTGTGTCCCCTGCACACACACCTCTGGCACGCTGCCCAGCCCCACAGCTGGGCACCTTGCACAGCCCTGCACACCTTGCACACCCACACCTTGTAAACACACCACTGCCTGTGTTGCGGGGATCCCCTGTGCACACCCCCACCCCACAGTGGGCTGTACTGCCCTGCATACACAGCCTACCCAGCATCTCCGCAGGCATCACACACGTCCCTGCACGCACGACTCATCCCCTCTGCGCACCCCAGCCCTGCACTGGCATCCACTGCAGGCATTACACACGCATCCCTGCATGCGCTGCACGTGTCCCCAGCATGTCACCCATGCAGAGGCCGCTCACGTCCCCTGAACACGCTCCAGGTGGCTGCAGCCTCTCCAGCTGTGGCACACTCCTGCAGTCCTCTCCCTGCCCCATGGGCAGTGTGAGCTGTGCCCACACGGTGGGTGCTGGCTGTGCTCAGAGCTTGCCTTGCCATGACTGGAGCTGGCTCCAGATGCATCTCCTGGTACCCCAGCATGCTCTTGTGTGCCAGGGCACATGCCTACACAGTGCCAGCTGGGTGACACACCCACACATCCCATCTGAGTGCAGGCAGCCTGTGCGCATGGTCTGCACTGTGGCATGCTCAGCCTGGATGCATGACCCCATGCTTCTGTGGCCTGTCACCTTCCACTAGGTAACTGCAGCCTGAAAGTCACCTGGCTGTGCAAGGAGAAACCCCCACTCAGGGGTTCTCCAAGTAGATCTCCAGACCCTAAGGGTTTGCCTTGCAGACCATGCGTGTGCTATGCACCCTATGTGTGTTGCCATGCTTCCCAGGGGACCCTCAGCTCCCCATCCCAGTGCCACAGCTGGGTGCCAAGCAGCTGCATGGCTGGTGACATCACCGCATGCTGCCCACCCCCTCATGCCACAGCCCCCCGTGCTGCACACCGAACCCGCGCCGTGCCGCTCACCCCTCCCTGGTGCTGTTCCCAGGCGTGGGCTACGGGATGATGGTGGTGTCCACGTACATCGGGATCTACTACAACGTGGTGATCTGTATTGCCTTCTACTACTTCTTTGTGTCCATGACGCCCGTGCTGCCCTGGACATACTGCAGCAACCCCTGGAACACACGCGACTGCGCAGGGGTGCTGGATGGGAACCTCTCCAGCCACACTGCCCTCAACCTCACCCACCTCCTCAACTCCACCCAGAAGCGCACCAGCCCCAGCGAAGAGTACTGGAGGTACCAGGGATGGGAATGAATATGAGGGTACAGGGGAGGCAGTGTTGACAGAGTCCCACTGACACTGGCTGTCCCCTGCTCTGCACAGGAGGTACGTGCTGGACCTGTCGGATGACATTGGGAACCTGGGTGAGGTGCGGCTGCCCCTCCTGGGCTGCCTTGGTGTCTCCTGGGTTGTCGTCTTCCTCTGCCTCATCAAGGGTGTCAAATCCTCAGGGAAGGTACTCATGTGATCCCTCTCTGGGCCTCGCCCTCCCTGCCTGCACATGTCCCCTCTAGGCATAGCCCCTCCTCTATTAGGAAGGTTCCTCCCGTTGTAGATGTAGTCCCACCGGCATGCCCCGCCCACTCTCGAAATGGTCACACCCCTTGTGACCTGGCCACACCCCTTTTGGACATAGCTCTTCTCATGTGGCCATGGCCCCACCTTCCCTGACCATAGCCTCTCCCCCTTAACCGTATAATCTCCTCCTGGTCTGATGCTCTATACCCTAGACCATAATGCCTGCCCGTGGTCCATAGCCCCTCCCTCAGGCCACACCCCTTGTCACTGGCCCTGCCCTGCTGAGGTGCAACCCCACAGGTGGTGTACTTCACGGCCACCTTCCCCTATGTGGTGCTCACCATCCTCTTCGTGCGCGGCATCACGCTGGAGGGGGCCATCACCGGCATCATGTACTACCTGACGCCCCAGTGGGACAAGATCCTCAACGCCAAGGTGAGCAGGAACAAGGGGTGGCAGTTGGGTGGCTGTGGAGGGAGCAGGGCTGGAGGACACAGCACTGACTGCCTCACCACTGCAGGTATGGGGTGATGCAGCCTCACAGATCTTCTATTCGCTGGGCTGTGCCTGGGGCGGACTCATCACCATGGCCTCCTACAACAAGTTCCACAACAACTGCTACCGGTGAGTGCCCAGCCATGGTCTCCCAGCCTCCCTGCTGTCCTGAGGGGCTCCCTCCACCAACCCTGACCACTCCCACCACAGGGACAGCATCATCATCAGCATCACCAACTGCGCCACCAGTGTGTACGCCGGGTTTGTTATCTTCTCCATCCTGGGCTTCATGGCCAACCATTTGGGTGTGGACGTCTCCAAGGTGGCTGACCATGGCCCCGGCCTGGCCTTTGTTGCCTACCCTGAGGCCCTCACTCTGCTCCCTATCTCTCCCCTCTGGTCCATCCTCTTCTTCTTCATGCTTATCCTCCTGGGGCTAGGCACACAGGTAGGGCATTGTGGAACGGTGTGGTGGGGTGACCATGTTGGGGTAGGGTGGCATGGTGGGGCCTAGGTGTGACATGGTGCCTCTTCCACCCCATGTGCAGTTTTGCCTGCTGGAGACGCTGGTCACGGCTATCGTGGATGAGGTGGGCAACGAATGGATCATCCGCAGGAAGACTTTTGTGACGCTGGGGGTGGCCGTGGTGGGCTTCCTGCTGGGTGTCCCACTTACCACACAGGTAGGTGACCATGGGACTGTGGTGATAGGGTGCGTGTGTTGATGCCATGGTGAACTTGCTGCACTGACACCATCAGCCATGTGCACATTGTTGCCATGACCACCTGATGGTGGTGGTGACATCCAGGGCCTGGTGTTGCCATGCCAACACTGGCAGTGGCATCCAGACTAAATGTTGCCATGCCAGCCCTGGCACTGGGTGTTGCCATGCTGGCCATGGTGGTGGTATCTGGGCTGTTGGTTGTCGTTACCATGTCAATGGCAGCACCACCATGGCAGCCTTGACAACTGGTCCCTCTCACAGGCGGGCATCTACTGGCTCTTGCTGATGGACAACTATGCCGCCAGCTTCTCCCTGGTTGTCATCTCCTGCATCATGTGTGTGGCCATCATGTACGTTTATGGTAGGTACAACCACCTGCAGCCAATTAGCCAGCAGGACTTCCCCAGCCAACCAATGGGGAAGGGGGTGGGCTAACTTCTAGCCAATTGGTGGTTTGCTGTGTGCTAACTGGCAAGCCCATTGGCCAATTGGGGCAGCATGACCTGAAAAGCCTGGTGGGTCCCCCCACCCAGGGTCTAGAGCTGGTGCTGGGCAGGGGTAGGAGGGGTCTGAGGGTCCCACTGGAGCCCCAGCACAGCACATTGTGACTCATGGCCACTTGTTCCCCCAGGATACCGCAACTACTTCAAGGACATTGAGATGATGCTGGGCTTCCCACCTCCACTCTTCTTCCAGATCTGCTGGCGCTTCATCTCTCCTGCCATCATCTTTGTGAGCATTGTGACCATTGGGCTACGGGAGGAGGGGGCAAGAAGCCCACCCAGACACATTACTCACCTGCCCTGGGGAGGAGGGTGCTGGGCTGCAGGAGGGCAGCAGGGGCAAGTCAGAGCAGGGGGACTGGGGAGGCACAGAGCAGGTTGCCTGTTCCCAACTGGCTGATCCTGCCTGTACCTCCCCAGTTCATCCTGGTCTTCACAGTGATCCAGTACCGGCCCATCTCCTACAACGACTATGTCTACCCCACTTGGGCCATCAGCATCGGCTTCCTCATGGCACTCTCCTCAGTCATCTGCATCCCCATCTACGCTATCTACAAAGTGTGCCGCTCCGAGGGAGACACCCTGCTGGAGGTGGGTGGCCAGGATCTAGACCCCCTTGCCCATGTCCCACCTGGGACTGCCTGGAAGGCTGTCCCTTACTCCACTGGAACTGGTGATACTCACTGGGAGCTCTGTCCAGACATGGTCCGTGGGGCACCCCCTCTCCAGGCACCCCTGGCAGGCTGAGGAACACTGGTGGAGGGGAGTGTGGTGGGTGCTAACCCTGTCCCCATCATCTCCCTCTCTCTCCAGCGCTTGAAAAATGCTACCAAGGCAAGCAAGGACTGGGGCCCAGCGCTGGCAGAGCACCGCAGCGGGCGCTACGCCCCGGTGTTCAGCCCCTCCACCGAGTCCCACCTGGAGGTGCAGCCCCTGCAGCCGGAGAAGGGCCGGAGCGAGGCAGCGGCTGCCTCCCCCGTGCAGGGCAGCAATGGCTCAGCCCACAGCCAGGACTCCAGACTGTGACCCCCCGCCAACCCCGCACCCCCTCTAACCCCTCCCGCGCGGTGACACTTCTTGAACCTTCCGCTGGCGGAGCCTGGCTCCGGGCTGCACCGGACTGCGGGGGGCTCTCAGCGCCCATTCCCGAGACCCCCACACCTCCTTGCCGGTTAACCACCCCTCCCTGCCCCCTTCCCCCACCCCCCGTGGCGTTCGTTAACCCTTGTGTTTACGGTAACCTTTGTGCACAACGCTGGGACAAGAGAGGAGGGGGCACAGCCCTGGGAGGGCTCGGAGCCAGAGGCACTTTGCAGGGGCCCTGCCCCAGGGGGATGTACAGGATGGGGGGGAGCAGGATGCCCCCCAGCTCCCGGGCCCCCAGCAGCCAGGCACCCTGCCCCACTGTGGGGAACCCTCCTGGCCTACCAATAGGCAGGGCATGGGGTGGGAGCAGAGGTGGGTATGCTGGGACCACCAATGGCTGCCCCAAGCTGTGCGTGCACAGGGCTGTGATGGTGGGGGTTGCCACTGCAGGGGCCCCCAGCCCAGGCAGCCACCTGCTGTGGCTCAGAGCCTGCAGGTTCCCACGGGTGGCCATTGCGCAAGGATGGTGCCAAGCACCCGGCTAGCACAAGGAGACAGGGGCAAGCACACTGCCATGGGCAGTGGGATCTCATGGCATAATACACAAGCACTTAGAGCACACGTGTGCATACGTGTGTATCCCTTGCAGACACGGTACGGGCACGTATGTGGTCATGCACATACATACAGTACCCTGGGGCTGTGCAGGCAGTGAGCTGGTATGTACCTCCCTATTCCCCTGTGCACCCCTCCACCCTGTGGCCCCACTGGGGGCCTGTGGTTGCCCACACAGGTGGCCAGACTGCCCGCAAAGTGGGCACAGCCCCAGCACTGCTGCCTACTCCATGGCAAGGCAGGAAGCTGGGGAGCACTTAAGCCTGGCAGAGGGGTGAAGGGGTAGGGCTGGAGTCCAGCTCACCCCAGCAGGGGCAGAGGGGACCTTCCATGGTGCTAAGGGGGAGCAGGATGCACCACCCCTCCCCCCCCCGCCCCCAGCTGCTGCTAGCAAGAGGTATCAGTGGAGGCGAGGGGGGGCTGCACCAGCCTATTTGCTCCAAACCATGTGGGGACACTTGGTCCCCAACTAGTATTAGTGGAGCAGGATGCACTGGCAAAGACCAAGCAGTTTAAAATTTGTCTTCCAGCTCCAGCCAAAGGGCTCGGAGCTCTCGGTTCGGGGTGGATGGGGTGGGAAGGGCCCACTGCTCCCCTCCCAGCCAGCACCCTGTGCCCCCTCTCTGTGCTGCAGCTCTGAAGCTGGCACAGGGCCATGGCACAGCTTGGCATGGCAGTGGGAGGTGGTGGGCAGCGGGTGCTGAGCCCTGGCAGGACGTTCCAGCTCCCCTGGCCCTGTCCCAAGCCCCCCGCCATGCTGTGGCGAGGGGTGCAGGTTCCTGCATGGTGCCCGTGCCCTGCCCCACGTTTCACGCCGCTACTCTTCACCTCTAATCGTTAGCAATAACGCGCACGTCCCTGGGCAGCGCTGCCTGTGCCAGTGTCTCTCCCAGTGTAGAGTTCTAAAGTATCATAGATTTTAATGAGATTTATATTCCTGAGGCTGTGTCTTGCTGTGCCCTTCTTTGGGGACCCTGGGGGGGGCAGGTGGGGTTGGAGACTAGAGGGAACTATGTCCCATGGGAGCAGCCCCCTTGCCCTGTTCGGACCTACAGAACCAGATGGAGCTAAGGCAGACAATGGGGAGAAGGGCTTCTTACTGTGGGAGAGCACTGTCCCCAAGGGGAGGGTGGGCAGCAAATGTCCATGGCAGCGAGGGCAGCTGGGTTTGCTCCACTCATGCCTTGGGCACCTTGCCCTAGTTGGAGCTGGGCATCTTACAGGGCAAGACCCCCCAGGGCTGAGCAAGCTCTGAGGGAGGGCAGGGCAGGGCAGGAGGGGCTCTGCCTCCCAACCCCCAGCTGGAGGTGGCAGGCAGGGCTGTCTCTCCCCACATCCCAATGGATGCTGAAACTGCCCCATCTCATGGTTATTTCCACCACCCCCCCAAGCCTGGCTCCACAGAACCTGCAAACTTTTGAAACTTTTATTAAATACAAAAACCCCGGTCTCTATGACCGAACGCTGCATTCAACGTACGCTCAAAAAAAAGGGTCAGACATTCAAATGTACAAAAGTCTCCAGTGCCCCCTCCAAGTCCCAGCGTGCTGCCCTGCTCCTAACCCCACTGCTCCCAGCCCCTGGCAGGGTGTGGGGGGTTGCTGGGGCTCTCAGTCCCATGGAGGGGCACAGGGCACCTGCCCTGCATGGCCCTGGCCTCTCCTGCCTGCAGCCCTCCTGCCCCAGGCCTGGAGGAGGGGGAGCCAGAGAAGGGGGAGACCCCAGTAGCTCCCACACTGTCTGTTGGGCACCCACTGTTGGAGGAACCCACGGGACAGCCCCCACTAAGAGGGGCTGGGGGTGTTCAAATGAGCCCTGTCCCTGCCAAAGAGGGGAAAGCAGGTGAGGGCAGGCGTGGGCAGAGACTGCACACACACACACAGAATCTGCCTTTGGGGAGGTGGGGATGGGATACGGCCACCACCCCCCAGCCCTGGGGAAACTGAGGCACAGTGAGGGGGCATTTGCTAACTGGAGGTCTCTGTTTGGCAGAGCTGAGATGGGCCCGGCTCTAAGCACCAGACTAAAGCAGAGGAAGACAGCGAGCCACATCTGCGTGCCCAGCAGTGCCCAGCTGGGGTGGCACTGTCCTTCCTGCTTGGGGGGGGGGCCAGGCTGCTTCCGCCCCCAGCAGGGCAGCAGTGGCTCCAGTGCTGGCAAAGGGGGAAGCCTGCACCCCACTTCTCACAGCACTGGTGAGGACCCCCCCAGCTCTCCCAGAGCAGTGGGATCTCACTCTACCCACTCGGGATGGGGGCAGGAGCTGGCGTGGGCAGAGGGCTCCAGGCCAGGGCTGGGGCAGGGCTCCATCTGTGCCGGAACCCACACGTGAGGCAGCCGGGCTTGTCCGCCAACACACCAAGTATGGGGCAGGGGTCCTGCAAACACACTCGTGGGGACAGGGGAGAACAGAGAAATCCTGGGGACCAAAGAGTGGGCTGAGAGGTGGCTGTCTCTGGAAGGCAGCAGAGTAGGCAGAAAACATCCCCCTGTCCAGTCCTGGCTTTCGAGTTGGGGCAAAACCTGCCATGCCCAGTCAGCCTGGGCACAGAGCCACAGGGCCAGCACTAGCCCCGGGCCAGGCGTGGTGGTGGCCTGCCAATCTCCACTGTGATGTTCGTGTACATGGGTTGGCGTGACACCTCCACCAGCCGGTACTGTAGCGAGCTGATCCCATCCCGCTTCATCGTCATTTTGGTGTTCTGGATCTTGGTGAATCTGGTGGAAATGGGAGTGGGATGAGGCGGGGAGAGCCAGGGCATTTGCCACGGTGCTGGACCTCCCATGGGCATGAGGAGAGCAGGAGATTCACCAGCCAGAGGTCACCCAGCAATTGCTCAGTGCCCCGTCTGCCCCAGCCCCTGCAGCTCACTCACCTCTGCGGGTTGGGCTCATTGTGTTTGTCACGTTCATGCTTGATCATGCGGTACCTCCCAATGCGGATGTCGGGCCTCGACACCTTCATGCCATTCAGGGAGATTCTGGAGGCCAGGAGCAGGAAGGAATCAGCGTACAGGCAGTATCCCCCAGCCCAGAGACCTCTGGGCTCAGCCCTTGGCTCAAATAAACCCACTCCAGCTTAAACAGGGCTGTGCCGAGCCAAGCAGAGTTAAACCCGGACCACAGCTGGGCCAGCGCCATGGCCGAGGCAGCTGTGCGCCTCACAGCAGAGGGTGCCCAAAGCACCACAACAACCTGGTGACCTCCAGCTCAGCGGCTGGCAGCTACAGTCAGCCTGTGCTGTTGACTTTTTCCAAATGCCAGTGCCCAGCCCTTCCCTTGCAGCCCTCACCACACATTAAAGGCTGCCTGAAGCTCTCAGAGAGCTCCACACCCTGCTTGCTCCCTGTCCTGAACACACCTTGGATGGAAACCATGACTGTGCCACCTGTGCCCATGACACATGCATGGGCAGTTTCACTCACCCGGCCATTTCAGGCCCATCGTGCACCATCAGCCACAGACAGGTCCCCCAGGCAGTGCCACAGGCAATCCCCACAGGAGATGAGGCAGCAGCCGTCTGGCTCCAGCACCCAAGGCAGGGTGTGGATGGGGGATGCAGCTTCGGCTTCAGCTCTGCACGCAGCTGTGCTGCAGCCTACCGGCTGCCGGCTGAAATGCCTACTGGGCTGCTGCACAGCTGACACGGAGACACTTCCAAGTTTTGCCTCCCAGCCCTGGATGCTTCCAAGTTTAGCCTCCCAGCCCTGGCCTGGAGTGGAGCCAGCAGGCGCACCGCCCCGCTGGCTCAGCTCACACCGCGGTGGGAAGGGGTTCAACCAGGGGGTTCAGCCACAAGGAAGGCATAACGTAACACATTGGCCCCATAACACATTGGGAGGGGCCTGTTCAATCCGTGAGGATCACCAGCCCTCAAGCTGGAGAGTAATTACATCCCTCCCTGCCATGAGGCATAACCCCTGCATGTCCCCTGCAAAACTGGGAGCCCCAGAGCAGGTGAGGGTGCCAGGTCAGTGCTCACTGGGGAGCCTCCAGCGCATCCCCAACCAGCCGGCACTGGCGAGGGGTTGGCACCTACCGGTTAAAGATGTCATCATCCTCTCCTCCCCAGCCCCAGTACTCATTGGGAAAGCCATTGATCTTCAGGAACTGGGACTTGCTCAGACCAGAGACACCGCCAAAATAGCCAGAGTAAGGTAGCCTGCAGAATGACAGCAAACAGCTCAGCCTACGGACGGGCAGAAGTGTGGGACAATCCCCTGGGGACCCTGAGGAACAAGTACCAGCCTTCTCCTGTGTCACCCTCCCACCCAGGACTCTGTGCCCTCTCCCACACAACATCCACAATTTGAGCCAGCAACCCCATGCTTTCCCTGGGCTATCACCAAGGTTGGTGGACCCAGCATCACTGCAGCCCTACCTCGGGAAACATCCCAGCCCCACAGAGCACCCACCTGAACCCAAACTTGTCCATGCCAACAGCAAAGTGCCGTGGCTGCTCGTAGCAGCGATAGAGGTTGCGGTCGTCCATGGGGATGAGGTCCACGTCGCTGAAGATGAAGCAGTCATACTCCTCATCATCCTTGAGGGCCTCCAGGAACCCCACGTTGAGCAGCTTGGCCCGGTTGAAGGTGTCCTCACCGAACTGTGAGGCAGAGATCAGTGATGCCTGCCTGCCCACACCCACCCCACCAGCCTCTTGCCCCCGTTCCCCTCACCTGGTTGATGATGTAGATGCCGTAAGCCACCTTCTGCCGGCGCAGGATGGGGTGCAGGTAGTGCAGCCAGTACTTCAGGTGGTGTTCGCGGTGCCGGAAGGGGATGAGGATGGCCACCTTCTGCCGGGACAAGCAGTCCGGGGGGGTGTACTTCCCACCCAAGCGCACGTCAGGGTTCTCCCGCTGCACCCGCTCCATGCTCATGGGAGAGCTGAACTCAATGAGCAGGCGCCCAACTGCAAGAGGGAGAGCAGTGTGATGCCCACAGGACAGGACACAGTTTGGGTCATGGTTGCCTGCTGCTCCCAGCCAAGCCAGCAGAGCAAACAGTGATGGGAATCTGCAAGGGGGGCTGGCATTGCCAAGGGCAGAGGACACCCAAAACCTGCAGGAGCAGAGAGACTAGGCAAGCTGCTAACAAAACCTGGAGAAACCAGATGTCCTGGTACCAGCTCCAGGCTTGGGTTTCTCCACTACTCCAGCCCCGAGTCTGCTGGGAAGCCGCGTCCAGGGCCCAGGGGACAGGGACGCCACCCACAGGCACCCACCCCAGCCCCATGCTCAGAGCCAGAGCTCAACTCCCCCCACTCTCACCCCACACATCTCACCTAAGCCGGGAGGCGTATCCTGGCAGGGCTGCAAGGGCTTTTCGGTGGCAGAGTGGTTGGTGCTGGGCTTGGTGCTGGGGGACAGGGCCTCAGCGCCGGCCGGCCCGTAGCTGGGGACGGTGCCATTGGGGCGGGAGGAGTTGGAGAAGGGGTGGGCACGCGAGGCGTTCCTGGCATTGAAGCGGCTGAAGAAGTCCAGGTGCTGCGCATAGACGTCGAAGTAGAGGATCATGATGATGACAAAGTGGAGCAGGCAGAGCAGCAGCACAGCCTTGCAAATCCTTTCCAGGGTCACCCCCAAGAGCAGCCTGGTCATCTTCTGGGCATGGGCAGGCAGACATGTGCGCTCAGCGGGGCAGGGGGGCGGCTCCAGCCACGGTCCCAATCCTACAGAGACACCCCACACTCAGGACACCACCAACCTTAGCCCTCAACCCCAGCCCAAATGACTCCAGGGCAGCAGGAGCAGTGCAAGCCTGATGAGGAGGCAATGGGCTCGCAGGTTGGTATGCCAGAGAGTGCCCTGTGGGAATGCTGTGCTTGGATCCCTGCTCTGAAGGCACAGACATGAAGACACAATAGGTCCCCAGCCCAATACAGCAAATCTCCTTTCCTCTTTCTAAGGCTGAGACCAGGCCAGACCCACTCCCTGTCCCTGTCACACTCCCAACAAGGGACAGGGATACCACTACAGGTGCCACAAAGAACCTCTGTGGAAGCTGGGTCCTTGGAAAAGGTCATGCTCACTAAACCCAGTCAGCTGGGGTGTCCCAAGGGCACTGTGGGTGCCCTGACCAGCCACCCATTTCTGACACACCCGATTTCCCTGCTCCCTGCCCCAACCCTCCTGGCAATGCTGCACCCCAGCAGCAGCACAGAAGCAAGGCCAGCAGCGAGTGCCGTGCTGGTCGGGGGCCCCTCCTCCGGGTGCCCAGCAGGGCAAGCAGCTGTGCAGCAGACACCAAACCTAGTGGGACGTCCCAGCCCCCAAGGCAGGCTCCTTGCTGTGTCCAGGGGGGTCCAGCTTACAGCCAGCAGCATGGGTCCTCTCCTCTCCTGCTGTTGGTGGCGAGTCCCCCCTGGGACGCTGGGAGCTGCTGGGAGCCAGGGTCCCCTTATCTCCCACATGACACCTGGAGCTGGGCCAGAGCCCTGTTAGGAAGGCAGCTGAGAGAGTCATCGGAGAGCCCTGGCTGAGCCAAAACTGTCTGGCCCTTCCCAGCCTCGCTACCGCTGGGGCTTGGGCCACAGAATGGTCATGCACCCCAGTCCCTATCCTGGTCCCCATCCCAGTCACCACTCTAAGCAAAGTTGCTAGAACAGGTCAAGGCAACCGCACGGAACACGCATGGAGGATTGCAAGTACCTGGGAACCCTAGGACAGGCCAGTGTCACTACAGGGACCCCAGGCAGACCCTGGCAGCTAGGGAGCGGCAGCAGGAACCCCCAGCAGGAGCACCGCTAGGATAAGAGGGTGCTGGCAACCAGCCCAGGGCCTGGGCCAGCCCACTGGCAGCTGCCAGCCTTGGCCAGTGGGGCCCCCCAGGGAGCCACGGGGCAGTGAGCCGGCAGTGACGGCAGCACTGGCTGGGAGCAGGGATCAGAGCAGAGGTGCCGTGCCCAACCCTGCTCCTGCTGCCCTCTCCCAGCCACACGGCTGACCCCAGCAGGCAGTGGGGTGCTAGCAAGAGCTCACCACAGAGTAGGGAGGTGCTGGAAAAAGCTCTAAGCCAGATGCTTCACCTGTATCCACCCTCTCCACAGCACGCAAAGCAGGGTCCCCACGAGGCAGAAGTCTCCTGCCACACCCCAGCAACCCAACACGTCATCCAGATTTTTTCTAGAAAGTCACGCTCTGGAGAAAAAAGGCGTTTCCCGTTATCTCCCAAAACTTCTCAGGGTCACACTGCCCTGTCACCGAGCACATCCCTTGGTGTAGGGACCTGCCTGCCCCCAGCGCCTGCCAGAAACCTTCCACAAAACCCACAGCCCTCGCAGCAGGCAGCACATGGAGCAGTGGCATCTCAAACGCCAGGTAGGGAGGTACTAGGGAAAAATAAGAGCCGGGTTTAAGGGACCCTTGAGCATGGTGGCCCACAAGGCGAGCAGAGAGCAATGGGAACAAGAGCAAGGTACTCCATCCAATGGTGGCACCAGGATGCCACAAACATGAGTGGGCTTAAAACACTGGCTAAGTAGGGGGGCTACAAAATATGATGTCATCTTCCTCCACCACAGTATCTTTGCAGGGTGTGAGAGGCCAAAAGCCACCTGGGGTTGGGGAGCTGGTCCTCAGGGATTCTCCACAGTGCAGTGTGGGCCACGGGGCTGCTAAGGCTCGTTTTAGAGAGGATGCTCATCCTCATGGGCTCCATCCCTGTTCCCACAGGACACCCCTGGGCCGAGAGAAGGGAGGTGTTAGGGGGAGGGGGGCAGCCGATGGCCTCGGTGCCACTTTGGTGCACAGGGGCCACCGGCTCCCGCTGGGCGCCTCCCTTCTCCAGGCTAAAAGCAGAGCGAGGTGGTGCGTCCAGCACAACCCCCTTCTCCCCCCACCCCCCCAATTTTTTTCCCAGTCCTCGACACACACACACACAAACTTACTAAAAAACGAGAAACAACCTCATCAAGAGGCTTTTTCCTGAGCCGGGGAGGTGCCACCCGTAAGCGACTGGAATCGCATCCCCTGGGTCGCATCCCGGGGCCATCCCGGGCCTCCCCCCGTCGCCCAGGCCTGCCCGCGCCGCTCCACTCACCGCGGCCTCGGGGCTGCCGCGCCGCCCCGCCGCCGGTCAGCGGCCCCCGCCGCCGCCTCCTCTGCCTCCTCCAGCCCCGGCCGCCGACCCGCGGGCTCCCATGCCCGGGGCTGCGGGGGGGCCGTGCTGGCCGGGCCGCCGCACCACCGAGAGCCGCAGGGAGACGGGGCCGCGCCCGCACGCCGGCTCCGCCCGCCGCCGCACCGGGCGGGGCCGCCGCCACCGACCGCCCCGCGCTGCCGCCAGGCGAGGGCAGCCCCGCCGGCACCGGGACCCCGCGGACGGGTGATACCACGGGTGAGGTGCCCCTGCCGGGACGCTCCGCCCCAACCCCAATACCGGAGACCCACCGCGCACCCCGGTGCTCCTGCCTCCCCTCCTTCCCACTGTGTGGGAGGCACCGCTTTCCCCGAGCCACCCCGAGCGACTCCCGCGTCGCCCCGTGTCGGTGCTGGCTCAGCGCCCATCATAACCTACTTGTGGCTCCTTTCTTCGCCCCCTCCCTGCCTCTTTCCCTGTTTCTCCGTGTTTCCTAGCAATGAATTTCACTCTTCCTACCCAAAGGGCACCACGGAAAGATCTTGGGCTGGTCCCACCACGTCCACACCCTTTCCCTTCTTGCCAGCCAACCCACAGCGTTTGTACCTGCTTCAAGCAGCCCTTTTCCTCCAAGGCCTCTCCTATGCCTGGCCACTCACCCAAGCAAGGGCTTACCCCCTGCCCCACTTCAGAAGTCACCCTTACAGCAGAAATGGGAGCAGCACCAACCAGCCCAGCCCTGCTCCACCCCAGCCAGCCATGCTGAAAGCTGCCCATTTCCTCCAGTTCCTGGTTAGTCTCTTCGGCAGGTGGCATTTTCCCCTCATGAGGTCCCCAGACGGTAATCAAACCATTTATCACCTCCTGCTGTTGCTGCTGCTCTTAAATGAGGTGAGGTGCAAGATGCCAGAGCCCAACTGATAGAGACTCCTAGAATGCACCTAGAACAATGGAACACCTGCTGCAGGAGGGGGGCTGTGGGACACCCTTGCCAGACCAGCCCTGGTGGGTGTCTCATGTCCTCACCAAGATACTCACAGACAGAAGTTGGAAGGCAGAAAAGCACCTTGCAGAGGGAGATTGCTGACAGGGGATGGGTTTCTCTCAGCCAAGGCAGGGTGGGGCAAGACCAATCCCTTCAAGACAAGTGGGCGAGTCTTTCAAGAAAGTGATTAACCAGGAAGATTAACCAACGGAGCAGCTTCTCTGCTGCCAGTGCAGGGTTTCCAATCCCAGATATCTCCTTCCTGAAGGCAGCCCCCAAGTTCAGCACAGAATTGAGAGGACAGCCCTGCAGTTCCCAGGGACTTCAGACATCTCTTGCCCACAGCAACAATGGCAGGAATGGTGGTACAGCCCTCACACAGGACAGGCAAAACTGCCCACATTTTAGTCTGAACAGGCAGGACCCGGTTTGTGTCCCTGCCCTTCCATGAGGTACATGTAGCTCCTGTCTCAGCCCCAGCTCCAGAGCAGTCAGCAGGAGCAGCAGCTTGGCTTGCCCCAGCAATGTCCCCACACCCCCAGCTGAGACAGTGCTGTCCCAAAACACATAGGACAATAGGTAAGTGGCAGAGCTTGAAAGGTGCCATGTAGACACAGCTGCATTTGTCCCAAGGACAAAAATGAGCAGGTGTAAACACCTCTTCAACATCAGCAGCCCCACCATTGCCCCAGCCCATTGCATCCAGATGCCACAAGACAGGCAGTTCCAGGCATCCATCCACTCTGATGTAGGTCTAACAGCACCAGGGGGAATGATGCTTCCCCTGAAACAGTGCCCTGGCAGCACAACAGGATGAGGGCCTTCTGTTGGATACAGCAGAAGCACTGGCTTCAGACTCTCTGCAGAAAAGCAGGAAGACTTTGTTCTTCCTTTCCCCAAAGCAGCAGAAGAGCTGCAGGCTCAGCTGTCCACAGCTGGCAGCAAGGGAGAGGGGAGCAGAGCCAGCACAAAGCATCCCCACCATGGGACCAATGCCAGGGTCCTCCAGAATGGAGGGGCACTGCAGATGGGAGAGCCCCAGCACCCAGCAGCACCCACCCAGGCAGCAGCACAAAGCCAACAGTCACACAAGAAGTGCTAGCCAGAGAACAGCCTTGAAAGGAGCAAAAGCTTTGCTCCTCTGCCTTCCTGGTGCTCCTCAGTTGCACTATGGGATTACAGACACTGTGTACACTCCCTTTGTACTGAACTACCTGGATGGCAGCTGAAAGGCCCAAACCAGTCTGTGCCTGTGCCTCCAGCATGCCAGGTATAGACAGTGCCAGCACTGGTAGGAGCCTGGCAGAGGCAGCACAGAGCTGCCTGCTCCAGCAGCTTCCTACCTGCTCCGGGCAGCAAAGCAGAGCTCTGTTTCCACAGCCCAGAGAGCAGCAGGGTTAACCCCACACAGGGAGGGCACCACCAGGCTCCCGGAGTCGGGTATGGACTTTGCCAGAGGCACAGAGGGGAATCTGAGCAGGGAGTCAGTCCAAATCAGCACATGCAGAGCAGAGGAACAGCTGAATCCTTGGATGAGAACCATATTTATTTCACGGACACAGAATTGCACTGGTGGTCGATTCTACACACACCGGGGACACGCAGCAGCAGGGCCCCGCAGGCTGGGCCAGGCCACTGGGGCAGAATTCACACAGAGAAATTTGTTTCCTCCAAGGGGCCGACTGATGGGCAGGGCGGGGCTCTACACAGCCAGGCTCCTGCTCCCGCTGCCGGGCAGCTCCCACCCCAATCAAGGATAGAAACATTAAATAAGTATATACAGCACCTCTTGGGGCAGGGCTGGAACAGGCTGGTGTGGACAAAAGCTCAGTTGCCCATTTTTACTTTAGATGTCTAGAAAGAAAGAGGAGAGATTAGGCCACACACCACAAACCCCAGCCCAGCACCCCAGTCTCAGCCAATCACCCCAGGACCATCCAGAAGCTGCAAACAGCTTATCATCCCCACTGGTAAGACAAGAGCATCACACCACGTGCACCCAAGGTGACACCCTCCGTGACAGTTGCTCAGAGGGGCCATCAAAAGAGTCCACACTGCTGCAAATAGGCATGGTGTGCCATGGGGAGAGCTGTGCCACCCAAACCTTGCAAGCAGCCTCCCCAACCCAACGCAGAGGATTGTGCTGGATCCCAAGTGTCTCTCCCAGGAGCTGAAGAGCACCCAGGGTGACAGACACCTTGTGCTCATATAAGCTTAGTGGCCCCAGGAGGCAGGTACCTGCAGGATAGCAACGATGACTCCAAACAGCCCTATGGCACTGCCAAAGATCTCCACGATCAGGATCTTGACAAAGAGACTGGCATTCTGGGCATCAGCCAGGGCAGCCCCGCTGCCCACAATGCCCACGCAGACCCCACAGAAGAGATTGCACAACCCCACAGTCAGACCAGCCCCAAACATGGAGAAACCTGCGAGAGAACACTGTAAGAGTAGGGGGTAACCCCCTTCCACCCGCAGCCAGGGCACACTGCAGCAGCTCTGCAAAAAGCTGCTTTTTGGCAGAAGTCACATATCCTTCAGACACATGCAGCAGCCCTTGGGCTGGGTGAACCAGGCCCTGCAGTCCTGTTCTCCATAGTCCAGGGCAGAGGAGCAGCAGGAGGGGCAGTGAAGGTGTGTCAATGCTCACAGCCACAGCACCAGGGGCTGAGCAATCCTTACCTGCATGGTAGTTCCTAGCTCCAATCGTCTCTGGGGTGTCCGCAGTGAAAGGCTGAAAGCACAGAGCCTGGGTTACCAGCTAGTCTCTGGCAGAGGAACCTGTCCCTGATAGGGCATCAGGTAGCCATGTTTTGAGCAGATCTCATCCCTGATGCCATGCCCCTGGGAAGCTTTATGTTACCTGCCTTGTGTGTGCTCCCCCAATCCACTCTTCAACATGGACAAGGAGCTCCCAGAGCCACAAAAGCATCCAAAGTCCAGAGAGGACCACTGCTGACAATACCCAGCCCATGCCCAGTTGCCCATCCACAGCCAGCACAGGGCTGGCAGGGCAGCCCAGGTCCTCCCATACCTCAGCCATGTTACTGATGACAATCGCCATGATGATCCCATAGATGGCCACAGCCTCGCAGAAAATAATGCTGTGGGAGAAAGGCAAAGTCTGACCACTGTGTCCCAAGCCCTGCCCAGGAGCCAGCCCCACCCTCTGCTAGCTCCCTTCTGCTCCTTTGGGGAGGGGCTATGCACGGTCTGACCAAGGGTACCCTGGCCTGGGGCAGGAAGTGTGATCTCTGGATGTTTGTTTTGAACACACTGTGGTCATTCACTGCATATCGCACCAAGACTCTTCAAATCAGCTCTCTGGCTGCTTTAGGGCTCTTTGTTTTGAAAGCAAACAGCATGAGCAGCTCAGGAAGGAAAGGTCGGCCAGCAGCACCCAGCTAGAGAAAGGGCGGGAGCCTCTACACTGGGCTAAAACCTGCCCTGCTCGGGTGTGGCATAAGCACTAACTCCAGGTCTGTGCTTACCTCACCAGGTTCTTGGTTTTGATCCGAGGGGCTTTGACTCCACCGCCGATGATGCTGGAGCCTGTGATGTAAATCCCCCTGTGGCAGACAAGGGTGGTTGGTGGAGGGTCTGGCATTTGCTGAAGGATTCAATTGAGAAATCAGAATCTTCCAGCTGAGCAAAGAATTGGGCATACAACTGGGTGACACTGCAGACTTGGCTTGTCCACCCCCAGGGTACAAGTGGTCCCAAGCTCCACCACCTACACCAGCAGAACTGCTGGGGCACAAAAGCCACCACTGTATGGCCTGGGCTCAGGGGTACACCATCCAGAGAGCCAGGGACACGCCTGCCTCTCCACTGCCACTGCAGCCTGCAAGGTGATCTGATCATACCCCCAGGTAGCGAGCAACCTGGTCCCACCATTGCAGTGACCACCCAGCCCTACATCTCTGCATGTACCCACTGGTCTGTCTCCATCCTGGGACACTACAGGTACCACAGTGGGACAGCAGATGCCTGCTGAAAAGCCAGCCCCACTCACCAGGCAGCTCCCACCACTGACAGGGAGATGGCCAGGCCAATGCCCAGGTTGGACCACATGAAAGGGGAGGTCTCTGTCAGGAACCTGAAGAGAAAGAAGTGCTCTCAGTTAGTACACCTGCTGAGCCACCCCCATAATGGTGCACCCCCTACCCCATCATGAACCCCAAGATGGGCTGGGCACTGCCAGAACAGACACAACAGCCTCTCTGTGCTCTCAGGATCCTCACCCACATGGACTGAGATCTTCCTCCAAACCCTCACTGTGAAGGGGAAGCCTGGGCTACGAGAAGGGGTTGGCTGGGAGAGAGATGGGAAGGGCAGCGACAGCTGCTCCAGGACCCCATATGGAGCTAGGTATGCATGGACTGCATCTATCCCACCTCAGGGGGAGCAGAGGCCCTGCTCGCTGTAGGTCTTGTTCCCCAGCGATGCAGCGACCACTGACTGTTGCTCAAAAGCAAGCCCTGCTCCCTGCAGGCTCTGCCAACACTGCCCACCTCCTTGCACAGCCCTAAGGATGCCAGTATTTGCAGGGAACTCACCAGGCCACATCGAAGCGGAAGCCCAGGTCAAATATTGTGTAGCAGATCCCTGGAAAGCAAGTGACACAGAAACCTTCAGACAAGCACCAGCTACCAGCTCAGCGCTGCCACAGGAAGGTTACTGGAAACACTGGCTTACACATGCAGAAATGTGGGGCTGGGTGAACCCCCGAAGTCCAATTCTGGTGACCCCAGTTCCCCCACAGAAGCACAGGAGAAAGACAGCCCAGACCCAAAATACTCCCAGCCCCCATCCCAGTCTTGGCCCAGAAGAGGACTGCTGTGGTTGTCACACCCATTTTCTGTTCCCTGAGCCTAGAACTGTCTTTATCCACACTGCCAATGGCTCAGCCCCACTGGAGAGCCACTGCACCAGGTGACCAGCCATGAGCTCTTCTCTCTCACAGGGAGGTAAGAGGTGTGAGTCTGTCCCCTGACTGACCATCAAGTGCTGCTCCATCACCATCCCATCATGGTCCATGCTGGAGGACACCATCAACACCACAAATTGCTGCTGCTCTCCAGCACCCCCCTTGCAAGGCTATGGATGTTCAAGACATGCCTGCTGTCCTCAGCATTTCCCTGTCCTCAGCATGGGTTACTTATGCCCAGATAAATTTGTTCTCCAACACAGGCAGCACAGCACAGCCCTGAGAAACGCAGAAAAGCCCTTCCAGGCAGGGATGACAAGGGCAGCTTGCCCTGCTGTGCCCCGAGTGCTCCTCTCCCGTGCCGAAATGCAGCCATGAGTTGTACCCAGCAGCCCAAGCACACACAGAGGTGCTCGTCCCGAACCTCTGCCTTGCCCTGAGCTGGTGAGCAGGAGGCTTGGCTGCAGACAAGAGACACTGGCTCTGTGCACAACTCGCAGCATGCAGCACGGCACTGTCTGCTCCACACCAGATAAAAAGGGTGAAGGGACAACTCTTCAACACTACTAACTAGAGCCAGCAGCTGTGTGACACTGACCCTGCACACAGCTGGAAAAAGAGGAAATGGGAAACTTCTGAAACGCTTAGAAGCAGCAAAGAGGCCACCGCACATGTCTCACTGCTCCCTTCCCCCTAAGGCCACAGCCTAGAGGTCAGGGTGATGGCACACCAGTGGTGCCCAGTAGCAATATGGGGGCAGACCCACGTGCCCCATGTTGGAGGAGCTCTTCCCTGCCCACAGCCAAGCCCTGAGGACAATGCATCCCATGGAAGAGCCTTGGGAGTGTAGAAAGACCTGTCAGCCTCACAGCAGGGACATTCCCATCCCCTGTGTGCTCAGCCCCTCCACACACCTTAGGGCTCAGCATCCTGCACAGTGGGAGGACACACAAGCACTGCCAGGTGAACAAGCCCCAAACCGGGAAGCAGCAACACAGAATCATGGTGTCTCCCTCCCCTGCAGCAACACACACAAACAGGGAACCGTGTCACCATGGCCAGAGAGCACGAAGGGAGGCTGCATCCCAGTCCACTTGCTTAGCAACCTTCAGGGGTGATCTCTAGGGTGCTAGGTCTGGCCAGTCCAGAGCTTGTTTTGGCTTTGCTGCTTGGCTTGCAAAGCAGGAACCAAACCCAGCCAGCCTCAGCTGCCTCTTGCTTCCCATGAGCAGTAAAAAAAGAGCTACATCCAGCTCAGGGCAGATCCCTGGGGCACCTTTTATCTCTTCAAGAGCAGATGTAGCCTTTGACTCACATACAAAAGGAACAGGGTGAAGGACGTTTTCTGTGAAGAGCTCTGGCTCCCAGCCCTGCAGCCATAAAGGCAGAAAAGAGCCAGGGCAGCAGGACTGGAGCACCAGAGCCAGGCCAAGGGCAAGGAGGGAAAGCACCAAGAGGCACCAGAACACTGTGCAGAGCTAGATCGCTTCCTGCTTGCTCCTTCCCTGAGAAGGGATTGCAACAGGGCTGGGGAAGTTAAAAGCATCTGGGCTCAGCTCATTTTCCAACAGTCTCAAGTTCACAGCATTGTGTCTGCACTGGTGCAAGCCCCATGATTCAGAGAGCCCAGGAAGGCAGCCCTGGGCCCAGCACTGGGTTCACCAGGCCCTGAAAACACGAGGGATTGAGACACCCTCAGCTTCTGACTCAGTCTCTCCTCTCACCCAAATGCTGAAGCAGAAGCCAAGGTCTCCCCAGCCTCTGCCTGGCTCATGGTCACTTCACTCCACACTGAAAGAGGAAATAACCAGCAGCTCCAGCATAAAACCTTCCTGGTACCCCTTGGGAGTACCCCCTTCCCAGGTAGTATTAAAACCATCCTCAGTGCTGCTGAGCCTGATGCAGCAGAGCCTAGCCTGCCACAAGCTGCAACATGGCCACACACCAGCTCTGCAATCACCCAGACAAACCTGTACATTTCTTGATGCTACTACAGTCTGACAAAAGAGGAGGGTGATCTCCTCCATCCAGGAGACATCAGCTGTCACAGCCCGAAAAACTAGGCACCTGCCTTTACTTTCCCCCAGTCTGGCAAATTCAAACACAACCCCTGACTGTCAGCAGCACCTTTCTACTCTCACACACACAGGGAAATGGATCAACTGCTCAAGCCAGATGGGCTCAGAGTGCCCAAAGCTGCGTGCCCTCCATCTCTTCAAGAGCAGATATAGCCTTGGGCTCATATACAAAAGAAACAGGGTGAGGGACATTATCCTGTGAGCTCTGGCTCCCAGCCCTGCAGCCAGAAGGGCAGAAAAAAGAGCCGGGGCAGCAGGATCAGAGCAGCAAAGCTGCTCAGAACAGGAAAAGAAAGGTGGCACATGGGGCTGCTGGGAGCCAGAGCCCCTGTCGGAGCAGCTCAAAGCGCCCCGGGGGAGACGCCCAGGCTGGGAAGCTCCAAAGCGGCCGCTTCTGGTGCCACAGCGGGCCAGGGAGCAGCCCCCGCTCCTGCGCAGCCCCCCCCGCTCCTGCGCAGCCCCCCCCGCTCCTGAGCGGCCCAGCTCCCGGGAGCAACGCTGCTCCCCTCCGCCGCCGCCTCCCACCCTCCCCAGCACCCCCGCAGCGCGGAGCAGCCGGCAGGGACACCGGCCCGAGCGGCAGCCCCCCCCCCCCGCCCCGCTCACCGACGCCCAGCAGGGCGGCCCAGGCGGCGAGGCCCAGCCCCGCGTACAGCAGCGCGAGCCCCGTCATGGCGGCGGCGGCGGGACGGAGCGGAGCGGGGCGCGAGCGCGTCACCTGACCCGGGAGCGGAACCGCAGCGCCCCGAGCGGAAATAGCGTGAGGCCCCGCCCCCCCCGCGCCCGCCTATTGGCCGCCCTGCCCGGCATCCACCGGGAAACTACATAGACCACAATGCACCGCGGCCGCCGCCGCTTTCTATTGGCTGTGCTTTCCCGCCCCGCCCCGCCCTGAAGGGCGATAGGCCCCGCTCCCTCGAGGGCGGGACTTCCGGCACCGGCAGGGGGCGGAGCCGAGCTCCCATTGGCCGGCTCCGCGCCGCAGCCCGGAAGCGGGCGCGGGGCTCGGGCGCCCCATGGCCGCGGCCTTCAGCAGCGACGGGGCGGCCGCGCTGCGGCGGGAGCTGGGCCTGGCGGCGGCGGCCGAGCCGCGCAAAGACCTCGACGGCTTCTACGAGATGGGCCGGGCCGCCGCCTTCGTGCGGGACGGCGGGTTCCGCAAGGTGAGCGCGGCCGGTGTGGGGAGCGCGGCGGGTCCTGCGGCCGCCCCCCCCCCTCGCCCCCCACCCTCACCCCCCCTCCCGCAGGTCGCCCTCCAGTTCCCCGACCGGCTCCTGGCGGACGCGGCGGCGGTGGCGGCCCGAATGGAGGCGTCGACGGGGGCTGAGATGTACGTCCTGGGCGACACCACGTACGGCAGGTCGGTGCGAGGCCGCGCGGGTGCCCAGGGGGTCCGGCGTGGGGCGGGAACGGGGCCGGCGCTGCCCGGGCTGGGGACAGCAGTGCCAGGGAGGCGGTGCTGCAGAGCCCTTCGGAAGCGGGTCCTCCCTCCTCGCAGCTGCTGTGTAGACGAGGTGGCCGCCGAACACGCGGGTGCCGAGGCGGTGGTGCACTACGGCCCGGCCTGCCTCAGCCCCTGCAGAAGGGTCCCGGTACTGCACATCTTCGGGCAGCAGCCCCTGGACGTCGGGCGTTGTGCAGAGGCCTTCCGGGAGCTCTACCCCGACCGGCAGAGCCGCGTGGTGGTGCTGAGCGACGTGGTCTACGCCCATGCAATGGGTGAGTGCTTTGGGGCAGGGCAGGGGGGCTCTGGTGGTGCTCTGAGCTCTGCAGAGCTGCTGGGGGAGAGGCAGTGGCTGGCAGTCCCCAGACACTGCTAGCCTCACCTTCTGTCCTCTCCTGATCTGCTGTCCTCACCTTCTGCAGGACAGATCTGTGGCTGCGTTTCTTTCTCACTCCTCTTTCCCTTCAGGTGAACTGGAACAGCAGTTGTGCCTCGAGTACCCCAGTATCGTTTTCTCCAGGGTGGTGTGTGAGGACCCTCCTGGTCCCGCCCCACCTGGGGAGGTGCAGCAATTTGGCCGCCAGTTCCCAGTGGAGGCGCCGGGAGGGCTCCAGGACTGTGCCATGTTCTACGTGGGAGCTGAGGGCCTGGCCCTCACCAACTTCATGCTGACCTGGAACCGCTGCCCCTTCAGCTCCTTTGACCCCACCACCGGCTGCAGCCGCCGCGAGACCCTCAACGTCAACCGGGCCCTGATGCGACGCCTCTACTTGGTGGAGCGGGCCCGGGACGCCCGGGTGGTGGGCATCCTGGTGGGCACCCTGGGGGTGGCAGGCTACCTGGCTGTGCTGCAGCACCTCCGGGAGCTTCTGCGCCGAGCTGGCAAGCGCAGCTACACGCTGGCTGTGGGGAAGCCAAACCCTGCCAAGCTGGCCAACTTCTTGGAAGTGGACATCTTTGTCCTGGTGGCCTGCGCTCAGAACTCCCTGCTGGACTCCAGGGATTTCTACCGGCCTGTTGTGACCCCCTATGAGTTGGAGCTGGCCTGCAACCCAGCCCGCGAATGGACGGGGAACTACCTCACTGACTTCCGAGACCTGCTGCCAGGTAACAGCTGGGAAACAGCTGCCCAGCACCCTCCTGGGGTGTGTCCTGCCCTGCCCCCTTGCCTGGAGGCTGTGGTTGCCCCAGCTCCACACTGATCAGAGGACGGGCCTGAGTACCAGGCTGATGTTGCTGCTTCCCGGCAGGTGCCTGCGCGCATCTCGAGCTCCCACCAGCCGTCCCTGCGGCAGAGGCTGCTCCCGACGTCTCGCTGATCACGGGGGAGATGCGCGTCACCCACCTCTGCGACCCCCCGGCCCCCCAGCTGCCCCCCAGCACTGCCCTGGCCTGCAGGGACCAGACACGGGCCCTCACCCAGATCAGCCCAGCTGGTTGGTGATTTGGTTCCATGGTGGGGCTGAGCCCTGGGGCAGGGGCAGTGCTGTCTCCCCACTCCCGGTAACAATTCCCTTTCTCTCTTCTCCCAGCTTCTTTCCTGGAGGCCCGCAGCTGGCGGGGCCTGGAGCAGCAGCTGGGGCAGACGCCCGTCTCCAAGGCTGTGCAGGGCCGACGAGGGATTGCCATTGCCTATGAGGATGAGAGGCATGAGCAACCCTGATCTGGCAGGAGCAGGAGGCCTGCAGGGGCCCAGGCATTGCCTGACACCAGCTGTTGGACCTGCAAGGGTCTCAAGAGGGTCCAGACCTGTTGCCAGCTGGCCCCACGCTGGATATAGCCCTGGGTCAGTAGTGCTGTGGTGGGAGAACAGGAATTGCAGGTGTGTTTGGGGATCCTTTGGGGCTTCCCACAGCACCCCGGGACTTGTGGCCAGGGCAGTTGCAGGGCCAGAAGAGCTGCTTGGCCCAGCCCCAGCCTCTGAGGGCTCCTCAGTCTGGGGCAGGTTTGGCCCTACTCGGAAAGGTCACAGCTTTGCACAAGCCAACTTGAGGCTTGTGTGGGCTACTGCTGCTAACTAAAGCTCAACTGAAAAGGATGTGTGAGTGAATTGTCTTCTAGAATAAAACACGAGCTGAGGAGCAGACAGGTGATACCAGGCATCCCAGAATAAAAACAGATTGTGGTTCCCACTCAGGGAGTGCAGCCCTGCACACTGGCTAAAGCCAGCCTGAGAGAACAGAAAAGCCCAACTGTGCCCCCCCGAACTGTTCACAGGCTGGGCTGGGGAACCAAGGCAAAGGCAAGGAGGACAGAAGCGGGATGCACACGTCCTGTGCTGCAGGGAAGACCCCACAGTTATTGGGGATGTGGTCTCTTGTGTGGGGCAGAACTGTTTCTGCTCCATGAGCTGTTCCATGCTGGGCAGGAGAGCATGGCGACAGGGGGGCTGCTTTTCAACATCTTTCTCAAAGCCAGGGAGGGGACGAGAGGCTTTGAGACCTCTGCCAGGCTCTTCTCCAGAGACAGAGGGACAGGCCAAGTCTGGGCACTGCAATAACGACAGCCACAACATAGAAATATTCTTAATATAATTAGGTGCAGGGCCTCCCCCCTCCCAACCACACACATACAAACAAATGAGCAGGGAGTGACCCCTCCCTGCCCAGCCAGTCACTGCCACAGGCAGAGGGGCAGCTGCC
Source organism: Apus apus (assembly GCF_020740795.1). Classification (NCBI taxonomy): domain Eukaryota; kingdom Metazoa; phylum Chordata; class Aves; order Apodiformes; family Apodidae; genus Apus; species Apus apus. The sequence goes on along the minus strand of NC_067288.1, from coordinate 20,908,128 downwards.
CTGCCACTGGGCATGGGCACCCATGGGGAAGTGCCGTGGAAGGGCTGGTAGCCCTGGCAGGGAGCAGCCCATGCTGGGCCAGTCCTGCCCAGGCTTCACTTCCCCCTCCACTCCAGCCACAGCCACCACCTCCTGCAGCTGGCACTCCTGTCCCCGGCGAGGGGGGAGCATGCTGGGGGGAACAAAGATGCTGACACCGAGATGCGGCCACCAAACCTAGCTGAGGAGCGTCCCGAGTGGGTTAATTCTAGGTGGAGGGTTATTCTACGAGCCGTACTGCAGCAGGGTGGGGAGGATGGGGAGGGGTTTCCTTGCAGGGAAGAGCTGGTCCGGGCAAATTGTCCGCGGTCCTGGCCAGGTGGTCAGTAGTCTGCAGTATACTCCGTGCCGTGCAGCCCTCGGCACAGCAGGGTGAACTCCTTCACCATCTCCTTCACTCGCCGCTTGTTCACACGCTCTCTGCTAAGACGGAGGGAGGGGACAAAGATGAAGCGGAGGGACACACTGGGCCGTGCAGGAGGGCCACTCCCACTGGGCGTGGGGCACAGCCACCAGAGGGAGGGTGCACGAACCTGAGGATCTGCTGGCTGAAGGTCTCTTTCTGCTCAGGGGTGACGCGGGCTGAGGGGAAGCCATCCTGCTGCATGGCCTCCTTGATCCAGATGTTCAGGTAGCTGAAGCAGTGCTTGTTCAAGGCAAAGAGGATTTCTGCGAAGTGATCCATGAGGCTGCGGGAGGCCTGGCCACCAACACCCTGCCACAGAGCAGACAGATCCCCCCTTGAGCCCCCAGCAGGCAGTACCCCGCCTGCAGCCACCCACACTGCCGGGCTTTCTGCCCCCAGCCCCACAGGGCTGCCACCCGGGAACCCACGCGTCTCTCACCTCCAGCACTGCCTGCAGCAGCACTTTGCCGTTCTCGTGCACAACCTGTCCCACCGGGGCGATCTCTCCGCAGCGGGGCAGCAGCTCCGTCTGCAACACAGAGCTCATCTTCCTCAGTGCCAGAGCAAGCTCCACTGCAGCGCCCTTGTCCAACCCGTGCCCCCTCCTTGGGGGGGCGGGGGGTGTGGGGCTGCACAATGCCATGATACTCACAAAAAATCCACATGACGCTTTGACCGTTGGGGCCTCGGGGAACTTGAGCGAAAGGACACCTGTGGGCAGGGAGCACTCAGGTTAGCAGACAGAAACCCCGCACACCACCCCAACCAGCCCCCGGCTGGTCTGTGCCCCGCGCCTCAGGAGGAGCTGGCTGGCTTCTCCCCAGAGCGACGTGGAGCCCGTGCCCGTGGTACTCACCACACTGAAACACCGCTTTGACATCCAGGTTGCTACATAGGAAGAGGTCTGGCTTCCTTTTCAGAGCCTGCAAGGCACACAGACAGGCAGCATAAACCCCGCGCTGCAGAGGCAGCCAGGACGTCTCTGAGGAACCTGGTGCCCCAGACAGCCTCTGCCTGGATGCACTTACCTGAGCACACCCCTGGTAAAGGGCAGATTCACACAGTACAGCAGGAAACCAACACTTTCTTCTCAGCCCCTCCCCCCCAAAGAAAAGTCAATCAGCCAGGCTGTTTGCTATACTCAGGGCCCACCAGCTCCTGGACCCGAGCCAGCCAGGTAGCAGCAGTGCTCCCAGGACAAGAGACCAGAGCCACCTCTGTGCTTTGCTCCTCTCCTCTTGACGATGTTGGTGTCCCTGGGGTCACAGCTACTGGTATAAGCAGTATTTCCCAGACTGTGCCAGCAGCTCACTTTGCTTGGGCTCCAGGGCACAGACAAGATGTCAACATTGGTTGGCAGTTCCTGAGCAGCATGTCTGACATCAGAAAAGCTTTGGGTTTTTATTCTCCCACTTGATAATCCCACCAGCCACTGTGGGACTCAGGCACTGCCACTGGGGACACCCTGAGCTGTGGCACTCCCTGCAGTGGCTTGGTCCCCTGCTGCTGGCACTGGGCAGTTATTGGACAGAAACATTTCAGTCTGCACTTGCCATTCCATGGGAAGCGTTTCTGCCTTACCACCAATGCCACCATTCCCACTGCTGCAGGCCAGCACTGGAGATGGCAGTCACACATCCTGCCCTACTGTCACTGTGACACTGGGGACAGCAGCCACAGCTGCAGCCCCGCTCTGTGCCTGGAGCTCAGAGAGCAGGATACCAGGGCAGGCAGCCCTCAGGCTGAGTTGTGTGCAGGACCACCACCTTCCTCCAAGCCTGCTCCCTGGCATAAAGCAGGGACAGCTTTCAACCAGCAGTGCACAGCCAACTGCCCAGAACCATGGTATCTACTTGGAACAAAACAGGCTCATTTCCCACCCCTCCCTCTCCAGGGAAAGCCCACAGCCATCTGTCTGGTGCAGAGAACATATGCTGGAGACCACAAAGCCAAGTAGCAGGTTTCAGGGTTATCCTGTTCCCTTTCTGAGTCTTTCTATCACACACTGGAAGAGAGGACTTGGGTTTGGTCACCAAAGGCATTGTGGTACCAAATGGGGGCACAATCACAGGGACCTGCTTCTCTGCTAGATTATAGAATCATAGAATGGCTTGGGTTGGAAGGGACCTTAAAGATCATCCAGATCCAACTCCCCTGCATTGACAGGGACACCACTCACTAGATCAGGTTGCTCAGAGCTCCATCCAACCTAGTAGACCTTCATTTGGGGGTGATCAGGGCTACACTGTACCTGTGTCCATGTGTGCACCATCTTTCCTGATGTGCTGGCACCAACACCAGAAGGCTAGCTAGTGCTTGGGCAATGGTTTAGAAATGCATCCACTTATCATGGTTGCCACTATCTAGTTGGCTCCATACCAGGCAATGCTTGCAAGACACATTGATATTGCAGTTTTCACCACGGGGGACTAATCCCACTGCCCCAGCCCCAGTCTGGGCACCACAGCAGTGACTACAAGCCTCTCCCCCAGCAGCACGCTGCTTGAAGGCAGGTGGCTCCCGTGATTCCACCCAAGCTGCAGGTTCCTCTACCCTGCCATACAAGGAATTGGTTTTAAACTGTGTCCTGCATGATGGCCCAAGGGTCTTCCAATATGCTCCATTTGCCACCTACCTGCACGATCCTTCTCCCAGCCAAACCAGACATGTGGCAGCCCCCAAGCTCTCCTGCAGGCTCGCTGGAGCACCTGCTCGCTCCATCAGTGCCATGGAGGAAAGCGTGCCCTGGTTTGGGAGGGCTCCATCCTGTAGGACACCTCCACCAAGGGAGCACAGTGTGCCAGCTCAACTTGGGCACATGTGCATGTCTAATGTAGAAAGAGATTATTTTTACCCTGGTGAAATGGGGGCCCCGTGGAGCTTCTCCCATTAGCAAGTGGCACCAAGTAGGTCCAGCTGCTCTTTCCCAGCACCAGCAACCTTGCTGCAGCTCTGAGGCCCCTTACTGCCAGCCTGTCCTCTGCATCTCCTGCAGAAGCAGCCCTGCTCATATGCTGTGGGATGGGAACAGGTCTTTAAATGCTTTCAAACATCCTCTTAAATCCTCTGCTGCAGCATCCACTGGAGAGGCAGGCACTGGTTCTCTGGCAAGGGCTGGCACAGAAAGGACATGAAGTTCTTCTCCACAGCAGCTTGGAGAACACCAGACAGGTCTTCAAAGCAGACTTCTCTTCTGTGCCTGGCTCTTCAGAGGCAGGCAGGCATGGAGGGGACACCAAACCCCACTCCTCCAGCAGACTGGGGACAATGGGGGGCCGCACAGCCAGTTTCTGCAGCTCTCCAGAGCACACAGATCAAGCATTTGTGTTCAGCACCATCACCTCTTCCCAGACCACATGCCTGGTGGAGCAGAGCCTCCAGCTTTGGAAAGGGCACTTGAGCTTGGTCAGGCACCAGGGCCAGGGAGGAGCAGTCAGCCCCTGTCTGCAGGGAAAAGGGGATGCTGAGCTCATTTCCTCCATGGGGCTCTGTGACTCTGGCTTGAGCAGTCATGGTGGAGAGGGCTCAAAGACTGCTGCATGCAGCGTGGACCAGCCCAAGAAGGGAGGAAGGTGGGAGATAGTGGTGGTTGGGCCATCACAGACAGTCAGTCCTGCATCTTCTCCCAGCAAGGCTGCACTTGCCCAGTCTGCCCCTGGGCTCCTGGTCAGGGGAGGTCACCGCAGTGCTCCCAAGGACCATGGTGGGGAGATGTGCCAATGGGGTGACAGGCTGGAGAGCCCTAAAAACCTACACACAATGGGAAGCACACACACTACTGTGCTGGCACCACTCCATGCAGCTGGTTATTCTATACTCAGCTTCGAGTAGCAACAGTAACCTCAGTGTCTCCAGCATCTGTAAGACACTTGGTTTAGGTCAGGATGCTCTTGTGGTCAGCCAGCCATTGTCAAGAGGGGATTGCCAATTAACATGGTGGCAAAATGATCAGCCACACCAACTGGGCAGTGCCACAGGCTGCAACCAAGCCCAAATAAATATACTGTAAAGTCAACTGAAAACCTGTCACACAGAGAGATGCCTCCCTGTCAGCTGGTGACAGAAGGCTGACATGCAGGTATCATGAGGTAGGAGCTTCTTCTGAGTTGTCAGAAGGTAGCAGAGTACTTGCTGGCAGAAACAGATGACAAAAACACTGCCTGCAAGGAGAAGCCAGATTTGAAACAAGGAAGATTGTATTTCCACCAAGGTGATCAACCACAGGAGCAGGTGGTCAAGGAAGTGGGAAAGTCTCCACCATGACACAGTGTTGGGTCCAAACTTGCTGCGGCTCTGGAAGATGCATTACTTCACCAGGGGCTTCACAGAAGGAGCAAGCTGGGATGAAAACACAGCTCTCATCACATGAAAATTGGATCTGAAGAGATTTTCAGTTCTCTCCAACTTTAATCCTTGGATCTACAAATGCTCAACAACATCACTGCATAGTATGGTTGTCCATAAGAGGACAGGCTGGACCCACCTCTGCCATCCAGAGCTCTTAAGTCCTAAGAGGCAGGAACCAAGCCAAGATGGCAAGGCCATTTCCTGATGAAGTCAAAGCACCCCACCAGATCATCATTCTGGGAAAAGAGGCAGGCCAAGGAAGAGGAGGAAACCTTGATACAAGTTCTACACATGAGGAGAGAGGACAGGGATAGGATTGTTTGGTCTCTGTGGGGTTGCTGGAATAAAAAGCCTTGGAAAACATCAGGTCTTGAGTGGCTGTGGGTTGCAATGGGCTGGCAGAACATCAGGCACCTTGGAGTGATCCATTATGGAGCAGCAATGAAGTTAGGAGCCTCTCAGCTGCTCCTGTAACAGGACCTCCAAAGAACGTGGGCTGTCCAGAGACTGAAATGCCAGGGACCAGGCTGGCTTCCAGCACACTTCCTCAGCATTGCCTGCAGGTCCTGCCCAAGAGGGCAGTGTGTAACAGTTCCCCAGCAGCCAGATGCATGGTGTTAGCTGTGTGCTCTGACAACACACCCCATGGAAGTGCAGCATGGTTGCACTTTTCTCTCCAAGAGATCGCATACACAGAGAAGTACCCAAAGCCAGACAAAAACTCAGCACATCCCAAAGAAACATCAGATAGCCTTGGAAGAGTCTCTCAGAGTCACCTAATCTCCTACCCCCCCCACACCTCCCTCCTACCTGCCCTCCAGAAGCAACAGGCTTATTGAGTTCTTTTAAGCCCTTCAAGCAACAGCAGCTCCCCAGGTAACCTTCTAGTGCTTCCCTGCACTTTTAGAAAAATCTCCTACTGCCTAACCTGGATCCTTCTCCATAATTTCCTTCTGTGACTGTTTGTCCCACTAGAAGAGAACAGAAATGGGTTTCTACCTGTGACTGGGACACTACCTTCCACACACCCCAAGACTCATATGCAGCTCTTTCCTCCCAACCATGTGTACAAGGTGATAATCTTTCTAGATTATTTTCTCTGTGCTCTGGTCTGTATGTACAGAAATGTTGTGCTCAAGCAGAGATCCCACCAGCACTGAGCAGTCAGGGAGGACAGCTCCATGAACTTCATGCATAGACCCCATTCACCAATTCTCCCATCACTTTCAAAACCCCTGCTAAAAAGGTCACAGCTTCCAAAACCAGCATTGGCAAAAGCTGCAAATGCTTTCCAATAACCTCAGCTTCATTGTGTCTTTCAAGAGGAAAAGCAGGGAAGAAAACACTGCAATACAGCTTGCGAGATGCTATGGGTCTCAGCAGGATCATCGTGAGACCAGTGAGGAGCAGACCCTGCTGGGGGATAGGAGTGAAGTGCAGCCCCCTCATCCACTCCATCCTGCAAGACACACAGAAGGGCTGAGCTGCCATTGGAGGGGACTGATGGTTTAGCACATGGACATGCCAGCCCCCTTCCCGGGCTGCCAGCAAGGGCAGGATGGCCACAGCTCTGGCAGCCACCTGGGCCAGTGTCCCTGCACAGCCACCAGGCCAGCACGTGTGGTCAGAGGTCTCGTCATTACAGCAATGAAGCAGAAAGTGACTTTGATGGGCCCTCCTTGCCACCAACCCACCCTCTGGGTAGGTGCCGGGGGCTGTATCTCCAAGAGGGACACTGAATGCATTGAGGACTTCAGAGCTTCTCCCTCAATGTCCATGGCGGGCTGAGGAGCATGCTGGGCTCCTGCTGCTCCCAGCAGGTGTGTTTATATGCACAGAGCACCGTGCCAGCCCTGCCTGCCCACTGCCAGTGGTGACATGAGTGCCAGCCCCACAAGCCAGCCAAGGCCCCTATCACACCGACACACGCTGTCCCTCTGTGCCACCAAGCTGATGGCACAGGAGCACTCCCAGGCTGCTGCCACCATGCCGAGGGGATGCTGGGGTGGGAGGCAGCATGGCAGCCTGGCAGGTCCAGGTGCCATCACAAGGACGTTGCTCAGAGCCAAAGCCTGGCAGATGCCTGCTGCCCCCCCCAGGCAGGGGATTCCTCCCACCGGCCCTGGGGCAGGGCAGCTCAGCCCATCCCTGCTCTGCAGGACCCGTGGCAGGGCAGATAAATGGGTCAGAAAACATCCACGTAATGCTCTAATTTGTCACCTGAGGGTGACCATGGCAACAGCTCCAAGTGCCCTGCACCAGCTTCGGCAGGGCAAGGGGGTGGCAGCTGGAGGCTGCCCTGCAGAGGAGAGTACTGCCCTGGGGATGGTGCAAACCCAGAACTAAAGGAGAATGTTTTGTTTTCAACTTCCACGGAAACAGATGGAGAAACTCGATATTCAACTAAAAGGAAAAAAACGTTGTCAACAGAAAGCTAAAAATAGGTTTAAATTGAATTAAAAAGAGAAAGAGAGAGAACAGAAAGTGAATGAATAAGAAACTAAAACACACCTGTGCCAGGAGTTGCATAAATGAATCAACAATATCAGGATGATCCCTGGGCCCTAAAATATAATAAAGATGTAACTTAAGAGAAAAATCATACAAACAGCAACTCAACATCATATACTTATGTGATACAGAAAGAATTTACAAGTGAAAACAGGAGTGTAAGGGAGAAGGGGTGTGCGGGGAAGGGGATGGGCAACATGAGCAGCTTGAAGCAAGTTAAAGAAACAAAACATACAAAAAATCATGAAACTTGGAGAACCCAAGAACAGAAAGAAACTGCAAAGGAAAGGGTCTGAAGCCCCAGGGTCTCCAGCTAGCACCTGGGCACTGCAGAGCCAAGGAGATCTTCGTGTCCTTGGGGAGGAAGAGGAGGAGGAGCGGGGGCTAGCTGGGCACCATCTCCACAAGGAGAATTAGAGCTTTTGCACTGTGGGGACTGGGTGGGTGTCTTCAGAGCATGGTTTGGTCCTGGAAGATAACTGCAAGTGAACGACAACACCTCAGCAACCGCTTGACAGGCCCGGCCGGGCTCAGGCGTGCACATGCGTGTCACCAGCACCAGCTGCTCAGGAGCCCCTGGCACAGTCACTCTCCCACCCCATTCCCAGATGCTCTCCAAGGCCCTGAGTCCAGGATTGTCCTGGAGGTGTCTTCCAGTGTCCTCCTGGGAGAGGGCAGCTCAGTATCCTTGCCAGCACTACTCACCCTACCTTGGCATCTGACTCTGCACACAGACACGTCTGGGCCCCAGTGGGGTCATGTTTCCCCCCCACCTCCTGCTGCCCGTGGGCTCAGCAGAAGGGGTTAACCCTGCTCAGGGCTGGCTGGCCACCCACCGGAGGGGACCCACTGGGTGGGTGGGAGCACAGTCCTCAGCACACAGCAAGCTGGACAGCTGCTTGCCTGAGCAAACCTCTTGTCCAAGCATTGGCACAGCTCAGGCTCAGTCCCCTCCCCTCTCCTCCTGCAGACATCTCTGCTGCTGCCCGGAGGCATCGCCGTCCCCCGCCCCCCAGGTGCCAAGCCAAGAGGGTTTCAGCATACACACATCCATACACCACTGGAAGAAGCAGGGACTTTATCTCTGGGTAAGCCTGGCCGGGTAAGCCAGTGCCACCTCAGCGCAGTGGGATTTGCTCAGACCGTGGTGTGATGATGAAGCAGGGGTCCTCATGCCTCCCGCACCTCTCTAGAGAGCTCTGAGCCTTGTACTGGGGGGAGGCATCACCCTACCCAGCACCTGGCTGTCAGCAAAGGACAAGACCCCTTGGGGACTGTAAACAGAGCTGCTGAAGGACCAGGGCCAACAGGTCCACGGTATGTTTGTTCCAGTCATGGGACAAGTCACCAAGAGGCTGAGGGGAGCCATGGGGGGGCCTGTCCTAACCCCATTTGCTTTTTGCAGTGCAGGCAGCAAGCCAAAGAGAGGCCTCTGCCCTGCAGGAGGATGCCAGCATCCTCAGCATCACAGCAAGGGACTTGGTGGCCAGCACTGACTCTGAAAAGGTCTTTTCCCGTATTCACATACACATATCCTTCTGCTTGTGCTAGGGCTTAATTCCTGGCCGCTCTGAGCACCACTGGCCCCAGGAGGAGCCCAGGATCTCCTTGGGAGCACAGCCTCCCTGACAAGTGGGACTGGAGCTCCAGCTCAACCCTTGCAGCACGCAATGCCCAGCCCTGCTGCAAAAGCAGGGCTGTCACAGCAGTCCAGATTCTCATCTGGGGGTTTCCTGCTTCTTCTGCCCTGCAGGGAAGGTACCCACCTTCCAGGGGTTGGGATGGATCCAAGACACAGAGATGGCCCCATTAGCTTAGCTAGGAGTGAGAACAGCCATTCCTGGAAAGACGCCTCCAGACTCCATGCATGCAACAGCCTGACAACAGCCCCAGCGCACAGAGGGGTTAATCCCACGTACCTTGCTGGAAGAGGGTCAGCGTGACTGAGGTAACGAGCAAGAAGAGGGCCTTGATGGGAGGGAAGTGGGCAGGCTCATGGGCAAAGATGTGAACCAGCTGCAAGAGGGAGAGAAGGACTGAAGCTGCTACTGGCCCTGCGTGCCCACAGCCTCCCCAGGAGCGGCGGCCCCAGCCCTGAGCGCGGCTCCGTACCTGCCGGGTGAGGTCGATGGCAGAGGCCTGAGGGATGGTGCTGTACATCTGCCCCAGCATCTCGCACAGCTGGGGCACCATGGGGGCAAAATCATCCAGGAGGGTCTTCACGGACTTCTCAAAGATGGCACAGACAGACTGCGAGAGAAGAGGGACCGCATGAACAATGGGCACCTGGAGTCCTCTCCTGGAGGGCAGGGCTTGATGGACAGGTCCCAGGGGAGGGAAGAGATGACAATGGGGATGGGCAGTAGCCCAACAGATGGCTCAACCTGCTATGGTACTGGTACCCTGGCCTGCAGCACAGGATGCTCCCAGAGACTAGGAAACACTCTTTCCACTGCAGCAGGAAGGTTCCCCAGGGGCTGGTGAGACACTGCACCTGGGCACTACTGAACTGAGCAAACTGGAAAAACATCAGGTGACACAGGTCCAGGTCTGAGCAGAGCTAGATCCTTAGGTAACACAGGTCTGGGAAACACCCATATCCCTGCTCATGGCAGGGCCTTTGTCTCTAGAGAGAAGCAGAGCTGATGGGGGCATAAGACAGACAAGAATGGCTGGATGCTGCTGGGGACAGCAAGCAGAACTGGTCCAGACAACTCAGCAAGACATCCCTCTTACAGGCATCACCCAGAGTCTGTCCTTTGCTGTCACCAGTTCAGGTCAGCAAGGACAGGCAGAGCTGCAGGTAGGACACAGGAGAAGCCTGGTTACCTCCACCACTTGGGCATCATTCAGCCACTTGCTGAGAACCTTCTGTATGAGCTGGAAGACTTGCTGCAGAACCACCACCACCTGTAAGGAACGAGAGGAGCTGAAGAGAATTGGCCATCAAGGCACTGGGGAGGAGAGATTCAATGCTAAGCACTGCCTGGACTCAGACCTTCAGGCACCACCCCCCCACCCTCTGAAGCTGGGCAGCTTTCTTCCCTGCTGAAGAAGCTCAGCACAACTCACAGCTGGCAGGCAGTGCCTGGGCTGTCCTCCAGAGCAGCACTCAGCCAAGAGGGATCTTGCAGGTCACTTCTGCTCACCTCAGGAGAGGTGGGATGAGCTGGAGGCCTTGTCTGAGCTGGAATGCACCAACACTACCCTCTTCATGCTACATGCTGCATTCCCCATAAACCCCCTTCTCCTGGCACCAGCAGTGAATAGTGAGGCTTTGGGCAGGCTCTGACAAAGAACACTGAGCAACTGCTGTACTCACGGGGTTGGGTCCTTGCTGCACTGGCAGCTTCTTGACCTCAGTGCTTTCATGGTCATCATCATGGTGGCTGATGTCTAGGGTGGTGAACAAGTTGGAGAGCAGGCCCAGGATGTGGATGATGGCCAGCTTGTTGGAGGGATTGGGCTGCCAGGGAAAATAAAGCCAAAGCGTGACACTGACCACACTGTGCAATCACAGTTGTACCTTTGGCATGCTGAGGAACCAGGACTGTAGAGGCAAAGTGCCTGAGAGGTGGTCCCTGCACTGTCTTGAGCCCATGTTCAAGACCACTGCTTCAATACAGCAGTCCCAGGACTACAGCCAGTGGGAGAAGCAGCTTCTGGATGGAGGTAGTATGAGGACACTCACCGTTTCATCAGCCAGCTTTTCCAGCTGCTGGATGTAGGGGGTGATCAGAGAGTGCAGGTTCTTCAAGATCTCCTCCACTTGCAGCGCAGAGAGCAGGAAACCAAGAGCCTGCATCAGCCACATGCACTGGCTTGTCTGGGAGAGAGAGGAGACATAACAAGGCAGGTCACAGCCCACCCTGCAGCCCTACCACACACTGGCCAGGACAGCTGCCAGGGGCCCAGCCAGCAGAGCCAGGATCCCAGTGTGCTGCAGCTCCTGAGCTGCTCTATCTGGTTCACTCCAAGGTCAGAGGGGAGCAGCTCCCTACCAGCATGGCAGAACCCAGAGAACAGGTGCTTTGCCAATAGCACACCTGACCTCTTCCCAGCAATACACCAAGGAAAGGCTAGTTGGTGCCCAGAGGTCTCCATGCTGGCACCACTCATCCTACCTCAGCACACTATCCTTTCCAGAGCCCCTGTGGGGTCAAGTGTCCCACCCCATTCTCATCTCCTTCATTTTTCCTCTTGAAGAGATTCCTGCCATATTGGCATCCTTGGGCTTGGAGGGACTGGGAACTGCTGGAGTTAAGACTCCCTGGGGACTTCCCTCTCTATGGGGACATATGCCCCAGCGTGTCCCCAGCCCATGTGCGGTGGGAGCCCAGCAGCACAGTGAGGGGCAGCCCACGGGTATTCCTGGCCCTGCACAGGATGCTGCAGCACTGAGGTCTCCTCCAGCGACAGCCCAGCTCACGATGGCACCCCTCGCATCTTCAGATGAGTGCAACTAACAGAGTAAGCAAAACCAGCCAGAGGTGTGAGCCAGCCCCTCTTACCTTGTGAATCTGCTTCATCAACACCTCCTGCCAAAAGGAATGGGAAAGAGAAAGAGGTGGGTGAGTGCTGCAGAAAGTCCCTTCCCTCCCAGGAGGCAGGACTGACACAGGAGTTCAACAACTGACACCAGTGTGGGCACACACAAGCAGCACATGGCTCCAAACAGCCACCCCATAATCCACAACAGGCAGGGAACAAAATTCCTGTTTCCTTGTAAGCTCTCCCCCCAATCATCTTCCTCAGCCACCCAGCAAGGGCAGCCCCTGCCTTGGGTGGGCTCTGCAGCAGGATGGCTAGAGAAGCCAACCTCAGTCGGGGTCTCCTTACCCTACCAATGGTGTCCCACCAGGCTCTAAGAGCAGAGGCTCATACTCTCCACCAGCCCCTCTCTGTTTCCGTGTACACCCCAGCACTCCTCCTAGTGCCTCAGGACTGAGTCCCTTCTGTCCCAAACCTTGAGAGGCAGGACCACAGGACAAACCTGCCTGGACTGCAGGACCAACCCAGTCTCTATGGAGAGGCTTGAAAACCAGGCTGCCCCTCAAGACACTCAGCAGTGGCACCAGTTGCCTGGTGGGTGCAGGACTGGCAGGAAGCCCTTCCTAACAAGGCAAACCAACCCTAGGGAAAGGGTGGATGCCCATGTGCAAACCCTCTTGGCACTCATGTCTGCCACTGCCTGTCTTTTCTGCACTCACAGAAGGACACAGGGCCTGCCACACTGGCCTACAAACACGGTGGACACTCCACACCAGGCAAGATGCCCTAAGCTGCTGCTTTGCATCCCCCCTTCCCTGATTCATGTAGATGAAGGGGTTTGCACAGAGCATATCCCAGCTCACCACCACACATCCATCTGCATCCAGCTCCTACCTGTGACACAGCAACAATGTTGGCAGCATAGGGCGGCAGGTCGTACTTGCACTCCCGGCAAATCTTCTTCAGGGTGGAGACGCTAGAGATGGAGAGCTCAGGGTTGCCCAAGGCCTGGAGCACCAGTGGCAGCACGTTGTTAATCATGACGGGGTGATCAGCCAGCCACTCCGACAGGGCCCCTGCACACACAGATGGGATCAGACTGCAGGACTGCACCGCTGGCTCTTGCTCCCTGCATCCTGGGATACTCAGCTTTGCTTTTCACTGCTCTTATTGCTGGGCAGGAGCAGACCCAGAGGGGCTTTCCCTCCCTAGCCCAGCCTGCATGCAAGCAAAGGCCTCACCGATAGTGAACATGACGGTGTCGGCGAGCTGCACGTTGCTGATGCTGATCCGGGGAATGAGGCCGATCAGCCCCGGCACCACATCGGAGTAGTTCACATCGATGGTCTCAGCGATGGACTGGAAGCCGTAGAGCAAGGCCTCTGTGTGCTGCCAGGATGGGAGAGGCACTGTCAGAGCCATGCACTGACTCTTATGCCAACCCCTCCCCCAGACAATAGCTCAGGATCCCCTGGGCAATGGCCAAGGAGGCTGGTCCCTGGGCAGCACTAAGGACAGTGAGGCAGAAGACCTGCTCCTCCTCCCAGCACATCCCAGAAAGCCCATACATGTGCTGGCAAGGTGGTCATGCTCCTCTATCATGTCCCTCGCTTTCAGCACCCTGTGGCTGGGATAGGTCCCCAAGGGGCTGGTAGCCATCAGCCTGGTGCCTGGGTCCCCTTGCTCACCTGCCATGTGGATGGCTGCTCTGTGTTGGTCAGGAGGCGTCCCAGTTTGTCATAGAGGCTGCTCAGGAGCTCAGCACCCAGCATCTCATACACGTACATCAGCGTGTCAGAGATGTCCACCCTGCAGAGAACATGGAGGGTCTCCAAATGCTGTCCCCATGCCCTGCAGTGCACTCCTTGTAGAGACAGACATGTCAGTTCCCCTCCCACTGCCAGGCAGGACAAGGCACTGCTTGCACAAGGACCCTGCCCCAGCCCAGTGTAGAGCGTTCTCAGGGCAAGAGGTGCCATGCCTAAACACCAGCTCATTTCCGTATCACCACCACAGCCAAAACAGCTCTTGGTGGAAGGAATCTCCTCTGTGCCCCTCCCTGGGTGTCCCTATGGTGCCAAGGCTCCAGGGAGGTAGGATGCTGCCTGCATTCTCACCTGCCTGACAAGCAAACCCAAATCTCCCAGATGTACCTGTATATCCGAAACTGCTCTTTCTCATCTGAAGACCAGAAGCCATACTCTTCATCGGAGGGGAACTGGGCTTTGTGCAGCAGCACATCCACCAGCTGAAAGTAGACAGGCCTATAGACCTGCTGGTACACTGCCTGCTTGTCTGGCTCAAAGGAGAGGATATCATCCTGGTGGCAGGAGGAGAAATACATCAGGTGTTGCAGTGGAAAGAAAATGAAGCCAGTATGCCTGCTGCATGGGGGGCTCAGTAGCAGCTCCCAGGGCTGGAACCAGTCACATCTCAGAGGTTGCACTTCCAGCCTCCCAAGGTTCACCTGATGCCAAGCCCTCCTGCAGTGGTACCATAATCTGGAGCCAAGAAGCCAGAAGCCCCAGCAGCCAGAGGGACCCTTGGCCATTCGAGGACAGCTCAGTTACAATGGAGTGGCACTGTCCTGCCATGTCCTAGCCTCAGAACAGGCTAGGATGGGTGCCTGGGGAGCACACAGCGCTCTCCTGCCTGCACCCATGTTCTCAGACCCATCCAGAGAAGCAGGTTAAAACTGGTGGAAGCCTCAGCCCGGCCCTGCGCAGCAGACGAGCTGCCAGCACAGTGCCAACATCAGCCCCCTCCCTGCCCACGCTCAGCCACACCGCATCAGATTGCGGAGGAATGGAGCTGGGGGGATGAACAGGGGCTAAAAATAGAGCACGGCATGGCAGGGCTGCTCTGTTGGCACAGGGAATGTTCAAACGGGGATAGGGACCCACATCGAGCAGCATTAGCAGCTCCCATCCCCCTCTTTCCTGCTCCAAGAGACCCCAACCACCAGCCCGGCAGCAGGGTCTAGCCTGCAACAAGCCAGCACATGCTCTCCTCCCTGCCTGTAGCAAGTGTGGCCACATAGTTAGGAGCTAAACAGCCAGGTCTGTGGCTGGAAAAGAACAGTTAGCATGAAGTTTTAATTAGTTACGTTAACAAGGCCCTTGAAGGTTATCTCAGACTTCCAAGGAAGACTGGGGAGGAAAAAGCAAGCTGTGAGGCCAGCATTTCTGAGTTACATGCCGTATGGTGGCTGCCAGCACAGGGCAAGGAGCAGGGGCATAGTCAATCCCTAGTGAGCAAATGCACGCCCACCAGATCCCAGTCACTCTGCACCAGTTGCCCCAGCCCTGCCTGGAGTGCAGGATTTGGGCAGGCTGCCCCATGATGGCCACTGACCTGCAGCGTGTACCAGAAGGTGAGCGTCAAGGAGCTGGTGGTTTCATTGACAGGGTAGTGCCCAGGGATGCCAGTGCAGAACATGATCATGTTGACCAGGGCCAGAAAGCTCTGCCAGTGCTCCACCTGGTCCAGGAGGGCCCTGGGAAGCAGAAAGCACAGTCAGGGTGGTACTACCACTGAGAACTTGGCTCCTCTGCCATGACACACACCACAGGCTGCAGGACAGGCCCTCAACAAAACAGTATGTGGGAAGAGAAGGCTGCTCCAAGCTCATCCCCTCTCCTGAGGACTGTCCCAGCACTCACCGGGAGTGGTTCTCCCCCAAGGCCACAGCGATGCGACAGATCCCATGTGATGTCTCCATGTCCCCGCTCTGGACCGCCTGGCGCAGCTGCTCTTGGAGCCCCAGCACAGGGGGGATGAGCTTCAGGAGGGTGTTCACGTACCTGCAACCACAGCCTGAATTGGTGCTGGGAATTGACTCACCCGCACTGGCTGCCATGGCATCCTTTCCTCCTGATGCTCTCCCAGGGCTCCCACCCAGCTTTCCCTACTGGAAAGCTGTTTTGTGCAACAGGACACATCCAGGAGCCTTTACCACTTACAGGGTAAAGCTGTGGCATCAGGTTGAAGGCAGAAGCCCGGAGCACTCCCACAGCTGAGCCTTTGCAAGCAATGAGAATGGCTGAGCCAGTGGCCATCAGCTCTGTGCAAGTCCCACCAGAGTGTGGGACTGTCCCCTCTGACTGGGATGAAGTGGGCAGCCACCCTTGGGGACTCCTACCCAGGGAGGATGCTGGCCCCACTGCATGTCCCCTTAGCCCCCATGCTCCTGGGCTGCCGCAGCCCTGTGTGGACCAGCTCTCCCACATCACCTCATGCACATCAGCCTCCCCTCCACGCTGCTGCCTCTAAGTGATGGTAACCAAGGCAACGAGAAGGAGGCAGCCAAGGTGAAACGCAGCCCAGGGCCCCCGGAGAGAGGCCGTGCTGGAGGCTGATGAGCAGCCTGCCATTTCCCTGCCCGCCGAGGCATGTTAACAGGAGCTGCAGCTATTCCATGCACTCCCTGCCTGCCCCGCCGCAGGCAGATGCAGGGCCAAGGATGCTTGGAGTGAGAGGCACACATGATGCCAGTTCTCTTGTGCAGACCATGGGGAAGAGAAGCAAGCGCTGACACTGGGACAGCTGCACATCCACCCCGGAGTGGCGTGGCTGCCCAGCGTATCAGCAGCTGACATATTGGCTAACAAAGGAAGGAAAAAAGCCATCAGTGCCACCAGCTCAGGGAGAGAGCCATGCTGGTGGTAGCAGCTTCTAGGTCTGGGTCAGTGGGAAGAGGGTGTCTTGGCCTCAGCATCCCCTCTGTGTGCTGCCAGAGGTCACCCCACCTCACCCCTTTACCCCAGAGGAAATCCCATGGTGAAGGGGACAGGTACTTCTCTGTAAACCATTTTCAAGTATCTGATGCCCCACCTGGACACCTGCAATCCCATCAACTCCACCACTACAGCAACACCCTGCTGCTTTCAAAGAAATGGCTCAGTGTCTGAAGTCCATGCTCCATAACTGCCACCAGAGGCACACATCACATGGAGGTCCCTGTCCCCACTCCAACACTATCAGCCAGGCTACAGGAGGGTGGCCAAGTGCTGCGTGCCAGCTCTCCCTCTGCAGCACGCGTCGCCAAGCTCTCTGACCTGCTTAGCCGGGGGATAATCCTCAAACGAGATGGAAAATCCAGCCCAAGCCTCCTCTGCAAACGAGATGCAACAATATCTCCATTCCTGCTCTCCTGGGACTCAGAAGCTTCTCACCACCCCCAAGAGCAGCAGTGTGCACAGAGCCAAGCCTCCGAGGTTTCTTGCCAGGAATGCCATATCCTAACGGAGGAGTGGTGACCAGACTCCAGCAAGACCTGGGACACCCTCTCTCCTGGGTGCAAAGGGGTCCCACACCCCTGACAGGTACAGAGATCAAATGCTTTGCATCTACAAATCTCTGCTGTATCACCTCTAGCGAGGCCTTGCAGGCAGGAGGCCACCCGCTGCTGCTCACAGACAGGGAAATGGAAGCTGCCAGTACAAGCAACTTACCCTGAGGGTGATCCTTGCCCAAGGGGTCTCACCTGCCCTTCTCCACCTTGACATGGGTGGCAGCCAGCTGCTCCTGGAGTGGGGAGCTGCAGGATGAAGGATGCCATGCAAGATGGTGTTCCCCTGGGAAGGGGACCCACAGGCTACTAACCCCCAGCCACAGAAGCCAAGCCCACTGAGCCTTCTGCTGGCTATAGAAGCACATCTGCATGATTGCTTCTGCAACAATGTCAATGAAGCCAGCTGGGAGTGGGCAAGGTGGAAAGACACAGGGTCCATAACTCTCAAGGGAATCTGTGGAAAAGCTGGAGATCCTGAGACTAACCCTCTCACAGACCAATACCCTGCAAAGCTCTGGAGAGGACCATGTCAGCAGCCCAGTGCTTGAGGATGCTCTGAGCCTATGGCTGTGGGCAGCAGGGAGCCAGGCCCCTGTGGAAACAAAGGCAAGAGACCACGGAGAAAGAGATCAGCTAAAATGCAGCAGAGATCTCCCAAACTGTTGAGAAAAGAGACAGAAAGGTCAGGAGACTCCCTGGGCGCTTTGAGAAGAACTGGATCTACTGTGGCTGAGCAACAAAGCCAGAGGGGTGGGACAGCCGACATCAGGGGAAGCAGGAGGAGGGATGTGGGATGAAGGACATAAAGAACAAAGAGGAAGAGAGCCCACCGGAGCTGGGAAGTGATGTCTCTGTGAGCTACCCTGCTCCTGAAGCTGTCCCAGATCTCAGTGAACACTGTCCTGCTGCTCCCCGAAGCAGCTGACACCACACGCTGCCTGGCAGGGCAGCCCTGTGACAATGCCACTGCTGTCCCTGCATCCTGGGAGCAGCGGCTGCACCAGGCTCACACAGACTGGGCAGCTTCTCAGGCTGGCTGCCTGCCCCACACGCCTATGGACAGGGAGGGTGCTCTGCCGTGGCTGATCGTGCCCCCAAGCAGAAGGATGGAGAGCAAGTGCTGGTGATGCTGCATGGGAGCCACCAGTGTGGCAGGACTTAACAGGGCTAGGAACTGCATGGCAAGGTCAGCAAGGGAGCCAGAGGAAACTCTACTGTCAGGCTTGCTTCTCTCTGAAACTCACACTGAAAATTCAACAGAAAGCTTGGGCTTTTAATGCAAATGAAGACCAGTGTTATAGGGCCAGGATTCCCAGGTGGGGAATCAGAACCAACAGACTTCTGAGACTCAGAGTAAATGGAAAGGAGGATGCCGGTGAGTCCAGCATTTCAGAACTGCAAGTCACCTTCTCATTTGCTGTACCAATCCTGCTACAAGGGTTTGAGTTGGCACACAGCCTTCATCAGCTACAAGGAAAAGCTACTTGTGGCCATCTTCTGAATGCTAGCAAATGAGACAACTACTCCCCATGTCCAGCAATGCATCAAAACCCTGATGGGTCACTCAGTGCACCAGGACTTGCAGCCCCCAGATGCAACCCCCCAGCCATGCTGGCTGTCCCTGCCCTGAAGGCCATGGGAGGAGCAGGGCTCACAACTGCAGCAGCAGCACCTGCACCACTGCAGAGGATCGGAGCCTGCACAATGCGCAGCGATGCACAGGAATGCACTGCATGGCAGCAGCAGCTCAGCCTTCAAGGAAACCCTCCTCTCCAGTGGAAGGTTGCTAAGCAGCCAGGAGGGGATGTGGCCACAGGAAGCAAAGGAGATGTACTTTCCCTTCTGAGGGCATCAGTCCAGAGAGCTGACAGCAGCTCAGACAACACAGCCAACCAGATGAGCTCAGAGCCCCACAGGACATCCCCAGCAGGACCTGCCCCAGCCCTGGGTCCCAGCTCAGCTGCACCAGGGACAACCATGGACAGAAACAAAGGATGAGTGCTTGGCTGGCACGAGTGGCTGGAGCCAGGAGGAAAGCAAAGACTGATAGGTCTGGTTTTATTACCTCTGCATCAAACCATCTCCTTGGCTGGATCAGCAGAACAAGGCAGAGGAGGGTCTCTGAACTCCCCCTAGCCAGAGCCAAGCAGCTGCTCCCTTGTTGGGCACTGCAGGGTCTGACAAAAGGAACCAGAAGGGAGAATCCTCCTCTGTTTCAGAGGAGGAAGGTGGAGATGGGCTGCAGCTGCCCAAGACTACATGATCCCCACAAGTGGTGGGGATCATGGTGCATGGTGCAAAGCCTTCTAGGACCAAGTGAAACCAGGAGCCTCAGGCTATTTTCAACATCTTCCCCTTCCAAACCCTGTCATCATCATCTCCAGGCCCAATGATAGCTAGAAAAAAGCCTGAGGTTTTCCCTCCCCACCCTATTCCCCCACTGATGCCCAGGAGCACCAGCCCCCAGCACACAGCAGGCTGCCCTTACCTCTGGGCATCGGGCTGGGAAATGGCATTGACAACAGCCTCCACCGCTGTGTCAAAGAGCTCCGGGTCCTGTAGGGAGGTGAACGCTGCCTGGATCAGGTTCTCACAGTCCATCAGTGGGATCTCCAGCTGCACCCAGCTGGAGAAACACTTCAACACCTTCTGCTTGATGAAACCCGGGGAGTCCTGCTGCTGCAGCAGCTGCTCCAGCAAGGGGAAGACAGAGCCACACTCCTGCGCCAGGACGCTGCGTACCTGGCCCTTGCGGTACTGCGGGAGGCGGCTGGTCTGAAACTCCTCGGGCAGCACCGTCAGCAGCTCCAGCAGCGCCAGGCACCGCGCTCGCCCGTCCACGTTGGAGTCCTCTGCCTGGAACATGCGCACCATGTCTGCCACGGCGCAGGGCCAAGCCTCTGGCATCATGCTGAGGGCCAGGGAGGCCAGTGCCACGCACAGCCGGGTCAGCACGATCTTGGAGCCGCTGGCAAAGCGGGTGATGTGGGTGAAGAGCTGCGACTTGAGGCTCTCGTACTGGTCAGCTGGGATGTCATTCCAGTAACGGGAGATTTTAATGTGGAGAGCGCTGGCACCAAAGTACTGGATCTCGGGCACCTTGTCCATGTTGAGAAGCAGCCAGCTGAAGTGCCAGGCCTGGGGAGAGACCTGAGCCTGCATCAGCCATTTCTGAGCCAAGTTCTTGTTCTCGATGCTTGGGTCGTAATACAGCTGATGGAGAGCCTGGAAGAGAGAGGGAAGCATCCTAGAGCAGCTGAGGAGCACAGCCACGGCCAGTGCCACCAGGGGAAGGCTCACTGGGAAGGCTCAGCAGGAATACTCACCATCATGGAGCCCAGTGCCCAGGCTGCCCACCAGTCCTGCAAAGCCAGTCCCCCTCCCCATGTCAGCCTGCCTTAGTTGGCCTCCCTCCTTGGGCTCTCAGTGAAGCAAGAGCAATCCAACAACAGGTGAGGAACTGAAAAGCATTCTTCCCCTCCTCCTCTCACACAGCACGCTTGAAATTTCTTTTCCATAGTCATCTCCCATCATTGCTTTCACTCATGCTGAACCCACCTGCTTCCCTGCTGATGTACCATCACAGGGGTGGGCACAGGACCCCTCTGCAGCACAGTGGCTGTATGGGACACAGTCGACTAGCACTCCTGCCTTCCACCTGCATTTGCTCTCAGAAAGGTGCTGTGGATGCAGCAGCTCTCAGAAAGCACATGTGGCCCAATGCTTGCATCTGAGAGAGTCCAGGGAATGCAAGAGCTGTTGCAGATATCTCCATCTGTCAGGTCCTACAGAATCATCAAACTCAGAGATTAAATCCTCCACAGAGTTCCTCTGAAGTATTCCCAAACCCATCCATTTACAGCTGGGCAAGGAGCGCTGGCATCTAACCCTGCCTCTGCCACCACTTCCCAGGACAGTCTGCTCATTGTGTCTCCACATATGGAGAAGGAGAACATCACTTACCTGCTTCGACAGCTTTGGGGGATGTAGTTACTGCTTTGCAGAGCTCAGATCCACATGAACAGCCTCACACAGGCTGCAAGGCTTTATTTGCAGAGGAATATTATATAGATCTTAAGGGCAACATTAATTAGTTACTTATCCTGAGTGGGTGCAATTGTTAACCAGTAATGTTCTCACACATGGAGGGGGACAGAACCACCCTCTGCCTGAGTTCCATCTTCTAGTAGTGAGGTTTTCTGGCTGGCACAGTGCAGTTCATTTCAAACTGCTGACTGCATACACCAGGAGTAAGGAAAAGCAATGGCTTCTGTCAGGCTACCAGGCACCCATCATACCCCATCACCAAATCGGACGATGATTCCAGCAGGTGCAGAGGAGCTTTTGTGTCCACATCCTGGCTCCAGATCTCAAATAACCTTCTCCTCCTCCTTAAAAAAGCTATATGAAATTCTTGTGTGGCTCTTGTACACAGGAGAGGATTTAAACCCTATTTTTAAGCAGGCAGAGCTGACAGCCTGGGGCACAGGAACAAGTGTCCTAAGCAAGCACTTGTGCCTCCCACTGCTTCCCAGCACAAGACCAAAGAGCAGGACAAAATGGCAGGAACCTTGAAGAGATGGCATTGCCCAGGTCATAATTTTGAAACGCCTCTGTTCAAGACTTTGTGGCAGGAGGAAATGAGGATAACCTCTTTGTGAGAAAGAAAGAGGTTAGGAGACAGAGTCAGCCAGCACAGGCTGCAGAGGGACAGGCGGCTGTCCCAGTAAAAGATGTATCCTGACACAGAAAAGGTTAACCCTAGATAAGGAGAACACAGGGACAGTGAAATCTGTCCTGACAGAGTGGCCAAGGGGAGCCCATGAGTTAGCAGCAGCTACCTGAAACCTTGCTCTCTTGGTTCTCCGGGACTCTTGCCTGAAGCAACGCTCATCTGCTGGGACCAAGCTAAGCACTGTCATCCCCTCCCATCGATGTAACAATTTACCTCACCATTGAGCAGTAACTGCAGATGTGATAAAATCTCAACCACTCCTGGGGGTAGGAACCTGGCTCCTACCCCTGCTCTTTTGCTGAAGACTGAGTCATCCTGCAGCAGCGCTAGAGCTGGAGCTCCCAACTATCTCTGCCATTACCAGCTCAATCTCTTATTTGCCCTCATCAGAGCTTGCTGCTTACTTTCTTACTAAAACCAATCTCACTTGAGATTCCAAGAGTCAGTGACAACCCACTCTTCTCCTTCCCCACTTTCTGGGCACCCCAACAAAGTGCAAAGGCTGGCAGCACTTCTCTCCACCTGCTCCCTAGTTCAGCACCCATCCCCACGTCCTCCCAGCCTCTCCGTTTACACTCGCACACATTCCCTAATTAATCAATTTCTTCTATTTTGAACAGCCTTCCTTTAAAAAATCATGGGGAAAAAAATAAAATCCCTATGCATCACATATTAGGAGGCACAAGCTGTATATGTGCCTCAGGAGTCATAACCTCTAATCCAGTATGAGGTTTGTCAGGCACAGACTGCATCACGTGTGCAGGACAGACCTGGCCTTCAGCACTGGGTTCCAACCCACAAGCTCCCCAGGTGCTCAACTCCACCGGCCTCAGGGCTGCTGCTCCGTGGTGTGACGGGCAGCCGTGCAGGGAGAGCAGCACTGCGCACGCTCTGGGCAGACCAAAGTGAGCCCCCAGAGTGCTGTGTGTGCAGGGGGAGCCTGACACAGAGCCAGGGTGATGGAGAACACTGCAGGGCTGCAGAGCAGGGGCTGGGGTACACAGCCTGCCCCTGGGAAGCAGCTGCGGGCTCAGCCTCCCACCTGGCCAAGGCTGCTGGCGCTGCTGGTTCGGGCCTGAGCCAGGCACTGCACCCGAGCAAACAGAACCTGGTGCTTTCGTGGGATCACTGGACTGAAGGGAGAGGACTGAGCGACCAAGCAGAGCCCAGCATGAGGCTGAGGCACGAACATCCTGCATGCAGCCCCTCTGTGAGCATCCTGCGTGCAGCTTCGGCAGCAGAGACTCTGGCACTGTCTAAGGCAAAAAAACTGGTTGCAGCATCATAACAATGGCAAAAAAGGAGGGTTATCACAGATGCTCCCCTCAGCACTCATGCTGGGGAGATGTCACTACCACTGCATCAGAGGAATCAGAGCAATCAGGTTGCAAGACACCTCCTGCAAGGGTCAGCTTTCCAGCCATGTAGATGGCTTTCCCACCATCACCCCAGCACCTCACCTGCACCCCTCATGCTCTGTCCACCCTGCAGTGGTATCCACTGTCACCAGTGAGGTCTTGGGAGAGGCATCTATCACCCATCAACACCACCCCAGAGCCCTGCTTCTCCACAGAGAGCCTCAGGGGAGGTTTCCAGTGGAGACTCCTGGGGATGCACACTGGAGAATCCACCCTTCAGCACCTTGGGGAGAGAGGGTGAGTAACAAGACGACAAAGTCTACCAACTAGACTAAGTTATTGAGAGGATGGAAACAAAGCTGATGCTGAAGAGCCCAGTTGCAAGCTGTTGGATGGCAGAAGAATATTCTGGATAAAGATGGCTGCTGGCTTTCTCACCCCCCTCTCCCGAGCACCCTGCCCAGGAGGGGACCAGCAGTGGTGACTCCTGGCTGGAGCACAGCTGTTCCTGCCTGTGTGCAGGGTGACAGGTAGAAAGACAAGGCAGCATGTGCCCTGGGACTGCCAACAGTACACCTATCAGGTGCTCTAACTGACACAGGAGAGCTTTCCAGAGGATCCCTGGAAAGGATGGGCATCAATACTAGAATCATCTCAGCCCAGCTCAAAGCAGCAGATGAAAAAAGACTAGACTCTTTCCCTAGCCTACCACACACATTGGCTGAGTGTGAGGCAGGAGGCTGCAAGGCACTGTGCCCTGCAGAAGGGTACCAGAACACTCAGCACGCTCTTCCCCTGCAAGGGATGGCACCATCCTCATCCCAGAGGCACTGGCTGCTGTTGGACTTTGACAGCCAGCACTCTCAGGCCCATCAGGAAGCACAGGAGATGATGAGGGAAACTCATTAGCACCAGGAGGGAGAAGCAGAAGGCATGAAATCGGGCAGCAACATCTAACAGGGAGGCTCTGAGTATTCTGATTTGAACGGGGGCTGCCACCAGACCTACCTCCTCCGCAATTAGACCTGTAATGTGAGAGCTGGTAAACAGCCCAGCTGACAGCAATGCCCTTTGGCCAGGGAAGGAGCTTTCTCCAGCATCAGCTCTGCTTGGCTGAAAATAATTCAAGCTTGTTGTGATGGCTCTTCCCTGCCCTAAAAAGCCATGGTCAAAGTCTCCATTAGGCTCTAGATACTCGAGTGGTATCAGCTGCTCCGGAGAGCCTTGGGGCAGGGGAGCTTGCCCAAAAGGCACAGGTCAGAGGTCCAATGCTGGTTACTTTGGACAGTCTGAGGGGAATGAGTCCAGGGAGAATTATTGACAAGCAAAGGCACCTGATCTTAGCTCACAGTCTGGTATCATGAGGGAAAAGGAGCTGCTACAAGCCCAGCATCTCTCAGCCCTCACCATTCAGAGCTTCTGCAGGGAGCCCAGAGCCCACAGGCTGCCTCCCTGACTGCACCACATAAATCCATTAACACAGGGTCCCCAGGGGAGGGGTGCTGTGTCCGTGCTATTTGTGGGTAATAAGAGGAGCTCCAGATGTGCAGCTCCAGCTCCACAGAGGATCATGCTGCCTGCATTTCTGGGGGGCTCCACAGGGAGACATCCCCTTCAGAGGCCAGTCTGCTGGAGCTAAAGGAGGTAACAGCAGTTGCACCTCTGAGATCTACAACCCTGGCAGGGAAAACAGCAAGCTGCAAAACACCTTCCTCTTCTGCTCCTTGCTCCATGCTCACAGCCTCAGCACTTCAGGCCTGCGACAACACAGCCATGACCACGGCTCTGCTGATCAAAGGTAACACCACCTCTGCCTCCCCCTGCCCTGCAACAGCCATCCTCCCCATCCTCCCTGTCCTCCCCGTGGTAGGGCAGGGCAGGCCAGGCAGCCGCAGCCCCGGGAAGGCAGCAGCCTGCTGAAGCAGTGAGCACAGCAAATGGATGCGAAATCAAGTCGTGCATGTGCTGCCAGGCGTGCTGCTCCTGCTCACGGCACCCACGCTTTGCCAGTAGTCCCAAAGAACTGGGTTTTTTCCCCCACTCCTAATAAGAGGTGCTGCCACTACACAGCCCTCTTGGAGCCCAGCTTCCCACATCAAGTCCTTGGCTGTCTGGAAGAGGCTGCAGCCCAGACATGGCTCGGCAGCCTCGACATCCCTCCTGCTGCTTTCCTGCCAGCAGCCCTTTGCAGAGAACAGCACAGTCCCCAGCAGGGACGGGGTCTGTAGGAGACACATACTCTCAGCAGTGGTGGCTGGGAGCCTGCACAAGTATAGGGTGAGCAGGACCAGAGAGGAACCCTGGGAGCACAGAACCCAAGATGACTTGCAAGGGTGGTCCGAACACCTCTGTCCACCATCTCACATTTCTGCCCATCACTTCGGTGAACAACTCTGCAAGCATTTTGAAAGGAATCCCCCAGCACCTAGGTGCCCATCTCATCCATTCCTGCTCCATAAGACACGGGAGCTG
Source organism: Apus apus (assembly GCF_020740795.1). Taxonomy (NCBI): domain Eukaryota; kingdom Metazoa; phylum Chordata; class Aves; order Apodiformes; family Apodidae; genus Apus; species Apus apus. The sequence goes on along the minus strand of NC_067288.1, from coordinate 20,882,476 downwards.
ACATGAGGCTCCAGCAACGGCCCTTGTAGGGCAAAACCAAGCCCTGGCAAACACAAGGTGCTGCCCTTTCATCCCATCACCACCATGCCACAGGAAGGAGGGTGTTCAGCTAAGGTTGGTTCTGGGTGGAATTTGCTTTTGCAGTGAAGATTTGCTTAAATGCTAAACAAGGTGACTCTTCGCTTCCCACAATTTTGAATGAATCTCCCCTCTGGAGGCCACAAACTTACCATCCCCAGCACAGCTGCCACATCTCATGTAAGTGAGCTGCCTTTAAGGAAGAACTGGCCAAGCCACTGCCAGTGATGCACCAGACAGGGGATGCCATTCCCCCATCCTGACATATCCATAATTCTCTTGATCAGGTTTCAGAAGACAGGCAATATCCTTTATCTAAAGAAAGCAGATGCACTTGGGTTTCTCCTCCCCATCTTCCTGGGTGGAAGGCAGCCCAGGCAGCTGCCACATCCCTGAGGCTCAGCATCTCTGAGGAGCAGTGATCAAAGCCACCCCTCTCCCATCACAGTAGGTTCCGGATGTCAGCTCCATAACACCCCGCCTACCCATCCTGCCAGAGAGACTCTGTGCATTCATCAGGCATCTCCAGAGAGGCACACGGCAATCTGGAAGGCCCCGAGATGCCAGACCACTAATGTGCTAGGGAACAGACGTCAGTGAATATTACAAACACCCCAGAGGATGAGAGGCAGGCCAAGGGAGGAAAGACCTGGAAAGAATCAAACAAAAAAAAGAGGGCAAGAGCAGGCACTTGGGAAATTCATGGAGGAATGGCACTGCCTTCTTTCTTATATCAAAAAGGGGGATACTGCTGGGGCAAATTCAACAGCACTGAAAACAGGTAAAGGGGGTATCACGTTCCTCTTCTCCTGTCCAACACCACAGTGTTAAGTGCTGCCACCCCTAACCTGGGAGAGACCAAAAATGCGAGGCACAAGTCCTGCTAGTGCACTGCTCCTCCAAGACAGACACAGCCAGAGCAGGAACCGAATGTCTGCAATCCATCTTCACCAGAGCAGGGTTCACACTGCAACAGGAGGGTCACTTCCCCAGGGCAGCATCACCCCATCACCGGGCTGTCGGTCATGCCGAGGACAGTCCCTGGTCATGCAAAAGCCCATGCAGGTCATGAACGAGATGGCACTGTTTAGGTACCAGCATCCTCACAATCTGAAGCCCTCAGGTTGCCCAGACTTCCCTCCAAGCCCTCCAACTGCAGCAGCAGAGCCCAGCTCAGCAGCAGGTGCAGGGGGAGCAGAGCCAGCCCAGAGCTGCCAGCCGCTCAGCAGGTCCACACAGCATGGCCATGCCAGCCTGCTCTAGCTGTGCTGAAGCCAGAGCAGCATCTAGGTCAGGCTCGGAAGAAAACAAAGAGCAGCCAAGCAGCCCTCAGTCGGGACTGGGGGACACTGACACAATAACTGTACAGCAACAACACAGTAACTGCACCACAACAGCTCAGCCCCAGTGTGGCCCCGCTCCTTCCCTATGTCATAGGAGAGTTCCCTACGGAAAAATGCGGGGAAAAAAATACAGGGAACAACTTTCAGATGGTTCCTGAAGTGCAGCACCTGACACCTCCTCAGGAAGAGAAGCAGCTGCCTGCCTGCTGCCCATGGGCTTTCAGACCTTCCTGCTTGGGCCCAGCCTACAGCATCCATACCCTCCCACCTCCCTGCAACCACTGCTCACAGCGGGAGAAATCTAACTAGATCTCTCTGGCACCGGCCATGCTGGATAAACACAGGAGTGATCCTCTTCAGCTACACGGGCACCCACCCACAGCCCTGCAAAACTGCAGGGGTGTTTGTCCAGCTCATCACATAATAAACAACCATGGGGTACAGAAGAGTCTTTCAGGGACGTAAATCCTTGCCATGAAAACCACCAGAAGAGACTGATGGGCAGAGTCTCACCAGAGACTTCTCTGGCTACAACTGCCACATGTGATGGCTTCCACAGCAGGTGACCTGCAGAGACTTCGATCCTCTGACTGAAGAGATAACCAGCTCTTTATGCTGTCACTAACCCCAGCACTAACTGATTCAGAGTGGAGTCAAACCCTTACTTCAATCAGTATGAATAGAGCCACATAGAAAACCTGGCAGGCAGAAGAGCCCAGGCCACTAGAAGCATCATTTATCGCCCAGCATCACCTCTGACAAAGCAGCTCTACCCACCTGCCTCCCACCAGCCCAGCCCCCAGCACACCTTTCCTTCACTTTGTACCAGAAACATCCCACAGGCTTCCCTGGAAAAGACAGACACAGGAGGACTCCAAGCTGCTGAATCTCCGAGTGTTTTCTGATCCCACCCACATTTCTTACCCTGGGCAGGGACCATGCTGCTTGCCTCCAGCCAGCAGCTCAGAGCCCCACCGCAGTCCACAGCTGCACCTTCAGAGGACACCACTGAGATGGCAAAGCCTGCAAAGACCTGGAGAAGCCAGGCAGGCTGGGGGAGGGGAGCCAAAGCATCCTAGAGGGCATCTTTGCCTCCTCCCAGGCAGGAGGAGACTAAATCCAGAGCAGCGCAGCGAGGGCGAGCTGCCTCTCAGCACAGCCCCACCTCGCCCAGGCAGCGCTGGGCGCCCACCGCCCTGGCACTGCCCACCCTTCCCGGGCAAGTGTGCACTTCATTGTTGGCGCAAACAAAGGAGCGGTTTGTGTCTGCCGAAGAGAAAGGAAGTCGGAGGCAAAATCATCCAGCAGCCCTGGATATATGCAGATTAAGCTGCAGAAGGTTGCATTAATGTAGCATTTTCCATGCATCAGTTAATCCCCCTGGCCCTGCTCTGTCTCCATCTCCCTGGCAGAGATGGGCTGTCTCACCTGCAGCCATAAACACAACCGGTGCCCACTTACCAACCAGACACCTCCTGCGCGGCTGGGCAACCTGCTGGGGATGGACAGGCGTGAAACATAAGCCATGTGCCCACCAGCACACCCGTGGGCATTGCTTTGGCAAGCAGCTCGGTCTATTCTTATTGAGGAAAAATGAGGACGCTGGGATTCCCACTAGCTGTCTGGGGACCAAGCTGTGGATCGGTCTCCGAGCCGGTACCTGGCTACAGGGTGAGTAGGAGCAGTGATCTCTTGCTGTTTGCCCTTCAGGGATGCATTCGCTGCTGCCCTGCCCCCATCACCTCCAAAATAGCCCAAGGAAAGGGTTTTGCTCGGCTGCCTCCTCTGGCACCCGGTGGGCTGCCCTGCTAGGTCTCTGTGATGAACCCCAGGTCGTGTGGAGGCTGCTCGGAGCTCATCCCAGCAGCAGCCTGATGCTGCCAGCTCTCAATTTGCCGCGGCCATTCCTTGGATCCCACGTTTCGGTAATCACAACCTCTCTCCTCTTGTCCTACAGCTTCTTAAGAGGACCTCGAGCATCGGCAGGAGCACTCAGTCCAGTTTAGAGAGGCACCACCGGGCCATTCGCCCTCTGAAGGCTTTTCCCAACAATTCCCAGTACCCGGCGAGAGCCCGGGTGCTCTCCCTTCCCACACTGACGGAGACACTGATAACGTCGGAGGCAGCCAGGACTAGACCCCTACGCTCTACCTGCCCAAAGGACGCCCGTCCGAGACACAACCCCTCCTTTCTGCTCCCATTTCTGCCACATCATTTTCCCATCCCCGGGGCTGCCCCGGCGCACAGGAATCGGCGGCTCCATCTCCCGCACCGCACAGCGGGTCCCCGCTGCGGGACGGGGCGGGAGGGATGCAGCCCCGCCGCCCTCCCCGGGCTCGGCCCTACCGAGCAGGTGCCCCCCCCGATCCGCAGCATCCGCAGCCCCCGCAGCATCCACAGCCGCTCCCCCCCCCGCCCCCGCCAACGTCGCGGGTGGGCTGGGGGCGACGGACTCACCTTCTCCACGTTCTCCACGGTGAAGTCCAGGCCCTGTGGCGGCGGCGGCGCCTCCGCCCTCCGCTCCATGACTGCGGCGGCGCTCAGGAGGCAGCGGCGGCGGCGGGCGGGCGACAGCGGCGGCGCAGGGGCAGCCGCATCGCGGCGGGACCCGCCTCCCCGCCCCGGGGAGGGCGGCGGCACCGGGGCGACTGGGCTCGGCGCGGCTGGGCTGGGCTCGGAGCGGCGGGCAGCGTCGGTGGGGCCGGGACGCGCCCCAGGGATGCCCCGAGAGGCTCGGCCGCCCTGCTCCGCCCCGGTACCGGCTGGTCCCGCAGGCGCGGCGGGCAGCCCGGGCCCTGCCGTCGCGCCGCGCCGCACGCCGGGAGCCGTAGTCCGGGCCCAGGAGCGTCCCCTGCCGGGCACCGGCACCGGGCACCGGCACCGGGCACCGGCACCGGGCACCGGCACCGGGCACCGGCACCGGGCACCGAGCGCCGGCCCCGCTCCCCGCGCCTGGGGCGGGCAGTGCAGGCAGCAGCCCCGCTCGGCACCACCTTCCCCGCCACCCCAGGGTGCTCCGACGGCTGGAGAACACCGTACCCAGCCCGGCATCGGCACACGCAGGGGTTGGACTCGCAGCCCATCGTTTTATTGCTACAGGAAAAGGCGACTGTACAAAAATAGAGTTTATCCCTCAAATTTTACAAATAATAGAAAAAAGGGGGCTGGGGGCACGGGGCGCCGGGGGAGGGGACCGGGGCGCTGCCCAGGACTTCACAGCAGCGCGAGGGTTAAATTACACCCGGCCCCCGCGGGCCCGAAGTCATAAATAGGAGCTGCCGCTCGAGAACAATAAATAAATAATTTAGAGTAATAAATAGTTTAGTGCCGCAGCACCGCGGGGGCAGCGGGGGGACCCTGCCACTCCCCTGGGAGCCAGGCAGGGGTCCTGGCAGGTGCCCGTGCCCTGTCGTCCTGCGGAACACCAGGGGCTACTGCCAGTCCTGGTGCAGGTCCTCCATCCCATGCTGGAACGGTCTGGCCCTGCTGCACCCCTGTCCTCAGAGACACCCCCTCCCTGCAGGGCAGCTCCAGCCACCGCCAGCCCCAGGGTTCCTGTGGAGACAGGGAGGTTTTGCACCCTTTCTGTCCCCCTCTGAAACTTGGGCAATGCTTGGCCCCAGCTCCCTAAAGCAGGGGTGCAGGAGCACTAACCACTCCAGACAGGGTGCAGGTGAGCTGGGCGCTGCTGGTGGGCACTAGGCTGGCAGAGCCATGCGAGCAGCAGGGATGCTCTAACCCTTTCAGCTCCTCTCACAAGGCTAAGCTGGGATTGCACCCAGGTAGAACCCCATGTTGCTGGTGGCACCAGCTGCTTGGCACTGAGCAGGAGGGGTCTCAGCCACCCAACCCCCATCATGGCTCCATCTTGCCTTGGTCCCTCATGGCCACATAAGACCAGGGGCACCCGCCTCCGCCAGATTCATCCTTCGAGCATCGGCTCTGCTGTGCACCATGAGCTGGGATCTCCAGCATGCATCAAGCCGGGCCGAGCTGGCAGCTCCCTCCTCAGCCAATGCAGCTGCACTCGGCTGCTGAGAGCTTCTCCACCGTCTGCCACGTGTTCTGCACATCCATGAAGGAGACAGCCTCATAGCGCGTGGGCCGGCAGCAAGGGTGGCTGAGGACTCGCTCCTGGGGTCCTGGGGTGATGAGCTGCTGCCGCAGCAGGCTGCCCAACGTCAGGTCATAATTGCTGCGTGACCGGTGGCAGGACCCACTGCAGTACTTGAAGAGCACAATCTCATCTGAGTTGAAGCCCAGGCCCAGGTCACGCACCTTCACCATCAGGTTGCGGATGTGGCAGTTGCGCCCGCGGGCCCCCCGTGATGGTTTCCGTGTCCCCTTCTTGGCTTTACCAGTACCTGGCGGTGAGCGCTCGGCACGCAGCAGTAGGTCCTCTGCCAGATCCGCAGTGCCCGGGCCACCTGTTGTTGCGTTGTCCCCTGCATGCAGAGGGCGTGGCACTCTCAGACCCCATCCTGCACCCTCTGCCCTCCTGGGACCTGCCGAGCCTGCCCATCCCCTGTAGTGACCTGCAGACCCCTCCTGATCAGCCTCCATGGCACTGGCTGGGTGCCCATGGGGTGGTGGGGTGGTGGGCACCTGGTCAAGCAATTTCTCACCCCAAGGCTCTGCCATCATCCACAACATGAAGCCCAGGGCCCCATGTGTTTGGTCCTTCCAGCCCAACTCTGATGTGTAGAAGCAGCCCCACACAGACTGGGGCTCCCCACAGCTGCTCCCAACCACCCGTGCCCCATACTCAGGGCTACTGTGCCCAGGCTGGGGCACCAATACACACCATATATCTGACTCCAGGCAGCAGCGAGTGGTACCTCCACACTATCCTCTACAGCCAGGCTGGTGGTGGCCATGCCCCGTGGTGTGGGGGCTGCCTCCAGCGTCTCGTTGCCATGCGGGATTCGCAGGTTGCCTGCAGCCAGTCCAGCCAGCAGTGAGAAGATGGCAAGAAGCCCCCACAGTGTTCCCTCCTGCCAAAAAACACAGCGCAGTAGGGTGAGACCTGACAGGGGTCCCCAGACCAGGGACAAGGCTCCATGAGCTGGGGATGGGGACATGAGGTGTGGTCCTGGCCATAGCAGCCAGCCAGTCCTGGGGCTCACCTTAGGCTGTGGGTACGTGGTGGGTCCTGCAGGTCTCAGCTCTGGTGGCCCTGCTCGCTGCTCCATGCTGGCTGCAAGTGCAGAGGTGGGGGTCAGCACCCACACAGAGAGGATGAGGTGGGCATCGAGCTAGCCTCTCCCCTGCCAAGTATGCCATCACTTCCATAGCCCCCCAGAACCCTGCAACACCTTCTGCACCCCATGCATGACCCTCCCACCATCCCCTCCCCATGCAGCCAGGCACGCTGACTACTCCATGCACCCTTTCCAAGAGACTGGGCAGACAGAGTGGTCCAGCCTTTGCCTGGCACCTCTCCTCAAGGGGATGCAGCTGCCTCCTCCTGCGAGCAGCCTGGGATGCCAGGCTGAGCCGTGAGGCAGCAGCTGGGGCTGGGAGCACCACGGGGGGGGGCCCTTTCCCATGGCCCTTCCCTGGGAATGTTTTTCTTGCTCACAGTGGGAGCCTGACCTTAGAAACTCCAAATCCATTAGCACAGGATCCTTGGGTGCAGCCACACCCCGGCCCTGCGCTGGGTCCCCAACCCACTGCCTGCACCGAGCTGGGACGTACAGCGCAAGAGCACCCCAAGCAGGTCCTGTGGGGACATGGCAGGGTGTGGGGCACCACGCTGGGCTCACTGTAGTCATTCTCCCTAACACCCCTGCTGGGCATCCACTACCCTGACACACACAGGAGAATTAGGTCCGTGACGTGCATGGTCCCAGCAGAACAATGAGCACAGTCTCAAGGGACTGATGTTCTGAGGGAGGTGCAGAGTCAGATCCCAGTCTACAGCCACAGGTTGCAACTCCTTCCTGAGTTCTCCCAGAATGCAGGGACATTCCTGTGCCCCAGTGTCCCAAGCCAGGATGCTGGCCCATGTGTCACATCCCCTGTCTCTCACGACAGGACTGTTTCTTCAGAGCTCATCCTCTCCACGGCTTTGCCCTCGCATGTCCCAGGTTCTTCTGTAGCAAAGCTACGGCAAAAGCTGAGGAGAGTGCTCCTGGCCAAAAAAATGAAGGGGCACGGCTGGGCACCGCTGGGACAAAAATTGGTTCCCCCACTGCCACCAGCATTTCAGGGGATGGTTCCGAGGTCCCGATCGCCACATCTGATGGCACCCTGCATTGGCCACACCGTGGCAAGGGGCTGTGATGCACACTGCAAGGCCCACGTGCCTCCTCCGGAGGCCATGCACCAGGCAGGACCCGACCCGGTGCAACCAGGGCTGGCACCGGCCCCTGGCCCCGCTGCAGCCCCGCCAAGCGCAGCCCACGCAGCACGTCGCTCCGTGGCGGCCCGTGGCCCCGCGCCAGCCGCTGCCGCCAGGTCATGATTTTCCCAGGCCGGCACTCCGGAGGGGCCAGGCGAGGGTCCCTGCGCCCCATTGGAGGGCACGGGTCCCTCGTCGTTCCCGCTCCCTCTGCCGGCGGCCCCTCGGCCCCAGCATCCCGGCCGGCCGGGTCGGAATGGGATGGGACGGGACAGGATGGGATGGGACGGCAAGGAGCAGCCGCTGCAGTTCAGGCTTCTCCCGTCCGGGGGCAGCACGGCCCCGGGCTCGGCTGTGGGAGCGCTGCCGGCGGGGCGCCGGGCGAGGGCAGCCTCCCCTCGCTCTCGGGAGCCCCGTAGCCGGGGCTACAAACGTGCCCCGCCAGGACCGCAGCCCACGCTGTCCCCGCAGCCCCGCTCGGTCCCTGCTTCCCCCTAGCGCGGGCAGAGCTGAGCCGAGCTCTTGGGTACCCACGGGGCTGCCAGACCTGCACCCCGCACGGCAGACCCTCAGCTCCCTTAACGAGGGGACGTGGCTGGGGTCAGCCCCTGCCACGGCTGCAAGACCTCAGCCGGGCCATTACCAAGCACAGGATCCCTTTCCAGGGTCAAGATCAAGCCCACCCGTGCGAGGACCTAGCTGACCCCCCCTTCGGGCACATATGTCCCCTGCCCGGGGGCTGAGCAGCAGAGTGCTGGGGTAACCCTGTGCGGGTCACCCCACACCCGCCGTGCAGATCCCCGGCGAGGCCCCCACTGCCTGCTCTGTGCACAGGGTTCTGGGGAGCCACTGGTGTTCCCTGGGCTGCACCAGGCCCCAGAGAAGGCAGAAGGCACTCGCGAAGCGCATCCACGCAGGGCCAGCGGGTGCCCCAGCACCGGAGTGAGTGCTTTAGCTCCTGGAGTGGACGCTTTAGGAAGGACGCTATGCTGGCGCCTCGCTCACCCCTGCTCGCCGTACCAGCCCTGTAGCTGCGGATCCTGCCTGGCAGCCCTCGGGGTGACCGGAGACCCCCACAGGCACTTGCGGGCGCCGGTGGGGCCGGCGGTGGCCCGGCATGTCACTGCGATGCCCCCGGCAGGAGGAGTGACGGGGGGTCAGAAATCAGCCCCACGTGTGACGCGGAGCTGGCACCCGCCCTGCAAAGCCGTGGGAGGCCGGAGTCAGACACGTGGGGCACACGGGCGACATGAAACTCGGCCCCAGCCCGCGGAAAGCAGAGCCGGGGGACTCCGGGCAGTGCCGGCCCGGCCACCCCCGCCCCGGAGCTCTCTCCCTCCTAACACCCGGGCAGCGGGAACACAGACCCGCCCGACGTGCTCAAAGGGCCGGGCTGGGAGCCCAGGGACGAAGCGGGTGAGCCCGTCCCCGTGCCCCCCGGGCAGCCGCAGCGGGGTCCCGCCTCTCCCTGCCCGGGCAGGGAGCTCCGTCCCTGCCGCGGCCCCGAGCGCTTCCTGCCGCCGGGCCGGGCTCGGCATCCCGGGAGCTGCTCTGCAGGGACCTGCCCAGGGGCGGCCCAAGCCCCCTCACCGCCCTACGGGTTTTGCCGGGGTGCGAACGGCAAAGCAGGCCCCCGCTCCCGTTCCCCCCCCCCCCCTTCACCCCGAGCCACCGCTGAAATCCGGCGCCACCGGCTGGCCGGGGCGTACCCTGCCGCCCGCCACCCCTGCCCGCACTCACCGTGCCTGCGGCGGGGACCATCCCTCGGGCCGCCACCGCCCCGCATCGCCTCCGCTCCCCACCGCCCCCCGCCGCCCGCCGCCGCCGCCGCGCCGGGGCGGGGCGCGGGCGGGGGCCGGCGCTGCCCCGCCGGCACCGGCACCCGCACCGGCTCCGGCACCGGCTCCCGCCGCTGCTCCCGCTGCTGCTGCTGCTGCCGCTGCCGCTTCGCCTCGGAGTGCGGGTCGTCGGTCCCGGTGTGCCTCGGCGAGCGGTGCCGGTCCCGGTACGCCTCGGGGTGCCGTGTCGGTGCCGCCAGCGGCGGGCGGGAGCGCAGTGCGGGGCAGCGGAGGCTCCATCCCGCTCCCGCCGCCGCCGGTGTCAAATTCCAGCCGCCATCACCTGACTTGCGGGGCGGGCGCCGGCACCGGGACCCCGATCAGCACCGGCACCAGGATCCTGAACAGCACCTCGACCAGCTTCGCAGCCACACCGGGACTCTCAACCGCACGGACGCCCTACGACCAGGACGGCAACCGGGATCCCGCCGGCAGCAGGAGGCCAGCCCGACCCGCATCAGCACCGGCTCCGCGCCGGTACCCGCACCTCTGCCGAGCTCCCGCGAACACTCGCTCCCCGCAGGGAACGGCACCGGGACCCCAGGCGGCACCCGACACCGCCACCGCCACCTGCCCGCCGGTCGAGCCCCTGGCTGGCGGACACCTCTCGGCACCGCCGGACAGGAGGACGGGCAGACGGACACGCAGCCCGGACGGACGGACGGATTCCCCTATGAGCGGAGCTCCCTGCCCAGACAGCCCGCACTCAGCGCTGGCTTGACGGACACACGGACACCCCACGGACGAATTCAGCCCTCCTCGATGAACTCGGGGAGCAGAGCCCCACGGGGACCCCTGTACAAGGCGGAACATCCGTGGGGACCCGGCGGGGATGGGTTTGGACGGGGGGCAGGGCGGGGGCCATCCCAGCAGCGCCCGGGCCATGGAGGGGCCGGACGGGGTCCCACGCACCCCGAGCCGCCGCGGGCCACCGGTGTGCCTGGCGCTCGGTCCGGTCTGGGCGAAGGAGGAGTCCGGTCTCCCTGCCCTGCCCCCCAGGCCAGGTCCACCCCGGTGGGGCCGCCCGCCGCCCGGCTCCTTACCTCCGCCGTGTCCCTGCCTCGCTCCGCCGGGGCCGCCGCAGGCCCCGGGGACATGGGGGCCGGCTGGCGAGCCGAGCCGAACCCGTGCGAGTCCTTACGTCACCGCCCAGGGCCCTCCACGTCCATCCCGGGGCTCTCGAGTGCTCCTTGCAAACGTGCCAAATCCCAGGGCCGCCTCCGCTCGGCCCCGCTTCACACGTGCTCCTCTGGCCGGACCCGGCCACCGGGGTACACCCCAGCCCGGGCAGGGCCCCCGGGGCCGGCCCTCATGGCCCCGCGGGGTCCGGAGGCGCCAGGGCGGGCTGCGAGCCCCGGGATGCTGCCGGCCGTGTCAGCCGCTCCACCGCCTCGCTGCGACCTCCTCGGGGTTTATGTAACTCCGCGGCTGGAGCGGGGCCAGCGGCTCCATCGCCGGCTGTGCCGCGGTTCCACGCCGGCCCCGGGTGGCCCGTGGGGTCTGCCCTGTTCCCGGGGCCCCCGCGTGGCGTTAGCAGCTTCCCCGGCACGGCAGCCCGGCGACCCCGCGGTCCTGCGGTGGGGACCGGCGACACGTGCAAGCCACTGGCAGAGCCGGCCACCTCGTCTTGTCTCATCTCGTCGGATTATCCAGCGCGGGGATGACAACTCTCGCGTCCATCCTGCAGCATCACCTGCCAGGCAATGTGCTGACGCAGGCTGAACTGTCCCGGCCCCCGCTAGCAGGGATGGTGGAGGTGGCATGCAGCCCAGCCCTGGTGTGACACCACACGACCCTGGTCGGCACAGGCAGCTCGGCTGACCCTGTGGCCATGGGTGGCTTCATGTCTGCTAGTGGGACTGCATGGAAGGGTGGGCTCTGCCGTGGGGCTGTGCTGCCCCATGGCCTGAGGCCACTACCATCTGTGATGCCCTCATAGGAGCTGTCAGAGGTGATGCCATGGATGCCTTGGCCCAGCAGAAGTTTGGAGGCCAAGGAACAGTCCTGAGGTGGGCAATCAGCTGGGGGACAGGGAACAAAGCGCAGGGCTGCAGACTAATGGGGCTGCCTGCTTGGAAAGTTTCCGTATGAGTGGCATGTCTTGCTCCAGTTTGCCTGGCTGTCCGCCATGGCACTGAGACTGGGCACAGCCCTGCCCCCAGGAGGGGCTGTTAATTGAGGGGTAAGCTGCCTTGGGGCTTAGAGACAGTCCTGGGTGCTGACTCACCCTCGGGGTTACCCCATCCCCTCCCATCTTCCCTGTGGGTTGGGCTGGTCCTCATGTCCCCAGGACACAGCTGGGGGCTGCTGCAGCTGTGATGCCTGTGCTGGGCAGGGGGCTGAGTGGGATATGGCACAGGAACACATTCATGGGAGCCCATACAGGTGGGCCCACGATGTCCCCAGTCCTGTGAAAGAGGTGGCTGTGCAAAGCCTAGCCTCTGTCCTCTTCCAGGTGTACTCCCTTTGTGACCACTACCTCAAATAAGTGGGGGCCCAGGCTCCCTCCTCTGCCCTCAGCCCTTTTCTCGGAAGATGTGATCCTGCTGCTGCCATTAGCCCCACTGATGTCCTGTCAGCACTACCTCTTCCATGTCTCTCTGAGATTACATTGGCAGGAGGTGAATCTCCCACAGGCTATCCCTATGTGCCCTGGTCCTAGGCTCTGCACTCTGCACCTTCACAGCTCTCCCAAGGTCAGGATGGGACATAAGCCACCCCTGGGGCTGGCCCAGCCCCATGGCAGCAGTGGCCCTGCTCTTTAAGGGCTGGGAAGAAAGGAGGGCAGGAAGGAGGGCTTGAGCAGCTCCAGCAGCTCCTTTCTGGGAGGAATCTGGAACTTGAAGACAAACATTAGGGAGGGTTGGGCAGTTGCCTCTGTGGTGTCCAATGCTTTCTGGCAGGAAGCCACACTGTATTCTTAGAAGCTGGCAGGTCTGACAGACCAGTCACCCACCTGGAAGCAGCCATTCTGTTCCCCTGGGTGATGTCCCTGTCCCCAACTTGTCTGTGGCTCCAGCAGCCCTGTGGCATTGCCAGGCTTTCCTGCAGGGGTTATGCTTCTCCTGCTGGGATCTGTCAGGTGTCAGAACTGGTCATAGTCTCAGCCTCCAGCTTCCTAAACTGCTTCCTTCCTGGACACTGCAGTGAGAAGGTCACTTGGCTGGACACCTGCCTTTGTCAGGGCCGCACCCAGCCCAATTGCTGCTGTGACCCTTGGTGGGAAGCCACCCTGCTGGTACAGAGTCCCTGAGAGAGCAAGCAGTCACAGGCAGACCGTCCCAGGCAGGACAGACCCTTGCCCCTTTGCCCCCCAACATGACATGCACCCAACCCACAAACCCCTCTACCACACCTCAGGTCACCTCTCCCGTCCCCAGCACCAGGCCAGCAGCATTGGCCAGCTGCAGATCCCAACAGCTGCCTCCGGGTAACTGTGAGACCAGGCTGGGGACAGGCAGAGCCGGGGAATCCCTCTTCCTCCCCTAAAAAAGGCCAAAGGCAGCAGAAGAAAGAGGCCAGCCAAGCTTGTTTGATAGCTTTATTGCTTCTGTGATATGACTGAATTGATGTGACATAAGCTGGCTTGGAGGAGCCTGCAAGACTCTTTCTTGCCCTCCCTGCCTAGAGGGGAAATAAAAAAAAAAATTGCAGAAACTAAAACTAATTTTAAAAACTCATTGAGTTCTGACATCTCAGCTTGGTACAGTACCAGTGAGCGCACTGGCCTTTGGAGAGAGTCCCTGAGCAGGCTGTGTGAGAAGCCAGTGCCCAGAGGGGCTGGGTAGTGGCCTGTGTCACCTGCACCAAAGGACACATCTCTAATACTGTGTGTGACGCAGACTTGGACTGATGGTACGCGCTGTGCTGGTGGAGCCCAGCATGGTGGTTGCCTCTCTGCCAGGCAGCCTGGAAGCCCTTGCCAGTCCCCTGGTGCTGCCTGTCCCCAGCCTGCCTGCCCCTGTTTGATAGAGACAGACAGACAGCCCTGTCCTGACACCTTCCCCTCTCCCAGCAGTGCCCGCACTGAGGGGTGAAGCTGCAATGCCAGGGCAGGGTCTCCCTGCTGCGCCCTTCCAGGAAAAGATGGTGGAAGCCTAGGGATGCTGGGCTGAGGGATGCTGGGCAGCAGAGGATCCTGCTGGTGCCTCGTGCTCCCTGGCTGTGGTGCCTCCATTTGGCACATGTGAACATGAGGCCACAACATGGCTGGCCCTAACAGGTGAGCTGGTGGGGAGAGCCTGATGCCAGGGTGGCAGGGGAGTGGGGAGGGCTGTACCCCACAAGTACACCAGCCATCTCTGTTTGTGGTATGGTCAGCGCAGCAGCAGGTCCCTGGAAGCCCCTCTCCCCTGGAACAGCATGTGCTGGCTGGCCTGCAGCTCCCCAGACCTGCCCTCTGCATCAGCTGGAGCAAAGCCCTGCTGCAGGAGCTGGCTCCTCGACCTCCCTGTGCTTCCCCAGCCTCTCTCTCGGCAGGTTCCCTGCCACCCCAGTGGCCTTTCTGCACTGCAGCACGTCTGAGGCACCAGGCAACCCTGCTCTATATTTAGGCTGTGGAGAATTCCCCTGGGCTCTCCCTTCCAAGCTAAAGGTGAGTCACTGTGAGGGAGAGGCCAAGACTCACATCCGTCCCACTGACCCTACTCTGACCTGCACGCCGGGAGCTGGCAGGACTGCCGTGTTTGGGAGGGCGGGAGGTGGCTGCAGGTGCAGGCAGGGAGGCAGCCAAAGGAGCAGCATCCCTGAGCGAAACCCAGCGCCGCACACTGCCCCAGGACACCAAAGGCTCTTCACCCCTCCTTCTTCTCCTGGCTGCAGTCACCCACTCTGGCATCTCAGCTCACTGTAGCATATGGATGCAGCCCATCACCCCCTCAACTGCCCCAGGCCTCCTGCAGCAGCTGGTTAAAGACCCAGTTCAAGCAACAAGGCAGAGGGTGGGTACCCACCCTTTCCCAGCCACAACCTTGGCCAGGTCCCCACCAGGCACCTACATAACCACTGAGGCAGGCACTCTACAGTCCCAGGTCCAGGCTTACAAACAGGAACTGCAAAAGGAGTGCTGCCTGGCAAGAGGAATGGAAATCCAGGCCCCTGGGCTCCTTGAGCAGGAAAAACAAATTGGGTGAGAATATGCAAATTAATATCTGCCACAACACATGCCCTAAAACCTGCTGGAAACCTTACAGAGCATCCTGGTGGGAGGTGCTGCCAGGGCAGGTGTGTACTGGAGGGAGCAGGGACCACCAGGCTGGGAGGCCAGAGCAACAGGGGAAGGGATATAGGAGGGGAAAGGGAAGGGAAAGCCTCCCAGCATCTGCCTTCTGCAGCCTGGAAGAGGCAGAATCTTTGAGCTGCTCTCAAGACTACAAAGCAAGCAGCAGCCATGACCAGAAGCTGGACAGGACTTGCCCCTGAGTTTGTTGGCTATGGGTGCACTACACAGGAGGGGCTCCTGAGGGGCACACTGCACACCAGTCTGTGGGCAGCACCCAGCACCATGTCCTGAGAGCTGCCTCTGCCTGCAGCCTGGTCTCAAATCATTCCAGCCAGTCTGCTCCTCTGTCCCTTGCCTGGGTCACTGCCTGCCCCTCCTGCATGTTCCCTCTGGGTTCTTGGTGCTGGAGCCATAGCTCCCTGCAAACCAGTGGGAGCAGAGGCAGCCCAGGGGCCCACAAGCCTTGCTCTGAACATCCGTTGTCCATGTTAGGGCTATGTTCTCCCTTCAGCTCAGAGCAACGTACACTGCAATCCTTGGACTACATCAGGTGCAGTGTCAGCACCATGAGCCCAGCTGGCACCCCTACAACAACCTCCCTCCTCTGACCCCAGCACTGACTGGGTGCATGCTGAAGCCTCGACACACAGGGGCTCAGCTCAGGACAGTGCTCACAGGCACAGACCAGTCTGAGCCAGGCTAGGAGAGCTTGGGAACCAATTTCCACGTGTAGGCATTCCTCTGGCAATCCCCCTTCTGTCCATGCTTTCCAGGTGGATGAGACCACCCCACTATCCTCAGACTCAGCCACATTACTCAGTTTATTCCAGCTCCTCTGAAGTACGTATACAAATCAAATGTGCAAATACTGCATCTTGGGACCAAGACAGCAAAGAAAGGGGTGTGCTCCTGAGAGCAGGAGGAGCAGCAGTGCTAGAGCAGCACAGGAGGAGCTTGGAGATGAAGTGAGCAGAGGCTGAGCAGAGGGCCAGCAGGCTCCATCATCACTGAGGTCACACATTGCTTAAATAAAGAACATGATCAAGTCTGAACCATAAAACAAACATCTTCGGCAGCCTGTTCTCAAACTGTAAAGCATCACATTTCCGTGCAAGATCTGACCTCCTTCCAAAGAGTAAGTTACTGCTCTCCCACACAAAAATAAGCGAGATGCTGTCCAGAAACAGTGGCACAAATTTGCATGGACTCCATGGGGGCCCTGCACAGCAGGCACAAACCAAGAGGCCCAAAAGCCTGGAGCACAATGAGGCAGGTTCCTCAGAGCTGTGGCAAGCAGGAAGGTGCGGAGAGCCTGCTGCAGGCGGAGAAAGCCACTGGCTCCTTGCTCCACCCTAGGGTCAGGGCAGAGGCAGAGCAAGGCTATGGAAAACACAGCCAAGTAAGCGGCTGCTGCTGCTGCTGCCGCCTCTATGTGGGAAGCAAGGAAAAGTGCAGAAAAACAAACCCATACTCATCTCCATCCAGAAGCTCCAAGTGGAGAACAAGGGAAAGACATTATTCTCCCTTCAAATTATAGCAGCACTAATGACACTGATGTTTTGGACGGATTTGTTTTCCTGGGGAAAGGTCTGAGGCTGGTGACAAAGCAGATGAAGCACGGAGAGACCAGGCTTTTTGCAGGGCTGTGAACAAGCAGACCTTGCCTTGCACCTTGGTATTTCTAGTATGATTCCGGCAGAGTTTCTTTTAAAAAATAATACTTTGTACATTCAGGCATTGCTGCCTCGGAGCAGCATCACCTCCCATTTGGCACAAATTGTTTTATTCACAAACCTTTCTTCTCTCTCCTGAGTCTTTCCTGTTTAATTCAGGACACAGCAGATCCATCTGCGAAGAAGAGTTCAAGAACGGCCCACTCAGCCCCTTCCCCACCTCCTGCCAGCTCTATGCCTGGAGGAAGCAGATGCAACCCTCCTGCAGATTGGATATGCGAGGGGGTCTTCCCAGAGCATCTGGGCATTTCTGTGTGTTTTCAGTGAGGTGGGATTCTTGCTGGGGGGCTGCCATGCCTGCTCCCAGAGCTGCAGCGTCTTCCGTCTCCTCCCTTGGAGGCAGTGGCTGCAGCCACTCAGATCCCACTGGTTAGGTCAGTAATGACTCGGGCTTTCACCAGCTTCCGCAGGAACTCCTTTTCCCGCTGGATGTTGTGCGTCCAGGACTGGAAGGAAATGGGAAAGACAGGAGGTCAGCAGCTATCCTTGGCCAAGCATGCTCCCATCCCACACATTGTGGGAGATTCCAGCTGGGGCAGGGCAGTGGCTTCTACCCAGGAGACAGACCCTGCTGCAGACCAGAAGGGCCCTTGCAGACCAAGGGCCTTCTCTTATTTAAAGCCAATGCAGCCAGCAGGGTCAGACCCATGTATCTGAGGTAGGAGGTCTCCCAGAACTGAGTCAGCCCAGATGCCTTCACTTTGGGCAGGTGTAGCGGGTTACACCAAGCCACTGCACACAAGAGTCCAACAGTGCAGAATTAACAGTGATTGATGTGTGCTGGGGAACAGAGCTGGCAGAGAACACAGTAGCAGGACATGTTGCACCCACACACAGCTTCCTGCCAATGGAGGTCTCTAGGGAATGCATGGGGGTACATGCAGCTGAAAAGCCCCACAACCAGCCCACCAAGACCAGCTCTTGCCTCCACCGGCCCTACCAAGAGGAAATCACATGCTAAAGGTTACACTAATGCAACATGCAGGGTGAAATGGTCACATCTCCCAGCCAGACGCTGCAGAGCAATGATTCTGTAGCTGGTGGCAGCCCACCCAGATGTGTTCCCTGCAGCAGGTTTTAGCCATGGTCACAGTGTCTGTCATCACCCCCCTGTGCTGGTACTACTAAAGCACTTGATAACAGCACTAAGTGGTTTGTCCCACAGGGAGACCAAGACAGAGCAGGGAAAAGCAACTTTCCCCAAAATCTCCCAACAGGACAAGAACCCCAGTAAATGAATCCAGGTCTCCAGCACAGTCCTCTGGTCAGCAGGTGATATGAGCTCAAAATATGATCAGAACTGTGATAAAATCACTTTATAGGATGTTCCTGGAAATGGCCTCAACCAACAAAGCACCAGCTCACAGGCCCTCTGTCATAGATATCTAAATCCAGTTCACTCACGGCAAAATCATGGGCATCTGCCTGCAAAGCACCAGTTGAATCCATCACACACAACATACATGTGGCTCTCCTGTCATCTGTGAATGACCTGTCCTGTCCAGAACCAGCAGCTCTCAGCCACAACTGCTGACTGTGTGGCACAGACAGACCTGGTCATGGTGCAGAGCCTGCTGCCAAGAGATCCAAGGAATTCCACGTCCCTCTCAAGATCTTTAGCACATTTTGGAAATACCTCTTTTGCTGCTACTGTGCTTACAAGCTACTTCCATCCCCTCAATGCAAAGGAATGGTGACAGCTAAAGCTGCTTAGGAGACAGTTCAGGCAGGTGTTATCTTGTAACCTGAGTTCAAAGTAAGTCTTTGACTTGCTCTGCTTCCAGTGACCTGAATGCTGCAAAGGGTGCACCAACACCAGGAACAAGGCCACACATGGTAAACTGTGCTGGTGCTCTCTGGAACCCTGAATACACAGAAGACTCCATCTCCAAACTGAAAAGATGCTGCCCAGGAACAACTTGGTGCTTGGCTTCAGCTAGCATAAAAGCAGAAACTGAAAACTGGCACTGGGAAGAAAGCTGGCTTGTAAAAGGGAAAAAGGATGAATTTCAGAAAGCAGCAGTGGGAGCAATGGTGGTACAGAGCAGAAGGAGCAGAGAGAGCAGGGATGCGTGTGGCTGTCACTTGGAGCAGGACAGGCAGGATCCCCCAGTGTGGTGGGCATGCGAGCGGGGGGTCCCGGGCTTGGCCCCCGCCATGCAGCAGCGTCCCCTCTGACAGCACAGCCCCTTGCTAGGAACACACGGCACTGAGACAGGCAGCCAAGTGCGTGTGTGTGCTCCTGCCAACAGGCAGCAAGCAGCTGTCTGCTGGCACAGGGGCCACGCTGGAACACCAGGTCTCAATACATTCCCTTACATCTGGCTGGGCTTGTTCAAAGCCTATATGGAGCACCAGGGAACCCAATGTGCCTGACACATCAGAGCACAAGCTGATCCCCTCCTTCACATCTTTCAGCCTCATCAAACTGTGAGAGAAGCCAACTGGTTTCAGCCAGTACAACCTGCTTGTGTCCCTTGGTACAGATGGTCACTGGGGAAGCAGCAGCCGCTTCTAGGCAAACTCAAACCACCTAAAACCTCACCACAGGCCACATCTGAGAGCTTATCTGATGGCAAGGGGAAATCTGCTTCATGCAAGGTGCAAGTGGAGCAGGAATT
Source organism: Apus apus (assembly GCF_020740795.1). Lineage (NCBI taxonomy): Eukaryota > Metazoa > Chordata > Aves > Apodiformes > Apodidae > Apus > Apus apus. Next base: position 20,863,299 of record NC_067288.1, on the reverse strand, counting down.
TAAGTACAGGAGGTGGACAGTGACATTTTGGTCAGTAGAACTGCAGTGTCTCACATTATGGCTAGGCCTGGCTCCAGCACGGTCTGCAGGACACCTCTGGCCGTTCTGTGCCCTGGACATTGCCACAAACTGCTCTTTCCAAGCAGAAAGCCACATGTGAGGGAATTCAGCTTCCCATTTGACCGAGGGATCTTAGTGGTGTCTGTGGCATTACCCTCAAGTGTTTTGTGGTTGAATGTAAGACCACAGAAGAAGAGGATTGCTCGGCGAGGGGGGGCCTTCATCCCCCCCAGGAGCACTACAGAGCATTCACTCAGCACAGCGCTGCTCCCCCCGCACCGACAGCCACACGGGCAGGAGGGATGAGGCATGTCTTCCACACCAGCTCCGGTTACTGATTACAGGAGAGGGACTCACCCCACTGACAGAGCTAATCAGGCAAAGGAAGCTGCATTCCAGCCCCAGCAGCCACAGTGGGGAGAGAAGCCAAAGCAGATTTCTCAAAACTGCCAGAGAAAGGCAGGGATCTCACTCCCCTTGACGGGGAAAGGCAATGAAATACACCTTAAAAGTCAGCATACACCCGAATGGTGTATCCACCCTAAAGAGCACCCTGGGTAGCACATCAGCTCATAGAGCTTAGAATCAGAAAAACATTTAGGTTGGGAAAGACCCTTAAGATCACTGAATCTAACCATTTGTTTCCACCCGTGCAAACAAATGGGCTGCTTGTCTCAGCCCATGGCCAGAGTAATGAACTTCTGGAAGTTCCACCAGGAACAGCCCAGGAGGGTCCAAGAGCCCTTGTTGCTGTTTGGGGATCAGGCTGAGATTTCCTTTGCTTTGGGTGTCTCTGCGAGTTGCAGGTGTTTGGTCTTTTCAGTGGAGAGAAACAGCAGGAGGAGAGTCCCTCTGTAAGTGGATGCACTGTTATGGCTGTCCATCCCAGAGAGGTGGCAGTGGGTCTGATGTGTGACCGTTTGGTCACAGTAGTTAGATCAAAATTTATCATCAGTTAAAGCCACCTTTCAGGGTTATGCAAATGCAGCAGCCTCAAACCACCTGTCCTTTTTTTCTTGGTGACTCCCAAGAGGGAGCACAAAACATCCTCTGTCCTTTCAAGAGAAGCCAAGTAGAATATTTTAAGACCAAGAACATGTTTCAATGATGAACCCAGGAGGAAGGTAAGCTCCCCATCTGTAATCAGTTATAATCAGGGAATGCCTCAGCTTCAGAGCACATTAGTCTTATCAAGTATATTGCAATATCTTAAAATACAGGAAGATTAAATCAAAGAGAGTGAAGTCAATGAGGAATGCATTCAAGAAAAACAGCAAGTTGTGAAGCAAAAGGTTTCTCAGTTCTGTTACATCCTCTGTATTTCTGCAAGTCAGCAGCATTTCTCCCTGAAAACCTGCCCAGAAACCACAGCAGCAGCAAGAAGTGTGACTTCACTGGTAACAACAGTCAGTTTCTAGTCTCCACTGGTGCTAATTTAACTCTCCCTTTAGCCTGCACTGCCCTGTCTCTAGGGCTGCTCATTTTCCATGATTCTGCCTTGCCCACGCCCTTGCTCTGGTGCTGGCACAGTGACCATGCACAGCAGCTGGTTTTTGGCCACCCCTGAGCTGCAGTTTCACCCCCCAGTGCACCTCCCATGACACCAGTGCCCTGCCTGTTCAGACCCATTGCCTCCTCCTTAGTCCATGTCCTGGGACACCTCTGGGAGCCACATATACTGACACAAAAGAGAGGGCTGGGCACCCTCATCTTTTCATGTTTAGGAAAGATTTACTCACCTTTAAGCCCAGTCATTCTTAAACCAAGTCGAAACTTTGAACAACTCTTTTGAGCTCCTGCTTATCCTTAATACATACAGAGAGAGCAACTGTACCTCTTCTCAGTCTTCATTTTACCAAGCTAAATGAGCCATGTTGTCTTTTTCCTTCTACTAAAAGAGGCTGTTCATTTCCTCTGTGAAAACTGGGAAATTTCCCAGAAGTGTAATAGCTTCCTCTGATCCTAATTACACCAAAATTCCTTCTTGGGAAGCAGAAAAGGGCTCATCATTGCCTCATACAGAGGCAATTCTCCATCTCTACAGGAGCTTCTTTCCTCAAGCCTTGACAAAGCTGAATTTGCCTTTCTTTTTTTTTTTTTTTCCACAGTAACAGCCTGGCACCCTGGGTTGTCCTGTGATTTATTCATACTTTTCTAAGCATTTGCCTCCTCTGTCATTGTCAAATAATGCTTTCCCAGCTTAGTATTAAAATTTCTGTTACTGCCCCAAACAGCGTGACCTTCCATTCATACTCTTTGGTTTCATGCCACCCAGTTCACTCCTGCTCTCAAGGTGCTCATGGTCTTCCTGGATGGTATTTTCATCCTCCTTTGTATTGACCACACCTGGTTTTGTATCATCACAAATTCCACTTGCACACCATTGCCTTCTGTGCCAAAAATCATTAAAGCAAACACTACACATGACCTCCTGTGGGGAAACTCCCTGCCGTTCATTCAGTGCTGCTCTTTGTGTTCTCCTTTAGAGACTATTCACATACAGGTGTTGCATCAAACTGTAGCTTCTGAAGCTTAACTAATAATATCTCACACCACATGGTACTACATGCTTAACTGAACTTCAGACAGACTGAGCTACTATACTTCCTCTGTCCTCACAATTACTTTTTTTTTTTTAAATCAAATAAAGATATTCAATTAGTTTTTGTAACCTGCCTTTGGTAAATCCATGTTGTGTTTACTTTCAGGATCTGATTATTCTTTCATTTAAACTTGGCTCTGAAGTTCTGAATGGTACCTCTGAGGTCAGACAAAGAGGTCTGGATTTGACAGGATTATTTTCCTTGCCTTCCTCCCATCCCCCCCCCAAAATAATGGAAAAAGAGGTATGTCCACTACAACCTAATCCTGTGGAACCACAGATAACCTGATAGATTTATTGAGGACCTTTCCTCTGGACTTGCAGCTTAATTGGCTCAACAGCACAGTGGCTGACAGAGCCCTCTCAGGCTCTCACACGTAGTGCATTAGTTTCAACAGCTTTTGCCTTTCACTGGTGACCCACTCGTTTTCTGTATCTGTGAATTTCTCACCTTAAGCCACCCTTTGCCTCATATTCATCATATCATCCTTATGGAGGTAATATATTAATTCATGTGGTTCCCTCTCTGGCTCTTTAATCCCTACTCCTCTTTCCTTCACCTCCCAGGATGCTACAGCTCTAGTAATGTTTCCTTGTTCCCGTATTACTTGTTTGGCACTGGGACTGTGCAGTGGTTGCTCTATTTTCCTTCGCAAGATCTAATTTAACTGGACTTTTTCCAGTTTCCACTTTACATCTGTTCTTTCCATCCACCAGGGATGAAGTCTTTGATGATGTTCTCCCCCACTCCTCTGTTACTTTTAACACCACTTTGCAGCAGTTATTTATGAAGTTATGTCTACAGCCTTTTTCTGCCAGATCCCCCCTTTACTCCAAATGCAAATTGCAGAGAATTTTTGCACTTTTTGTAAAAAAGATTTCAAGTCTACAATGAGTCTATAAGCTCTTCAGTGCATCTGCTTTTGGTAGCCCGTTCTCCTAGGCTAGGCCTAAAGTGCAGAGAGGTTAGAGTCTGCACACACATCCCAATTCCTCCAAGCACCTTGCCAGCACTGCCGAGTGCCATCCCACAGTCTAGGTGCAGACATGCTTATCAAGCTCACTCCTTTGGGAAGCAAAATCTGAGTTATAATATCACTTCTGTTGCCTTTCCATGTAATCTAACCATGAAGGCGCTTGATCAAACGCTGTTTCCTAAACTGCCCCTCTGCAAGATCTTTATGCCTGCTAAAATCAGCTCTGAAAGGCCATCAGCTCTTCTTGTGCCCTCGCAGTTGGTGAGAAGAGCTGTGCTAGCTAGTGCGTCTGGGAATACCTGGGCTCTCCTCTTGACAGTAATCCTGGTTCCTACTGTACATCCATGGCAGTGCAATTTCTGGTGGTACCCAGCACCCCTACAGAGGTCTGCATTCAATCTTGGGTACAGCGGCTGAGCTCTAGCACATGCCTGTAGATCTTTTACTGTCTTTTCCTATACAGATCTTGTCCAAACCCTAACTCGGCTTCTGTCCATCCTACAGCCTTACCTTCCTTGCTGTTATGAGTGCAGAGTGGTACCCCACAAGTGTTACCATACTTCTGTCCTATTGAACAAGGCAATACCTGTGCTCTGGTCATGACTGCTATTCCATCAATCTTTCCAGATTTCTATTACATAGACACACAGTCCTTATGCACAGGAACAGCATGTGAGGCCTTCGTTCAGCCAAAACGCTGTCAAACAGGTGGCTTTTAAACAAAGACAAAAATGTATAAACCTCATCAGTCATCACTGCTGGCCCCAAGAAAAAGCATTGCCCTTTCAGAGGTGCCCCTGCCCCAGCCCCTAACCTCCCCCTCCAAAGCTGACCTCCATTTCAGTCTGCACCATTCCTTGTACTCCAATCGCAATTCATCAGCCAGGCTCGAATAGCCGTGTTTTCAGTCTATAAATCACCAGGCTAGACATCTGCCTGGCTTTCAAAGGAGTTTTGTTCCTCTTGTTGGCTACCGCGAACTTTAAGGTACTTGGAGGCCTGAAGCAGCCCAACCACCCCCTCCCAAGCAACTTGTGTTGATTTAAAATGCAAAGGACGGCTTCACAGAGAGAGCTCAGATGATGATAAAGCACTATTGTGTGTGCCTTTACGGGCCGAGACTCCAAACTTGATGTTTGTGGATTATTCTGAGAGGTAGCTGCTGGCGGGGAGAGACAGAGACAAAGCTGTGTCACTGCATGCTGCAGGCCACCTCCCCTGGCCCTTGTGACAGCCCTTACTCAGGCTGAATAAGAAGTGTTACAAGATGGTGTCCTCCAGCATCCCACAAAGACCTGCTGGGGAAGCGGAGCCAACGATCAGAAAGAAGCCATCAAAGGCAGCCCCACCACCTCCCCCTCGGGTCAGGCAGTGAGTCACTGAAGTGCCGGGCACAGCTGTATCAAAGGAGCTGACACCTCCAAAGACATGGGCGCCGGCACCTGATAGGCTTCTAGAGTGAAAAGAAGACCAGTCAGCAGCTCCTCCACATGACACAAATGCTGCAGATGTGGCTTTTAACCACACATGCTCCATTTTTACCAAGAGCAAGTGCATGAGGCAGTCTGCTGGGAAGACAGCTTGGGGTGCTCCCTGGGTGCTGTATGGGGTGACTCCTTGCTGCCACTCTTGCTCCTTCAAGAAATGATCAGGAGACTGAAGCTCACCTCTGGATTGAGAAGCCAGGGAAGGCACAGCAAGCAGAAGGATGCTGGGAGCCAGTTTTGTGCTTCGTTCCCAAGATTTAGCACAGCCTCCTGTTCTCTCAGTTTTATCAGCTCTTCATGGATATGTTTTTACTACCCTAAACACTTTCACTTTCCCATCCTGAACTAATTTCTGCCTGAAACACTAGATTGTTTTGCCATTAGCAATGAAGGTCTATTGTAATCCTCAAAGGCAAGTTCATTTATCTTTTTATCTGGAAAAGCCTTCACTCTATTTTAAAATTATTCCCATTTCCTTACCTCCATTTCCATTTTTCATTCACCGTGTTCCCAGATCTGACACTTCTACATTAATAGGAGACAGTGACCTGTGATAAAAATATACTGTTCTGGAGTGCTTAGGCAGGAAGAATTACAGGACCTGATCAAGCAATAAAAATACAATTAACTGTATAAAAATTCAGCTCTGGTGGACTCATTGCCACAAAACCAGAAACAAGTGAGCAGACACCTTGGCAAGGACTCAGTCATTTCTGTACAGCATTCATGGAAGCAGCCAAAGGTTGAAAGCTGTTGCAAAGTCATTTGGAATAGGGAAAATAGTAACTGAAGGGAGATTACACACTTGGACATTCTGCATTTTTTAAGTTAAAACAAAGAGACAGGATCAAGGCTGAAAAATCATCTGTGAGACAACACACCAGCAGTGTCCCAGTAACTGACCAGAGAACAGCAAGGTGTCCTCATACCACCCAGAAAACCTCTGATGAAGTGCAGACCAGGGACTCTGCAGCTCCAGCCATGATGGGACAAAGATGAGGGATAAGGGGAGAAGCTGCTGGGCAGCGGAGCTGGGGTTGAGGGGTGGCTTTGTACTGCAAGCAATGATCTTCCATCTCACAGCCTGGAACTGAAAGCACCACACCAGAGTACTTCCAGACCTCCAGAGCACACTTGGGAACAGAAAAGGCTCATGGACTATAACTAAGGAAAAAAATTATACATTTTAAGGAACAGGGCTAACTTCAGCTTTTTTGTTTAACTGTTCTTAACAGTTTCAGCTTTATCAGCTATGGTCTATATTAAATAAAGATCTCAAAAGGGGGCTATGTGGACATTTTCCACATGGAGTTGGCAGCAATAAAAGAGCAGGTTCATAGGACATCAAAGTATAACTTGTAATCATCTTTACAATCCTATAAAATAGGGACAAACTTTTTAGTAGGGCCTGTTGTGAAAGAACAAGGGATAATGGTTTTAAACAAAAGGTGGTAGATTCAGACTAAATATAAGGAAGACATTTTTTATGACGCAGGTGGTGAAACACTGACACAGGTTGCCCAGAGAGGTGGTAGATGTCCCATCCCTGGAAACATTCAAGTTCATGTTGGACAGGGCTCTGAGTAACCTGATCTAGTTGAAGATGTTCTGGCTCACTACAGGGGGGTTGAACTAGGTGACCTTTAAAGGTCCTTTCCAACCCAAACTATTCAAAGATTAGGTCTGGACATGCCCTGGCTGGAGTACATTGAGTTACCCAGGACAGAAGGTAAGGAAGCCATCCAGGACTAAACTGGAAAAATTTACTCTCATAAGCATTCATAAGCACATAGGTTAATCCATACACATTTTGCAGCCATACTACTGACAGGAGTCCCAAAACCATACATTTCCCCTTGACTGGTAACACCAATGAAGCTCCAGAGCATCTGCCTCCTTGCAGAGCCTTTTCCTCTGGGGCAGGAAATGCCTGCCCAGCCCTTGGGAGTCAAAAATGCTGGAAGAGGCAATGGAGGCAGCTGCCTTCTGTGGTAGCAACAGCAGCACAACCTTGGACCTCAAGTGCTTTTAACCCTGAGGGAAAAGCAAAGACTAAGCAAAACTATACACTGGGGCTGCTTGTTTCTCCTCATGGAAATTAAGCCTCAGTCCCACGGAGCAACAGGAAACATCACATTCATTTCCACAGAGATTTTTATCACCTCAGTCTTGGCATGGGAGAGGCATCTCCGCCCAGCTGTGAGCAAGCGAGCACATTTTGCTGGCTTTTTTATGTAATCAGAACAAATTCTTCAGAGATGAGTCACCAGGTTTCAGGGGTGTCCAGAGAGATGTCAAGCAGCCCTCAAGTGTAAATCAGCAACACACCTTGCAGAGAGGATGCACACTTGCTGCCAGACCCATTCACCCTGCAGACACCAGGCTGGGGAAGGAGCTTGATGGATGTTCCCAGGGAGGTTCCCAGGAGCCACACACACCTGTGTGGCACCTCCAGCCCCAGGAAGCTGCTGGTGTTTACATTTCCTCTGTAAAGACAGTGATGGTTTCAGGGTGGAGCTGGAGTGCTTCCCTGCAGCTGCTCTCCAGGCTTAAACACTAAAGATTTTTGGTTGTACAGGCTGGAGGAAGATTCAAACTTCAGAAACAGAGGTTCTGCCCCACCAAAGCTTGGTCAAACTGTAGGGGTTCCTGCCTGGGATGTTGTTATGGTGAAACAGCTGCAAACCATGGCAGTTGTTCCAGTGCTATGAGGTTGCTGTGTTAAGCAAACCTGTTTCACCCTCCCCTCCCAGCAATAAGTACTCCAGCCTCCATGGGTCTGCAGGCCAGACAAGAGGACAAAGATGACACTTGCTTAATTTCAAGGCATAGCCTGCTTTAGTGGCTCCTTTAGAGGCTGAAATGTAGAGAACCAGAAAGAACTACATCTGGACACAACCCCAGAGATCCAAAGTAACACTGTGGAAAATGCTGTAGATGTTCTTGGGCCTTTGGGTGTCAGATCAGTGCAACAGGCAAAAGGCTTGGTGGAACCTGTCTCTGGGTCAGTCTTCTTTAACCAATGCCAAGGGCAAGGTTTGGCAAAAGGTTCCAATGCAGGCCAGCTTTCTGATGTGTAAACCACATGCAGGTCTCTCTTCAAGCAGAGTGTGCAGGGCACTTCCCGTCTAGAGTGGGGTAGATATCCATTTGTATGTTCTTTGATGACAACTGCAGAAGACACAACCCAATTATTATGCCCTTCACCTTTCAACTTCACCCTCAGGTGACTATTACCAGCTACCATTAATATTAAATGGGAGAAGAAAGAAATGCAATCCTCTCTCTGCTCTTCACATTCCACAATATCACAAACAATTTGTCATATTGGGAGGGGCAGAGGCAGGAGGAGCATTAATTATTGATACTTGGGAACAGATGGCTTTTCTTGTACCAGGGCATTGAAACATAAGAGGAGCCAGTGGGTGAGGATGTGAGGATTAAATGGGCAGACACATATCAGATAACCAGCCTTCGAGTGGAACAGGAACCTTCTCCTAGAACCAGTTCTGCTGGCCTGCAGATCTCTCATCAATAGCCCTGGCTGCAGAAACAAATCCACTGACATTTGAATTAGTGAGGCTTCACCAGAACCTTTCAACGCTCCCTCACCTCTGTACAGAACATCCTGGACATGATGACTGACAGCTTCCAGACAGCAGGCCTGTCAAACCAGGCACTGACCGGTTCCTCTAGGAGACCCTACTGGTTGCATTTCACATGTTCATCCCCATCTACTGCCCTGTGACATAAAAGGTTTATTTCTAAGACTACAAATGGTGTAAAGAGGGACTCCCTCCTATTTTCCACTGTCTTCTGCATCTCGCTCAGGGTACCAGTCTCCAGAATCAAAGATCCAAGGGATGTGGGCCGGCACCTTCAACCAGAGACTCTGTCATCCAGCTCTTTTTGCTAGCTTTTTCCATTGATCCGTGACCAAGAGCAAGAAGACTTCTTTTTGTCAGGTCCCACGTAGGTGTCCTTGAAGTCAGAGACACTTACCAGGCTGCAAAACAGGCTTGGCACAGGACACCCACTGTGAGTGTTCCCATGTCCAAGAGTGAACCGAGGGATTGACATCCTTATGAGACAAGAGGAAGCACTGGGCAAGAGTGGTCACAGTGGGACCACAGAGACAAAAGCTTTTCCTGAAACTTTCATGAACAGCTGCCCCCACTGCTGGAGCCTGGCATCTGCATCTGTTTTCACTCTAGTCTAGTCACGTCTTTGCTGGAAGATGAAGGAACCAGCTGTAGTAACTCAGACCTGGGCAGCACAGGATCCCGGGCAGTGGTTACAAGCAGATGCCCAGGGAAGAGCCAGAAGCAGGGAAGCTGATGTGACATGAGAACAATATACCTCAGCTATTTTCTGCTTGGGGATTTCATAAGCCAGACACCTCTGTACTTCCTGACTCAATTCAGCTCTGCTCTCTGGACATATTCCTTAAATCCTATAAATGGACACTCACTTTCCCACCCAGGACAGATTAAATACATGGTTAGTTATTCCACTGAGCAAGGCAGACCTTCTTGCTACCTCCACAAGCCCAGAAGGTACCTTAGGACCACAACAGCGAGTTTCTTGATATATTGGGGACCTCCTTGCAGTCTTTTCCTAAACTCAGTTTAGGAAAAACCTAAACTCAGTTCTCTTGGCCTCTGTAAAGAGGTTGTTCCAAAGCCTCATTACTCTGATAATTAGAAACGCCCTTCTCATTTCTCAAGCTGACTAATCACTGATTTCTAATTTCTCTCAGTCTGCCTAGGGTAATGTAGCCTGCAAGAGTCCTAAGACATATACAATCTTGTGATTTGGAAAAATACAACTTCCCACCTTCTCTCCTGGCCTGAATCAATGGCAAAGCACTTGAGGTGAACAAATGTCCCTCAGCAATACAACAAGCATTCTTCCACTCTGGAACAACTCCCCTTTTTAATTGCGTCCCTTCCACAACATGGAGTAGGATAGAGAAATTTCCCCTACCTAGGAACCAGTGAAGACGGGGAAGCAATCTTAGAAAGATGTGGGCCATGTCTGTGCTGGGAAAGATTGAGCTCTATCAAAAAAAAGCAGCACACCTTCCCACTACAGAAGCTTTGACCAGTGTCAAGTTTTGCTCTACTTTGGCCCAGGAAGCAGACTGACCTGAAAGAGTGTCTTTATCTGGCTGCCTTATACCAACATTTTGTTCCTCTAAAAATGCTGTTCATCTCACTGTAACAGTACCAGCAAATGTTTCTAAGGTAGATCTATCTTTAAAGGGCAGTCCCCATAGAGCCACAATGTGTTTACACCAGCTAGCTGCTGCTGAACAGTCAGCTGAGAGCTAATGTCACCTCCCCCACATTTCACAGGGTCTGAGGAGAGGATCAACTAGCAAAATAACCCTATGGATTAGAGAGCAATACAATGGATCAAAAAGCTGGAGCAGGCCACATCTTTTCAACCCCAGAGCAGAACCCTTCCCTTTCATGCTACTCGAGTTAACACTTATGTGAATCTTTTCCCTGCTACTCTGAGAAGAAGGAACCACATTATACACATATTCCAGATAACTTTTCCCAGCAGAAATAACCATTTTTAACACATTGCACTTGGGAGAATGTCTAGAATTTTACAGGCATTTCTTGTAATGGGTCAAGAAAGCCATAAGCTGGAATCACCATCCCAGTCAAGCTCTGGAGTGGGGTCAGGTTTGGGAGGAAGACGTCCTTGGCAGGAGGTCCCTACCTCTTTGATGGCAGACATCTTGATGTTCTCATAGTAGTGCAGCGGTGCATTGGGTGAACTCATGTCATAGCCAAACCCAGCTACCGCCACCTCATCACAGTTGTGCAGCGCCATGGTTATTGCTACGCTTCCCAAGGTGGGGATGTTCTGAGAGGAGAGAAAGCAGGAATGGAAGTCATTAGCGGGTTGCCATTTCTAGAAGCAAAGATTTCTTCTTATTGTCTCTGCTCACAGGTGCACTGCTGCTACTAAGTAGAAAATCAGGAACGGGGTATTTGGCTATAGCTGCACATCAGCTGCCCAATGCTTGAAGGGTCAGTAGCTTCCTAACTTGTAAAGAAAATCATATGTTAGTTAGCTTCCTGCAAAGCATCCAGCACAACAGCAGCAGTTCTTGCTTGAGGCTCTGTGACCTGACTCTCCAGGGGAGTATTGTTGGGATGAGGGGTTAATGCAAATGGTTGGACTCTCCTTCCATAGCTTTGCTATCCTGAAAACAGGGCAGCAGAACAGCTGGAGGATGAATCACAGATGATACCTTAGTTTTCTGAAATTAAAACAGACGTAGATACTGGATTAAAATTCCATGCACATTACTACCTTCCTGATAGGTGAAGGAGAAATACTTATCAAACCAGCCACCACACAGGAGCAGAAGTGAGGAACAGTACAAACTCCTTATTTAACTGATGGCAAAAGCAGCTCAAGGAGGCTGTTAAACAGCTCTGGGAGATGGAGAGGAGATCAGGCAGACCCAGGAGCAGCATGCACCGAGACTCCTTCCTTTGCTTAGGGACACCCCTACAGACAAATGGCCAGTGGACTGTGCCATACCCTTCCTAGCCACAGCATACTGGGAAGACAAGGAGCAGTGGGAAGCCAGAGATGGGTGACAGCACTCTGAGCAGGTACACTCCAACTGTCCTCTCCTGTCTGCTTGCTGACCTGCCATTTGCACCGAAGTCCAGCCTCAGCCCTTCCCATTTCATCTGGCCTCTCCCGAGGCCCTGTGACAGTGGTGCTGTACAGCTGCAACTCCTCTTGTGCGTTCAGATGAACATGACCATTGTGACAGACACGTGTTTCCAGTGTAAAACCCCAGCTCACGGACTTTTCTAGCACCCCTTTAGCCAGAAGAATCCAGAGGTAGCTTTACCCCAGGGGCTAGGGAGAGGCTGAGAAATCCACCCACGTATCTTATCTTCATTTGTAGAGCATCCAACACAGCTGAATCAAAAGTATCATAATTTCAGAAGACATGCTCAGACAGTCACCAAGAGTAATAGTCTTTTGGTTGAGATGTAGAAACCAACTGCAGCTGCTGAGCAATGCTATGGCATTTCACCTGATGCTTGTAAACAGACTGGGAACACAATGTTTTGAGTTTCTGCCTCTCATTCAAAGGAACTGGCTTTTGGCAGCACACTACCTTGCTCCCTTCTGACTGCCTGATCCTATCCTGAAACCAACATTTTCCAAGCAAAGAACATCACCCATAGCCTAGCTGAGATATGCAGAATGGGGAGCACAACCCACGTAATATGGAGGACTCCACTACAGTGCACTGGAATGACACTCACCTGAAGACCAAAGTGCAAAAACTGCCTATGTCTAAATCAGTGAGACATTAAATTCAAATATTTGTAGTGCAACCATAGGAGTGCACACGTAAAATGAAAAGATCTTACTACATCTGTCCATGATAGCTCTAGATGTTAGGAAAACTGGCAGTAATTTTGTTTTCACTGCTTCATTTCAATTGATATTCAACCACAAACAATATTGTTTTCATTCTGGTAACTTCAGTTAAGTGTTAATTCACTGGTAGCCATAAAACATCATGGAGGGGTTTAAAAAAACATTGGGAAAAGTTTCTTAGGCCACAATAAGAAAATTCCCCCCAAATTTCAAAACATGCAAGAACATCCTGTATTCCCAGGCATGGCAGTTCAAATTCAGATATTCTCAGCTTTATGTTTTACATCAAAGATGACATTTGGATGTCACTGGAATTGCATCAGCTGGTAAATGAACTTGCGACAAAGCCCTTTCCCTCAACTGAGCTGTAGTTACAGTGTCCAAAACACAGTGAGTAAATGGTTACATCCTTGAGAAAGGGTAGTTGTTGGGAATATGATGGTGTTAGCACGACCCACACTTGCACTGGGCCCATTCCCACGGTACAACTCAAGGGAGACACAGGGTCTTCGCCTGGAGGGAATTTCACTGGCCAAGTTAACATTTAAGAGCTAACTTTCTAATGTGAGTCTTACAAACCACAGAGAATTAATCATACTACCCAGTCCTACGGGAGGACTGCCAAACCACCATAACTTTCTTTCAAGCATGTTCGTATATCTGTTTGAGGAATAACAGATTACAGGAGTCAAAAGCGAACCTTCCCTTGGTCACCAAATATCTGTCTGACTTTATTCTACATGTAATATCTCAAATGGCCTTTATGGAGAAACAGGAGATAATTTTCTCATCTGCTTTTGTTCTTCAGCAGTTCCTTCATGCTAGTGTCTCAGTACTGACTACTCCTCTCTCAAATATTATTAAAATACCAAAGACTACCAAGGTCTTTCTAACCTCTCAGATTATAGGAGATGTATCTGGTTTGGCCCCTACAACTATCAGACAATCATATGGTGTTCTTAGCAAAATAGTTTTGTGTTGTCCTAAAATCACACTAAAAAACTGATGAGCTGATAGTAGTTTTAATTAAACTATGCCTTATTTATCTTAGCACCCTCCAACACTGCAGTTGCTACAGCTTAGTATGTGTTCCCTCCTTGAAGACAAAGATCTGCAGCCATTCACCTTCACTGCTGAGATGCAGCCTCATGTCCCACTGCTGCAGTCAGAACTCTGTGGGCTACAGAGGACCACCTAGAAAATGCAGTAAAAATTATTATCCCTGCTATTCACTGAGGGCAGTAACTGTTAGGGCAGCATGGGGGTGCTTGCAGAGCCCACCCTTAGATAAGGATGTGGACAACAGCACCTGCCAAGAGAGGAACATGAATACAAACACAAGTATGGATCAAATACACATCGCTGGCATTTGCTCCAAACTGCTTACGTTAAAGAAGAAGCAACCATCAGACAGATTAAACAATAACTGGGCAATTAGAAACACTTTACAAAAATAGGAGCCGACTTGAACAGAAGTATAAAAGAAGCATGATTGCTGGTTAAATATGTGTCAGTAAGAAGTTGATACAGTGCCTTGGTCCTGAGTTGGTTTCAACTCACAGGCCTATAAATTCACTTTCTGCTGAGCTCTCATCTGGACCTAATGAACCATGTTCAAGCTTCGGGGCAAGTTGGGGGACAGATCACTCCAAAGCAAGTTAGGCATCATGGACATGGCTGTGCCAAACCCGGCTTGCAGTGCCCTGCACAATGCGTCAGTGCTATCTCAGCACACACACCCTTGTGCCGTGCCCCAAAGACATACCAAAGCAACCACCACACCTCTTGCATCGAGTCATGAAAATAGAACTCTCTCTCAAACAACTGAGCAGGCCTCTTGTTATTTTAGGCCATTGCTAAGGAAACTAGCCAAAATCTCAACATCCCCCCTCAGGAATAATAACCTGGGGATGGAACAGCTCAAAGCCTGTCTCCCTGCTTGTATGGCCTTCTGTGTGCCTGGATGTTCCTGTACCATCAACCAACGCTGCTTTCAACCAAACGGTTGCAAAATGGCAGCCCAATGGTGGCCAGTGCCTTGGGAAGCCTTCTGGGATGCTGTCCAGCAGCATCACAAGGACTGGCCAATGCAGGCCAGGCCATAGCATGCACAGCCTCAGGGGGGCAGTGATGGAGAGTGCCTGGGGTGTCCCAGTGGGACCACTGCTCCAGAAGGGGCCATGATAAGTTTCAGACCTGAACTGGTGCCCACCAACTGGGGAGAGTTAAGAATGGCAATACCCCAGAAAGCACTGGCAGTCCTCTCCCCCTGACAGTTCCCTGCCAAAAGTGCTGAACTTGGCCATGCAAGTTCTGAACCTGCTGCTGTGTCTCACAGGTGTTTGTCCCAGCTGGGGCCCACAGTGGGTTCCAGGTTCAGCATTCCCTCTCCAGCTCTGGCAAAAAGCTGCAATGGTAACCTCCCTGGATAATGTGGTCAGCCTGAACTGATAGCCCACATCTCCAAGTCTGGCCTTATCTAAGCCCAAACATCTGGAAAATTCAATGCTCCTATCTAATAAAATGCTCCCCAGGGACCAGCCCTTTGCCTGCTCCCATTTGAGAGAACACAGCAGACTGAAGGATGAGCCAGAGATGACACCAAAGGGCTGCCTGACAAACAGAAGCACCAACACAGCAGTGATGAGCAACATCACCACAGCCATGCTGAGCAAAGGCTGCCTGTGTATCCAGAGCACAGCCCCTGCCAGGGCCCACTGGGTGAGCTGAGCATGTGCATGGTGGATTCTGGTTGAGAAAAGCATAAAGACAAGAGAGGCAAAGATCTCTGCTCTTGTGTTGCATCAGGGATCACTGCAAGCTCTGTGTGGTGCAAACACAGCCAGCCTGCACCACCAGCTCAGGGGACCAGAAATGTTTTTAGCAGTACTGACAGACAAAGGACAGGTTCTCCTACACTGTTCTCTGGTGCAAGGGGAAAGATAAAAGGCTTCCCCTCAAGACACTGGTGTTTCATCTTCCATTGGTCCCACAAAAGAGGCTTTAAAGACCGACTTCTACTCACAAAAGAAAAGAAGCCAGTCAGCAGAAATGAACACCAGCCCACCACTGGACTTAAAGGAGGCTGAGCACCACCTCACAGGCTGGTGCTGGAGAACCAGGGGTGGCAACTGAGCCAGGGAATGGTAACTGCACTTTGCTCGGTGCATGTGAAAAGCTCTCACTGCTTTTCATTCCATGCCTGGGTCATTCCTGTGTCACTGCCTGCTGGACTGGAAGGAAATGACTGCTGTAAATCTGTTTTTAGAAATATTTTACTCCATTAATATGTTAAATGAATTCCAGTTATTTATGGGATTTTACTTAGCTCAGGGTAAGACATATTGGATTGTTCAGACTATTCCAATTGTTGCCTTTTTCACTAACAGGGTAAACGTTGCTAAAGAATAAATCCCCTAAAACAAATAATGTAACTGGATATTAAAATCGGTTTGATTACTATATTAATTTATTGAAGGAAAAAACTTGAACAATTGCTTTCCTAGGAAAAATGGCTACCTTAGCTTTATCAGTTACAGACCTGATCACCTAACAGAAATAAAGTAAAAACAAAAGAAAGAACAAAACTACAATAGCCATCACACACCTTATACAACAGTCACTGTATTTTCTTTTAGTTCACTCATGTTTGCAGAGGAACAACCCCAAACCTACACTTTCCTTCCTTTAGAGGGTAAGTTTGGAAATACTGTAGAAAAAGCAAATTAGCATCACTTATTGTGAGCAGACAAGTGCCTGGTGTTCTGCAGAGTGGTCCCTGTCACAGGAGATTACAATCTGTAAATAAGGTGCACCTCTAAGGTGCTTCCACAGCTACCTCCCTCCATGCACAGAATCAGCTTCAATATTTGACTTCAAAAGAGAATGCATCTCCAACACTATTCCTTGACCTCCCCAAGGTACCCCTTGCTGTAAGCAGGAGAGAGCCTCCAGACCTGGTGGTCTGCAGCAGAGCAAAAGGGATGGGCCAGAAGCCTGTTGCTGGAGACACAATGAGCTGCCCAGCAGGTTTCTGTTCTGCCATTTAACTGCTGAGCTCCTTTATGACTTAGCCCAAATCAGTTATCTTTGACCACATCTAACCTGATGCACAAGCTCTGATTCACCCTTTGCTGTAGAGCAGATCCCTGTGCAATGCAGGGAGTATTTCTTAAGGACCTAATAACTTAGCAGAGGGCAAGCAAGGGCATGACTTTACTACACGCTGGCTGCTCTGCGGTAACCACCTCTGTGCTTCACCCTATGCTAAACGGGAGTTCATGGCCTGCTCTTTCACTGAAAAGTAAACTCCCTCCAGTTACTTTGCATCTATCATGTGCAAAGAGAAGCATTTACTGAGAAGTGGCTGGTAAGCATTTACCTGCAATGGCTTGTCCAAGTGTCCATTCCCCAGAAGCTCATGGACTGATCACACTGCAGTGGTGATGGATTGAACAGTCCTGCCCATGAAGCAGATGTGCTGTCTCGGAAACCCAAAGCTTACAATGACACTGACTCTCTACATTTAACTGACTGCAGGTGCAATGGCCCTTTACCTGTCCCTCTACCTGCCTTAGAAGATGCTATCAGGCCAAAAAAGAGAAGCATGCATCTGGAAGGATGGGTTGGCAGACTGCTCTGCTCCTGCCATCCTCCACCTCTCTTCTGCTCCAGAAAGACCCAACAAGTCCCAAGACAGCCTTCACAGTGACAGTCCAGAAAGAACAGGCCAGGGGATGAACACTAGGGCAATCCAGTACCAATTAGATGAAGGGTCATTATGATCAGCTGGGGGAGCTGAAAAGCCGCCTAAGGAGCAAAGGGTCAGCACTGGCATCTCCAGAAAAGCTGCACAGGCAAAACCATGTAACAGCAGAGAAGCCCTGTGGCAGGACATGGTAACACTCCAGCATCAGAGGTTAATCCCCAAGTGCATGTGGGCTGTCAGCACTCTGCAGAGGTGCTAATCCATGGCCTGACACAGCCTGATAACACCTCCTGCACATGGCTCCTCTTCACCAAGTTGGGGCTGAATCTGGGTGAAGTCCAGAGGAGGATGCTTAAAGTCTTTAGTGAAGTGTCTATAGATTCAGCCAATTTCCAGAACATGAACAAACCAAAGGCTTACAGTTTTGGGCAGCAGAGCTTAATCTCTTAAGAAACCAAATCATAAGCTGTTCCATGGATGCACAGCAGCAGCAGAGAGAGAGAAACACCACAGTCTGCACTGAAGTCCTGAGAGTTCTGACAATTTGTATAATCTGAAATGTTCTTCTGGTCACCTCACACCATGCTCAGGGCTCCCAGAGGCCAGAAACTCACTACTCAAGTGGCTCTGAGTGATCCTGAGTAGAGAGGACTACTGACGACACAGCAAAAAGTACGATGGCAATAACCATCCCTAGTGTTGTATATGCAAGAGGCATCTCTCCCAATGAGCTGCCTGCAGCGTAGGGTTTTGCATGCCTGAATTACCAGCTGCAATACCAGTGATGTCTGGGTTTAAGAACAAAAGACCTGCATACACTTCCACCTAAACATAAATCACACGCTTTCATTTAGTGAGAGAGCCAAGCAGCAACCCCCTCCTTAAAGAGGATTCTTCCGTCACAGAGAGGAACTTCAGTAGCTCGTTTCTTTTGTGCTAAACCATCTTCAGGCATTTACATTTAATTTTTCCCAGACATTGTAGGATCCTAAACCAAAGGTTTTCTTCATCATCAGCTTATCCCAAGAAAAAAGAATTCCACATATAGTAGGAAACAGCTCTCCCTGTTCTTAAGACTTTGGTAAATGGACTGAGGAAACTCCTGAAAAACTTTACCAGTCTCAGACAGGCCACTGTTTGTATATATAGCTTTGCTCCTTGCTCAGACTCCTGGCTGCTAATGCCACAAGTGCAATCAAAATGCACACGTCTGAGTTGTACCCCCTGTCTATGCTCCAGAATCATCTGGCCCAAATTATATTATCAAAGCAAAGGATGTTACTACATCCACCCTTTATTGAATCCTGGGAAAAACACTTTGAGATCAGCCCCAAACTATTTTACTCGCTCTCCTCAACCTTGCTGAAAAAGCTCCCAAATTACAAAGTTAATTGGCAGCACATTGTTACCATATGTGGTGTGCAAGAGAAGCACTGGAGTTTATTTAGGTATCAGAACCAAAAAAGAGTGGAATATTACTACTCTTTATGAGGATTTCATGTTGGCCTTGATTACTAAGGCAACCCCAGCCTTGATCCTTCTGTGTGTAGCCTCTCCAACATACCACAGCACATGGAGGCACCAATCTGCCCCAGCCTGGCTCCCCCCAAGAAACTCAAAGACACATATTGTTTTCTGTGCTTTTGCTTACTAGACCTCAGTGTTTTCCTTTTCCATGTTTATATGCTTCTTTCTTCAGTAAAGTTTTCCAGGATGTCTCAAATCTCTAAAGCATGATCCTGAACCCAATCAGCTATGCTCTGGCTGCTGGGTCACACTGTCTCTTGTGGAGCAATTCTCCTTGCTCTAGCTGCTTCATTCATGTTGCTGGATCTCAGATCTTTAATGAGTTAGATTCTTGGTCTACAGACTCTGATTTAGACTCCTCCCATTTAAAGTCTCAGTGAAAAAAAGGTCTGTGGCAAATTTGTATTACCAGGATCCTTCCCAGACTCTTCTTCGCTCTTTACACGGGCAGCAGTAGCTTCTGTGGAAGCGTTGACACTGCTGCAGCAGATTCACTAAAGCATGAAGTCCCAGCAACTCTATGATGGCAGCCCATAGTTAATGTCTGCAGTAAAATTTGTACCCAGGGGCTAGAAATACTCTCTATTTTTAAACTCTGACAGAATCACTCTATCAGTGTCCTTGCACACACAGTACAGGGCATACTAATGTCCCAGCCCCACAGATGCACCTGCAGAGCTCCTGCTGCCCCATTTGAAGGAATGAGCTACAATCTACACAATCTAGCAGGGGTCACGGGCAAAGACTGCTTGCCTTAAAGCTCTATAAACTATTTTAAAATGCTCAATTGGACTTTCATGAAGTGAAACATCGGGTTTCAATTAAGATGCCTTCATTTCCCAATCTGATGTGTGTTAAACAACCTATCAAAACCTCATAAACTTCAGTTCACAGCATTTTCATTTCCGGTTTCTCTCTTCTCCTCTCAGCTTAAGTAATATCTTGTGTATTAAAATAACATGTTTAAAAATAAAAACAAATCTGGAGAAACTAAAGGCAAAATCTGATGATTTCTGTCCTTCATGGAGGCAGCAGTTTTGATTTTCTGGAAGACAAATCAAGACAACATCCTTCTAAGGGTAAGTTCTGGAGAATGAAGAGAGATGAAGTAAATTAATTCCTTATTGAAGGGAATATTTGGGATATCTTCAGTGCACAGAGCAAAAATCCAGTGTTTGCAGAAGCCCAGAACAGCTTCTGTACCTAGATACACAGCAATGCATTTCTGTGTGGCTGAATCTGTCTGCACATCTTGCACACCACATTTTAAGAAGTGAATTTCTTACCTCCAGGCACCCACCCACCTCATCTGACCTGCACAAAACGAACGTCCCTAATATTTCTGAAGACTTTAGAGGATGGAAAATGAGGCACTATTCTGTCTAGTCCAAATCTGCAACATGGCAAACCTCCTGTACTGATAACAATGGAAGGATGATGCCAGGGGCAGAGCAAGCAGACCTTGTCCAGCAAAAGTGCTGCTCTGAGATTGTCAGCTGTGCTAATGTGACCAAAAACATCACGTGTGGTGTCTATCAACAACTATATCACATGTGTACATGAGTAATTTACCCACCCAAGGAATACTTTCTCTAATGGTTGATATATTAGGCAGAGCAAATATAAATAGGTTCTGAGAACAGTGTTGCAGTGTGAGATAATCCAGAAAAACCTAGTCACCACCTACTTGACACTAACACTCCAAAAAGCTGCACTGGAAGTGACAGATGCCAGAATGATCATGAAGGTATTTTTTAACAACTATGATCTACGTTGTTTTCTTTTGTAAGTTATTACATCTAGAACTTCCCACTGTAAGATCAAAATTTCTTACCAAAGCCATCATAAAATAAACTTTTGAATTCTTTTATTGTAAGCCTGGGATACAGAATGAGATGTGCAATATCGTTGGTTTTAGGCTGCAGTCTCTTTGAGGACAGTTCGTTGTAAAACAGTAGCATGACCTTTAGGGAGACTCGCACCACTTCCCGATGTGCTGAGGGTGCAGAGAGCAGATTTCCTTTTTCCTTTTGGGAAGGAACTCCCTCCACCCCACAAGTGCCCTTTTGGCAGGCTGTGGGTGACAAGAAATCATCCAGCTGGAGCTGGAAGCCTCAGAGCTGCCTCCAGCAAAGTGGCTCTAGTATCAGAAAGGATACATCTTGCTTTGGCCTTAAGGAGACTAAGTGCTGCCACCATGAAAGAGCCCAAGTCCCCTCCTTTCAGTGTTCAACAGCAGAAGCCCAAAGGAAAAGTAAGAACAGCCTAAGTCTACTCTGCTGCTTGGTCTCTTGTCCTTCCCCTTGGTTTTGCTTGCCCCCTTTATACCTACCCCTCTGCCCATCAAGCCATTGTTGAAAGGCAGTCCAATGAAGCTGAAAGCTGCCTCCTGGATGAAGAAGGGATTCAGGATACGTATCTCATGAGGTTCTCTTGGGACACGGGTTGCCACTGACTTCCAAAAGCCATCAGAGGCACTCTGGTAACAAAAAACAAAACAAAACAAAAGAGAGAGAGAAGATAAAACAACAAATACAATTATACACAAAAGATAGCAGATTGGTATTATTATTTAAAGAAAAAAACAACTCTACTGGCAGCAGTTCCCACTGTCCCTGCTCACTGCCGCAAGGCACTTGTATGAGGTTGCAGTGGGAAGGTGTGTCCTGGAGGGGTGACAGCAGCATGTGCAGATGCACTTGGGCTAGTCTAGATGAGGAGTGCAAAGGAGATGGAGAAGCTTGTGAGCTTCAGCACAATCTACCCCCTCCCTGGTGCCATCTTTCACTCTTACTACCACTTCAGCCAGTTTGGTTAATGGCTTAAGCTTGTCAGCCTGTGCTGTGATCACTCTCATCTGCTTTCAAGGGGAGAAATCCTTGGATAGCAAATGCCCGTAAGAACATCAAAACCCTAAAAATGACCATACAGCTTCACCTTTGGTGGGAGCTATATGCTTCTCACTTTATCCTAGATTTATTCCATCCTGCTAGGTTTAATGTGAATTACACCATAAGCTTCCAAAGGTGCAATCTTGTACCTTGAAGAGCCATGCATGTTCATGGTACAAGGGAAAACACAAGTACATATATTCTTTTTGGTTTTCCAGGAAACTGTGGTTTAATTTAAGTCTTTGCCATGCAAATGTGGGAGAACACTGGCCTTGAACACTGCTACCCAGCTAGACAGCCCTGCCTAGAGCTCATGCCTCTCTGCCACACCATTTCGTATCATTGCTCCTGCTAGTCCAGATGTTAGTGGATGTCCAGGTGTTAGTGGATATGGTATGCACTGTCCTCAAATTAACTGGAGGCTCCTTATTCACAGGACTTACAGAATGTTTCACTTCTGTTTGGGATAAAAATTCAGAGCAAGGCACAGTGAGGATGGCAGGAATTTTAATCTGCTAACCAGCAGCTTTGGCAGGGTAATCTGATTGAAAAGCTCCTTCTCAAAGCAATGAGCCGTCTTCCCTGTGATCTCCATGACAGGCAACACGAGGCAGATATTACACTCTACATAAAATGCATGTGCTTTGTCAGACATTATTTACACCCATTTTGGGTTGCTTGCAGCTTAACAGTGACTTCACAGTTGCCTCCAAAGCACTGCTGAAAATGTTGACAATACCCTGCAAAATCCTCAGGACCCTCCACTGCCCAGTAGTGACTACCCCTGTAATTATTGATGGTAGTTCTGCCACAGCCTGTGTCTGCTGCATTTCACAGGCTGCTTGCACTGCACATGGCTCCTGTCAACTCTTACGCCCCAGGGTGCTAAACACCTTAAAGAGGCTGCTTTGTGGAACAACCTCATTGTTATCTTTAGCTGCTGAATTTCAGATCCTGAATAATGTTTTGAAGAATTATGTTATTATCCAAACCAACAGCCTAAGATAGCTAAATGCCATTGTTATCCTGTTTTGATCCCATGTGCCCCCCCCCCAAGCTGCCCAAACATAATACTCTTTTCCTGACAAGGGCAAGGATCCTGTGAGTTTAAGTTTGCATTTCAACAATGGCAGAGTCCTCTCAGGACCTTAAATGGAAAAAAAAAAAAATAAATCCCAATTAACACTCATGTTCTTTCACCATAGTTGAACTAGAGAGAATGCCTGGTGTCAAGGCAGTCTAACACTTTCCATTATAATACCACATTTTCAGCCACTGAGTGATCCCATAATTAAAAAAACAAAACAAAACCCAACAAAAAAAAACAAAAACAACTTTAAAAATGTTGATAAAGTCCATTTGACCAAGGGATCTGAGGGATTTGGTAGGTCAGCTGAGTTTTGCCTTCTTGTGAAAATTCATTAAAAACTGGATAAATACGAAACCTTTGGAATTTCCTAAAGGCACATGTAAAGCAGAGGTCTTTCAGTTCCAGTGAAGAAGAGGGAAAAAAAAAAATTAAAAAAAAATAAATTACAGATTCCACTTGCATTAAGCATGCTCCAGCTCTCTCAGAAATGAAGATGATAAACAAAAATCTTGAATGGCTACTCATTCAGTGAAACCATCTTATCATGGGTTTAAGCAGGCGCACCCTGGAAAAATAGCATCTGACCCTGAAACTAAAATAAATTTATAAGTTGAATTACAATTTCACATGCAACTCTAAATAAGGCATTGCCTACATTTTGCAAACAATTCAAGCCAAGGGTCTGCAAGCTATTTAAAGTGGACAGAAGCCACCTTCTGTTTGTACTCACACTCCAGAAGAGATTCTGCATAAGTTCTGGGACTTAAGTAGCTTTCACACAGCCTTTACATCACACACAAAATATTAAAGAGGAACACAAAAGGATTGCAAACACTTGAGACTATTAGTCTTTGCTCTTGGTTGAGCTGTTCAGAAAGATAATGACACATATCACAGTTGCCAGTTTTCCCCGTGCTGTGCGAACCGCTAGGACCATCTCTGGGCTGCTCCCAGCCTGTTCAGTGCCAGAGGATCCTATCACAGCTGAGAATATAACCTGGCCGCTTTGGCCCCCTTGGTCTGGCTGTTTCTGCTGTCATTCATCCAGATGACTTCCCTGACCATTTTCCTCACTTATCACACAGCTCTGAAATTGTTCTGGTTTCCCCCTCCTGACTAATTTCTATTTGCTCTGTGTTCTTCCCTGTAACTTTTCTGTGCAGCTCCCCTTGGATTGTTATTGAGAGTAATCTTTCATTTTGGTATGTTCTCCCTCTATGGTCTCTAAAACAATTCTAGGGAGAAGCATAGAGGGAGTCTCAGCAGACAGTTCTCACACTTCCACCTCTACAGTGGGCAAAGGAACTAAAAACTATTTCCCTGGCTTATAATTACTGCAACTCTCAGTTTTGTGGTTTGGCTCTACAAACCCTGCAGTTTTGAGCTGCATCTCAAGCCCTGTGGTTTTGCTCTGCAGCTCATCACTGGCAAGCTACAGAAGAAAGCAGCACCACAACTGCAGTCCCTGCGGGGCTGCTGCCCTGACACAAGCCCCTCAGGACCTGCAGCCCCTGCCAGGGCTGCTGCTACTCCTGGAGCAGCAATGCTGCTGTGCTGAGCATGGATGTTGGGTCTGATGGGATGCAGATGTTCAGCGAGGTTTCCAAAGAAATTACTTCCTGTCAGGGAGTTCTGTCCCTTTTTTAGGCTGGGAGGAGACAGACAGCCACCCAAGGAGCAGCAGGCATTGGGGGGTAAGGCATATTTTTCCTGCTGGATTCAAGAGCTTGGACTCACAGTTGGAGGCTGGGAGCAACCTCTGGTCTCTGCTACCGTGACTTAACCTGCAATGCTTAAGGGTGGGCCTCTGAGCCTGCAACATCTCCCTTCTTGACTACCATAATGATAGCAAGTCAGAAAACTAGTCTGAAAACTGCTTAGGCAATGTTCACACAATACCTCATCACCTCCTGGCATCAAGGTGGAAACCATAGGGTCCAGGCTGGAAACTGTGTTTCCCTGTGTTAAGTTCCCACCTTGACTATTTGTTGGTCTCACTGTGCACCTGGAGTCTCAGTCACAGATCAGCACTCACAGTGCCACAGGCTGCCAAAAAGAGCCTATGGTATAAAGAAACAAGCAACAGAGAGAGACAGGCAGGAAAACACAACTGAAGAGCAAGTCTCTGAGGGCCACAGCATTTTTAAGCAATCTTGGAGTGTTTTCAAAGTTGTGTAATTGTAATGGACATCACTAAAAGCTTTAGAGGAGACTATTTAAAAAGTAGAAACAACTTAGATGGGCCAGGGCTTTCAAGCCAGTGGCTTGTGCAGCTTCCATCCAGGGAGAGAGGCAGATATATCCCCTCTAGAGACACCTCTCCAAGAATAAATGGATACAGGCCTGACATACCAGAGATGGCAGGTTATGAGGGAGGGATAAAAAATGGCAGGGCTCACCTAATAGCTACAGGGACAAGACAATCCAGCTGTAATCCCTCATTTTGTCCATTTGGAGAAAACTGAAGGGTAATAAGGACAGCTGGTTGTAAACTACTGTTGTCTCCATTCAGTTTTCCATGTTCTGTTCTTGGATTTACTAATGTGAATCATGACATATACCAAAATAAACTGCAGAACTTGGAGCATTAGCCAAGAAACACACCTCAATAGAAGAAACAAACAGCTAGAAGCAGGCTGAGTCTCGCAGTACATTTCTAATGTACTAAGCAAAATGAGGGGTAATGCTGCTGCATCCTGATGACATGGATAATGCCTCCTCTGTACCTCTGTGATACTACTGGATTTAGGAGTACAAGCAGCAGTGCTCAGGAGGACTTTTAAGTCCAGTGGGAAGGGGACAGGGAGATTGCAAAGGTCAGCTACAGGCAACACAGAGCTCAAAAAGTCTGGGTATGCAATGCTCTGCTGCAGAGCAACAAGAAAGAAGACGACTGGAGAGACAACCTGTAGTAAATGGAGATTATTGCTCTTCCAGACTCTGATAACACCCAAAATGGAAAGGAAGAAGGGTGTGAGAGAAAGAAAAAGCCTGGGGATGATGTACCAGTCACAAGACCTCATCATGCCTGGAAGCACGTAGTTCACTGGGATCTTTGCCCCCACCTAGGCTGGAATGTGGTTTATTCTATAGCTGTCATCCACAAGCACTCACTGTCACACAAACACAGGGTACAGCAGAACTGCTGCAATCCATCTGTAGAGGCTTTTGAAAGGCTTCAGTTCAGGCATAATTGGATTAGATGTGGAAGGTGTTTTTCCACTAGAAAATCATCATCTTATCAGTCAATGCTGCATTTCTCAGCGGTCAAGTAGACGCAGAGGCCTAGAAAATACTCTTCTACAAGGGGTAGTATAAATGAAGTTGCATCATTTGCACTGATTAGCAAAGCAACAAGGAATTTTTAGCAACAAGAACAGAGGTGCTGAGAGCCTGCAGTCTGGGTTGATGGTCAACAGCCAGACCCACTAGCCTACACTTCAAATATATTTACCCACCTTTCTCAAAGTGATGAAGAACCCCTCACCACCCTCTGTACATGGTGCTGGTGGCCAGCACTTGTTATGAATGTTCCCATTCTTCTATTTCTAGAGACTAGAAATGCTCTAGAACATTTTGCTCCACTTTTATCTGCCCCACTGAAAAGCTCTTACCCTGACTGAATCAGAAATATTGCAGATTGTGCCTGAACTCTTCCCTCATCTTCTCTTTGTCCCACTGTCAAAAGAGATGCAGCTCTTTGACTATCCAACAATACGATACTTCTAATCCTTAACAATTTTTCTTTCCTTTCCCCAAATACTCTCCCACTGACCAAGTCTAAAATAAAATGGTTGTAATTTCCCAGGCTATTTGCTGGTAGGCATTCCCCATCTCCCAGCAGCCTTACAGCACCCAAGAGAACCCCTGGCAGGCTGCAAATCCCCAAATTTAGCTTTTACTACT
The DNA here is from genome assembly GCF_020740795.1 of Apus apus. NCBI lineage: Eukaryota > Metazoa > Chordata > Aves > Apodiformes > Apodidae > Apus > Apus apus. The sequence continues at coordinate 20,836,620 of NC_067288.1, read as the reverse complement.
GTTTCTCATTATGAAACCCAAACACATTTTCTACCTGATGTTTTCAGCAGAAAAGCATGATGGAGACAAAAACACCCCAATACATGGTACTACTAAAACTTTTTTTTATTTAAAGCAAAAATCTAACTATTCTTTGTCAGTAGAGTTGAGCTAATAATACTGGCTAGAGATTAGTTTCTTTAGGCTTGAAAACCAGGTTGAAAACCACATGAGAAACTTAATTCTAAGTAGTGGTTGCAGACTTTAAGTATTGTGCCAGCCATGTGAACTACATGGGACCCTGGCTACACACAGTGCTAGAAGCTGCACATCCACAGAGAGGCTCAGAAAGCAGCAGCTTCTGTGGTGACATGGTGCTGCTGTGTCACACATCACTTGGCTGAAACTCAGCAACGTGCTCATGCCCCTGGCTGTCAGTACAAGGTTTCTGTCCTGTTTACCTGCAAGCATATATTACAAATAAGCCGAAAAGCAGATTCAAAAAGAGCTACTGAATTTCAGACTTCATTTGACCTGTATGACTGAGTGCTCCCTCTAACCTAAAAACAGACAGATGTGGGCCTCCTGTGTTGCTGCTCTAAGGCCAGCTGTGGTCTTCTGATTCACAGGACTAGGCAGAATGAGGCCAAGACGAGCACTAAAATGTCAGAAGAGCAAGTTTATTTTTATGCTCTGCTGTAAGTGAAAAGGAATTCCTTTTTAAAAAATGTATTTCTATGGTTTCATCCATGTAATGAGAGCAAAATACTGTCCACAGTTTTAAGATAACAAAACGTTGTTGAAAACAAGAGATTGTCTTGTGAAAAAAAATGGAACTTGGAACATTTCAGAGGAGCTGCATAAAAACACTGAAGATTATTCTGATGAACACTGGGTTTCAGATATGAGAGCTCACATATGGTGTGTCAGGAGATGTGTTTGTACTATGCACCAACAGGGCGATTGATAGACTGTACTACAGACACTTTTGCTCAAAGTATAAGATGGATTTTGATCCAAAATTTGAAGAAATATTCTTTCTTGAACTTTGAAAGACGGAAGTTTTAAGTAGAAAGTAATGGATTTAGATAATTTATGTCTATGTTGTGTTTTTTGGTCTGTGAATACGAATAATCCTACAATGAAAAAATACCTAAAGTAGTACAGTTTCAGAAAAATCCCAAAGAAGAGCAGGGCCCAGAATATCTCCATTATTTACAGGGTATTTTATTCCCATTAGGGACCAGCCTCTTAATCTCACTATTATTTTTTATGACACAGTCTAAGAAATGTCACACTCATCTGACATCTACCAAAAGGATAGCAGGGCTGAAAGGCCAAATCCAAGTGCCAGTAAGAACTGAAGCAGGACAGCCCTGCAACTTCAGCAGAGGATTTCTGTTGTGAAGAGTGACTTTCTAGTTTTCCCACAAGATTTTTGTTTTGTCACCATATATCCGAGTGTTTTACAAACAGTACTCTCGAATTTAGAGTATCTCTGAAATATTTGACATACATGACACCATTTTACAGGGAGAAAACAAACAAAGCTGAATGTCCACTGTTTCCATTGCTTCCTGATGCTCTACTTCAGGCACCTCATGCTGGACTTTCAAAACACCTGTTAAGTTTACAGCACAACTCCACTGACTTTGCTGCTGCTTAGCTCTCCTACATATCCATCCCATGAGACTCAAATGTGTTTGGGGGAAAATCTGATCTACCTTACCCAACATCACATCAGGCTACCCCACCTCCTCAAGAGGAATCCTCAGTGTCTGTAATCAGGAGACCACACTTTCTTCTCTTCTCTCCTTTCTCCTATCCACATGTTCTAGAGCTTCTGCTGCTACTCATACGAAAACTGAATGTCTTACACTACAGAAATTAGACTAAATCTCAGTCTTCCCTCTCCACTAGATAGACAGCTGTGTTCAGAAAGAGCCAGGATGCAATTATGTAATTAAGGGTAACATCTGCACAGGAGAACTGCATTAATCTTAAAAAATGCAATGTTCTTTTTTTTCCTTTTCCTAATTTCCAGCAGCTTCATTTTTATAACAACAACAAAAAAAATCCTCTTTAAAAAGTTTTAGTATGTTTAAAAAAAAAATTCAACTCAAGAAAAACTCCACCAAACAGAGCAATTAAACCCAGGACACAGTCCTCTAAGTGCAACTACAAGCTTTAGTGAATTATTGTGTTTTACATTAGCTGTTAGAGGAGAAAAAATGCATCCTCTTACAGGACTCCTGAACAATTTGCACCTAACAAACCCAAGTGTTTGAGGAATTCCCTGCTAGTTGTAAACCCTTCCCCCTTCTCTGCTGTCCCCAGTGCCCATCACTCTTCAACCTCCAACACTCCTGCTTTGCTCTCTTGACATGCATTTGACCAGGCTACTGCTCCTTCACGTTGCCCATATGGGTGGCAGGAGGAGGAGGAGTTCCTGAGAGTCTAGGAGAGGTGCTCTGCTCCCAGCTCATGCCCCCATCTCTTTGTGGAGAACCAGCTGAATGAAATATGCTATTTTATTCCGACATCCCTGGAGATGCTGCTGCATCCCAAGTAACCGTAGGGGAAAGGCACCTGAGCAGTGCAGGCAGGGTAGGGGAGGCCTGCTGGGACAGACCATGCTCAGGGCAGGCAGGGCAGCACTAGCAGCGTTCAGCAGCTCCCATGGAACATCAGACCAAGCCCTGTGGTTTCACAGAACAGCAGGAGCCACACCAGGCTGCTACATAAGCAGAGCCTCAACAACTCCCAGCCATTGCCCTGGCTGGGAATTGGGCTTTTTTTTTTTTTGCCTTTTTTTTTAAAACAGGGATAAAACTGCATTTTCAGTAGCCTCATCCTGAGAGTCAGCTAAGTTATTTTAGCTGAACTTTCCAGCTGTGCCAAACACATGGCATGGAAAACATCAGCTCAAAGACAACGGTGTAATAAAATGACAGAGCGTTTTCCTTGTTGCTTATAACAGAAAACACAAGGTGATCCCACCTCTAAGCACAGCTGCCTGCTCCACTTACAACAGTATGACTGCACAAAAGCAAAAAAACCCACAAAAATTGTTAAATACTGTCTTTGCAGGCTTTGATGACAAAGCATGAAGGTATCCCAGGGTGTCTGAGGACACGCAACAGCAAAGTCTTTTTTAGGGAGCTGAACTGGTTCATGAGTTTGAATACAAACAACAACGCATTAAACAACACATATTTAGACTAAACTCTTGGCACATTACAACAACAACAAAAAAAAGCTAAAGGATCACCACAGGAAGAATTATGGCCTAGAAACCCTCATTGCTTTCCGAAGTTATCTTAAAGTGAGTCTCTAGGGAAATTTTTACATTGTTTTTACAGCAAGAGTACACAGAAAATCTGTCTTCTCCTATTTTGGCATTTTTGCTGAAATGAGAAGCCAAATAATTTGTATGTTCACTGAGTGTTCATATAGAATATATACAAATTATTCAGCAGGATAGAGAAAGCAGAAAGGTCAAAATAACAAGAGGCTGGGAAGATGCCAGGAAGCTCCTGACCTACTTAATTTTCTAGACGAGGTGTTGGGTTTTTTTTTCAAAATAAGTGTTTTAAAGAAACATTATTTAATATTCTTAAGAGATGAGAATTTAAATAAACTGTAACCCAAACAGAACATTTATATTTAAGAGCTTTTTCCAAATAGTCAAAGTGCTGATTGCCTGGGCCAGGCTTGGTATTTTCTGCACTTGTCAATTGTGGGCAAAGTTGACTTCACAGAAAATGGCCAGAACACAGAACTGATGGACCAGCTGAGAAAAACTTCCAAGTAGACCTACCAAAAGCCTTGTGTGCACAACAGCTTGGCCATTTTCCTTCAATTTCATGTATCTGATTAAAATAAATAAATAATAAGATACTAATAGTTTTCCAAACCTGGTCTTAACTCAGAAGAAACACCCTTAGACATCCCACAAATTTGCCGCTGTAAGAATACAAATACCACCAGAAAAGGGAGGTCTTCCCAGAATCTCTTGCTTACTACCTTGACTTGGTTTATTTTTACTCCTGTTGTCAGGACAAGCGTTCACATTAAATAATTGCAATTGTTGAGGCAGAAGAGAAGCTGAATCTAGAGGGGGAGGAGATAAGAAATTTGCACCCCATGCACACAGGAGCACCCCCATTTCTTACAGAAAGAAGCTGCCATCCTTCTTGGGAAGGACCAGAAGCATCACTCACAGCTGGATAACAGAGGGAGTGATACATTTAGGAAGACAAAAGCAGGCAGGGAATTTAGTCACCTCAGTGTTTATTATAGCAAACTGGAGATACAGGTCAACCCCCTGTTCTGGAGCCCTCAGTACTTCGAGGCAAAACGTTACAAATTGCTCAGACAGCACTAACTATGCAATCCATGGAGCCTGCCAGGGAACACATGTGTTTCGGGCATAAATCGTACAATCTATTCCTTTCTGAATTAACATCTGTCATCATGACACCATTCAAAATGACTGAAGATTGGATCATATTAATCACTACACATCTTGGATAAATATTTACTGTTCAGACAGACCTTTTTTTTTTTTTTTTTCAGTTTAAAGAAAAATTATTCAAATAGTAAAATTCCTGGAGCTGTGAAAGGGGAGTCTCTTTTCAGCCACTGAGAGAAAGCATGTGATTTTATTTACAAAATCAAATCAGTGTTTTTCCTCTCCTCTGTGAGTCTTCACATTGTACACGGGTGAACTCAAGAGCATCCTGTGGTGTTGCAATGGTTCCCCAAGGGCTCTTCTGGGGAATTTTGTTATGCTGGAGGTTGCTCACCTCAGAGACTCCAAGAAACTTTATCCTTTCGGTTGCAGAAACAGATCTGGCTGATTATGCCCCAGGAAGAGAAAATTTTACTGTAACCCTTGCAGACAACTGGATGAAGTAAATAACTTACTTTCATGAAAAGCTGTCAAGGGTATTACTGGCTTGCTCTCCTGCCTCCCAGAGTTAACAAACGGGTCATAGAGAGTGAGGACAGAGGCTCCCAAAGTCACAGAACAGGATGACCAGAAGGCAACACAAGAGTGCAGCCCTGTCCTGGGAACTCCCAGGAAACAAAATTTTCCCAGATACTGGACCAAGTCTGTACTTCAGAAAAAGGTGTCTGCACTCAGTGCTCACCTCTGCAATTATGTCATTTGAGCATCGCAGGCACAGACTTCTAGGAAATCACATCTGTCCAGGTTGCTTGTATCTAGCTTCAACTCTCAGCCCCCACACTGTTATTTCTTATCAGCACTGCTCAAAAGGCCAAGAGACATCCTGCTGACATCCTCTTGGAAATCCTCCATCGCAGGGAGCAGTGCTCCTTCCATCAGCAACTTCTCCTTCCAGTCCTTTACTCTCACACTACTTGAGCAGAACTTTACCAAGATATCCAGTCCTGATTTTAAGACTTCAAGAGCAAATTCATCAAGCCTCCAGGGCAGATGTAGCAAAAATAATGATGCTGATATAAATGTCCAGCCTTATTTGCTCTTTTGCCTAGCTTCAGATATACTTCTTCCTATTAAATTAAAAAGTCTTCTGAGAAAAAATGTTCCTTCTTGGTAGACAGAGACTATGAGTAAATCTCGACAAAATCTCATGAATAAGCTAAATAAATTGAACACAAATCTTTTAGATCAAGGGAGCCTTTGCAGACTTCAAACGATTCTTGTAGTTCTTTACTGAAGTGTTAACACAGAACATCTTTATTCTTCTAACACTTGCATGAATAGCTGATAGCCTCTGGGTGACATCTCAGTTTCACCATTGAGGATGTTCTCTGCATGTCTCCATGTGTGGATTCCCAAAGCACTGCTCCAGTAAGGAGCAACACCTGCTGCACACGTGGGCAATGCAATATCCTCAGCAGGCATGGGCTGCACTGGTGGCAAAGCCATGCATGTCTGGATGGAAGAGACACTCATGTCTGCATGTGAGGCCAGGTGGAGATGATGCTGTGTGAGCTCAGTGTTTATCTGTTCATTTGGTCTGCCAGGTGCCCAGTCATGTACGTAAGGCCCAGTGAACATGCACACCTTGGCCAGCATGAGCCACCAGGCAGTAATGAGGGGTAAACAGGAGGACAGAGCATACTGGGTATTTAGGAGGTGGGGGGAAATCTGAGGGCATCGTGGTGCAAGAGGGAGGAGGACATAAAACCACAGCAATCAGGCAACTTGGTTAGCTCTGCTGTTTATGGAATTGTGTGTTTCACTAAAATCAGCATCAGATCTGGAATAAATTTCTTTACATTGCTTCAGATATTCCAAGCCTATATTTGATCAGTAACAAGTACAACCTGAGTTTACATGCACTATAACCTTGAAATGCACCTACCAGGATTTGCATAATACTGATGTCAGAATATTGCCAGCACCTGCTAAAGAGGGTGAGTGCAACACAAGCATCCTCCTGATGCTTTTTCAAGACAGCTGCACTAGCTCTTCAGTTGGCCCAAGCTCATGTTGGCTTTCCAAAAGAAGAGATGTTGAAAAATTGTAAGTCTTTATCTACCTTTTTGACTTTGGTTGAGTCATGGATGAAGAAAGAAGTGATCAAATATCCAGGAAAGGACAACAACTGTCAGTTGGGTGGCAGCAGACATCAGAAGAGATTAGAAGATGACAACTTAAGGAAGAAATTGTCTCAGGATAAAGCAGGACAGTGAGGCAATCCTACAAAGGATGTCCTACTAGGGCAATCATTTAGTCTCTTCAGGGGGTGAATTTCACTCAGTGTCTTTATTTAAGAATGATGTGAAAGCAAAGGAACTAAAGAAGAAAAAATTTCTGGCTGGAGCTCTCTGATTTTCACGTCACAGCTAAGATTCCTGAGCCAGAAATGAAGATGATGCTGTCTTGGCAGATGTGGGGCAAAGGTTCTTTAAGGACTGCCAAAGCCAAGCATGAGTAAATGCTTCTCACCTTTAATAGGAAGTATAGTGCAAGGAAGACTGGAGTCAGGTAAGCAAAGTAAGGGACAAAAAAGGGGCAAAACCCATGTGTTGTGTGGGAATGACTGTAAGGGTAGGCACAGAAACATGTTTTTTATTTGAATTTTAAGGAGAAACTATCTAAAATTGGGGTAATCAATGGTATTATTCCTACAAGCAAAGATACTTCACAAACTTTTGATACCTGGATTTTTTTTAATCCAGAAAATGGTATATTTTTTTATTTTCTTCATCTGTCCCACAAGCTTAGGTGAACGTGGCTAAAAGACTTGTGGATATTGATGACTATCCAATCCAAGTGGACAAGTTTTATTGTCCAGCATGCATCCACCTGACAATACTAAATGCTCTGAAGGTGCCCTGCAACAGCATCAGATCAGCCCCTGTCACCAGCTGATGCTTGACAGTGTACTCACAGACACACTAAATATGCCTGGGTGGGAACACCTCTCAGCTCTGCAGTGACCTGCCTAATCTTATTATGCTGTTGCATGCAGGTATGTATGAAAGGCAAGCTCCAGCCTGCACTTTGCACACCAACAACCTTCTTTGGGAATCTGGCCAGAAAGTCTCCCCCAAGGCCCATCTTGCAAACTGGGTCACTTGTCTACTGAGGTTCTTGTATGGTCCTCACCACAGTGCTATCTGAAAGCTTGGTGAAAGCTTGGTAAAAGCTATACAGTACAGAACTCAGGTCTTCTCCCTCTTCTGGTCAACAGAGACAAGATTTTGTATAGAATACTTCCATATTATTTTCCAGTCTCTCTCCTAACGTGACTGGAAAAAACCAAACTGCCTCACCTTCTCTGATAGGGCACCAGTTCATGCTTCTCCTTACACCTTCTGGAAATGGCTCTGATCTCCTAGGCCAGTCACAGAGGCACCAATGCAGTGCACTGGGAAGCAGGTCCTGATCATGGAAGCACAACCCCTCAGGCAGTACAGACTAGCCTTCTGCACAGCCAGAGAGAGGCTGTGCAGAAAGAAGCCTAAAAAGAAGTCAATGTTGACCCAAGAATCATCCCAGAAAGATGAACTAAGTCCCAGCTACTCTATGTTAAAGGAATATGCAATATCCTCCACAGAATCCATCACATAGATTCTCCCACCTCTTCTTCTCAGTCAGAAACTTGGTAGGAGCCAGAAGAGACTGCCTGTTTGTACTTTATTACAAGACATTTTGTCTGCTTCAACATTTAGTAATGGTTCAGTTGCCTTGACCAAGGCACTGAATCATCCCGATGATGTGGTACGACAATCTTTGCTATGACTCCCTCCTAAAATCCCCCCACACTCATTTCCATGTAAGTGGAAATGGCCTTTTGCACCATGTGCTAGGACCACAGGACAATCTCCACTGAAAAGGCTTTCTTACCTCTTCCCCATTGGTGGCCTTACTCACCCTTCGTGCCTTCCTACACCATCCTTCAGAAGAGACTAGTTAGAAAGGGCTATTTAGGTGAAAACTCCAATTTGTGAAAGAAAAGGGACAGCCCATAAGCTGACTTCCCAATTCAAAAGCTTCTTCTATTTTACAATGGAGCAGGAAGTTCAGCTTCTGCCCCCTTCCAGTCCAAGGAGAGCAGGACACAAGGCAATGCCCACCCAGGCACATCCCTAAGCAGCTCTGTCCTCTATCCTCTGTCTCAGCACAGGATCAGGCACCACAAACTTGTAACCAAGCTTTGCATCCACAATGCATTAATGTGGATTTACAGCTCCACCAAAACCAGCTGAAGAGTCTTTCTCACAGTCCTTTAAAAACTGAAAAGACCAACTGTATACAAAATATTTTAAAGCAACAAGCCCCTAAGAGGAGGAAAGGGAAATAAAATATTTGCAATCCAGAAGCAGACTCTGGAGTGAAACTGCCAGTGGCAGCTGCCACTCCGTTTGTCACTGAAGGCAAGTGACATTGGAAAAAGCAGGTTCTCCCTCTCTAGCCCAGACCTGGAGAAACTACCCGCTCAAGTGCTGGGCACAAGTTCCACATGAGCTGGAAATACACACATGTGGATGAAGCTTTACTGGAGGTTAGAAAGCAAGAACAGATTCCCAGCCTCACTGTTTTCCCCAACCCAACAGGAGGAGCATAGTTACTCCTCAGGGTTTTTTTCAAGGATGCAAAACAACCCACAGGCAAGGCTACTTCAGAATCTGCAGGATCTGCAGTGCTCTATGAGACTGTGACATTCCCAGTCTGTCGTAGCAAACACATTGCATGACAAGGCCATTAACTAATGGCAGAAGCTCTAAACAAAAGCTCAGCAGACAGGGAGGGCTCTGGCACCAGTTCGGCCTTGGCTCTAGCACAGAAACACAGGCTGATCACGCAGGAAGGATCATAACATACATTTCAGCAGGACTAGAAGCAACCTGTTGACTTAAAGCTGAAACGTAGCTCCCAAATGAAAGGCTGAAAAAAATTTCCACTGCTGCCACATCCACCCGGTGTCCACAAGCAACAGTCCCATGCTGTGACAAGGGGGAGGGGTTATGTCGTGCCCACTGCTGGAGTCTCAACATCTGCTGGAGGATGACTGCTTTTCAGATGGCACCACTGCCGTGTGAAACCCGTCAGAGGCATGTCCCTGCAAGGGACAGACAACCCAACTTGGCCTGGCTCGCAGGCAGGTGCTCACTCGCTCCTCTAACTTTCACTATCTGAGAGAGCTCCAAGGTGCTGCAGGCACTCACTGCACAAGTGACTCCTCCTGGCAAAGGCTGCAGAGATTCCTGCTGGAAGCATCTGCAGGCTCATTGATACATAAGAAGCAAACTTGTGAGCTGCCAACTTCCAGTGAAACCTTTGCCCTCACTTGGCTGCTTTACCACCGTGTGCCAGATGTTCAGGGAAGTGAGCCCTAGCAAGCAAGAGAGCTCCTTATTCACTAATTACGGGCAAAAAACCACCCTGGAATCAGCCTCAGTGCCAGGCTGTCATGGGTAGTTTGCATAACTGGTGCTTGTAAATCACTCTGTTTGTTTCAGGAAAAATCTACTCTCCATACAATAGAGAAACCTTCATCTTTCTATCCATATTTTAATAGAGAAGTATCAGGAGGCTCTTGCAGCAACGGCTTCAAGTCAGCACTGCCAGACCAGTCACCAGAGACACAAGCAGCTCACATCTGTGACCCTTCTGGGTTCCTAAGAGTGCAGGCTGTAGAACTCCAACCTACTTCCTTTCCACTTGTACATCGACATACTTAGTCAGCACAGTGCAATCCTCCCCCCACTGAACATGTCACCTTCCTCCATCCCACTCCTTTTTCCCCATTTACTTGCACAAGTGCAATTATTTTCTCCATCAGTTTATTCTAATGACTGAAATCAGATTACCAGTTCTTTAGTTGCTCAGATTCACCTCCCTTTCCTCTTCTTAAAGACAGGTCTGTACCCTTCAGTGACACAGTACTGCCCTAACTTGCTACTACACTCAATTTTGAGTCCCAGCTCACCCAGAGCTCTATCTCTATGGCAAGGCTACCTCTCTTTTGCTGCTGCTGCAGTATGAATATTCAGCCAAACCTGTCCTTTTTCTAGATTATTCTTTTCTCTCAAGTATTCATTTGCTTTCAGATGTTTCTGTTTAATGTGGAATAAAAACCAGCTGAGATTTTACTTTTTCTTTGGTCAATATTCCAGTGTGCCTTCTTCTGCATACAGTGCATCCCAGGGCACCAAGGCATCACGCAGACCTCTCGAAGGATGTTGCACCAGACTGAATGTAACACATTGAATCCTCTGCCTCACTGGTTTGTTGCTGCTTCTGCATCACACTGATTCCTTATAACATCTCCTGAAAATCCTCCTTTCTACAAAGTACTTATCCCTTCCTCAGTATGCAAGTACTGCCAAAAGACTAACATAACACAGAGCAAATCCCTCACAGCTGCAGGGAGAGTAAGCTTATCTGACCACTGACCCCAGCAATAAAGAGTCATTTGCTGTTCACTTACTCTTTCTCAGATTAACTCCCTTTGATTTCACTCATTTGAGAGAGGACTAAGCAAGAACCTAGTACCTGGCCCAAAATCTCTGGTCAAGCAGTTCCAAGTAGCTCCAGGTCTAATGTCTGAAAGAATTCAGGAAGTCCCACAGCTCATCTGTGACACTACCATAGAGACATGCAGTTGCCACCAAAAGTCACAGGCAAAGGAAACATCAGAGGACAGAGCTCAGCCCTTTTTTTGAGGAATGTGTCCTCTCCCACAGCAGTCATGGTCTTCAGCAGGATGCTTCCATCTCCTTTATCTCTGTCCTGAGATCAGACTCCTTACTGTAACCAGTGGTTGGCAATGGGGATGAAGTCTTGCAGAGGAACAAGCCTAATGTCAGGTAAGGAATAAGCAACAGTGGCATACAGCTCCTAGGTCAAGCAAATGTCTCTACAGGAGTCCAGGAAAGTAAGAAACTTCTTTTTCTCTGGAAAATCAGCTGAGAGAGAAACAGAAACTCTCCACAGAGACCACTAGGCAGGCATTTGTCATTTTGAACTTACCACAGACTGATAAAAATATTAGCACTCACTACCAGAACAACCAGATGCCTGTATCTTATTCCCACAGCACTGTTAGCTCTCCATTGGGTCATTTCTTTTAGTTAAGAGACAGCACTTCTTGCACTGGTTTCCACTGGAAAAGGGGCTGTGACAGCCACCTGCTTGAAGCTAAAGCCAGTGACAGTAAGATCTCAGACTCAAATAGAGATACCTCACCAGAGAAGACAAGACAGATGTTTTCAAGTCACCTGGACTGCATCCTAAAGCATCCAATGAACTGGCTCAGCAGCCTCAAAAACTAGCAATGATTCCCTTTGGGAACTTGTGTAGAACAGGTAGGGTGTCAAAGGATTTAAAACTGGACAAAAGTAGTGCCTAGCCTTAAGGAGGCAAAAAAAGGGAAGAGAGTTGATTTATTATTTCAATTCCCAGAATAGCAAGATTAATTATTTGTAAGCACCTGAGAAAAAACAAAGACTGAGTTGCAACCCAGGTGGATTTGTCATGAGTGAATCATTATTGAAAACAAAAAAGAAAGTATTGCTTTATACAGGGAAAAAAAATTATCATAGGGGAGAAGCAAGACATGAACTGGAATTCATTAAAGCTTCTGACACATTTCTTTCATAAACTTGCCAAAAAATGTTGTTAATTATACTACTGTGATACAAGTTCAGAAGCGGCCAAAAAAACTATCCAGGAGAAGTTTTCAGTGGGCTCACTGTAGAAACGGAAAGACGTTATTACTTTGGGGTCTGCCTAGGAACCAACTGTAGTGTTTTCATTATCAACCTGAATGACGGAGTAAAGAAGTATGTTTATTACACTGCAGAGGACATGAATCTGGAAAGAACGGCAGGTATGCTGGAAAGCTCCGCCAACGGAACTTGGCAAGTTGGAGAAGTCTTCTGGAAGAAAGAATCAGTAGGGACAAGTGCACAGTGCTGCTCTTCAGCAGGAAAAGCCAACAGCACAAGCACAGGGTGCGGAGCTGGGGAGGCAGCTGCTCTTCAGCTCTTCCTGACACTGGAATCTCAAGGAACTGGGCACTCACCTTCAATCTCATGTGGCTGTGGAAAAGGCAGTCAAACCAGGACATGTATAAAGAATCAGAACTGCAAGGCTACTGAAGTAGTTGTTTGCTCTTCTCTGCTGAATTCTGTAAATTTTTGGGCACTGCTCTTTAAGAAAGAGATGAATCAACTGCAGGCATTCAGAAGAGCAATAGGAATTAGAGAGATCTGGAAAATATCACCTACAAGAATTGAAAAAAAATGAGTGTTTATTCCAAAGAAATGAAGGATAAGGAGCCAGCCACAAGAGCACTGAAGTAACATGCAATGATGGAAGCTGAAGTTCTTTCTGCTCTCTGCCAAGCTGGGCACTGAAAGACTCAATTAAGATTACTGCAGTTCCTCTCCCAAGTCTTTCCAAGTTTTACAAACCATTTGCTCCATTTTTCCAGAAGCAGGGAATACCACATTAGAAGCTAGCGATGACCACATGACTGCAGGCATCAGGTGGAAATTATTTTCTTTTTATTTTGTTCAAGTAAAGCAATCGATCTTTTGAACTTCAAGCTAAATGCTAGGATTCCCTACAATGGTGTCCAGGCTGCAGGGCACTGACAGTGCCAGGGCTTTCCCTTGTCCAGAATGAAGAGCAAGAGCATGACATAAATCAAAGAAAATTACTTTGTGACTCATTTATTCATGTTACAAAAGCCCACTTGTACTTGCCCAGAGGCTGACAGGTAACTTCATCTGTCTGGTACCAGGAAAATACTTGCAAGTTGGTGCCAGTGTGAGACAAGAGAAAAGTATGAGCCCCTAAGGCCATCTCTGTAACAACCATATACAATTATATTCCCAGACAGTCTCAGTCTGTGAGCTGCCAACCTCCCCTCTCTGTCTCTAAACACGGTACCGCATTATCTGAACGTGAATCTGTTTGTCCAGCTATTTGTTGAAAAATCATTGAAGAACACTTGAACACAAATATATAACATTTGTAAAACAAGAACTATACACAAATAAAGGCCATTTATTCTGGATTTCATAACAACAGATAAAGACAAACCACCCACTGAATGAGAATGCATTGATTACAAACTGATTCCATTTAGTATGTATGAATTACAGAGAACAAACCTTATTGGTAATGGGTCTATGGTACTTCAGAAAGGCCATAGTGCAATTGATTGGAACAAAATGTTTACATGGGAAAAACAGTGGGTTCACCACTTCAGTGTTTTAAAATTAGAATTGTTACTGCTCTTCTCGGTAATACTTTAGCCAAACACAAAACATATGAATCTCAGTATCGCAGTAACTGAGCAATATATAAAGGCTCATGATATTCAGGAGGTCACATTAAGTCTGTGGATTTCAGCCTTTTCAACAAGTTGTGCTGCTGCTGTTTCCTTCTCCTCTCCCGTGCCATCACATACTTACCTCCTCAACTTTCCATTTCTTTCCCTTGCCATTGCTCTTTTGCTTCCTCTGCTCTTAAATCCAAAAAGTCCATAAAATCTATGCAAAAGCTGGTCCTTTTTTATACTCTTTAAAATAAATAAAAAAATAAATTAATTGTTCATAGCACACACTAATGATCTTGAATGGAAAGCCTCATCTGTGATGCAAGGTCAGGTTACAGAGAGATGTCTTTGTAAAACATGTTTAATTAACACTGAAGTCGATTAAGGTAGAAAAAAGCCTGCAATGCAGCAGGACACATAGAGGGATTCTCCTCATACCAAAATGTGGTAAATACGACCGTGATACCATGTGTGCCCACCATTTCTAATTAGGTGACTGTCACAATGTCAGCTGACAGTGTTCTTACCACTTTCTCCTTGTAAACAATGTATTTCAGCCACTTGAAATCCTGCCATTTGAATCCCGCTAGAACAAACAGGGAATCCTTCTCGTACTGCTCCATTTTCTGGATTGCACCTTCAGGATACGTGATCCGGAGAGTTGTCTTGCCACCCACATCTTTTTCAAAGCCCTTCACCGGCGCCGAGTTCAGCCTGCAGAGCAACCAGAGAAGATGCCATCATGGATTCCCACTCACCCTCCATCATGTGGATGATCCAGCAATCACTGCTGGGCAAGAGCTTCCTGTACAGCAGCAAAGGTTAACTCTTGCAGTTCTTCATCACAAACATTTATGAAGCTTTATACCAAGTGACAACTGTTTAATTAGAAGATATTTAAGTTATTTCATTGAATATAAGGCAAACCAATTCTGCATATCCACTCTTATGATTTCAATTGAGTTAGAAGCTTTGGGAAAGGAAACTGAAATATATTGTCCTTGCAAATTTAGAGTTACAAGCTAAGCATTAATATTTTAACATCCCATCACTCCCAGGATGCCTCATTTGGATTCTACAAGGCTGGGCTGAAACAAGAGGAGGGCAATTTGAACGGACTGAAACTGTTCTCATGCTCCTACCCCAGTGCAGAGCTTACACTGCTTATCTTGCCTGCAGTGAGATTGTTTAGGAAACTAAACCAGCTAGTAATTATTAAACAAACAAACAACAAAACAAAGGAACAATCTCCACCTGGCCCATCCAGAAGTGAGCTGCCCTGCAATACGGCTCAAAGGAAGAGGTGGGCTGTGCAGCTGGGGTAATCACTGTGGTCTCACTGACTCAGAGGAGGTGCTGCTGTGGACGTGCATCCCACTCTGAAAACACCCAAGCAGACACACAGCTTTGCTCTTGGACACACTGATTTCTAAGGGAATGCTATGTTTTTAGCTGTGCTTTTGTTATAACACCCCTCAGAGACAAAGTTTTTCCCTTTCAAAAACCGAATTGCTCTGGCATCACCAGCAATGATGACTTTCATGACATTGAAGTTATTCAGAACTTCTATTCAAAATTAGAAACTCCAAGTTGAGGAATTTTCAAGTAACTTGGAATACAAATCTTGCTGACATCAAATAGCAGCCCCTGATGGAACAGCATTGCCTTCTTGAATTATTGCAACCTTCTTGACTTGGGGTAGGTTCAATATACTGGAAAGTGCTTAGGGACTGCAAATTTTTCCATGTAGGAATGTTAATGAAGATCTGGATTTGTCTTTTTCAGCCTGGGTAAGCATTTTAGGTGGGAAACCTTTCAGTAGAAAAAAAAACCCTTATACAATCTGAAATTATATTCAAAATTAAGGAGAATAAAAATAATTACTTTATCGTTAGGAATAAAATATTAAAGGGAAAAAAAGTCAGAATTGGCACCATCACCAAAGGAGACAAAGCCTCTTTTTGTGTCTTATAAACCCTTGCTTTGTACCCTGACTTTGAGGTATCTAGACCTGACTGCCTGCAAAAAGAGTGCTGCTTGCCAGCCCAATCCCTTGCTTTCTCCTCCATTGCTGATGGCAGGAGTGTTGACACATCACTCACTTTTGCTAGGGACATTATTTCAGCTTCAAGGCACTGCATCTCTATGGGGAAGGTGACCCTATATAATGTAAAAGCATGTGGCTCCAAAGGTAATGGATATAAATACAATGAAATACTACATTACAAAAAAAAAAAGTTAGTTATACATATTTTCATCTGTCTTCTAGAAGTTGAGGGGAAGGTTAGTGTCTTCAGCCATTTCAAATGTCAATGCATGGCTCTTTGGCAGGGTTTTCCCCAACCCCAGTGACTGTTTTGCTGTTTACCTTGTCAAAGCTTGCAAAACTTGGGACCCCTACTTTGTATCTAGACAGGAAACAAAACAAACCATTTCCCTGAGAAAAATGAACTCAGGTCTCCAGCAAAGGACCAGAATATGAGTTGCTGATGGAGTCACAGTGATGGAGTCCAGTTAACGAGCCAGTGCTGTCAGCCCCACCATCAGTGCCCTGGGGGCAGCACAGGCAATGGAGCAGGAAAAGTTCTGGCAGCTACAACTTGTCTTCATGAAGGTGCATACTACACAGCTTGAACCCTTGCTCTGGAAGGACACGCTAGTGGTCATAAACAAAGCTAAAGCTCAGAAATCCACATTTAAGATGCCAGGCCTGCTCATACTGCCAGGACAGGCAGTTTTCTCCACAAGAGGTTTTAGAGGGGTTTTCTGTCTGTGTCTGCTGATAACACAGGGAACTTAAAGACACTAACTCCTAACCTTGGCACCATGAAGACCCTCTCAAATATCACTGAAGTATCATAATCAGATGAATTCCAACGTCATTCTAACCAGGATTTTTTGATACATGCTTGTTTTTCACCTGTCTACAATCTAGTCTAAGGAGGCATGTCAGAGCACCGACGACTGACTGCTGCAAGAAGATCCTGCCAGGTAAACAATGTGACAGCTGGGAATAACATCTGCACTGAAATCTGATAATATCCAGTCAAAGAAAACCAGTAACTAACTCACTCCAAGCTGTTTTAGAACTGTCAAAGCTGATCTGACTCTCTTCACCACAAGATCAAAATTTCTTCCTGCCATTAGTGATCCTCGAACGGTAATTTATGAGGCATCAAAAAACTCCACATACTGATGGATTGCTCCCTTGTCCACAAATGTACCACATTTCTTCCCTTAAATTTCACCTCTTAGGTCTCAAATCTGATCCTTCAAACATCCTTTCATTGAGTTTTGCAACCCATGAAAAAGGATGTTATAACACAAGAGACTTGCCCAGCTTCCACAGGAATAAAGGAACCAGCTTGATACATTTAAGAAGTCTGTCCTCACCTCCTCAGTCCCACATCCAAGCACCTGGCTTCATTTAACCTTTACAGTTGACTTTTCTCTCCTTTATCCATCCCACAAACAGCACAGGTGCTTAACTGCCCTCTTATCCCCTCAGCTTGCAAACTAACTCAGATTTACTGATGTGGAGAGAAAAGGCTGAACTTTTAGTTTGGAAATTAAATAGTGGACCTTCTGACACAAATCTTAGTGGGTGGTTTAGTCCAGATGGATTGAAACTGTTCTCTTGCTACTTTTTGAACAGTCTGAGCCCAAGAGAAGGCTATAAATGAAATTTAATTCAGCTAAAATAACTGTAAGTCACCAGACCATGACGAGTAGAGTAAGAGCTCTTCGCTAACAACTGATAGCGGGATGAATTAGAAGGGCTGTAAAAGTTTAATCTTGTTCTTAACAGTCATCCCTGTGTCCAGAGAACTGCTGGGGAAGCAGGGAACAGTTCACAGCAACAAAGGACTGAAAGAGATCTTCTTGGTCTTTTATCCAGAGTTAGAGGGTATTTATTACTCCGTGTATGTTCTGTTCTTTCCTCATGTGCCAATTAAAAGCACATGGGAGAGAAAACAGACCATGCTAAATGATACCTTCACTCTGCCTTAAATTCTTTTCCTAATCCCTTTCTTTCTTCCACCTTAGCTAAGAATTTGCTATTTGCCACTACATCTCATGGTTGACTAAAGTTCAGAGAGATGATGTCAGCCACATTCCCTTTAATATGAAATCAGTTATCTAACTAAGGAAAAAAAAAACAATTTAGATTATGTTAAACCAGTTTTTATAAACTGAGACTGCAGTTTATCTCACTTTTCCTATTTACCATCATCATATTTTGTCACTCATGATTCAGAACCTGCTAGAATGCTCTGCATTTCTTTTTCAAGTCAGACCAATGGGTCTGTAGCTCCCTAGAGCACATTCTCCCTCCCTCCTACACACACGCACTCTCACTCTCCATTAGTACAGGTATTATGTTTGTTAATCTCCAGTCACCCAGAACACCTCCCTGACTTGACAGATTTATTACTAAGAGTTATGACTAGACCTGCGATTTCACATATCAGCATGTTTTTCAAGCATTCTGAGATGGCGATGATCCAGGTCCTCAGCAAAAGCAAGAAGTCCTAACTTTGACTGTGGTCCTTTCCACTCCTACGCCACTCTGCTTCTGCTCCCTTATTCAACATCATCATCTGCAGTGAAAGAGGGGCAAAGCATTCATATTTCTAGGGTGCACCCACAGGTGTTTAAATATCACTGGGTCCTCACTCACAGAGGCTTACTGCTTACCCTATGCTGCACTATTATTAGTTCTTCCCATCCTACTGTGAAGTAGGTGCCAGGGAATGCTACAGATGTATGACCAATAATACTTCCCTGAGCTACCTAAGGGATATATCTGGAAGTAGATCTAACACTGCTTCACCACTTTAGGGCATCACAAAAGCAGCAGCTTTTAGAAATGAGCTATGAAGTGAAGGTTCTAGTGGGATCACAGGAGAGCATATTCCCAAACAGCTGTGGAAAACAGAATGCTTGAGGAGTGCCTTTACCCTTCAATGTAATCACCATTTATAACAAACATTTATATGCTCATGGGGTTTTTTTCCATTCCATATTAGTTAACGCTTCCATAGTAGAAATGGATGTTGTCACTACTGTAGGTTTAATTTGCCTGCATTGCATGAGAGCTGATGCAGAAACTGAACACACGACAAGAAAACTGTAATGCCAAAGACTCACCTGATAACAACATCGTAGTCATCAATCTTTAACCCCAACGACTTATTTGCAAGTACTCCACCATTTCCCACAATAATACATCGTCGGCAGCTGAGGCTGTGAAAGAAACGGAGGAAAGTAGTGATTCTTGTAACATAACTTCGAACGCACCAAGTTGCACTTACTTAATTTGCACCTATTTGAGAACTATTAATAAAATAGAATTGTTAAGAGTTAGAAGGCACCTCTAGAGATCATCTAGTCCAACTATCTCACTGAAGCAGGAGCACTTTACACAGGACTGCTTCCAGGTGGGTTTTGAATATCTCCAGAGATGGAGACTTCACAACCTCTCTGGGCAGCCTGTTCCAGTGCTCCGTCACTCTCACTGTAAAGTTTTGCTTCATATTTAAATGGAACTTCCTGTGTTCCAACTTGTACCCATTGCCCCTCATTCTGACACTGGGAACTACTGAGAAGAGCCTGTCTCCATCTTCCTTGCACCCAACCTTTAGATACCTTTATACGTTGGTAAGGTCTCCCCTCAGCCTTCTCATCTCCTGGCTAAAGAGTCCCAGCTCTTTCAGCCTTTCCTCATAAGGGAGATGCTCTAATCCCCCAGTCATCTTTGTCACCCTCCTCTGGACTCTCTCCTTGTCTCTCTTGAACTGTGGAGCCCAGAACTGGATGCAGTATTCCAGCTGTGGCCTCACCAGGGCAGAGTAGTGAGGGAACCTTTGGAATATTAAAAATTATGGGGAAGACAGAGATACACCTCATCCCTGGCTCACCCCATCATGCCCAGGCATTACATGTAATAAACTGCTTCAACACGTCACACCATGTGTGGCCTAATGAGATGAGCTGTCAGGACAAGCAGCTCCTCTCCCCCCACACCCCTGGTATGATGGGCTTGAATCAAACCCATCTGTTTACTTAAACCTTCTCATTATTCATTCAGCACTGAAACACCAATAAACCAAAGGGTTGGTGAGGAAGTCCTCTCCCCACGCAATTTTCTGAGTGCAGGCAGATCTTACCAAGTCATCTGGGGTATGCTCACCTTTCTAAGTGCAAAATTGCTGCAGTTATCATGAGACTTCAAGAGACAGGAAATGAATAAATTGACAGAAAAAGGACTTCCCCCACAGTCATGTCCAGTAGGAAACATATATGGAGACACAATGGGTGAGGAAGGGGAAGGAAAATAACCTTAATTAATAAAGAAATAGGAAAGAGAAGGAAGAGAATGGTTTCTTATGGAACTGCGAGTCACGAGAACTCTCTGCAGCAGATGTTAAAAAGTTATTTCGTTTAGAGAGGGGACTTCTTTCCAGCCATCTAATCCCACATGCAGCTGGCTATTCTGGCAATGTGCCTCCATCTCTGGTAGTTCACAGAAGGAATACGTGTCTGCAGAGCCTTTTTCGGAAAGTGTCCAAGGCAATCAGTTGTTTGGAGCAGATCTCTGGGCTAGGTGGCCTTCCTAGTCCCAGGCACAGTAGACTGGTCTCTTGTCCAAGGCTGTCCTTGCTGTGATCAGTCTTAAGAGCCAGTGTGAGGAAAAGGCTGCTTATGTGGGGTCTGTCTTTGCAGAGCGGGGCTGGAGCACATTTAGAGACTCAGCTAAACCCCTGAGGGTTACCCTGCTGACATGGCCATTAGCTGGAGATACACACAGAATTAGCAGCACCAAGAAATGCTCAGGAACAACCTTGCCAAAAGACAAAAACCTCCTCAAGTAGTTGGACCTATTATCCCAGCGCTCATGTCCTTAAGGTTGAAGAAGTGTGCATGTTTGTGATAGTCAAATCACATTAGAGAAAGAACTTCATAGGCAACGATGCAGAAAAATTACAGTTCTGGTGACACAGAGAAAGCAGAGGCAAAACCTGGTTCAGGCAGCATAGTGTGTCAAGGAGGGAAGGGAAAGAGTTGGCTGCAAGTACACCCTGTTGAGTGACAAAGATGGTAACAACTTTGTCAAAACCTTTAAGGAAAAGGTGCTGCAGGAGGGAAAAAAGACATAGGTCAGTTCTAGCCAATGAAACTGCAGATGAAAATACGCTCTTTGGATGATTACAGTAAGAAAGTTTGACATCCTAAACAACAGACAGATGGGTGAACACTAATTTCTCTACTCAGTTTTCTGTGACACACGACTTTTCTTAATTTTACATTTTGAAGAAGAACACCACGCTGAAATCCAAAGGCTGCATGCTACAGACACTCCCCTCTATCCCTTTCTGACTTGCTGTTAGGATGCTCTTACCAGCTTCGAATACAGATGTTTCAGCCTCAAACCACTTCACATTTTTCCCCTTTCTGCTAAATTAAAGCACCATCTACTGTCAGCAGTCCCTTCCACATCTGCATGCAACCCACTTACTGACAAACCAGTGTGTAAACATCTCCTTCTAGGTGGACAATCAGTTATGGTTCAGACTGGTGACCATGAGCTGCTACACATGAGATAGAAGAACCAGTTCCACAAGCCAAAGCTGTTGCAGCAGCCTCTCTTCATGGCCCTGTTCCCACACAGAATTTGTAGACTGATCAAAGACCATTCTTAATTTTCTCTTGTCCACACAAACCAGAAGCAGCTTATCACACCTCTTACAGTACCGCAGTTCTCCTAGATTTTGAGTCACATTTGCTGTACCTTTCTGAACCATTTTCAGCTTCTCCCCAAATTTCCAAAGCACTGACTCTCGAAGACCAGCATGAGGAGCTAATGCTGCTCAAAGCAGGGTTGCTTTTACACAGACATTTTATGTATGTTGTTTTAATGCTCTTTCTACTGTCATTGGCTTGCAGAATATAATCTCCATTTTGTAAAAATGGTCTGCATTGTCACCTCTGAGATGCCTCAGAAAACAGCCCTATGAAAATAAAAAGTCTAGACTGACCTGGCACTCCTCTCCTCCTCACTACCCCAGTCTTTGGCTCTGGCAAATTTTCCTAGTGTAATTTTACATTTCTTTCAGATGGGTCTTAACCACTGTGAACACATGCCAGCAGGATGACATTAGAAGTGTCACTAAAGGATTAATTCTCAACCCTGACAGTTACTTTTTAAAGCCATGTGACATACATCATTCCTAAAAAGGATATGTCTACAACACTGTTCTGTAAATCAGAATACAATGGACTGAGATTTAAAAAATAATTAATGTCTTTAAAAGGTTACCTTTATTAATCAAACTTCTAAGTTCATGCAAAAGCCTATGTGACAAGATTTCATTTCCACAAAACTCAATATAACTCATATCAATTACACAGCCACCCTAGCTCTATTCTTGATCTAACTTTCCGGGATTTTTCCTGCAAAGCTAATCAACTTACAGCCACCTCTTTGTCAACTCTCATATTTCTCCAGGAACAGTACATTTGCAGTTCTATCCAACATCACAAGAAGGGTTGAAAAGCAAACAGTAATAATAAAAAGAACTTATTTAACCCTTTAAATATTCTTCAATGCTTACTGATGAAAAAAACCACATAATTGTCATTTAACATCCCCACACTTACTAATAAAAAAATAGAAAGTACTTTGATATATAACAGGACAACATCATTCTATCTTCATTAAAAAAAAAAACAAAAACAAACCAAAACAAATACTTAACTGAAGGCTCCTGCCTTATCATAACTCATAAGTTAATCACCTTTGCCCAGCTTCATGTTTGAACCATTCTCATACCCTGGTGGTCTTGACATATTTTAAAACATCCTCCTTATTCCTTAACTCCACAGACCAGATTTTTTATTAGTATCTTATTGATGCTAAAGTCTAGTCTTTGATCTTCCAGTGATTTTTTCTTAAATTTCTTTCAGAAGTACCCTGCCCCACTCTCATTGTAAAGCCAGAAGTCAGCCCATTGCACACCCAGAAGGCAGCACTCAGGTGCAGATTGTTTTACTCAAATGCATGTGATGAAGATATGGTGAGTCTTGGACTTCACCTGGGTTCTGTGCATCAGAAGTGTCCATCAAATCAGAGCAGCCCAGACTGTTTAGATCAAGACAGGCAGAAAGGCAAGCTGGCTTGGTCTCACCAGCTTTGGCAGTCACACCGTGGGACAGTGGGACAACTGCAGGGCCACCCTGATGGCAGCGTGAAAGGGAAGCTTTTGGCAGGTATGTCAGGCACCTGCCCTCACATCCTGACCAGAAGTTTGGGCACTTGTCACAAGCATAGCTGGGCTCCTTCACAGCCAGCACTGATGATTTCTGAGCATGGGAAACTTGCAGAGTCACTGCTGCCTCCAGGCAAGCTTCTGAGTGAAGAAACACACCTTGCAGGCAGCATCAGTTACAGCTCAATTGTTTCTCCACAAAGAGGTGTGCAAACACCTTTTGTTTGTTTACATAGTATGTCAAAGCTGTATTTCTTTTTCAGAAGAGCTCAGGGACTGAATACACCGGCCTCAGCCCAGGTTTCAGTTTGCTACCAGGGTGGTATGAAGGAGGGTCATGGACTTTCCACACCAGAAAGACTTTCCCTAAAGCCCCAAAATGGGATCTGCAGCCAGATGTCCAGCCTCCTGACACAGATGATCAGAGCCTGAGTTCATCTACACCAAAACCGGGATTCACACAGATTTTCTCAAACAATATAGCACTGTGAACACATGTACACGTTGTAGCAATTGCTGCTTCCTCTTCCTCTCTTATCAGAGTGCTTTAGGGATTTCTCAGGAAAAAACCACAAAGCTTTCCTTCACGCAACTTTGGAATTAAAGGCTTTGATGAAAGATATAACAGAATTATTTAAAAATACATCTTTAGGGTAACTGGTGCTTAGGGAGGCTTAGCATATTCTGGTTTGATCTGGCAGCTGCTACTTAAACTGGTGCTATCAACATGAGCCAGAGGGACACACACATCTCTTGCCCTACCAAGTTCCTTCCTCACTTGTTAGTTTCTATACTGTGTTAATAAAGACTAGTTAGTTATAAGCCCAAAATCTCAGTTTTCCTTCATTACCACCTGGAGGCAATACAAATGGGACAGTCAGGTTTTTATAATTCATGTCTTTTCATAGAAAATGTACAGGTCATCACTGCAGAGATTTAACCCAAAAAAACAACGAGAAGCCAGTGAACTAGAAACCAAGCCCTGGTAAATTTACAGAACAAGAGGCAGGTCACTGGAAGAGCCCCTGAAACAAGAAGCAAAAATGTCAATGATATAAACGGGCCTGGAAAAGCCAAGAGAACTCTGAAGTGTCAAACATGAGTCAAACCAACACCTGCATTAGGGAGAAAGACATGTCAGCTCAGAAGGAAGAGGACACTGATTCTAGAGAAAGCCCCCTGGATCTCCAATCTAGCTTATCTTCCAGATAAGATAGAGCTGAGTTGCAACTACCCTGACAAACACAAATTCAGCTTTACCCAACTCCTGCCCTGGAGCAGAAGCACGTTACTCTAAGTGGTTCAAAGGTGCCACAATAAGGAGTCATGAAGAAAAACTAAGGAAGCATGGTATCACTCACACTGTGTTACAGGCGTGACCTACAGCATTTGTTCACATGCCCTTCAGGTGCTGCTAGTTATTAACACA
Organism: Apus apus; assembly: GCF_020740795.1. Lineage (NCBI taxonomy): Eukaryota > Metazoa > Chordata > Aves > Apodiformes > Apodidae > Apus > Apus apus. The sequence continues at coordinate 20,812,147 of NC_067288.1, read as the reverse complement.
ACTCTGCTCACAATGGAGGGATTAGCTGGAATGAGTTGGCAGAGCTGCTTCAGGATGCTGAAAGGTGTACATGTACCTGGAAGGATTGAGTTTGCCTAATTTCAGCACCATGTGGGTACATTGTGTCAGAAAAGGAGCACCATGATATCCTTTTGGCACAGGGATAATCAAACAAACCACTTCTGGGGCTTATGGGAGGGGAGTGAAGGTAACATCTCAAAGGGGCAGCTTTGTGAAGGAGGAGAGAAGTAGAGAAGCTTGGGTGGGGACAAGACCAAAGGCTTAGTGTAGATCTCCTACCACACAACTGTAATCCCCCCTTTCCTTCCTATGCTCTCGTGCACTGATCTTACCTCTCCTGCCTCTCCCACTCTTCCCCTGGGAAAGCTGCATTCAGCATGTGGTTACATGAACACTTGCTTCAATAGGCTCAGCAGCACTCACTCTCCCCACCCATCCCCAGCCCTCTGCATTTCTTCCTGCCCTTGGCACAGCATCCCTTCACTGGGAGGGGAGCTCTTCAAATGAGGTCACTGGAACGACCCAGGTTGTGAGAAAAATCTTCTGAACTGGCATAATTTCAGTGACCCACTTTAAAGTCCCTCTTCAAATAGCAGCAGCACAAGGTGAGGTTAGGGAGCCACAGTCCAAGAGCAGGCAGTAGCAGCAAAGACAGCTTCTTAAATGTTGGTGTAACTCCATCTATAGAGCAGATGACCCTGGAGCTTTTTCACTACTGCTAGAATCAGCCTACTGGACTCCAGAGAGGATACAAGTGGAAGGGTTCATATGTCCTAGTCTGACCCCTGGTACCTCAACACAGTCTAGCTGTATCTCTTACTTAACTCTTCCACAATAAGGCATTTTTTCAGCCCTCAAGTTAGACCCTCTCAAGTTGCTGCAGGGAGGTGAGAAAAAGGGAGAGGTCTGGTCTTTCTCCTTGACCAGTGAGCAGCTAAGAGTGAGCCAGACTTCAAAGTCCTACTCCGAGCACTGGAGGTGCCATGGAGAGGAACTGCTGAGCTCTACTTGGAGCCTGAGACAAGATAAGAAAGTAGCTATCCTCTCTCATCAGTCTGTTCCATCAGCTCTTCCCGAATTCAAAAAAGCAGATACCCATTGCTGCCAGCACTGTAATTCATTGACAACAACAGCTGAAGAACATTTTGGGAAGCATACCCCAGTCTTCATCCGTGCCCTACTCACCAAGCAGGTTTCCAAGAGCAGCACTGAGGTAGCCTTAACACCTCCAACAGTACACAAGCTCTCGCTGGTAATAACACCCCTGCTGCAACTCCATCCACCTACTGCTTTAGGCTGTCACTTTGTAACTTGCTATCCCAAGCCTTTCCTCTCCTTTTCTGCCACACCAGCTTCAATTTTTATCTTTCCTCTCTAAAGCCTGCTCACTTGGAAGGGCTAGGGAAGTATTTGACCATGAGGCATATGTACTGCACAACCAACATAGGCTGCTTTGCATTTATCACGGAAGTGCCAAGGAAAACAGTATTTCCCCAAGGTATCCGTGTGTTTAAAGCATACACACCACCAAACTTTGTTACTGCAATACTACAGAAATACATTTCTAGTTTCTTCCTTAGGTCTTGTCCATACTTGATATGGCAGGGACTTCACATACCTTTGCTGAAGGCTTGAGTATTAGGCCTTTCCTATCTCTGCACCAAACCCATTAGGAATAAAGCAAAATCAAAATGAGCAGCTCACACTTGACTTGCTGTGCTTCACAGCAAGTTCCTAAGAAACTACTTTTAAAAAAAAGCAAACCACATTCCACTCCTCAAAAAACAGGTGAGCAGCAAGAGTCACCAGCTCTCTCTGTCATTAACACTAATTTCCCACAAGCAAACTCTGAAAGAGTCTGTGTGGAGTTTTCAACAGATTAAAATCCCAACTCTCCAACCAGAGCTGAGAGAAACCCCAGATGGGTGAGACTCAGTTATATGCAAAATCTCTAAGAAGGTCATTTATAAAATGATTTTGCCTTCTGGACATAATTTCTCAAATTAATCCAAATTCTGAAGGCTAACTCCATCCAGCATTGCTGTGAGGCAAGGCAAACTTCAAAGTAACTTAAATTAGCACATGGATTGCAAAAAAATAAGAAAAAACTTTCACATAGAGGGTAACTCCCAACTCCAGCTACAGCAGGCAAATTCTACAATCAATATGAGATGTGGAGGAAAGGTTGGAAAAGCTTATGAACCTTGTCATGGAAAAATGGACAGAAGAGGAGCTTGGCCAGGAAATAAAACCATTATGTTTAGGAACCAAGAACTGTGCTGTTAGCCTGGGTTCAAGGAAGCACCACTTGTTGGAAGGGAATAGTACCAGGACTTTGAAAAGAGATCCTGTCCCAGTAAAAACCTTCGGCTGTTTCTGAAAGAAACTGCCTCTAAGCTAACTTTGGCACTAAACCAAAACTGCAGGGCAAAGGGAAGGAATGACAGAAAAGCAAAGTTAGGAAAGACTAAAGGATTATCACTGGTAAGCTGATCGTAAACAAGCCAGTGAGTTTCGGAAGCAACATCTACAATAGGACAGAAGAATCAAAGGAGCTTCTTCTAAAGACATCAGTCCAAATACCTCAGGACCCAGGAGAACTGCTATCACATTCTGGCACAGGCTTGGTCAACCTAATCACACATTCCTGCTTTAAGAATGAGGTATTAGTGAAACATTGTTAAAACAAGCCAGTCCCTTCTTTCCCTCTAAGAGTTTCTTATGATCCTGTTGCTTTGTCAGAAAGGGTAAAAAAGAATAAAGCAATTATTGAAAACCTGCTATTTACTTATTTGAAAAAGGGGTAAGAGGGTGTATTGTGACACCATATGAAATAAAAGATTAGGAAATAGTCAAAAGGTAAATGTTTTTTTCTACTCCTGTTTGACTTATCAGAGGTCTCCAGAGTTTACAGATTTACTGGAAAGACAACTTGGTTTCCAGCTCCCGATCTACCTCCAAAGCACAGCCAAATTTATTGGCAATAATTTCTGGCAAAGACACCTAGCAAAATTTATTTAGGACACGTGGAAAACAATCACTTCTGCTTCTGTTCTAAAGGTCTCATCTTACCTGTCAAGAGCTGGAGTTAGACGGTAATCTTTGGTTGCTGACAGGATGGCTTTGATCAGATTATCTGGGGAGAAAGGAAGACAACATTAGGAACAATTTCTAATGGAAATGAAAAGCAAAGTGATGTAAAGCATTTGAAGCAGTTCCTTGGAGGAATTGAAATAAGGTTCCTATTAGGACTAAACACTTTAACTTGCATATATCAAGGGACTATGAGCTCTATACACTGACTGCAAAGACATGCTGTGTCCCAAATTCTGATGCAGCCTGCAAATGCCTTGCATAGAGAGAGTGACAGGGAACAAACACAGCACAGTTTAAGGCAGTGGTTTCACACCCACTTCCCTGAGATTGCAGTTTCACAAACACTTGAGACATGAAAAAGCCAGTATCACTGTCAAGGCTTGCTTTCAGACAAGCTTTGAGGCAGCTGAATGGTGAACCGGATGCAGGAACAGAACCAGATTAAAACTGATGCCTTGTATTTTCCCGAGTTACTTTTAGTTCAGGTTCAGTTTCTCAGTCTGGCTCTCTTCATGGTAGAATCCAATAAAATCATCAGAGCTGCTTAACGAAATGCCCATGGAACCACAATCTACACTAAAACCCAGTGAACGCTCAGTGTTATTATGGTATAAGCTATGCAAGTGTAGACATGCACACAAATTATATGTATTAAACTGTAGAAGCACAGTGATTCCACTTAAATAAATCTATAGACTACAGAAATTTTCAAGTCTGCTTCCTTCTAGATTTTGTCCTTTGTCCCTAATTTTTCCACTTCTCTTCCCCATAAAGGTCCAAACTCCTTTATCATGACCTTTCCTGGGCCAAGAAGCAGGAATGCTTTGGCAATTCTGGATTTATAAATGCACCAGTAACTTCAGAATAGCTGTACTGGGTCTGGAAAAGAAGCCCATCTGTCTCTAACAGTCTCATTCTGACTCTAACCGTGGCCTTAAGCAGATGCCTAAGTGAAGCATAAGAATAAGCAGACATAATATTTTCCTGAAATTCTCTTCTATCATTTAATTATTTTCAAATCAGGGATTTAATTAGTCAGGTATAGCTACTATGTATCTGGCAACCCTCAGTGATTTTTATTGCTTGAGCTCAGAATCCTTCTGCATCCATATGGAGTTTCAATCACTTCCCTTTTGAATATGGCTTATCTGAGTTTCATTTATGCTTGAAAAAATTGTTGACAATAAGTCCCTGTCCACTTTCCTCAGGGGATTGCAAATATCTATCATAGACTTCTCTTAAATATACCAGTCAAGTAGTTCCAAAGCTCTTAGGAAACAACCAATCAAAATTAATGTCCCATTTCTTTACAAAAGATTAAAAATGACACGGGAACATTAGGAAGACTGACATCAAGTGATTGTTCACCGTGAATATCAATAGTTTTGCTGATAGAAACTACTTAAAGCAATCAGCAGAATTAGGGGAACCCCTCTCAAATGAGTTCTGCTCTTATTTACAACATCTCTCTGCAGAAATGACAGGACAAGGGTGTGGGACAAACACACAGGCTTGAGGCAGCCCCCGTGCCCATCAACCTGACAACAAACCAGTGAAACACAAGGCAGACAAACTAAGGTGATGAACAGAAAACTCTGATGGCTACTTTCAGATTTGGGCAAGTTTTTGACATGGTATCACTGACAGCCCCTGCCAACCTTTACAATCTGGGAACTGTGGTTACTTTCAGAAGACTGTATTTTGCAGTGGAGTAAGGAAATTTGCAGGGTAAAAACAACTTGCTTTGCTAACAAAATAGTGGGTTTTTTAAAATTTTTCTTCATCTGAAGAATTCCTTTTGATGCATTGGCAGCAGGCTCCCTCTCCATCCAAGGAATGCTGTTTCCCTAAGTCTACTGCAACAGCATTAGGTTGTTGTGACCTCAAATGGCACCATTCCACAGTTCTCTCCTTGGCCTGTCTCATACTCTGACTTCTACTGGACAGTGTATGTTCCTGCCATTGTTTTCCCACACTCTCAGAAAAAAGAGATCAAAGGATTGCATGTCAAGAGCTGCAAACTCCCATCCACCAAGCTTTTTCTATGCCAGGTTTGCTCTACCACCCACAAGTTCATGCCCTGCACTACTTGGAGGCCACCCATTATACTATATTAAAAAGCACATTAATGACTAATGCACTCAAATAATGGTGTTTTTCTCATCTTGCCAGCTAATGCCTTCACAGTGAATGTTCAGGAATGAAATATAACTACCTTAGGACTGGATATGGCAGCATTTGGGATAGGGATGCTCCACATTCCCATCATCAGAGAAAACACAAATGAAACAAACAATGCTATAGGACATTCAGTACAGATTACGAATGGCCAAATGGGAGATAACTCCTGAGCAGCCCCCACATGGTGAGTGATAATGGCTGCAAGTTTAAAATAACAAGATTCAGCCACTGGCCAAATACTGATCTGTCAAGAACTGAAAGAAAGTTTTTCAAGGATAAAAGAAAGGCCAAGTCTTCAGGACCCAAGCTACTAAGACTGCTCCAGTGTGTGCTCAACATAACTGGTATCCCCATCATCTAGGCAATAACTGCCATGCTTTATCTTCATGCAGTAGCTTCTCAGCAGATTCAAAAAACTGTTCTACACATCATTGGTAGAAAGGCTACCAAACCAATTTTGATGTTGTACACATGGATGCTAAACTTCTAAACAAGTTATACTAAAGTTACCTGATTCAGCAGCAAATCTGATCAGCAGCAGACCTGGTAAACTGCACCTCAGCCACCAAACCCTTCCTTTGGGGTGGGGCAGCAGTGGGAATAGATGGTACCCAGGGCAGAGACTTTCTCTGGGGTAGGCATATTCTTAAGGGAGAGGGACAGAGCTCATGATTGGGACCTACTTGCACTGAACGCAGCAGAGAACAAAAACCCAAGATCAATGTGTTGGGGAGCACATTTTGTTCCTGATAACTGCCATCTTTTGATTTTATTTTCTGCTTGGGTTTTCTTTTGTTTGTTTTGTGTTTTTTTTTTTCAAAGGCACTAGCTGCATATGGCCCTTGCTTTAACACTATCCCATGCTTAAAAGAAAGATTGTTTTATTAGGGTAACAGCTAAGCAAACAATTTATTTTGATTTTTTTTGTGTTTTTTTGGCAGATGGTTTCCAACACTGCGAAGAAACTGTGGCATGGATGCAGACACAATGTTAGCATGGGCACAACTTCTCTCTTGCTTGGCAAGTGAGAAGAACAGATGTAGTGGTGGGTGTGCTCTGCCTTGTACACCAGTGCACCAAGGGAGGGCCAAGAGGGGCCTGAGTATGCACACACATTCTGAGTACTACAAAGGAAAAAAATCCATGTGTGCTCACTTCTTGCTGCCAGGGGCCCAGCCACACAGCCAGCTCAGGTGTGACAGAATTCATTAGCTCAGACACATCCCCATTCAAACAGGTCTCTAATTTTTTGAGGACCATTTCTACTCTGGAAAAGTTTCAGCCACTTTTGTTCCACACAGAACCCCAGCAAATCAGCCCAGCAGGCATGTCTCAGCACCATATGCCCAGAAACATGAACCGTGAATAACACAGTGCAGAGACCTGCAGGGTTCCACGGAAGGTCAGCTCAGACCAAGCAGAACTTATTACCTGCCATTCGTTGCTGGCACAAAGGCAGCTCACACACACCAGGTAGCTCTACATCATGTTTACCCCAGACAAGAAGAGCTGGCAGCACTAGTACCATGGCTACCTTGCACTCTTCCCGAAATCTTTCAGACATACTGAGCAGGCAGGAACAGAACAGCTTGGGCAAAACCATGCACTTCTTCCTCTGTCACTTATCCCATAACCAGTACAGATAAAAGGTGAATTTATCTTTGAAAAGCATCAAATCTTTGGTTTCTTTCCAGCTGGCAAACAGGCAGCGCTGCAGGTGCTAATTAGCTGCACATGTTGTGAAATATAAACTACAGTAATACCTGGAAAGGTTTGACCAGATGATCCTTGAGGTCCCTTCCAATCTGGCATTCTATGATATATAAACACACAGGCATATTACTGAATTCTCCCTCTCAGGTCTTCCACCTGTTCTCCTCATGTCTCAAAGCAATAAATGTCTTTATACTCGGAGAGAATAGAACTTACTGAAGGTCACAGAGCAAATAAGTGACATAACTAGGAACAGAATAAGGCCTTTGACTCCTAGATATGGAGCCCTTCACAAATGCTTTTGTCTTCAGATAGCCCTCTGGCTTACATTTCTTCACGTGGGTCTGCTACCATCCTTTATGAGAAATTAATGGACATTAACACCAATATCCTGCATTTTCAACCTTTCTTCCACCATTACATAATGAACACATCACAAGGCCAGTCAATCTACTGCAGTTTTCTGTAGCCATAATTTGTTTACTATGTTTTTTCTTGTCATGGAGAATTTAGATTTCTGGGGAGAATGGGAGATTATTTAACCCATTCATCTATCAACCACTATGCACACACTGTTACTATACAAACAAAGCCAGAAGCCTCTGCATGTTTTCCTTCCATTTAGAGGAGGAGTTGACTACATTTATCTAAGAATCCTGAGTTATCATGACATATTCTATCAGCTTTGCTGTATAATATCAGAAGACTCAAAAGCAGCTCAGGACTGCATGACTCCTCTGAATACGAGTACGTCTTGACTTCAGGCTGACCCTGAAATTTTCAGACATTTGGAAAAACTAAAAGTAAATAGTTAGAAATTAGGTGAGCAGTGACCACACAGTAAGAACCAGCCTAAGTCTCAATTCTAGCCTTTTTCTCTGTATTTATGTGAAGCAGTGGCAACCTTCACTGTCAATGTCAACAACACTTAACATTGTTGTTTCTAATGCATAAGCTTCTTGCTTGTATCATTAAAAAAAAATGGGAGATCTTTCCACTCCACAAGGCTTTCTGCAGGAATCTCTCATAGTTTACCTTCTGCCTGCCTTGGAAGTAGGCAAATTGGGCTGTTCATGCACTCTCAAGTGGCCAACAGAAGAGGCTGAAATCTTTTAAGTTGCCCATACCAGTCATCTCCCTCACAAAATCAGCTAGTTTACATGCCCTTGCTGCCAGCAGTAGGCATTTGAATACTATGCATTAAGGTCAGAGAATGGCAATACTGCTGCAGTTCGTGTTGGCCCTGCCAGACGTGGTCAGTGCCCATCTCCACAGCTGGTCACGCAGATGCCACAACTCCAGCCAGCACTTCTGCTGAGCACTGGGCATCAGCTTCAGCTTTTGGGAACACACTGACTTGAGTGAGGTTGGTAGACAGCCCTGAAGCATGCCAGTCTCCTCTGCATATGGGTCCCTGTCCATGAGAAGGGAATGCCACGTATGTGTCAGTTTTGTGGGGAGAGTAAACTAAACACTATCAATGTTATGGGTCAAGAAAATCACAATATTTACAAACAAGCCGCAAGCGCAAACCCAGTGCATACTTTTTTTTTTTTTTTTTACAATAACTGAAAGTTCATCTCTGTATAAAGTTCCTTCTTCAGTATTTTTTTCCTTAAGATCTCCTTAAGAGCTACGGAGTAATCGTTTATAGAAAGATCTGCCACCCTGGTGCCCAGCAAAAGGCTGTGAACCCAAGTCCCACCACATACTCTGTCCTTCAGCTCTCTCACAAAAACACTGTCCAGCAGTAGACAGACAATGTTATTTGTATTTAGTGAAGATGTGAATCCAACGAGTACAAGAGGTATCAAAATTAGTCAGACCTCCTGCACCACTTCTTTTTGTCACTCAGCTAACTTTATGAGGTCTATGTAGAAGAAAAGAAACTACAAAGACTTCCAGAAGTTAGAAGCAAATTGAAAACCCGTGAACTAGCTTGCAAAGACAGTTAGCTACAAACTTCAGTAATCTCTCCCCAGATCTGCTCTTGTGAGTAAATACAAGTGAATGGTTTCTTAAGGTCATCAGCTGGCATGCCACCTTAGGTGTTTTACTTGAGATACACCTTACTAACAACAGGACTTAAAACTGCCACTACTGTCAGTATCCCAATACTTCCGTTGATCATTTTTAATGGTATTTAAACAACATGCATATAAGGTTGCATGGATACAAAATACAAAACAAGAGAAGCAAAAAGGAAAGACTGAAGACACATAGTACTTGCCTAACAATTTTAGGAAAACCTGGCATGCACTAAACGTAAGATCCAGAAAGCCCTCAAGGCCTTTTTTTATAACAAGATATAAATAAAATACATAACATTTGGACTTTTGATTTACATCCTAGTTTTGGAGCCTTCAGGGATTCTTTTTTTTCAAGCTCTTCCTCACAACAGAGAGTTTGTTTTTTCAGAATACAAGCTTAGTTCCCAACATAATCCCAGGGCTTGGAAAGTAGGAACATTAATTTAAAAAACAATTGTGCCAAAAAATGGGCAACATTTTGCAATAAACATGCAACCTTTTTGATCCAAACTCAGGTCTGATGCACGGGAAGCAATAAAACCTGTAGAAACAGGCTAATTCATCCCACATGAAAATGGACCTTGAAAGATTCACAATGTGCTGTCCAAAAAGAAGTGGGAAAAGAAATGCAGTTATTATAGAGGGCTGTTTTTCCCTTCGTGGCAGCATTTTTTATGCCACTTCACAGGAGGCCAGGCAATGCCTTCAAGGCCAAAAAATTCAATAACTACTACAGTGATTTCTAATTCTCCTGGTCCTTGCAGAAGCATTAAGATGTGGCACTTCAAAACACAACAGCCAGAGAGGACTTGCTCTTCTCTCTAGGAGGTAAAAGATAGGAATATCATGTATGTCTCAATTGGACTTCAACACTTCTGGGAAGAACTCCAATATGGAGTCACCCAAACTTGAGATTTGAGATCTCCCTGGGGCACCTTCTTCTCAGTGGGTTGGGAGAAAGACTATTCTTTAAGCACATTCAACTGCAAAGCACCAATCTTGATTGAAATAAGGGATTGCACTAGAGGGTTGTACTTTCATCAAGACAGCCCAATAGTGAGAGTTGATTTAACTTCCAAATTCACAATTCAACTTCCCTTTAGAGGCTTTATTCAGTAATGAAAAATTGACCCTCTACCTCTTCTTAAACTTTTACATTTTTTTCCTTTCAAACATCTCATTTAATTTCTTGAGGCTATAAAATCAGCAAGATTCCCTGGGGAAACTGCTACATTTTTTTATAGCTATATTCCCATGTGATAATGGCAACTATTACCAATTTTGGTCAAATGTAAAATTCTAGTGGAAACTAATTTAAAAAAACGGCCTCAAACTCAAGAATAAACAACAATCTGGTGTTAATACCTACTTTGAACAGAACTAACAGCTACACATGCTTGTGCTTCTTGCTTATTTGTTAAGGTATAACACGTGAAGAACAAAGAAAATGCCCCCACTGGGAAAATTATCTGTACAAATTACAGCTAACACAATAAAGACAAGGTTGGAGAATTAAAGCAGAAAAGAGACAACTCGTTATCAAGCAAACCCAGTTAAATGTAATGAACTCAGGCCTCCATAAAGAGCTAGAAGAGTAGGTTGGAAAAGATCTACTTTTCTGATAGGTTTTTTTTGGGTCAGCTGTAAATTTCAATTATGGAGTCCGAGTGAATATGTTTTCTCAGAGATAAAGTATTGCTCATGCCAAGAAAGTTGATGCGGAAGAAAAAGCTATGCAAGAAAAGAACATGCATGAAAAGAGATTTTCTCCCAATAACATTTTGATATGCCAGCTTTAGCACACTCAGAAATGCAATGTTTTCACTGAAGATGAATGACCTCTTCCCCACGAGACTAATGAAACCACTGCTAAGCAGCACTGAAACATGGCTTTTCCCAGAAGCACCAACACAGAAGAAAACATCCAAATAAAACCAAGTACAAGAACAATTAACCATTGCACAATACATCTACTAGCACCGGTCCTCTGGGCAAAGATTTGATTACTTTGTCGCCGAGTATGTCACCAATTCCAGATGCCCCTCTTGTATCAGATGAAAATCCGAAGTGTCCTGGCCAGCAGTACATACTACATTTGACACAACTGTAGTACTTCAAACAAGTTCCTAATACTCTCTTATCACCATGGGGAAGAGATTGCTCCCTAGATTCCTGGTAGGAGGCAAATTCTGAGATGGTGACATGACAGTGACTCCTCTAAGAAATAAATATCACTTTCAAAGACAAACTGATTCAGGGCCAACAAAGAAGCCTTTCTGCTTAAAACAATCCAGCAGGAACACAGGTAGAAGAGAAGACCTACAACTACTGCTAAGCAATGACACAACTACTGACTAAATGCATGGAAGAGGTATTACATGGATGTCCATTTAGTTTTTTAGTGTATGCTGTGCCATACGTTTTCACTTAAGTTAAAAAAAAACTGCAGCAACTCTCCCGGCCCCATTACACAGAGAGGATGCCAGATACGCGCTACTCTTTCTTACGAAAGTCTTTTATATTCTTTAAGCCACATGTACTGAGAAAATCTATTAATAGTCAGGTATTTCTCCAGTCTTGTTTGTTGCCCTTCTCCAAATAACTCTCTCCTTTTGCTTTAGCTACAGAGGTAAATTTGGGGAGGAAACCCTCTGGGATTAATAATCTCACTAACACTATACATTTTTCCCATTGCTTATTCAATTGACGAATTTAACCCTGACAGGAGGGCACATGCTAGGGGATCCCTGCAACATTATGGATAGCACGTGCATCTTCATACCTCCGTAAGTTACACTCATCAAAACTCTGCTAGAAAAGGCTGCAAATACAAAAGAAGAATTTATTTATTATTTTTTTTATGTAACTCATTTGAGAGCCTGGGATTGCTGTAGCCTCCTTGCTCTTCACTGAAAAAGCTGCAAAAGTAAGCTTGGTGGGTGCTGGGAAAGAAGCATTCCCACAAGCAAATTGGATCCTCACAAATGGGGAAATGTGGGAGGCACTCCAACAGCCCAGTTAATGCTGAAACAATAGCCTGGGACACAGGAGGGTGCTCAGCAGCCTGAGCTGTCCCCCACAGGACATCTTGACATTTGCAGCTTTTAGAGTTCCAGCTTCTTGTTATAGTATGATCTTCCTGACAACTCTTTAAGGTTGTCTAATTTCATTGTGTTCCTGAATGACAACCCTCACTTTGGCTATATATGCATTAATAAACAAATCAGCAGCAGGGCACACTGCCCTACGTGAGGCCATCCTAGTAAAGGGTTAGCACAGTTCACTGATGGTTTTCACCAGGGCCAACAAAGATCCTTTCCTAGAATTCTCACGCATTCATAGGTTCATAGGCTAATACAGGGCAGTGACCTTTCATGATAGGAAGCCTGAACATAGACACCCTCTTCTAGCAGGGACAGGGAGTTAACCTGTTTGAACAATGAGTTCAACTGCCTCCAGAACCAGAAGACGATCATTTTATTTATTAATAGAGGTGGAGTCATCATTTCCAAGCACTCACATTGGCACAGCCCATTGCTTGAGCCTGTCAAGTCACATAGTAGAAGACAACAATGTTCAATATGGCACTATCAGCCTCATTTTTTAAACTGTGAGCAGTCAAATATGACATTGGCCTGTTTGACAAAATGGTCACTCTTCATAGAAATTCTTTATTTAAATTCTGAAAGATCATCTCATATGTTCACAGCCAGCTGCAGAAGTCACTAAGTGAAACCTAGAGCCGCTGCTGTACACAGCAGTGTAGACACTTGCAGTGACCCCTGTGGGATTAAAAACCATGAGCAATACACTCAAACCTTTTCAGAAATATGACATACCTATCATTTTCTGTATTCTTTGCACACAGAGAAAGCAAGGGTTCACACCAAGGGCTACAGACATCTGCAATGACACCTTCAGTCTGCAGTACCTGCACTCCTGACAGTCCTCAGCTCCACCTTTGTCCCAGGTCACTGGGGATTTGCATCAAGTAATTTGGATAAATCCTTGGTCCAGATCTTCAGTAAACAGAGGCAGAGTCAACAAATACAATGTAGTAAAAATTCTGTCCATTTCAGATTAAGAAAAAGTTACAACCACTCCTCATAGGCCCCTCTTCAACTATTTCTAACACCTTGTATAGGTTCCTCAAGGACTTCTGTTCAAAAAGAGTTTGCACAAGACTTCCTACCATGTGCCTCATCTCAGAAAGTCCTGTTCATAAAGGAACAGGGTCACCACCTGCTTATTTCCTTATTTCTTTCATTTAGCAGATAAGTAATCACTACGATGATTAACTAATAACGGCAGCAGTTTCCCATCTGACATGAGTTGTGCATTACTCCTACTGCAATAACTTCAGTTCTTTCAAGCTACCACAGATTAGTTTCTAGAAGTTTCTTGGAACATGCAGCATTACTGAAAGTGAGCTCATCTTGTGGCTGTAATCCACACACACACACACAAAAAGCCATTTTGCACTTGAACTAGATGACTTGAAAACTCTGGGTGATATTCACCGAAGTTCTCAGCACAATCTTGCCTTGACCAACACAGCTACAGTCAGTGTCTATAAACACCAATTGCCTTTCCAAGTGTGATGGATGCTGGAAATCCCAGTTGACAGTGTCACAGGGCTTCCCAACACAGAGCAAAACTCCTGCCCCATCTGTTTCAACACAGGCCCATCTCTCTACACCTTCTCAGCCATCACAACTACTCTTTTTCCCATACACATCCCAGCTCTGATGGGCCTTCATCTTGCACGTGACTGCACTCCACGCTGCCTGCCTGGGTCACTTGTTTGGATATCATTAGATTGCCCTGACTGAAAGCCCTAATGAGGTGCTGATCCCATCATCCAGTCAACTCAGCTGAGCAAGAACGTCTCCCGTGGGATGGCCTGAAAAGACTGATGCAAGAATTCCAAGTGATGTGTAACATGAAAGGGCGCCATTCACATCACTAGGACTCACAGCCTGTCAGCATGGCCATTAGAAATCCTTGGGCTACAGAGATTTATAATTCAACCCTCCCACACAGAGAACTTGCTCCAGACCGAAACCTGGCTCAAAATTCCGTCCCAAGAGGGCATTAAAAAAAATAACCCATTCAACAGTTTCCATCCCATGGCTTCAGCTCACAGCCATTTAAATAATGGCAATTTCTCATTTCTCTTTTTAACTGAGAAAATCCAATATAAAAAACCAGATTTACATAACATTGCAGTGGTGATCCAAGCTGGCAACAAATCCAGGGAGAGGGCTGCCAGAGCCATTCCGTCATCCCCCTTTTGGTGAATTTCTCCATTTGGATTCAGTTTAACGGAATGATTTTTATTAGGTTTAGCTGACATCATGTTTAATCTGTAAATCCCACCTCCATGCTGCTCAGGCAGCTTGTCCACCTTGTGTGCCTATTAGAAGGGTATAAGCCCTCCCGTGGTCAATGCAGCCTTCCACTTGTGCTGCCACTGTTATTTCTTTGCTGCAAACTCTGCTAGTTGATTTAGAGGACAGTAATTAGTTGCCTATTGAGCGGGAAAAGACTGACTGGACAAGGAATGGACATACACGAAACAAAAAAGGGCATTGATGCAAGCCGAAAGAAATTTGTCAGTAGAGCCTTAGATTTGATCAGAGATTGTTCCAACAACTACCACATCTGCTTCCATGGAGAGAGACAGACCCAAGCCCGATGTGGCTGCAGGCCTCTCTCCACCAGGTATTCCAATTCCTGTGTGGGCCACCTGTAATCTTGAGTATGTCAGGGTAAAGAAAAAAACAAAAATCTTGGAGGCTTAGGCAATGCAAACAGCAAACTTCAGGAGTCTGAAGCAAATTGCTCCTGTGAACGCAAGCCTTCTGCACCACCACCACTCAGCCAGGGAAGGTCTTTGGTGGCATGGGCAAGACAGCAAAGAACTTGTGTCACCCACAAAACTGTTGGGTGGAGTACTGACCCCCATCTCATTACCACCACCACCCCTCTTTTCTCCCACAACATATCTGAGAATGCAGCCCTGCTGCCACAAGCCAGGAGGACAAGGCATATTCCAAGACAGCACTAAAGCATCTAAGAGACTTCTTATTTGTTATACAAGTCCACAAGTAGCACAATTATAAAATAATTATACAATCAAGTGCTACGAAAAGAAAATGAAGATTTGTATCAGTGGTCAACCTCAAGGCTCCAAAACTCAGAAAGAGGAGTCTTACCTGTTCTTTAGAGAATTACTGACTTCAAGGTACTTTAAATCAGTTTGGACTCTCTCTGCTGCTGTCAGTAAAGATGCTATAAGTTACAGCAGCCAATGCCAAAATGCTTCTTTCAGAATGTGGTGGTAGGTCTAAATTGCCACTGCTGGACTGACTCCGTGTACTAAACCATCCTCCACATTCCAGCTGTGAAAACCCTTTTGGGTTTCTGACACCCACATGCACAATGCTCCTCTGGAACAGAGAGGAAAAAAGCTAATTCCAAGGAACCACTTGAGCTTTCAAAACAGGAAAACACAATGGGGCAACAGGCATCTGCAGAACCACCTTCTTTTTCAACAGCTGTACAGTTTTCTCATACCTTGTCCTTTAATTCCAAAAGGGGGTACAAAGTCCCTGATACGTGCCCATTTCCTGAAGGAATCATCCAAGAACATTGGTGCCGGCTTTGAGAACCTGAGAGAAACAAAATGAGAGAGAAATTAAAAATTAACTCCTAAAGTAAGAAGGATAAATTTGTGTAGGGAGGTTGAGGAAAGCAATACTTAAGTGCTGGTTCTACATTTTCACCAGCAACAGAGCAATGTGGAACATTTTACTTTTATCCAAAGACACACGCATAGAATCATAAAGGTTGGAAAAGACCTTCAAGATCATCAAGTCCAACCATCAGCCCTACAGCCCCGTGACCACTAAACCATCTCCCAAAGCACCCACCACATCTTCCCATTTTTTTTAACATCTCCAGGGACAGTGCCTCTACCACCTCCCTGGGCAGCCTGTTCCAAGGCCTCACTACTCTTTCTGTGAACAAATTTTTCCTAATATCCAATCTGAACCTCTCCTGGCACAACTTGACCCCATTTCCTCTTATCCTGTCCCTAGTCACTAGGGCAAAGAGGCCAACACCCTCCTCACTACAATCTCCTTTCGAGCAGTTGTAGAGAGCAATGAGGCTTCCCCTCAGCCTCCTCTTCTCCAGGCTGAACAGACCCCAGCTCCCTCAGCCTCTCCTCATAAGACCTGTTCTCCAGACCCCTGAACAGCCTAACTGCCCTTCTCTGCACCCTCTCCAGCACCTTGATGTCCCACAGTGGAACAAATCTGTCAGACACCCAAAATACTCAAGTTGTGAGCCTGACAATCACTTCCACTCAACAATTTAGAACTTCCCCACCATTGTTTGACTTAATTTAGCTACAATAAGTTGTAAATTGCAACCAGAGTTTAGGTAGTTTTACTTCCAGCTTTGTAAGCACAAGCCAATTTATGTGCTATCTACACAAGTGGTGAGGAAGGAGTGTGGAGTCGCCTTTATGTTGTCCATGACTTGTAAGGGTCCTGTTCTGTGCAGGTGTGAATGCACTGGGCAAACGTGTTTAAGAGCAAGGCTGGGGTTATCTGCCCTCATGGCTGCTTCTGCCTCACTCAGATGCATGTACACAGCAACTATTGTAACATAGGCAAAGGAAATGGTTCAGGAGATCATGAAGCAACGCTTAGTTTAAAGAGAATGGAAATTCAGTACAGATGTAGGTGGTTTTTTTCTGTATCCATTATTAACATATACATGATTCAAGAGAGGTCCTTGCCAAGCCAAACAGTTGTGATCTATCCAAAACGAGAGAAATAGTCCTTCTTAACCATGTCATTATGGGAATACATTACCCTAATTACACCCTCAACAGGCAAACACAGCAGCTACCAAAGATTTGTCTCTTCTACTAACAACTAGTACAGTGGACAGATAGAAGGAAACAATTAGGCAAAGAAATTACAGAAATATTAACTTTCATATGGAACCATTTCTGAGTGTATCAAGAACACTGCTAGAAAATATGCTGTATTAACTGTTAGAAATCTGTTCATTCAGTCAAATTAAAGCAGTAGCAGGAACATTCTGAATCAAAATCAACCACACTATACTACAGCAATGAAGAATGTTCAAGAGTCAGAGAGAACATCTCCACTACGACCCTACAGCAAGTGCAATGCACACATATCTGAAATAGGTAGAGCCTGGCTAACCTAGGTACTGGTAGCAGGACTGATGCAAACCACTCCTGCAGACAAGCATGCAACTCCATGCTACTGCAAGCTGATAACTTTTTGGACCTGAACGACCAGATTTAAGATAAACTCATCTACACTACACCACAGGCAGGGACACAGTAACAATTTCAGGTAGCAGCACAGTGAGGAAAGGATGGAATAAATTCTGAATTATAAACTGCTTGAAGTACAGTCCTATCACAGATGTCCAGTAAATCAAAGATTGCAGAAACCTCTGGGAAGGGGGAGACGAACATAATTTAACAAAAGAACAGAAGACTCCACCTCACGCTTGCATACCACTTCTCATCCACTCATGCAATCTTTACTAAGATCATCTATAACCATAAAAGCAGGATGGGCAGGTTACATGGCTGATCTAGAAGGAAAGGAATGTTTTTCAGAGCAGAGAATATGAGAAGATCTATATAACTTTATCTGGGAAAAGGTGGGGAAAATATGTTAGATATATTAGAGCTGAAGGTCTCAAAGACCTATAGAAAAAAAAAATCAGGATACAATAATACCCTGAAAATATCCTAAATCCCTAATAATGTGACAAATTGGTTTAATGTTTTTTCAAGCATCTTGGTGCACTGAAATATAAGTATTATGTTGCACTGGTGGGTCTCCCAGGAGTTACTCCAGCTCCTTCCAACATCAATAGGAGGAATCTTTGCAGAATTCTCACACAATGCAAGAGCTTTTATAACCTGGATGGCTACAGCACAGATGTTCACTGCTATTCCTTTACAGCTACCACTTGAATTAATAGGAGAAGTCAGGTTCCACCGAACTGTTCCATTCTCCCAAAACAGCAACTGAAGGGAATGAAAACTGCAATGTCTGGGGGTCACCAGAGCCTTTGGGCTGCTTTGTTTGGTCACCAAGCTTCTCTATTAATTGCTGTGACATGCAATCTCCAGGAAAAACTCAGACGCTTCAGAAAACACATATATGAGAGTTTTCCTCTCAAGAATCAAGAGGATTCCCTATAATAATGCTACAAAGTAGTGCAGTGTAAACAAAAAACTTTGCCAATTCAGTTCGCCTACTCAAGAGCAACTGCACGAGAAAGAAGGTACAGGCTTGTATGGTCAGGTTGAACTCAGAAGTTGGTACTATTTATAGATGCAATTAACAGGCCTATTTGCAAGTCATACAACAGGAAAAGACAGTTTACGTAGTCTGACATGGAGCACTGAGTGTCTCTCCCTAACATAGACTCCCCCTTACAAGGTGCCTGATAAAACCAGAAGGAAGGTCAGATCCTCCTGGGACTCCCTGGACCACAAGCAGAGTCCCCAAGAACAGGACTCATCTGATGCTCTATGGTGTCACTTCTGCATGTGATGACAGGGGACCAATGCGATGACCAAAAAGAAAGGTGAAGCAACCATTGGCCTTGTTATTGTATCTGCTACAAGTAAACTTAGGGATTTTTTTTCTAGCAAAGAAGAAGAATAGTCTTAGACGACCTATGATTACTTGGTAATATTTAACACTGCTGTACACAAAGCTAGAGAAACTGACTTTTAATTCATACTTTACTTCATTTAAGAGGGGGAGGAACAGTTTTAGGGGAAATATTATATCCATATGGGGGAAAAAGAGCAAACTGGAAAATATTTAGGTTCCATAAGTCTTGAAGTTAATTCTGTCTTGGAAATATTAAGAAATCATAAATACTGTAAGGTCATGTTCTATGAAAAGTGCTTTGCCACCTCAATAAATCAGAGCAGGCCAGAACTGATGTCCAGCAGCGACAGTAAACATCGTCTGCCAGACCCCTCCAGGAGCATGGCTGTTCTGTCTTGGCTCTACAGCACGTCTGGCATCTTCTAGGACCCTTCAGGAAATATCAGGATATGCCTCAATCAGGCTATGGGAATGCTCTCTGCAGAGCACCTAAAATACATTCCAAGGAATGCATTGGAGTTTGTGAAAAAGCAAATGTTTCTGAACAATGTTAAATTTTGTACCTACTGAGCAGCTAACATGGGATGCTGCAGTTTACCCGAGGCATCTGCTGCTGCTGCTGCTGCCTGAAGGCAGGTGAGTTTCACTGGCAACCAGAGCTCCAGAAGGAAAATGGGCCTGTGCTCCATGGAAAGAAGCAGTTAAAGAGAGTTTCAATTTTTCAGATTTAAATTTTCAGCACTTCCTCTCTACTCCACCCCGAAGTCCAGAACAGACATAATGCAACCTCAGAGCACAAGACCTCCATTGGAAAGATGAGAAATCTGGGTGCTTGTGGCAAACACTTAGAACCAGTACGATTTGGGAAAGAAATGCCAAACATCTAAAATCATTCGTTTCAATGACATACCCTGATAAAACAGCAAATGACACCTAAACGGATGAAGTGCTGGATATGGTAATTATGAGTTACAGTCCAAATCTCTCCCAGCTCTGAAGTGTGGATTTTTTATACAAAGACATTAGCAAAATCTCTTAACACAATTTGTCACACCACACAGAGAAAGGAAGTCTACTGTCAGAAAGCTATTCTTAAGCAGAAACCTATATACACAAGAAAGTGTGATATATACTTGTGCTAGGGGATTCCAGCTTATGCGACAAAAAATACACTTCCAGGTATTTTCTCCCTTACAAGTAAGAAGAATTGCAACTCCAAAACATTTCCATCTGGAAGGCTGAACTCGCCTGCCAGAAGCTTCCCAGCCAAGTCTTCTGATCGTTTCCATTCTGTCCTTGATTCACAGATGTGTTCACAACCACTCCTCTCTGATGCATGCTGAAGCATTCAACATCAACAGCGCTAACTTCTCAAAGCATCACCCTAGACCTAGACCAGCACCACCTCCATCAAAGTAGCTATTGAACAATTTCAGACATTTAACCTCGACTACAATCTGCTCCCTACTCCTACCTGCTGCTTTCAAGACAATTAATACATAAATGTGTAGAAGAGAATAAGACCAGAGAGGAAGTAAAATAAATAAGCCAACTAATAGTCTTTGTCTATAACAAGAAGGGATGAACACAAGTGTAAGTCCTCGAAAGAGCAGAGAAGAAGGTGGCACCACATTTCCAGAAAGGAAAAGCTCCATTGTGGGCTTACTTCTCAGATATCTCCTTCCTTTTTTTCCCCTCCTTCTCTTTTGAGACACTCTGCCCCTTTTGTTTCTTCTTTAGTTAGGGAGAATCAGCAATGAAGAAAAACTAGGAAAAGAAAAGGAAGGAAAAAAATAAAAAGAAAGAGTGCTATAATGTGATTTTGTACATAACCTGCAGGTCGTATTTGTAAAAGTGCATGAACAACTTTTAAAACAAAACAAAAAAAACAAACCCCCATACAAACCACAAACAAAAAACAAACCACACAAAAGAATGACTTCTTTGCTCCAGAATTACTTCTATCCTCTCTTTTGTTTGCTTATGCTTGAAAGCATACACAGTTAGACAGAAGGCACAAAATCTACCAATTTTATTTTAAAAATAGCTGAAATACAAAATACCACCCTAGCACTGAATAATTACCCGTGATAGAGGCATTTGTAAAAGTTCAGAAAGAAAAATCTAAACGAACCTTTTCCTTATTCCCTAGTGAGACCTAGATGCATGTTCTCTGCCTTGTCTCCCTGCTCTGGGGAGCAGCCTGGTGTGACAACACAGGGAATCAGGAGGCTTGTGATGTCCCGATTTCACATTTCTTACTGACATTAATCCTCTGTCAAAAATCCAAGCAGCTCAAAGATTCTTCAAGCAGCTGAAAAATTTAAGAAACCGCATTAAAAAGGATTAACCCCATCCTACAACCAACATACTTCTTCTTCTAAATCAGCAAATAAAAGAGCCAAAAAAAAAAAAAAAGGGATGGCTGCAAGAAGAAAATCTTCAACAGTAGAGATTAAGCCAAAAATTAAGCTGATTTTAACAAACTGCAGAAATGGTCTGAAAGAAAATGAGACAATACAGTAAAGACCACTTTGTAGTGAAGAATGGACTGCTTTGATTTGTTCTCCACCCTTTCCTAATAACTACCATTTGGGTTTTGTCCATTCCTGAGCTGGTGTAATCACTTGTTCCTTTGCAGCTCTGCCAAAAGAACCATGAGGTATAAACCATGGTCCTTCCTTCTGACAGGAAGGGGCCACAGTCACTCCAAAACATGACTTTCAACAGGTTTTACTCCATAGGCAAAGGAAAAGAAGGGGCTGGTAAAGTTCATTGAACAAAAAACTCCCTATCCACCCATGGGCCATGTAGCAGAACCATGGAGTTATCCCAGCCTCTTCCCCTCAGAACCGTTGCTCTGTAGCTTTGAGGCACTCTGGAGCATCCTCAGCCTTCTTGCCCTATTTGCTCTCCACCACCTAGTAGGTTGCTCAAACTCCTCAGTGCAGGCATTTCCCCATTGCCTACTCACTGCTCTATTTAGAGCCAGAGCAGCTGCTCCAACATATCTTAGGGGGTCTCCACACTCTGCGCTGTGGTTCATACACATTGTCATAAAGATAAACATCCTATCATGACTGAAAAATGTAACTCTCAGAGCTGTAAAGCCTGTTAAGTACTCTGCTTTATTCAGGATCAGAAAGATCAGCTCAAGGACAATGCCCAGTTCTGGGCCTTATACAAAAACATGAACAGACCAGAAAAGGCCATAGGAGAGCTGTGAAAAAGATCTAAGGTCTAGAAAACACAATCTGTGAGGAAAGATAGATAGAAATTGATGTGTTTAGTCTATGGAAGAGAAAAATTAAAGAGGACATGATAAGCCATTAAATGCTACAAAGCTGCTGCGTAAGAGAATGGTAGTTTCTCCATATCCCTGGTGAACATACGAAGAAGCACTGGGCCTAAAATGCAGCAAAGGAAACTTACACATTATAAAAAGGTTTCCTATGTTTAGGATTATTATACATTGAAATCTATTGCCTGGACATGGGTTACAGAACTTGCATCTACTACATTGGTTTCTGATTTAATTGTATTATTTTTAAGAGCAAGTTGACATCTATTAAGCATGGGTTAGCCATAGCTGTGCCTACTTTTAGAGAGAAAAATTAACAGATTATTCTTTGAAGCTCTGCACAGGTCTACTTCTTTTAAAACCCTTCTCAAATTGGGCTAAGGTTGCTAGGAAGTGACCAAGTACCCAAACTAAAGTCCACTGTAGTTGGGAATCAAGAGCTATCCTGTTGACTCCTCCTGCTTCTTAAGTATCTACCTTCATATATGGTAATCAAATTTCAGTACAAACACAACTGTAGACAAGCAGCACATGGATTTTGCAAGCCTGTTGCCTGCCAAAACTGCTTTCTGTTTGTACCCTGTACCTTTGTGATAAACAGGAAGACACGTAAAGTTTAACCTTTCTGCAGTCATTAATATCTTGCGCTTGTGCACCACGAAGGCACAAAATCAAAGACTGATTTAATAACAGCTGAGTCCCTTCTGCTAACTGACTACTTTCTGACACACATGGAGACCAACAAAGGGTCCTGAATAGCTTACATAGATAATGCAAATAATCATTATGGGGACTGTAAAGTTGTGAGATAAACTGTAAATATTATAGACAAAAAGAAATTAGGTTGCCTGCTCTAACAAAGCCCTCAGACTTCCCTACTGTTTCTCCAAACACTTCAGACAAAAACCACACATGCACACACAAAAACAACAAGAAACTTTGTTTAAAGGTTGGGTTCCTTGTTAGGGAGAAAAAAAAAAAAACCCTATGAAATTCAGACAAAGCAGAAACTTTGTCCTGACCTGCCTCATGGTGCAGCACGTAAGACAACATGCAAAATTTGTCATTGTTCACAGAAACCTCTTAATACCAAAACACAATTAGACAAGAGTGACAAGCTTACTTCTAGACAGCACAGAATTATGTTAGTTCAAAAGCCAGTCTCCTAACATCATTTCAATGTCATAGTTTGTTTTTCATGTGTTATTGTCAAAGATGCAAGATTGAATTACAGCTAGTTTTTCCTACCAAAAGCCAGGTGGGGTGTTCAAGGCCTCTGAGGGAGCACTGAGGCAAACAGATGAGATTACCAAGTATTTGGAAACACGATGAAGGTGAGCAAGAGCAGATCATAATTACTGCCTGAGTTTTCAGAGCCTTCTGTGCAATTAAAAAAATGAGATGAGGAGGGAAGGAGAAAGGGTCCAGTCCTTCTCCCTAGCAGAAAGTTAGCTCACATGGAAGATGCCAGCCGGCAGCTTTGCCAGGTGGCCAAAGTTTAGCACAATTACATTCCTGCTCACATTCCACTGGGACAGGAAAAGGCTGCTGTTTCTAATGAAAAAAGAGTAAGAAAGCAGTCATCTGGGCTAATTGCTGCTGTGCAACACTGCACTTCCAAAAGGCAGGGAATCTGATTTTCCTGGTAAAGATCTAACATACACTCCAGAAGACTGCAGATGATGGGTACAGTTCCCATCACTGACCTGTTGCCTTTCGTCATAAATACCAATTAACCTGTCTATTAAAACACAGTAACGGCACTTTGCATTATTAAGCCATCTCACTGTTCTCTTATTCTACTTGCAGAGAGAAGTTAATCCACAGCCATGCCACTGACAGCACATCTTCTGCACCCACTGCTCATTCCTGTTACCATTGGCATGTTTGACTGTCCTGAGCCGCTGGCAAACTTACGGTAGAGCACATGAAATTGCACTTCACTGTTTCAAGAGTCTCTGACCTTGTTTCCTTCTGCCACATTATTTAATGTATCTATCTTGTGGTTATCCTACTGTATCAGAACAATTTTCATATTTGAAAGCATGAGGGGAACAGTGAAATCTTTAGTGGCCTTCATAACAACTAATAATGTCTTTGCAAAAGAAGCCTGGAACACTCAATTCTTCCATCTAGAACAAACAGCACATACAGTTTTCATGTACGTATGTCAAGAAAGCTGAAAAGAAACTGGTACATGTGTAGAGAAAAGGACAATGGTGAAAAAGAGCCTTCAACCACCAGCTAAACCAAAAATGCATGTATTGTTCAGCAGAGCCAAGAACAAGAACAGAACAGATGTGACCACTCTGTCAATGCAGAGCACAGAAAGAGCTGCTGAAGCTAATGAACAAATGGGAACAGGAGACAAGCGAGTGTGACCTGATCATGATACAGCCAGATGAAGACAAAAATAAGGCCACTAGCATTTAAAATGTGTAAGCTCCAAAACGGCCTCGTGATGGAAGCCAAGGAAGCCATGAGAGTGCAAAACAAACTACTGGAGGTGAACCTTGGTCAGTTTATGAAACGGGTTGTATGATTTGGTGTCTGCACAGGCAAGGGACCGGACTTCATAATTAATTTGGTTCCTGAACACCTGATGCTCCTTCACTTCTGGCATATTGCACTTACCCAGGTCAAATAATCTGCTTGGGGCAAAAATTTCCCACATAAATCTTACTGGAGTGAGGATGCTGGCAGAAAAAAAATGTCAATGTTTCAAGCATCATTCCCGAAACAGATTATAGTCTTGATTTTTTCAAGGCTCAAATACCTCTGGAATGATCAATGTCATTTCAGAACCTAGGCAAAAGAGGTTCCTATCTAGATGACAGGGAAAATATTAATCTGCTGCAAAGCATACACACCATGGCATTAACACAGGTCTTGTCAGGTCTTCTGACTTTCCTGCATGCAGTGCAATACTCTGAAAAGTTCCATGGGACACAGTGCCTCATGCCACACTCCTGGGAGAATCTCAGCTTTCACATTAAAAAAAAGATATATAATCCCTTATAATTGGAAAGGAGACCTCAATAACTAATATAGGCTCAGAAACTTGAGGGAAAATAAATATATAAATATTTCTTTGCAAACAGCATGTCTTTTCTGTTCTGACTCATTATTACTGAATATTTGCAGGTTGCAATTCTCATCAGTGCAACTCCCAACAGTGACTTTAAGGTGTTCCACAGAAAGCCTTCCCAATGAAAATGCAGGCAAAGGACAAGCCTGGTTTCAGACACAAACAGGAAATGAAAGCAAAACAATAAAAGCGAGGGGGGGGAAAGTCTGTAGAAGCTATTGCACCAATACTTGCCTACAGCACTCAAGACAGGCAGATAATTAAAGGCAAAGATATGAAGACAAATAGTAAATTACTCATCTCCTTTGTATGCTACGTAAATTGATGCTCAGAGACAATCACATGGATAGTTTGTTATGATGATTCTTAGACATTTTTGTAGTTGGTTTGGGTTTTTTTAAAAAATATTTTTTTTTAGTCATTACAATCTGGGTTTGACATAAAAACTGGCATAGAAATGACAATATCAAAGTCTGCAGTTTTATTTAGAAAATATGAAGGTAGGAACCAGAAACAACAACGAACTCTGCAGCAAAACAAAGAAGGGGTGGAAAACATGGGAGATTCTGGGCAAGCACGGGGGATGCTGGACAAGCACGTCTCTCTTTGAACATTTTAAAACTGGACAAGACTTTTTGGTTGGAATTCATTTTATAGTTTGCACCATTCAGAAGATGGGTATCCTAACTAAAAAAACAGTGAAGGTGAAAATATTCTCAATTGCATGAATTCCTAATGCCTAAACAATTTGCCTTAGCATGCTGCTTCTTGTAGGAAGTTGTTAAAGAAACAGTTCTGTGATTTTCAAGCTTACCTACTAGTCAAAGCTGTGCAATTTATCTGATCAGAGAATCAGAAGCTTTTTTTTCCACTCTATTAAATGAAACAGGATAATACCGCTTTAGGTGCCACATCCCAGGTACAGCCCCCTGATGTGCATTTGTACCATACATACAAAAAATTTACTAATATCAGAATAATATCACTTAATGAAAAACAGTTACAGATACATTACAAGGCTGCTATTAATGAGATCCATATCAATCCTTATGGGAAAAATTACAGTTGTGTTTCTCTTACTCTGCTGCACAATAGACTTTACATTGTAGTGCAGGATGAACTAAGGTCAGCCAGTTGTTACTGCTTGAGGTTCAGACAGAGGCTTTTTTCTTCCTGTAACCAGATGAAAAACCTTCAAAGATTTTTGCAACTCACAGGCTCTGACTGGGAACCTAGACAAAAAAAGGTCAAAACATGTACCCCAAGTGGAAAGGGTGTCTTTTTTTTGGGGGGCAACTTTTCCTCTCAGGTGCCAGTGACAGAAGGTCCTTCTGTAACTGGAGAGAATGTTTGATATGGCAGACATGGACCCTGTGCCCAGTTTCATGTAATTCCTTGTCTCCTCTGTCACCTTATTAATTCCAACCCTTAGCCTAAGAGCAATCTGTAAAGCAACAAGCATTAAAATCTGCCAGATAATATCAGCAGTGTTTAATATAAGCCTCTGCCCATTGGTCCCATTATTTTAAAAATAAACAAGTATTTTAACAAAATAAGACACTAAGCTTGTAAAACCTCTTTCTGGATACTGCTTCCAGAGATAAGGCAGAGAGACTGAACACTGAAGAAAGTTTCCATGTAAGAGGCCACCTGACAAAACCAAAAGGATTTACTGACT
Organism: Apus apus; assembly: GCF_020740795.1. Lineage (NCBI taxonomy): Eukaryota > Metazoa > Chordata > Aves > Apodiformes > Apodidae > Apus > Apus apus. The sequence goes on along the minus strand of NC_067288.1, from coordinate 20,785,350 downwards.
CAAGGAGCAAGTGGGTGCAGTGGAGAAAACTGCAAACAGCAGACAGCACAGACAGCTACATCCCTTCTTAATCATCCCACACAGAAAGCGTCTGGCTTGAGTAAGAGATTAGGCAGGGAAGAAGAGACTGAAGGTGTCACTTGACTACTCTGACAAAGAAAAGGACCATGAACCCTGCTGACCTCTCCTGTCCTACTTGCCACACAGGTGCAAATAAGAGGACCTCTCCACCCAGCCAGAACATTTACTGGCCTCCTCCAACCAGGGTCCTGTGCTGTGTTGTGTCCCCAAATCAAGGTTCAACATGCATCTGGCAACAGACTGTGCAGCAACAACAGCATCCACGGCAGTAACTTCTTCAAAGGACTCTGCTCTGAGGCTTGATGAATACCTGAAGCACAAGGTAAGTTCTTAAAAGCCTGCTCTCCAAAATACTATGTATCTTTTGGAATAACTGATATCCTCCCTGATTCACTGATCAAAGCAGAGAGTCTCTCCCACTAATTCTTACTGCACTACCTGAAGAACGGCACAACAGTCCTCATTCCAGGAATGGAGCTTTTCAATGAGATAGTTCATTTCAACAAGTTCCCACAAGAAAAGCCAGTAGAAAAAAGGATGCTGCTGGTTTATGCATTTGAGATTTATGTAAGTCACTGAAATAAATACTAAATATTATTAGCTACTGAAGGAAATGGTTATGGTGAAGATGCAGGGATAAAAAAACCACAAAAACATGTTTTCTCTTTCAATACCCTTGATAAAGAAAGTACTTTTCCTACAGCTGTGGGAAAGAAAACAAGACATAATGGTGAAAGTTGAAATGACATGCCTTTTGGCTGTTATTAAAGAGAGCTACAGTATACGGACAAACCAAACAAATTCTGTAGGCATATTCATTATTGGCATTTGTACTTACTCCTGAATATTACCAAGAGCAACTCATACACCACTTTTGTCTCAGTAGCAACATTTAATTGCGTGAACTGCATTCAGCCTTTATAGAAAGTATATTGACCGCTATCATTGATAGTCTCCCCAGAGACCCCGTCAGACCACCCAATATTAAGTCGTTTCACTGAACAGCATTGCTAGTTGACACAGAAATCCTGCCACACCCAGGAGTTTTCCATACCCTGCATGAGTAGGTGGAACAAAGCACAGCGAGTGACCTTGTAACCCGGCATCTCCGCGGATCCATCACGGAGCCACAAAAGAAGTAACTCACTCTCCGCCTCAGCCTGGAATTCAGTCTATTCACTGTATTTTCTTGGCATCATCTGGTTTTGTTTTATTTTCTCATTTTTCTCTTTGCCTGCCTATGTTTGTCTAACCACTTAGATTGGCCTACACAACCATTACAGTATTCAAGCGCTCCACAAACAATTGCTTACAATATGCATCTGTCACAGGGACTGTGTTCATATTTTCATTCCACTTCTTCAAAGTTTTAAAACAAATTCCATGAAGGTATTATAAACATTTCCCTCCAGACATTTTGGAAGTAGACAGTGGATGTGACAGCGCAAAAATTTACAATGTTTCAATGTTACACGGTTACAACTTACACTGCTGCAATGTTGCCCTGTTGTTACAATGACAAATTGCCATAATTTTGTTCTCATTTAATCTTACTTTTAACAAAACAAATCTCCTAGGTAAGAAAAACTGGGAAAAGTCATGAAAGCTCAGAGCCTAAAAAGTGAAAGCTTTGGAGTGCACTGGCAAAAGAAAATTAAGACCATAACATAAATACTGAGTAATCTTAATCACCAGCTATTTGTCGTATCTTATCATCTTAAGTATTTCTACCCAATAAATCAACAAAAACTTAGTCACTTCTTTGAACTTACTTCAGTACAATGAAAGAAATAACAAGAAACCCATGGTTCAATCTACCAAAAAAAATTTTTTTAAATCCTTAAAATTAATAATTTATTATTCAAAGCTGTAATAAAATCTCATTTGACTGCCCTTCCAAGTCCTTCCCAAAAAAGCTATTTTTCTAAAAAAAATTTCCCCATATTAGCTTGGTTTAGTTAAAAAAAAAAGTTTAAGTCCACAACCCCATCTAATTCAGGGTACTCTTAAATTTCCTTGTCTAAACGAAATAAAAAAAAATAAAATGGAAGGACTACTGCAGAGTATCCCCTGGATCTTGCTGACAAGAGAAGAAGCAGATTTTCATTAGCCAGCAAAACAGCAATGCTGTCAGCCAAAGGGAGAACTTCCCACAAGTATTTATGGGCGCTCTTTGGGCAACTGTTCAAACAGACAATCGTGGAGCAGGGAAACACTGCAGTATCATCCCACGTTACTTTCTCCACCTCAGTAAGGCTCATGCTCAGCTCTCATGAATTGCACCATTCCTTTCCACTGGACATTTTGGTTTCCCCGAGTTGCAGACTGTGTGTACTTGACAGCCAAGTTCACAAGCAACATAATTATAAAACCTGCAGATTCTCAGGTCAAGGCTGTGTAAACATCTCTAACTAAACTTAAGCCTACAACTGACTGAGGAAAAGACTTTCAGCGACAATCAGGACTCTGTTGAATTCAACAGAAACTACACAGTAACCTGTCTTCTGAAAAAAATCAGGTCACTCATGTTGCCATACTTAGCTTCTAGTAATCATTTCTGAATATTCTCAGTCCATATTTTTCCAGCTTGGTGATACATGTTCTGCAGCAGTGGTTTTCATTTTAGTATCTTGGCCAATCATGAAGTGAATTAAGTCAACAGCCCCTCTGGTGATACCAAGCTTTAGAGGCAACAAAACATGTTCACTCCCGTCAACCTTTATCAACTAACCTTTGAAAAACTGCATCCCTAGTTGTAGGGATTAGTATCTCCCATACTCTATGGGAACTGGGAGTAAAAATATAAGAGCAGCTCTATTTGAAAAAAAATAAAATAAAAATAGGTTGATGTGCTGCAGGATCAACAAATTGCTGCCAAGCCTGCCCATGGCCATCACAGCTTTGGAGAATCTGTAATGGATAGTGTGAGCTCTCATTCCACAGTTATTTACTACTGCTTTTGATATCAAGAGTGTGTTTAATCATGCAAAGCACAAATCTGAACAAATTTTGCCTGCTTTGCGTACTCTTATCAGCCACTGAAAGCTACCAGGGGCATTTCTTGAAACACACACAAAGAGCCAGGACTCTGGGGGCAGTGATCTCAAGGCACCGAGCCGTGCAAGCAGTAACCATCAACACTGACCCCAGAAAAGAGGCAGGGGGATCAGAGCTCTGTGCTTTCTTGGCAATTACAGTTACTGCCCCAGAACCCATTGTCTCTAAGGGAGGAAAAAGAAGTGTTGCTTGATTTTTAGCTTGGGATATTTTTTTTTTTTAAGAATTCATCAGCACCCTTGCCCAGCAGCAAGGAAAATCCTACCTAAGGATGCAAGTTAGACTCTGCTGGGTCAGATCAGAGTTCAAAATCTCTTTTCCAAAAATGGCAATAAATGGATGCCCAAGGTGAAGTAAGAACAGGGCAAAGAGATAAAATATTTCCTCCCTAACATTCACACAGCTTTCAAACATTTTCAGCTGAGTGGATTTCCTGAGGTTGATGCAGTTTGTCTAATCAGCAGCCCCCCTCTCCCTCCCAGCAACAGATCTCTCCTCCAAATGTTTGTCCAGACTCCCCTGGAATTCATACAGACATTTCGCAGCTGCCACATTCTTCAGCAAGGAGTAGCCCAGGTATACAACCTGATGCACAAAGAAGTGAGTCTTTTTTTTTTTTATTTTGATGCATGTAGGCAGAAACACATTATAGAAAAAGGCTGTATCTGGTTTTCCCCTTCTACCTTTCTTTGTTATAGCAAAAGTCAAGGCAGAGTTCAGCAAAGCTCAGCCAGAAGACCCACCACAGAAGATCAGATCACCCTCTCCTCCCTTGCTTTCTTCCCCTCAGACACTAACAGGGACATATGTTTTCATCCCACTTGCTACACATCCAGCTGCCTCAGCAATCACATCACCTCCTACCTCTCAATTTCCCTTTGCCCTCAAGGTTTTCTCTTATTCAGCCTTTGGGATTTGATGTTACCAAGCTTCAATAAGTTTTGTTTCGTTCAGCTCTCATCTGGGAAGCACACTCTGTCCCTGTGCAGTAGAACCCTTTAAATCCATTTCTTATGTTCTTTATGTGTTCCTCAGACTGTAAGTCCCAAAGCTCTCACTTGGCTTCCCAGATACCTATCACAAGCCACTTGTTCTCACCGACTACATGAGCAATTACCGCTTTTTGGCCGGCAGAGCCCTTAATCACTTCTAAGACTGGGGAGTATTGCAGGTACCAGTCTCTCCCAATCATATAAGAAGCTCAGCCTCCTGCTGCATTCACACAAGATGTTTGGTAGCTCTAGATGGCTGAGAAGTCAGAGATTCATTAAATTTCACTGAAAAAATATCACCCTGAGCGATAGAGTTCCCAACAGCTGCATCAGAAATGAAGTATCTGTAAAGGATGTAAGGACCATACACATACAATGAGCCTCAGCTGTTTTCTGGGGAACCATGGCATGGTCAGGAAGTGGTCCAGGATTCCAGCAGGTGAAGAACATGAAGTCACTACAACCACAGACTACACTGCACAAGAAGGGGCAGTTATAGCAGCTATCAACTGCTTCAAGGAGATGAGCTGGCCGATGTTCTGCAGCAGCTGTACACAAGGAGTAAAACACTGACTTTTGAAAAGCCATTTTTCATAAAGAGATGAGATCTGCCCAGACACAAACGATAAACAGCCACATTACTCCTCTTTACCCACTAGCTAGCGTGGGAATAAAGCTCAGACACAGGAAAATGGTCTCTGTAGCAATGTCCTGCAGCTGTCAAAGAGTTGGCATGTGAACAAGTCAGGCACAGGAAGAAGAGAAGTGCAACTGCAACCCTGGCCAACAGAGCAATTTGAGAGTCTCTACAAGACAGCACAAAAGTAGGTGACCAGAGAGACCCTCTCTCATTCTACTTTTGGTACAGCTTTGCCTCAGACTTTCACATGTTGTTTCCACTGATCCGTGGGAAGTACAGGAATATGTATGCTTTGATACAGCAGATTTAGGACCCTATCTTGGGTGGGAAGTGCTGACAAATTACCTCTGGTAGACACTGAAATTACTCAACCAATTAACTGAGATTAGATTAGCTAACAGGTTTGGAAAAATGCTATGAATAAGATGTGTGCAGTTGCACATGTTTTTGCTCAATTATGTGACAGTAGGACATGTATTACTTCAAACATCAAGGCTACACCAAATCAGATAAGCAATCCCACCTAAAACAAAAGCCAGCAATACACTCCCCACAAAAGTAAAATAACTTTGTACTAAGCCACAGTGGAATAAACTGACCAGATACATCATCATCTCAACTCTGATCAACTTCAAAAATCAATGCCTTAGAGAGCAAGAATTCACATTCTTACTTTAAAAAATCTACTGTTGCTTTAGCCAATTTATCACTTGTATTAGTACACAAGTATGCATCTCTTATTCATACCCTGTCTCAGTAAAGTCTGTAAGTTAAGATCAGTTTGAAGCATGGTCTATTTCCATTTAACTGAGAGATAAGAAGGGTTAATATTGATGCAATTTACTTCTTTTTCTGTCATGCAGTAAATTGCACACAGCAGTGGTATTTCCTCTCCCATCTAAAACCATCATATTTTTGCTCATACAGAACCCACCCTTCCTAGAGACATAGGCTTCAATTTTATTTTGGAGCAGACTGGAAAGCAGGCATGAAGTAGGTGTAAAGACATCTAGGTTTTCTTTGTCACTACCTCTTCTTGGAAAGGAGTAAAAGAGGAAGGGCAGAAGACCAAGGCCTGTGTTCTGTAGGCCACCTTCTAGCTTGATAGAGCTGTGTGTGAAAGGGCTTCTGAAGGACCTGGTGAAGGAGTGCTGCAGTGAGAGAACAAGAGAGGAGACAAGCAAGTCAAGGAAAAACAACATTTTGAGAAGATACCTAAAAGATTTTCAATTATGGAAGTTGTGCTGGTGTGGGTCTTACCACGGTCATCTAGATGTCTGCAAGTCTATTTTTAATATTCCTTTTAAAAAGTTTTCCTGGTAAGCAAGTTTATTGTGTTGTGGTTTCTCAAGTCCCTTTGCAAGTTTAGGTAATATGTTTGCTTTTTCCATTCCTGCAGCTGAAAGTCTGATTTTAAGGAGAGATTGCACATTTTGGTCAGCAGCTCAATCATTACATTCTTTAGAGTCTTTACAATTCCTAGATATTTACAGTCCAGGATGGGTGATTCAGCACTCAGTTTAGCAGTGAGAGAGACCAGAGTCCCTGCTTCAGAGAGATTTTACTGTTCTGAAGTTGGTTCCGAAGCGTATGGGCTTGAAAGCATAAAGATAGAAGGGCAGATTTACAAACCCACAACATGGAGGAGAGCTAAGGCCTGAACAGGATACAGCTTATCCTCCACCTCCTTCCCATCTGTGCAAATGAAAACAAAATGTCCCAATTTAAACTATCTTTCAAAAAATACTTGCTGCTACTACAGGCAGAAGCATGAAGAAGAATAAGCCCTCCAACTAGTTTTAGTGATAGCTCCCATGGTACTCCTTGATCAGTGGGGCTCTTCTTAAATGATTAGCAAGGGTGTAATTAAGAAAACTAAAGGGAGAAAGATAACTTGAAGACTTTAATCAAGGTATCTCTGAAAAGAGCAGAGACTGTACACCAAGCACAGATGAGGGTCCTGGTGGACAAGCTGAACACAAGCCAGCATTGCGCCCTTGCTGCAAAGGCAGCCAACGGCATCCCAGGCTGAAGGAGGCAGGGGGCTGCCAGCAGGGAGAGGGAGGGGACCCTTCCCCTCAGCTCAGCACTGGTCAGGCACTGCTGGAGGGCTGGGCCCAGGGCTGAGCTCCCTGCTACAAGACAGACATGTTGGAGCAAGTCCAGCAAACTAAGATGATTAAAGGATTGGAGCATCTGCCACATCAGAGGCTGAGAGAGCTGGGGTTGTTTAGCCTTGGGCAGTGAAGGCTGAAGGGGCTCTTCTAAATGTGTAAAAATACCTGATGGGGGAATAAAAGAAGACCAAGAGATTCTCTCAGAGGTGCCCAATGTACAGGACAAGAGGAAAAAAAACTATTTTCCATTGAAAATAAAAAAACCAACAACTTTCATTGGAAGGATGGTCAAACACTGGAACAGGTTGTGCAGAGAGGTTGTGGAGTCTCCATCTGTGGAGATACTCAAACCCAACTGAACACAACCTTTAGCAACCTGTTCCAGGTGACCCCAATTTGAGCAGGGATGTTGGACTAGACCAACTCTAGAGGTTCCTGCCCACCTTAACTAGTCAGTGATTCCGTGATCCTTCTCTACACAGAGAAAGGAACATTAAATTTGCAAGAGTTCAGTTCCTATTCAGGTCAATTCTCAGAAACAAGGGTCTGCTAGAACTCCACTTTATACAAATGCTGCAATTCTCACTGACCTCAATCAGCCTAATCAAGTGATAAGATTACAAAATGAAAAAAAAAGGGCATTTAATTTGATCAACAGCAGTAACTAGTCCACTGACCCAATGCTTAGCCAGAGAGAGCTTGTGAAAACGGGATTAACGCATCTGACAACAGGATTGTGTCCTCTGGAAATCACAGCTTAGATCTGCCATTCATCAAAACGTGTAGCTTTCATGTCCAGCCATTGCCAATGGGCATATTTATCTGGTGTAAAACACACAAGGATAATTTGACCAATTGAGGACTGCATTTAAGTGTAAATCCCTAGACTCCTAACTCTGAACTGAGGGTGCTTATACAAAAATTCAGTGTCTCCTGCAGAACTGATATTAGGAAAGAAATAAACTACCTCTTTCAGTTGACACTGAAGAAGAGAAAATAACAAAAACGGGGAAGTGCGAGTCTCAATATTTGCAGTTTTGTCAAATGTCTAAAAGTGTGCAAACACCCAATGTCTACCCACACTTCCACAATTTCAGTGAAGCAGTAGAACTGATTAGTAAAAGTTGACATCAGAGCTCTGTGACACAGCTGGGAACTGTATCAGGAGACTTAGGACTACAACACAGCCAGCAGTGCTGCTGCAGGCAAGGGCAAAAGGACAGCGCCAGCGCAGAGATTAAAAGAACAAGAAAGCCCAGCACATCCAGCAAAGTGTGCACATCACTGCAAAACGTTTTGTTGCAAAGGAAACGGATAGTAAAAGTGACAAGAACTCCTCCCTAATATGTCATGGGGAGTTTTTAAGCTACTCTTCAGCACAGTCCTCTGACAAACACCAGAAACCGTGCAACTGCATGGGGAAAGCTAATGAGTGCAAACAGGGAAGCTGCTTCACTTTTATCCCCAAGTCAAATTAATAATTCAACAATCTGTGAATTTCTCTATCAGTTGTAGTTCCCAATAACCTTACAAAACATGCAGAGATTAACAGAGAGGTGAGAAAATTGTAAATTATGCAGCTCAGACATGTGATCTGGTTTCATAATTTGTAACCATGAGCCATCTTGGCCAGCACAATGCAGGACATGTCCTAAATACAAACACACTGTGGGAGAAATAGGGACTTCAGTTTATTTGATCTAAGGTTTAACTTCTACATAATTTGAGCGTCCAACCAGTTGGTCTGACAAAAGGCATAAAACAAGAGACCAGAGAAAAGAAAGAGCAGTCAGCACATGGGCACCACCAGCAGCTAGATGGCTTTATTCTCTAGAAGTAGTATCAAAAGCTGCATCCAAAAATGTGTGAGAGGCCAGAGCCTCAGAGGCTAGAAAGAGCTATGAACATCCAAAAGGTTGGTAGCTCACCTAGGGCTGCAACGTTCCCATGTAGAGTCAGCTTGGGAAAATATTATCTATGCATTTTTTCTTAGCACACTTACGCTACAGAAATATAAAGCATCATGCACACAGCAAAGAATTACTGAGTTACAGCTTCATTGGGCACATTCTTCTAGCTCTTTAAAAAAAAATTTTAGAAACTAACATTAATATTGCATTGCAGCTGGGGGATCCACACACACAAATGTCCCCATTTTTAAGCATAATCCATAATGGATGTGCTTTTAATAAGCACCTTAGACTGTGTGGAAATGTTACCAGAAGTAGTAATGGACAATTAAATGTCTGCTATGAAATATACAGACTGCTTCCACATAGCTGTGCTAGTGCTTATTTTCATACCTAATTTCTACTGCTTGCAAGACTGTGACACACACACTTTGAATACTGCTTTAGTACCTCAGCTGGCTTCCTTCCCTTCATAACTACTTCTTACAGCACTTGCAGGAAGTGTCCTCCTTCAGAAAGAAAAGAAACCAATACTTTTCTGTGACACAGATCCCAGCAGGCAGAGCTCTTACACATGGAATTGAATTTTTCTAGGTTTCCCCTGAGTCTTTCAGGTACCAAGCTACAGACATAGCTACTGGGCTTTATTATTATTATTAAGTTTTTATTATTTTTTTTTTTATTAAACTACCCCCTCACAGTAAGTAAATCAAGACAGTAAATTCAAAGTGGTATCAATTACACTCATATGGTACAAACAAGCCCTGCAGAAAACAGTGACAAACGACACTAAATCAGCACCTTACAAGTATTCCCATTATTAATCTTTTCATTTTCTACCAAGTTCCAAACTAGAGAACTAAACCACTATGAACAACCAACACAGAAAAGGAAACCCCTTATCTTTCCAAAATGCTTTGCCAGTTGTCTGCAAATCAAAAGACAACAACATAAGAGTTTCTCTTCCCTCCTCATATGCATAATTCAGAGCATCTGTAAATAAAAAGAAATAGCAAAGACAGCAAATAATTTGACATTTAGAAATCTTCCATGAGGCTGATCCTTAACATTTATAGCCTCTATTATATTATTATCACCTTCACTCTGCAATTATTTCCATAATTGTGCATTTCTGTTATTTGTTAATAAAATGTGGTTTTACTCTTGTGCAGTGTACAGTCTTGTCCTTCAAGATGGTAACAACAGGGTAGATTGACTCCAACTCCCTCCAATTAATGACCACAACTGAGAAATACAACAAAAAACCCTGATGGATGCCTCTAACCTGCCTTGAGATCAGAGAACTTACAGCACATCCACACTGCATCACACAACGTTATGCTGGGACCTCAAGCTACTGTTGAGACAACCTGGCACACAGGCACAGTGGCATTGCCATGCTGAGGCAAGAGCTTTTTCCCAAAAGCAGCAGAGCTATGTCAGAGAGAATAAAGCCACTCACGAAGCCTACGAGCTCTGGCACAAGAGCCAGATGAGCTTCACCTCCTTCCACAGGGAGGTTCATTTCCACCATTTCATGCCTAGTCTAGGCACCACATAACATGCTGCTCAAACTTACCACATTTAATCTTGCAGGGTAGTTTGTGGCAACATCTGGCAGACAGAGTTTGACATTCAAGTCAAGTTTCTTTTCCTTCTGCCAGACAAATGAGCATCTTATTTTTCTCCCTAGTCTCAGGTACTAAGATACAAGGATTAAATAATTCTGAGTATTTTACAGGAAAGTATCATCTCATAATTCATCTTTGCAATTAAATCCACTACAGGCTTGCAAACAGCTTGTATGAGCTGTCAGAATGTTCTCACATTTGCTTGGAAAGACAACGACATTGTACATTTAACTCAGCTAACAATTAAGTAGTTGGCAATAAGCATCAGCAGAGTCCTGCAGAGGCCAGTAAGCCTGAGTTTAATACAGTGAAAAAGAGAGTTAGTGAAAGGAGGCAGATCTTGTCGCTGAAAGTTGACAAATGAGGAGGATGAACTTGACAGCAGTTTTACAAGAGATTAAAAAGAGCAATGCAAGTGTAAACAAGAGGAGAAAGAAGTGCATTACTGTAATAACACTAAAAAGAGAAAGTCTCAGCTCAGGGCTCAGCTAAGTGAAGAGGAGGCAGCTTGATGTTGTTTATAGATCAATTTTGGAGCAGAATCCCATGGGTTATGCCTCTACATGGGTATACTATTTGGGCTACATTTAGCAACCGGGTCTTGTTGTTTAGCAACAGATGCAGGACTTGCTGATTCATACAAGCCAACCCAGCACACAAAGTGTTTGGGTTCTCTTTTCCTGTTAAAGTCCTTGTTATTTACTGCCTGCAAGATTGTACTGAAGCTCCAGCCAAAACTCATTTCTGCTGTTTCCAATGTACATTCCAAATACAAAAAACATGGCACCACATCAAATGTTAAAGTAAGATCATTATCACCCAGCTGCCAAACAGTTCCTACAGGTTCACAGGCAGAGAGTAACAGAAACCATGAACAGTGGTTCACCAGAATGAGCTGACAAGTGTTTTCATACTTGTAGTATCACACTAGAGCATCACAGCATAGTGGGAGACATGGTGTTCTGCAGGACAAATAGAAGATTTTACCATGGAAGGAAAAGGAAGATAAGGCAGTGGCTCATAACCCCAGGGCTACCCAGAGAGGACAGCATGTAGAATTGCAAAGCAGGCAGAAACTCTGCACAGAAAGGGCAGAACAATCTTTTGCTAGCAGAATAATCCAGTAGCCTCCAGGAATGTTACACACATTAATCACGGCCAAGCCTGAGGACCAAAGCTGAGGTCCTATTGTGCTATGCAGCATAAAACCACTGACCAGCCCATGCAAAAACATCTGTCATTCACTTAGACAGACAAGGGAAAGGCAACACAAATCTCACAAGCAGAGGGAACTACACAACGGCAGTAGTTATTTTAGCTCCAGAATTTGAGAAACAGGTTTAGGTCAGAATGACATGACACAGTATGAAGAAACTAAGGCAACAATACATGGATAATTTTAATGAAATACTGTAATTTAAGAAAACCTGGACAGTTCTAAGGGAGCAGTAGGCAATAAAGCCAGGAAGGTCTTAGAATACAGATGTAAATGAGTCAGTTCAGTAATTTGGCAAATTTAAGGAAGTTCAAACTGAAAAGCTGAAAAGAATTCCACAGTCCAACTACCTTCAGGATTTGTTTGAATTTCTTGTATCTATTTAGCTGTTGCAGCTCTTTAAACTTTCGTAAACCCAAGGTGACCTTTAAAAAAAAAACAACAAAAAAAACCCCACAAAAAACACACAACTAAAAAGAAAAAAAAACTAAAAAAAACCCTGAAAAATTTGCCAGCACATACAAACATATTCTAAAACACGCTGTCCGGAACAAACAGTCTTCAGAACAGGGCACCAAATAGTCTCTATAATAAACGATGAGCAATTAGTCTGCTGGGAAACAAATTAGCTCGTTTCATTTCAGCAGAGTGAAGGTGGCTGTCATGCTCCAGGGGTGATGTGAAATGTGGGGTCTTTTCCTTAGCGACCCTTACTAGAAGCCCACTAGTTTGTACCTGTCAGAGGAAACTGAGAGGGTTTCCAGGGCATGGGAGGCAAAGCTTTGCCCTGGCCCACTGCAAATCCCCAAAGTACTCCCTCTCTAGCCCTCGAGCTCTCCTAAAGTGCACTGGAGAGCCAGAACCCCCTGGATCCAGCTGCGCGTACTCTCTTAGTCTCATCTGCTGCCCGAGTCTGCCTGTTCCATCCCACTCCTCCTTGCTTACTAAAAGTAGAGAACTGTAAAATGAAAATCTATCAAATTTGATATAAAGTCAGGTTCTAAGGTAGAAACATAACACACACACACAAATAAACAAATACAAAAGGTACATCTAACCTACACCTTGCAACATAATCCTCTCCTGGCTGGCTTCATCACCACTCCTCTAAAATGGCTGTACTCAAATTTAAATGTGAAAGCCACATATCCATGATTCTTACATCTTCAGAGAGCATGTTTTCCTTAGAACAGCTAAAGACAGGATTATCTGAGAATAAACTGCCCTCCTAGTATCACTCTGTTTGAATTACTGGATCTTCTGTTTATCATAAAACAACATTTAAATATTTTGAGATCTTTACTGAATAAAGACAGTTCTGTCAGTAAAAATATTTACAGTTGCCTCACTAATTGAGACCGATTTCAGCTTCCTGAATCTCATTATGGTAAGCTGGGCACTGTTGCGAAAGGGAAACAAATAGGAGATGAATGAAAACAAACATGTAGAAACACAAACGTCTTACTGTGACATTAATTATTACCAAAAAACTGTCAAAAACATCCTTCTGACTGGCATCTATCAAAACATCTCAGCAGTTCATCATCGTATGGCCACTGTTCAGATGGAGACAGTATGTGCAGCAGCCAGCACTGCTAATCTCACACAGTTCCAAATTTCGAAGGGAATTATTCTGTGTCTTAGAGCACTCCAGACATGGTTTGTTTCACAGCACTTCTCTCTTTTTCCTCCTGGATGACCTGGAACCACCACTGTTCCCTCCTCCTCAGAGGATGCAATGTTGGGCAGCTAATTATGCAGAATTAAGCACTGCTTCTCCTGTGTGTTTTCTGTCCAGCAACCCACAAGACATGGTAAAGCACTGGAAATCAAGTCATGTTACTACAAAGAAGGAAAAAAAAAAATCCCACACCCAACTATTACCCTTATTTCCTCTCATTTCCTGTCTGGACATGGTTTACTAGTCTCCCAGTTATAGCAAATCCTAATAATCAGCACTGAAGAATGAAGAAACTGCTTCTCAGGGAGGAGACAGAGGAGATTAGCATTTCAAACCATCCCTGCACACCTCCGTGAGGAGCAGATGACAGCCCTGGGAGAAGTGAAGCAGAACAGTTCCTCCTTTCTTGTTAAAAAAGATGACATTTATTTTTTCCTGCTAAAACATCTCCTTATTGAGCACAGGTGGAAAATTTTTCTGGCTGAGCAGGACAGATCTTCTGCCAGGACACCATGGCAGAGTAAGGCTAACTATTTCTTTACAGATGTGTCTACTCATCCAAGTTTTCTTTATCCTTGACAGATGAGGAAACCCCTATGTGAAACAAGCAGCCACAGAGCAGAAGTAAACAAGCCTAGCATTTATAAACTGTTTGGTATCCTGTTGTTCCATAAATAGTTATTATTACCCAGGAGATCAGATCTGTCCAAAGGAGAAGAAATGCTTGGTACATGTACTGACTAAAATCCCCAACAAGGGAAAAAAAACAGAGAAAGCTTGTGGTTTTCTTATTTTAGTATTCTTTGCTTAAACTGGGACCTGTAAGCATACTTTGCCTCCTTCAAATTTTGGACATCCTTTCTCAACCATTCCAAGAGCACAGGAACAAATCCAGCAATGATGGACCACCTGCTGGCCTGTTTAACCAGAGCCTTGGGACCAGCATCTTCCTCTGCAGATGCCTCCACTCCACAGACACTGTTAAGAACCAAATCAAAAACAGAAAGAGCTGGCCACCACTGGCTCTAAGCTGTTTTGCCACAGCTTGCATTAGGACTGCCTGAAGCTGTATACTGACTGTAGCTTTAAATACCTACCCATCTATCAGGTTACACATTTACAAACAAATTCTTAAAATGTAAACAAAACTTAGGAAATCTATGCTGTGTGTCTTTGCACATCCCTAAGACCATTCCAAAGTTGGTGTTTTCTATCCAAAATGGAGCTGGAGACTTTCCCACCACAATAGTTCATGTCCAATTTGCTCACACTGCCAGTCCAGGGCCAGAAGTGCCTGGCCAGCCCAGGACAGCACATCACAGACCCCAGTGGTGGCTGCAGGAACAGGGAAAGCCATTGTGCCCCAAATAGCTTTCCTTTACTTGTTGTTTTTAGGTGACTTAACAATATTCCACCTTTTCTGAAGCACCCATGGGAACTGTTTTTATTTGGAATGGCTCATCCATGGGCCAGTCTTTGCTCCCAGTGTACAACTTCTGTATTAAAAATAAAAAAGTAAAAAAAAAAATCCAAGCCCATAAACAAACACTTCTGACGGCTACTACAGTATCACCTTCCATTACAGACAGCAGAAATTCCAAAACAGAGGCAGGCTTAAAGTAAAAGCAGATGCACACACTCCTTTTTATTTAGGAGAGCAACTGGTAAAGCAGTGCATACGTTTGTGCATAGGCATATTAATATATGCTTCTGATTTCAGGGTCTCTGAGACACCACAGAAGGTCATAGATATTTTAGCCTCTTTCATTCCTAGATAAATGAATTCATTTCTAGGAATCTCTATCTCTGGCAGCACTTTCAGCAGTGCAATTCTACATCTATTCCTAGATATGCCCTGGTGTAAACATGAACCTAGGCTGGCACAGCAGATAAACAGATTAAAACATGCCAAAATTGGCGAGACACAAGTGTCAATTTAGAAAGGGGAAATCATATAAGCCTCCAATTTTTTCCCCCCCAAGAACAGTACAAGACGTTATTTGAAATTTACACAATTCTGAAGCTTACATCAGTTGTTTAAGCTTGGAAGAATAACAAATTAGTATGGCAGATGCAATGATTTTTAAAGAAATAGTAATGAAATACTTCTCTTAAGAAAGCTGGACAGTGGTTTTTTTGTTTACAAGCTGGACACAGGATTAAGTTACAGCTCTGCCTTGCACACAGGAAGTTCCTGTGCAAGTAAATAAATGACTCAAAGGGCTTCAGGGGAGAAAAAGATGTGGTCATTCTTAAAGGTCTGGCAAATTACCCAAAAATGAAACAGCTTCTTTTCTGAATGCATGTATCTTCAGAAATTTAGCAAAACAGAAGCAGAATTTAAAAATATAGTGAGTAATACTAGTAAAATATGTCACCTCATTGCAGTCAGCTTCACTGCAGTGTGGGAACACTCTTGCCTTGGTTTCCAGCATTACAGGTGATTTGGGTTGGCTTGAAACAATGGGAAACTAGAGAAACTTCACACCAAGCTATTGTGATCCCTGCTGCTATTACAACAGTTACAGCTTTACTTCTGTAGTATACAGCAGTTGCTTAATGGATTTTATTTTGCTGCATAGCTAGCTCTGAATTATAGCAACAAGGTACTGAAAGAATAATTGCCAAAGGAGCTTACGCTGTTCACACTGCAGTGGAGTCAGAGCTTCTACAGTATTATCTGAAAAACATCCTCAAGTGACTTTTCGCATTTCTACAAAGAGAATTTTTGATCTTTCCATTTTTTACCTTCATTTGCCTAATGTAGAGTTGGAGAGTTCCCCAGACTTGGCCTAATAATCTTGCATAAATTATCAGACTTGCTTTTCATCCATATTTTTAGCCAATGTACATTGGCTCAGTGACAGCATTTTCATGCACTGACACTCCTGAAATGTCTCAATATTAGAATAAAGTTTGACAGTAAGTGAGGAGGAGGGAAAGGTAGAACAGGAAAATAAATAGATTTGAATTCTATCCAAAGACAGGAAACTTGATGGAAACCACCAGTAGGGAGTTCAGAAGGAACAATTATCCGCACAATTCAGAACACACTGCACGCTCTTCTATGGCAAGAGGAAACCACCTGGTGACAGACAAAGCCTCAGAGAACTTTTTGGGGCTCTGGGGAGATGACTGGCTGGATCAATAATGATGAGCTTTCAGAGAGTCAAAGTTTTAATAAAAAGAGACATACCAAAAAAACACCTTCTTAGGTGGATTTTAGGAAAAGGTTGCAAGACAAGCATATTAAAACCACAATGTTATTACATACGCTGAGAACTTCACGCCTACTGATACTTTTCATTGGGTTCATTTTGTGTTCCCTGAGAGTTTCAGTCACTCAAATGTATTTAGATCCTCAAGCAATCTCTGCTGCAAGATTTTTCCTGAAAGTCAAACATTCTTATTGGTTCAGCTCTAGAACAGATGGGTGACAGTAACAGAGCCCAAACACACATGCACAATAAAATACACTTATTTGGTGGCACTGATTAAGTTTATTGTTTGTTACAATCATCCTGCTCATGCAAATAGTTATTTATCTGTACATTTGCAAAGCTGTCCCTTTTTTTTTGTTGTTGTTAAAGTTAACAATTTGGAAATAACAGCAGTCTTCTGGAAAACAAACCAAAAAAAAAAACCCCAAAAAAACAAAACAAAAAATCCCAAACAAACAAAAAAAACCCAATAAAATCCCCATCCTGTTCCCATCTGGCATAAGATGAGGTATGCTCACACTGAAGCAAGAACTCATATGTTCTGCACCTTTTTTGAAGCCAGAGAAGCACATGCTCAGTAAGGCCCATGTGGCCATATTCCAGCTTTTCTCCAACAGTCTCACTTAATTCAGAAGTCACGAAAAGGAATCCAAAGACAAACTTTTCAGGCACAAAGTCTGCACATCACATGGCTTCACATGTTTGTTTGTTTTGTTTTACTCTTGAAAGAGGTTAAACACGAAAGATTTTGGCTCCAAAAAGTGATCCAATATAGCATCTACTGATGTGCTGATCAGCACACAGGAATTCCATGTACTACTTTGCACATTTTTTCAAAGACTAAAAAGTCAATATGAGATAGACAGAACAACCTGCAAGAACTGAAGGTTCCCCATACCTCTGTTTTGTCCCAGTGCCCAGGCTGGTTTATGGAGCTTTTCTGATCCCAACACCTTAACTCTTCATTTCCAAGCTGCACCCTTGGCAGGGCTGGTATAATGATTTGGTAATTCCATAAACCGGATCAGTGAACTGATCTGGATTTAAAAAAATCTTGCACAAAATGAGTAGACGGATGGGGGAGGGAAAATTCATGTTTGGACATAAGGATTATTTTACTTATCCCATTTATTGCATGGGCAGCTACAAAATCTACATTCACATATATTTTTTATAATCATCCTCTTTTAAAGTGCCTTCAAATTGCATATAATACTCAACACACAAGTTGCAGATGTGAAAATGTGAGAAAATCTTCACTCCAGAACCAAAATATAAGGGAGAAAAAAGATACTACTACATAAAAAAAATCACAAAGAAAGAAGGGTAGAGCAGTGCAAAGTGCTCCCTTTGCCAGCAGTGGCAGTGGGTCAGCAGCTGAGCACATCAGCAGATGTCTTACCAGAAAACCCACTGAGCTCTGGGTGAGGAGGTGCTCCCCAGGCACCAGAAGTGACTTGAGGAGCATGCATGTTTGTTTAGCCTGGGTTTTACTAAACATGGAGTAAGGAGGTGACAGGAGGTGAACACGAGCAGTGGCATGCTCCAGTGCCCCAGGCACAAGCCAGGCAATTAAGAGCTTGGAGAAACGGGAAACTGACTCACTATTCAACCTCCACTTTGTCAATTCCTCTTTCATCCCTTCTCCTTTTCCCTCTTGTGAGTCCTGGACCCCTTTAACCAGAGTTAATCAAGGAACCAAATGACATTCAGCACTGGCCAGGGGAAAATATACCTGTCCCTGCATCAACTTGTCCCCACAAATCCAAACATCAGCATTACAAGCATTTCAACTTTGAGCCACGAAAACAACCTCCAACACCAGCGCACACTATTCCTGAATGCTCAAGAACAGAAGAAGAGACTTAAAAGAAGGGACAGGAGTTGGAGTACTTCTTGTTCCTAGAATAGTAGTAATTTAATTTTGAAGGAAAGCAGAAAGTTCTTCTCACAGCAGTGTCTGGGACACAGAGACCCTGACTTCAGTGGTAGCCTCTAGAACTGTCCACTCCTCCCTTGGACCCAAATGGCTTTCACAGTTCAAATTAATGAAATTTATCACTTCGGTGTATTTTAAAATGAGATGTACAATATACATACATTTAGGAGACATAAAAACCCATTACTATCAACAATTAATTCAGTATGTGTGTGTATATATATATAATTTTACATATCTTAAAAAATTAAGATACTACCCACTGCACCTGAAGAGATGACAAAATATGCAGCAGAGATATCATGCTTACAGTCAGGAAATAGTTTCAAATTCCCACAGCAATCCTCAGTGGCAAACTAATTATCCAACCTACTTCTTCAGTGAGCTCTCACAAACCATGAGAAGCTTCTATCCTTGGGCTTACTCTGCTCTCCTTAAATAGTTAATCACAAAGGAAGCAGCTGTCACCCTCGGTGACAGCCTCTAAGCACTCAGCTCAGGCCCTGCCTCTTCAATACAAGCCCATGCTGGGTATGTCAGCAATTCATGAGGCACTGAGACAGGCAAACATGAATAAAGTCAGTTCTAAGTAGAGGGTTTAAAATTATCTTTTTAAAATGTTTTGTTTGGTTGTTTTTTTCTGAATATCTAAGTAAGAAAGCAGGGAAGTACAGAATGGAAAGACATACTTGTGTGCATAGTACAAGAGGCACAGCTTCCTAGAAGCTGATAGGGAAATGACTGGGAAAGCAATTGGGATGAGGACCACATATTGAAATTATCTCAATCCCTATCAAAGCTCTTGCTAAAGCTCCAGTTTCACCTGAAGCCCCCATTTCCATGTAAGAGTGATGTCAAATTTTATTTAGCATGTAAGAATGCTTTTTTTTTAGAAGTATAAAAAGTGTATAACCTCTACCTGGAAGACAGCAATGTCAAAGAAAATTGTGCCAAGCTCTGATATCAAGGAGAAACGACTCGACCCTGTACAAGCTAGGGAAGGGCCTCCTGGATCTGTCCCAGCTATACACGACTGGCCTGTGGAAGTGGAGGAATACATAGGAGAATATGTTGGGGGAACTAAACATGAGAAAAACACGAAATCACAGAAGGGCAGAGGGTAGAAGGAACCTCTGGACATCATCTAGTCCACCACTCTGCTAAAGCAGGCTCATCTAGAGCAGGTTGCACAAGATCGCATCCAGGGGGGTTCTGAATATCTCCAGAGAAGACGACTCCACGATCACTCAACATAGTAAGGATGACTCTAGAGAAAGTCAGTGAAATTCTTATGCCTGGCATAAATCTGTGCCACGCATTTTTCACTAACATGAAATCTTAAAAAATGTTGAACCTTATGTACAAAGAAACAACTCAGTATGAAAATATGAATTCAGGGACATTTACAGCAGAGCTGGTTTTACTCAGAAGGGAGAGTGGGCTGCTATATTGAAGAATAACAAAAAAATTCACACGTATAAGACTATTTCTTAGCACAACTTGACTAGAAAGAGATTTATGATCATATCCTTGGTTCTAAAAAATAGTCTCACATATCTGAATCCCAAATATTAATTCACAATTCTGGTCACAATATCTATCAATTTGTTGTATGTTCAACTTCCCCTTTCCCTCTTATACTGAAATATTTTAAAATACTTTTTATCCTTCTTCAAATGTGTCTTTCCCTTGTTCTCTTACCAAACACAGGCACACAAATCTGCAGGCTGCAGACATTCCCTCTCTATTTACTGCCTCTAATTTCCAGTATTAGCTGCCAGCTTACAAAAGCTTGTGGTTGGAAAATTGTCAGAAGCTGAACTGTCCCAGGCTGGCATGTCAGCCACAAGCTGTGGGCAGAAGTCTCCTTTCTCATTTGATAAAGAATACAGCACAGAGAACTGAACACTGGCAACATCGTTTCCACAGTAAGGCCAGACACACAGGAGACCGCAGCAGAATCACTGCAAACACAAGATACTGCCTTCTACAAAAAGGTCAGAGCATTAGCTCCAGGCTTGTAGGTGACCTCAGACCAACTAAAAAGAGCCTAATTCACGGAACAAAGACCTACTGATGCCATTTCACCAAAGGCACTTGTCTTTTTCTTTATACCATTCCAAACCCAGTACCCTTACTTCCAGCACTTTGAGTCACTATCTGCTGGGAGATTTGCAAGACAGAGAGAATCGTATTGTCCTGGAAAGTGAAAAATCCAAGAACTCCTTCACTTAGGATGACCAGCAGATGCAGCACAGCTAGCCAGCTCCTACACTGAGATGCAGTGGTGAGGTCATGCATCCATTTCTCTTCGTGGGGAGCCACTGTCACGATTCAGATTACAGCATGTTTTCCTGAAGCTTTGTCAGTCTGCCTTTAAGGTATAATAATTAAAATCCCACAACCAAGCATAATGAAAAAAACAAACATGGGCACAATGGTTTAGACCAAATGTCCATTTAGTCCCATACTCTGTCTGTGCCCTTTGGCCAATACTTCAGTAAAAAGCCTAGCAAACAGGGAATATAAAAAGCTACAATCTTCCCTTAACATCCATTCCAGCCTCTTGTAACAGAGATTTCCTTGCCTGTTTCTGAATCCATACGGTTAATGGAAGTATCAATATTTTGTATTTTTTTTTAGGCTTTTGCCTACTATGAAAATAATTTTCAGAAAATAGCAGTTACCTTCATTTTTCTTAAACCTGGTGCAAAATATTTACATTCAATATCTATGAATCCTGTCCTGAGAGAAGCAATCACCTACACATCTTTTCCACACCCTTTGCTGTTACACATACACATTAATACCCTCTGCACTCTGATTGCTCTACCTCAAACTGGAAAGTCTGTTTGATCTCTCTGAGCATGGAAAGAGCTTGATGTTTTTGTTTACTCTTTTTAACCACTATATCCACCTAACTCTTCTAGATCTGTTTCAAATTATGTCAAAGAGAATTAGATGTGTTATTGAAGATAGAGGCATGAGGGGTATTTATACAGTGATATAACATTCTTGGGTTTTCTTCATTTGTCTCCTAGTATGTCCACGGTCTTTTAACCATCATCAGTCAGTAAGTTGTAGAACCACCGGCAGCAATTCCAAGATCTCCTTCTGGATTTGAAAGGCCTAACTGAGTCCATCACTAAGTATATGCTGTCAGATCAATCTTTTCAACAAACACTGCCTTACATCTACCAGCACTGAATTTGGCCTGCTACTTTATTGCCTCATCACTTAGCACGGTGAGATCCCTCTGACATTAGGTCCCACTACCTGGAAAAATGTGTCAGCACTTTATTATCCATCCTCCATTCCAAATGGCTTATGACTACTTGGAAGAGCAGAGATCCCAGCACACACTCTCCAGAGGACTCCAGGTGCAATGTCCTGATACTGTCCAATCTTCTTATTTTTTTTCCATAGTTTCCAATCTTTCCCTAGTCATTACCTAACCACTAGAGGATTACACCAGTTTAATCTTCTGAAGCTCTAAGTGTTTTGTTGGGGTTCTTGGCTGTTGTTTGGGAGGGGGGGTGTTTGTTTTCATTTTGTTTTGTGTTGTTTTTTTTTTTTTAAGAAATCCAGACATATTCTATTAAATTGCCCTTATCAAATGCTCATCCAGTCATTCAAATGCCATGAGCAGATTTACAGAGTAGGACTTCCTGCTGCAGCAGACAACTTCACTCCTCTCTATAATCACCTTTATGCTTTTTTGTAGTTTCTACCAAGATGCCTAACACAAAAAACCAGGCTCACTACTAGTTTCCAGTTTCCCAAATGCTCCATGGCCCCTCTTGAAAAGCCTGACACGTTTACTGCTTTTCATTCTTCTATTCTAAGGCCAATTTAAGAAGTGATTATACACAATCGTGTGTAACTCAGCAACTCCACCACTGAGTTCTTCACAAAGTGAGAACTTTTCCTAGCAATTCATTGTGCCAGTTTGCTCCAAAACATCAACCTTCTGTCAGCTTCCCCCAGCTTGTCCCCCAGAAAGGAAGGCTCCACGTGGGAACTGTTCTGCAGCGAAGAGCAATGCAAATAACTTCTGTGCTAGGGCTGTGCCTTCCCTTAGCTCACATGTAACATTATGATCATCCACCAGCCCATGGGGATCTCTGGCAGATCTCTGGCAGGATTTCCGCTTTTGACAGTTGGACAAAAAGCTCTTTTTTTTTGTGCCTTCAAAAAGTTGTTCCTCAACATTTTTTGGCCTTCCTCATTATGGTTTATATTTGACTTGTCAAAGTTAATGCTCTTTCCTGTTCTCCCCACTTGGATCCAACTCCTGCTTCAGAAAGATGACTTATTTCTAGGAGCATTGTTTACTTTTCTGTTTAAGTCACTCCTTGTTAATTTTTGTGGCTTCCTTTCAATCTCTTATTTTCCCTCCTTTCTTGGACTTCCACCATCAAAACTGGACACAAAATTCTAGAAATCCTGAGTTGCAGTGTTGGGGAGGCTGTGGGGTTTTAATTTGGGCTACACACAAGATGTCTCAACTTATGTGTATATATATGAACTTGAAACAGCACTTCAGCTATGATATTTTGTTGAGATTACATGAAGCTTTCTCTGTGTCTGTTTCCAAGAGAGAGTTTTTGTATTTTGCAAGGTATAAATCTGCCTTTGTTCCTCCCAGATGTCTTATTTCATATTGGATATATTAACATATATTTTGTTGGACTGTGGCCATTTAAACCAGGCAATCCAGATTCTTCTCTAAAAGTAACCAGTCCTTTATTTAGAACTCTCCATAAAGCCTGTAACTTAACCCAGGATTTTTTCCAGCTAGGATTATTGATGAAGGTCATTGCTAAGATGAGAGTTGATCACCTAAGGACCTCAATTAAAAAAACCCAACCTTTTAATTCTTTCCTTATCAGCAACCACATTTTGAGATTTCTCAGAGCATTGCTCTTTAATCCATTTACTCCTTTCTTATGCTTGGTAAAGCTTGAACTTGTATTTTTACCACTGAAGAAGCACTTACCAAGAAGAGTTATACGATCTGGAAAATATTTATTCTATCTCAACTATCACTACTACTGTGATCCATGATGAATTTACTAGAAGAAAACATGTCCTGTGTTATGAAACAAATCAGGATAGGGTACCATTAATGGTATTTTTCTGCCCCTTAATAACTTTACTAAACAGTCTTCCTTCTTCAGTGTATATAACAAGTCTCTGCAGAATCAATATGTAACAACAGCCACACTCTGAAAAGGGCAGTTAGGTTGCAAATGTATTAAGAAAGGAAGGGTTTAGCTTCAGACATCTTACCACAGTTAAATTATCTTATATCCTTCTTCTATAGTAGTTACATTTAAGATGTATACACAGATTTAAAAGCACTCAAAGTTCTTAAAAGAGGAGGATTATAATGTATCTAATTTTGGTTCTAGAATTTATTTATATTCTAATCAGAGTTCCAACATTCACACAAAATTATTTGTTTTACACTGGTGATGGAGAACATAGTTTCAATACTTGGTGTTTTGTTTTGTTTTTAAGGCCTGGGTGTAGTATCTGCTGTTTACAAGGCAATGTCAGATTTTTATTTTTAAAGTTTGCAGATACCATGTTTGTCAATAAAAGAAACAAGATACTACCAGTTTGAGGCTTGGCCTGAAGGTCACGGTTGCCCAGCCTAACCTCTATATATGTAAGTCATGGAAACTCCCTCCTCAGAAATGAAATGTATCTTTTAGAAAAGTACCAGTTGTGTTAAGTACACAATCTTTTTGCCAAAGAGATCACTGCACTAGGGCATCTTTTCCACATGCATTAGAAGCTTGTACGAAGGTCAAATATGTTTTTAGTCAAATTTTCCATTCAATGAACCAAACTGAGATCCTTGAGCCTCAACAGCATAATGTTCTTGCCAATCTATCTTTTGAACTGTCTTCCAGTAATTCCACGAACTCCTTGAAATGCCAATGTCACATGGTGTGTTAAAGAAAGCCATAATCCAAATTTAAAGATGTTTTGGTTGATCCATTACAATGATGTTCCTCATTTCTGAGAGCTATCAAAACAGTACTGCAACTTTCCACAAACAACAAATTCTGAAGAAACTATTAATGTTTCAGCTAACAATAATCTCTCAATGCAACAAGATGCACAACTTGATAGTAATACATCTTAAGACTCTTTGGAAAATGTTATTGCAAATTCTCCAGGCACCCAAGGGATGCTTTACCCTGTTCTCAACAGTAAAAAAATCAAACAAAACCCCATAACAAACCACTTTACTACTCCAGATAACTTAATCTGTTACTTCACAACCTAACCTTTCTAAGGATTGCATTATCTGACACCAGCAATGAGCTTGACCACGCATCTGTATAATATACTGAAATTATAATTTGTTTTATTACTCAACAGACAGGACTCTTTGCTCTTTAAGCAAGCTCCTAGTCAGACTAAAATCGACTAAGCCATTGCCACTGACTGCTCAAACAGCCCATAATTTCAACACCAGTCTCATGTGACACTTTTCAAGATAAACTCTACAGATCACCCACCTTGAAGGATGAGAAGTCATCAGGGGAAGAGGGAGTAAGAAACAACTAGTAATTACTTACTTTGGAAAGATGACAGTCATGAGCGCTGATGCATAACCCGGCTTGCACACTCCCTCGGAGAAATTTGCATACTTTGATGCCAATTCTGGAGGCCTGTGAAAATATAAGTAGAGAATCAGGACTGCCCTGGCTATGAACTGGCTTTTAAAATCATCCAAGTTACTTTTTTTCCTTATAGTTTTTCTCAGAAACAGCTGTGAGGAATAATAGGAAACACAGATGGGTATTTATGTGTTGCAAGGGAGCATGACAAGACAACAACAAAGGCTTGGGTTCAAGGCAACTGAAAGCCCAATAAACCACTACTTTCACTGCAAGATTTTCATACCTAGGAACAGAGACCTCACAGAAGAAAAACCTCAAGGTATCATTTTAGATTTCAACCTTTCAGAAGAAAGAAAACATAAACAGCACTTTGCTGAGGCTATTTTTCTAAAGTATGATCAAGATTATAGAAAACTATTATTTAGAGTAATATTTAGAAGACACATTTCAAGCACTCGAAACAAACTGCTCAGCAGTTCTGACATGCTGTCATCAGGATGCTTGCTTTCAGCATTTGGAATAGATCACAGTGCTGCTGTTCTGTTGACATGTGTCATAATTCAGTTTGCCTGGTGACTTTGAGGCCAAATTCAGAATATTGGAGTTTCTTTGATTTAGTTTTTGTACAGGAACACGATTAGCAACTGAAGAAAAGATACTGAAGGCCAGTACATACTTGTACCATAGATCTACCGAGTGACCTGGAAAAAAAAAATTAATTTTATTTCTGTCAGATTTCTGCAAAATTTTTAGTCCTGAATTTTACAAAAATATTACAAGGGTTAACTCACTTGTGTTTTCAAAGCAACATCAAATACCTTAATGTCAGTCACAGTATGAGGATTATTAATATTCCTTTAAAAAAAGGCATTTATAGTTACAGGCTCAATATTCAGTAAAAGTTTCAAGTGTTAACTACTGCAAAGAGTCAATCAATAATACTGTATTTGCTACACCACCTTGTTAGTAATAGGCAAGTAATGATTCTACACATCAACAGCATGAGCCAAATGAAGATGACAGTACAGATCCAGACTAGATTCACAAAAATCATTTTGAAGAGCTCATTATTATCACAACCCTGCTTTCTTTTCCAGGAATCAACATGTATATGACTGATACCAGTTAACTGGCAAACTACTGCTACATGCAATGAGTGTGGGGGTTCAGGGAGTTCCAAGTCAGTGGACCTCTGAGCCAAAGACCAGGTCCTGGAAGGATTGTGAGCAGGGGAGTAAACAGAGCCCAGCTGGCAAAATTATCTGAATGGCAGTAACTCCATGCTAAACTGGTAGTAACTGTTCTTACACTGGTCCTGGGGTCACTTCCCAAGAGATCACCAACCAGTTTCAGTTGTATAATGAATAGATGGAGAGTTAATATTACAATTAGTTGCATGACTCTGAAAGGTTAAAATCTATTTCTGCTACATAAAAATATAAACCTTCAACAGCTGGAAGAGGGAACAAACTGGAGAAAATAAAAAACTATTGTAAGTATTTAATTTCTTAAGACCTTTGCAGATGAAAAGCATCAGAAAGAGCCTTAGAACATGGATAACATTCTAATTCTTCCACAGATTTCCTGCATAGTTTTGGTCAAAACATGCAGTATTTTACTATTACAATTCCTCATCTATAGGAAGGCAGAGCTATTTACAGCAAAGTTTAGATTTCTCTAAATATATTCTATAAATATGCAGAGATAGAGGCAGGTGTAACACTGTTTATCACAGCCCAAATCCACAAGATTGGTTTCCACAGGTGATATTATAAAACATATATATCTAAATGAGAGATGAGAAAGCATCTAAGATGTGAGCATCTAGAAGTCTGACTTGCACTGAATGATTTGTGTTCTGAGTCCAGTTGGCAGCTCCTTAGAAACAGGCACAGGAAGGAAAGGTCTGTTGCTGACAAAACAGGAGGTTTTAACCATGCCAAAATGTATCCCCTTCTGACGTAGTCAAAAGGGACAGCAGGGTGCACAGATCACAGCTTGTTGCAAGCATTTCAGATATGAAGAAATGTGGGAAATTTTAAGCCTTATCAAGAAAAATTAAGTGTTGCTACATTTTTATAGTTTAAGCAACGTACAGAAATCCCTAATACCAAAATCTTCAAAAACAAGTAGAAAGCAACTGGAATTTATCTGCAGCCACCACAGCAGTGAGTCATTGCTGGCAAATGTGTATAACTATTTCAACAGCAGGCCTTTTTCAAATGGCCTCAGAGGTCACACAAAATATCCTGTGCCACAAACAGAGGCATTTTTCTCTTTTCTAATTCCATGGCACTTGCATTATCAAATTAAAATGCCACTCAGATGCCCACCACAGTGTTTCTGCAGAAGAACAGTAGGCTGAAACCCTCACCAGTTTGAGTCGTACAGAACACCAATTAGAGCCACGTCCTGATGGCACGGCTGCCAACTGCAGATCCCTCAAAGACACTCTGAGCCACTAAAGCCCAAGAGGCTGAGCTGTTAACACTTCTGGGATGTGACAAAGTTCATGATCCAGACTGCCAGAGACTGAACGATTCTCATAAGCCACTTGTAGCTGCCATCTCATATCATTGAACATTTGCTCATCTCCCTTCTTCTAGCCACGTACTGAGCCAGAAGATGACAGAAAACTAGAAATGGGTGCTCCACATTATAAAACCATCTAGGGACACATTTATTTGGTTGTTTTCTTCAGATCACATAACACACACCGTCATTGCCAGCATGCTCATAAAGACAAGCCCACATTAGGTGTTGATTCAAAGCAAAACATTCATAGGAGTCAGGCTGGATACAGCCTTGCTGCCTACTGCTACCTCAGGAAGCTCTCCAAGCTAACATTTATTTTAGATATTTTTTTAGTTAGAGCTGGGTTTTTTTTAATGCAAGATTCAGAGATCTCACAGAGATTGTCCTTCCATAAATCAGACTGAAAACCATCCGGCAAGATGCATCCCATACAGAACTATACATTTTCAAACAAATCCAGCTTTGGAAAATTGTACTGCTGTTAACAGGTACACAGTTCTGTAACAAAAGTGTACGCTGAACTGAAGTGTACAAATAAGCATCTCCTTCATATCTAATGACAAGGTTCTTATTACACTGCTGCACATACTGCTACTTCTTGGATTATCTTGCTTATTTCCAAATGGAAGAAGCACTATTCCTGAAAGCACATTCTGCAAAGGCTGCCTGACAAATTACCAAAACATGGTGCACAGCACTACAAGGGCTTACAACAGGTTCTGGTTTTATAATCCTGAATGCTGCTTATAACAGATGGGTCAAGAACTATGCCCCAAACCACACAAGTATTATTTTCTTAGTGCTTTACTACTAAATAGCTTCATCTCACTGGCTCCATGACTGTACCTGGAATCCAAGGATCACATGGAAAGCCAGGGCTAGCAACACTTATGGCACAGAGGTGCAAATCTCTGCACCTCCCAGGTTCAAACACATCTCTTCCAGCTCCTGATTCTCATGCTCCTAGTTAGTGAGAGCACCAGCTACACTGAGGGACTTAAAAAGCTAGTGCAGACAGCAGAAAAGATATAATTAAGATGACACTATGGAGCTGTAAATTTTGCTCAGATTTTGTGGAGGAAAAACCCAGTAAGATAAATTTATCCAGGATAAAGGACAGAAATAATTAATATTCAGTAACCGTAAACATCTGCAGTTCTTAAAAAAGTATCTGCATGAGGTTGAAGTTGCAGGGAAGTAATTGGCTTACTGCACTAAAAAGAAAATGCAGTCTTGTTGTTTTTTTTTCCCCTGGCTTTACTCTTATGACACAAGCACACATCCTGAATTCTTAAGATCGTCTGTACTCCTCTACACTGTTGTGTGGACATCAATCTCAGTAAAATTTCACAATTTGGATAAGCTAAAAATCCAGCTGCTTTCAGAGGATTTAGAAAAAGTAACAAGACTTTTCCTTCTGCTTGCATTTGGCAGATGTGTGTCTTCTTCTAATCTCAAATATGAAAACGTCACCATGGTTAATTCCTGCATCATGTTTTGATCAAGGACAGCATGTCACCCTCATAGGACTGCAAACTAAATCCATTAAAAAAAAAAAGAAATTAGTAACACAAATTCAGTGTCTGGACTACTAAAAAAGCTGTCTGTAACTAAGCTCATGTAATTGAATATCACAAAAACTACTTTAAGAGACAGATTTTGCCGCTTTGCCTTCCACATGGAATTTAAACTGTGGATTGTAAAAATTGAAAAACTACATCTGCTTGAGATCATCTTATTTGAGGACTGATTACTCTTGCACACAAAACGTATACTGATACATTTCTGAAATGAGGAAAATTAGTTATTTGGCAATGTGCTCTCCAGGTTGACCCTTCGCCTTGGAGTTTCCTTCACCTCAGTCCAAAACAACCTCAGTCTTATAACTATACAGCAGCTCTATAAAGATTATGTCATGATACCTGATGAATGAATAGGAGATGTGATGAGAACATAAAATGAAAGGCAAGTAAAACATTGTGGGTTTTATGAAGAAACAAGGAAATAATATTAGCAAGCAACTTGGGCAGATCACTAAATCAAAGCAGTTAATGATGAGACCCTGTATCGACACCCCATGAGATTTAGGGCATTTTATTTCAGATAGGACTCTAGTCAGATTCACTGGGCTAGATGTATCCATCATATCCATAACAAGGCTCAATGGACTTCGGACTCTTATGTCCCTAATTAAATATTTTTTAATTTCATAGACTCCTAGAATAAAGCTTTCAGTTTAGTTTCCTCCAAACAAGCCCAGGAGTACATTTCAAGCAGCATTCAGAAAGAAACAATTATGGGATTTGCTTCAAAATTGCAGGACTGCTCCAAAGAATACACTCATGAAGACGCAACCAGATTGGCTAGGGTGTACAACTGTTTGTATTTTAAATAATATCAAAATATTTTTAATAGCATTTGTTTTATAGCCTAATAAATTACTTATACCCTAAAAAATAAAGAGCTTCCAGTCCACAATATTTTTTTTTCCATAATATGTCATAAACATATAAATCAACAAATCCCACTTAAGGGGGAAATCCCCTAAACAAATCATAAACCATCCTTCCCTTCCAAACAGGTAAGAACTTCTAAGAGAGGGATGAGAAACTGAGTACTCCATCAACTCTCCTCCTCATTATAGACTGTCAGTCTCACAGCAAATGCTTCCAGTTCACTTAAGGGCACGGAAGGCCACCTTTAGCTTGTATGCAGCACTTACGCTCTCCTTCAGTTACTGCTGTTCAGTCAGAAGAAGAAAAGTCACCGAGGTCACTGAGAACAGCAGCAGCCTTCATCTGTATAGTACTCAATTCCCCCACATAAAGAACAGTAAGGGACTGAAAAACTGTACTTGCATATCTGACTTTTTAAGTAGTCATGATCACCATGTCATTTTGCCTGGCAGAATCTCCTTGAGTGCAAGACACTATGGAAAGATGTGCTGATGCACCTTCTTCTTGGTAAGTGGCTGGAGCTCCATGTTCAGCAGGAGCAGTGTGGGTTTGGAAACACTGAGAGAGACATTTAAGGAGCTCTGATTGCAGCTGTTAGATGTTCCAAACTATGGCTTAAAGAATCATGCAGCCTGATCATGTGGTACTTACTATTATTCTAGTTCCAGCTGAAGAAAAACTAAACAGTGAGGAGATAGAAAGAGGAAGAAAATGCTAACAATGAAAGAGACAGGAAATGCATCTGTCACACTATAGCCAGCTAAATAGATGTAAATATTTTCAAATGTTGCTTCAGTATGTAAGCAAATTCCTCAAGGAAGTTGCATGACTGAATAAGAGAAGAGATGGTCCAAATCCCTTTTTCTAAAAAGATATGATGCATGCTAAAAAAAATGTCCTGTTCTGCTTCTCCACCAAGAATTGTGGCTTCTCGTGAAATTAATTTCTTAACAGCGAAGATAATCAACACATACTTTAATGTATTTATTTGGACTACTCAAGAACACCAGCTGAAGAAGATTAAGTTACATTCAACTGGCACAGGAAAACCAAGTTTTAAAGCCATTCCACCTCCACAGCCCTGAGTGACGACGCAACACAAAGTCAATGCTGCCCTTTGGGAAATGCAAGTCGGGCAGAAAGACACTGACAGCTGAAATCCACTAACACTGGTAATGCCATTCACCCTCTGTGACATGTCATCTTTGCACAGAAGTGCTGAAGAGGTTTCCATCCACAAAATAGGCAGGAGAATCACACTCCCTCACTAAACTCCATTCCTGGTCTTTGACATACCAAGAGGAGGAGAAAAAAGATTAAATAAATAAATAAAAAATTACCCCCCCCCAAATATTCCTATCCTGTAATTAGACCATTAGGCAGGAGAAGGAATTTCGTATTAGTCTCAACAGTACCAAATGTATAAACATCTTAAGAAATACAATATAAGTGTATATAAGAAATACAATATAAGAATATAAGTGATTTGTGCATCAGAAATGACTGTATCACTGTATTGTCTCTCACAGCTCACTGAATACAACCACCCTCCCTGGAGCTTCTCAATTAATAGCCTTTCATCAACTCCTAAAAAACGTGTTGGGATCCTTGTGGACAAAAGAATCAGAAGTTGTCAAGTTACTTGTTTGTTTGTTTTAAATAATAAAGAAACTAAATGCTGAGTTTATAAAACTAGATTTATCTGCATCCTTTGAACCCAAGAAAAATCCAGGGCACATTTTGTAGTGACTTCATGTGCATACTCCTCCAAGTACTGAGTAATATCCCGATATCCTCATCTCCCTTGGTTTATATAAACTTCCCCCTTTTTCCAAAATTTCTCTGTTACAGTTTACCTCTAAGACTAGTAGCACACAGAAAAATCAGAATTGTGTTAAAATCAACACAGATAAGGAGCAAAGAAAACAGTCCACTTGAGGGGTTGTGTTTTTAAAGAAACACGGCAAGGAGAAAACAACTGGCTGAAATTCCAGTTGTTAGACTAAACAAGAAGCATGAAATACAGAAATTTGATTTTCACAGAAGGCAGCTGTTTACCAAAGAAATCAAACAAATAAAGATGACTGCTCCCTGAGTTTTTTATTATTTATTAAACTTTGGACAAAGAAACTTTTAATGATGAAATAACTTGCTGACAAATATAATTCCTGAATGTGAATTATTGGACTTTTATCTGTTCCAGTTTCCACAGATGCAAAATTACAGGTCCCATTCTCAGTAATAAGCATCATCATTCTGGTTTTACTGATAAGAGATGAGGATGAGTTTTTTGAAGATGGGACATGTTAGGACTCACTTAGTAGGCAATAAAAACTCTCTCAGCAGCCAGTTTGGATTCCTACCTGAACTGCTTTCTGAAATAGCTGTCTAAAGAATGTCTAAATAAATGCTGTGTTCCCAAAGTCAGAAATGATAGTGCTCCCTAATATTAAAACATGTCATTCTCAAAGCTTGCAAAAATTAAATGCTTTGATTCTATATTTAAATACTTCTCAAAACCTCACTGTTAGCACAATGGCCATAAAGAGTGAGTCAATTAAAAGTCTGATGGGAAATAAAACACTCACCTATCACATCCATTTTTGGCCAAACAAAAGAGTGCAAGAAGATAAATTGAAATGTCATAATTTTGTTGCTGTAACCCTTAAGTCTTCATCACCAACCCTCATCTGTTACATCTACAAACAGGCAGTGCTTTCTTTGGATTGGGAACAGTGTTTTCCTATTTGTAGTGTAATGAATCTAGCAGTGAAAGTTCAGCAGAGACAAGTCCTAAACAGATGAGGATTAATAATTCAGCTCAATTAGAATCCAGGAATCTCCTGCTCAGACTAGCAGGAATCAGTCCATCTAAAAACAAAGGTACTTCCCTAAAGCCTACAGCTGTGGGGAAAAAAAATATCAGCTAAGAATTCCTGAATCGTCATAGCTGAAATTACAGTTTTTCATCTGTGGATACTGCAATTTAGTAGATTTGAGTGTTGAAATCCAGTGCTTAGCAATTTTAAATGCCAAATGGGAAAATCAGTTACACTATGGTTTTAATCATCAAATCTTCCTTCTGAAAAATGTAGTTCATTTCATTGCAGAACACAGCCAGGCAACAGAACACTTCAGAGAAACTCACAAGGTTCAGCTAGATGCAGGAGCACAGCAGAATGCTGTGGAAAAGTCCAACAGTGATTTATTATTGACTATTCCCCATATCATTGGAACACCAACCAAAATTATCCTAAAGACAGTAAAACTTTGACAAAAGGAAGCATTTGTTTCATGTAATTTGCAGTTAATCAGTAGATTGCTTTATGTCAGTATGTTATAGAAGCCAGATGGGATCAAAAGCTATTAAGAGGTATAACAGCATCCCTAACTTGGGAATACCAAAGCTCCCTCTTCTTGGAAGCTAGAGAATGACACTGGAGGAAGTCTGCTTCACACTGGTGTATTTTTCTCCTTCCCCAAACAATTTTAGAGAGCACTTTCAGACAATTTTAGAGAGCACTTTCAGACAAGACATTGGGGTAGGTGAATCTTGAGTGCATTAGAAAGGGTGTGGGTGCATTAGAAAAGGTGTGGTTAGTAGGTCAAGAGAGGTTCTCCTCCCCCTCTATTCTGCCTTGGTGAGGCCGCATCTGGAGTATTGTGTCCAGTTCTGGGCCCCTCAGTTCAAGAAGGACAGGGAACTGCTGGAAAGAGTCCAGCGCAGAGCCACAAAGATGATGGAGTGGAACATCTCCCTTATGAGGAAAGGCTGAGAGAGTTGGGTCTCTTTAGTTTGGAGGAAAGGAGACTGAGGGGTGACCTCATCAATGTTTACAAATACGTAAAGGGTGAGTGTCAAGAAGATGGAGCTAAGCTTTTTTCAGTGATGACCAGTGATAGGACAAGGAGTAATGAATACAAATTGGAGCATAGGAGGTTTAAGGTGAATATCAGAAAAATTTTTTTTACTGTGAGAGTGACAGAGCACTGGGACAGGCTGCCCAGAGAGGTTGTGGAGTCTCCTTCTCTGGAGACATTCAAAACCCGCCTGGACGCCTTCCTGTGTGATGTGCTCTAGGTGACCCTGCTCTGGCGGGGGGGTTGGACTAGATGATCTTTTGAGGTCCCTTCCAACCCCTAGGATTCTATGATTCTATGAATCTTGGTCTGGCCTTTTTTATTTTCCCACAAAGGAAGTTCAGCCCTTTCTGTTGCAGTAGCAGAGCTATTGCACAGGCAACTGGCAACAGGCAAACCTTAGGGGGACAAATCCCACTTGGAAAAAAAAGAAAAAAAAAAAATCTTCAACAGGAACAGTTCACAACACCCTTCTTTTACACGTTCTTCAGTAACTTGGCAGAGGTAAGGGTGATCAAAGACTGCACTTTAACCTTATCTTTGGAAGATGTGGACAGCCTGGGAAGAAATATCAATTTAACTCCTCTTAAAAAAACAAACAAACAAAAAAAAACCCACAAAAAACACACAAAAAAAACCCCCAAACTGTGGATATGGGCTTTAATTTTACTTCCCCCCCCCACCAGGCTGGACTGAAATTGAGAGGAAAAAAATTACTGGTCAATGAATAAACTGCATTAGATGATACATAGAGGTGACCTCACAATTTGGAGTGTATTTTAACAGTGGTTTTACAAAATGTTGTTTATAGTCATGAGGCTCTAATTTTTTCCTCTCTTCTTTGTGAAGAAGTACTCCAAAAAACAGTCTTCACTGACCTATATTAGAGACAGCTGTAATGAATTCAAACAGACATCCATCTAACAAGTATCACACTGAAATCTTAAGAGGAAGGCTATATATTAGGAGGAAGATGTTTCCTTCAGGAACCTTGCTGTAAATACAGAACATAACCCTGACCTGGAGGAATCCTTGCAGATACTGTGACTAAACATGCATTCATGAAACTAACAAAAATCCAAACTGCTTTAGGGTAAATAATTAAGAATACCCAGCACCATTAATAGTAAGAACAGCTGCAGAGCCACCCAGATCAAAAACCTCTCCTGTTTACTCCACACATTGTTCTTGTCAATTTTATTCTCCTAAGATAACTTATTTTTTTCCCCTCACTTCAAAGAGTAGCTGCTTGTCTGAAAAGGCCATCAACCAACATCCAAACTGCTATAAGTAACCATGATGAGTCAGAGAATAAAGTTTGTTGCAAAGAACTGTGACCACCCCAATCAATCAGAACTTTCTTCATCTTGTATCACTCCTAACTTCACTGAACATCAGTCCTGCCTCAGAAGGAGGTTATTCGTGGCTCTCCAGAAGAGTATACGCTGAAGTGGTTTTCTAAGATGTTTGGTGTACAGGTCAAAGGAGACTCCGTGGTTGAGCATTGAAATAGGTTTCACTTTTCAACAGGACAAATCCTATCCTCACCTCCTGGTTAATTCAAAACAGCAAATCTTCACAAAAATCACCTGAGCCTGGGTTCCATGATGATAACACACAGCCTTGAATCTGGTACAGATCAGAGTCCTCAACTCAGTCAAATGACACACCCACCATGGGGGATTTCTGACTTCAATGTATAAAAGAAGATGAAAAGGAGCAGGAGGAAGGCACTCAGTGTTTTGTAGCTGTATAAGACACTGCTCACATTTTTCAGGTCTTCAGATTAGTCCTTTTAAAGAGCCAGGGAGAAGGTTATTCTAAATAGGAATTTAAAAGTCTGAAATCAAACAGAAGTATTTGAACACATTCAATATGCAAATGAAAAACATCTTGCTTGTTGACTTTTCAGTTTATCCTTCTTTAACAAGCTAGAGCAGATTGCATGCCAGACAAGGAAGAAACAGCACATACATGTTCTTTCAGTTTTCTGTCCCTCCCTTTCTGAGAGATTCTTGTTGCTAAGAACAGCACTGGGGCTGCAGCTAGTGTCAGGAGTAGTATTTCTGCCTGGTTTACATTTCTGCTGAGAAAGAAACACATGAGCTTATGTGTAACATATGAGTACAAAGTATTTCATAAAAGTTCATGTTTTAATAGTATGATTTTCTCAAATGCATCTAGAGAAAACCTCATCTGAGCCTCACAATTTAATCAAACATCCATAACCTCAAAAAACATCTTACAGCAATAATTGCTACACGACTCCTCAACATGGTACAGGAGACACAGCTGTAAGAAACCTTTCTGCTGCAAAGTAGCCTTCTTTGTGTCCTGTTCATTGCACTGGGCACCACACACCACCTGCTCTCCCACTAGCCCTTGTCCGATTTGGGGTCCTTCACAGTACTTTTCCAGTGCAGACTTGTAAAGGATATTAGCAATAACTTCATGCCTCCTCAAGGAAAAAACATATTCTAAGTTTATCAACCTGATCTAAGATCAGTCCTATAAGAAATTTAAACAGTAAAATAAAGCTATTTTTACAAAGCAAGACTTACAGTCAGGTTTCCAGTCGTACAAATGGGAAGGGAACAAGTAAACACACCTCTAGATTCTATTTAACAGGGTTCCATCAGTGTCTCTCACCTAGAGTTGCTCTAGCCCATCATCTCTGTAGAAAGCTAAGGATCATGGCTTCACAGCATCTCCCTAACTGGCAGGTCACCATCCTTCTCAAGCACAGCAATAAGGTTTCCTGCTTTCTTTAAGCATAAATGAAATATTGTTTTCTTACATACTAGATTATAATCACAGCTGTTCAAAGAATGTCTTGGTTTGACTGTCCTTCCCCAGCACACAAGAAATCTGTGTTTGTTCCACCAAACTCTTTCCTGCCCTGATGACCTACTATATATGTTTTTTAAATTTATGTATGGCATTCTTAGCACATACAGACAGTAAAACTTTGATGTATCTGGTCACATTACAGCAATGTAGAAGACAAATTTAGAGGCAGATGAAGTAGAGTAAGCTGTGTTTTCCATACACCCCATTTAAAAAAACCTCCTCACAGCCAACTACAGAAAAATATAAATGAGGAGCTGACAACTAAGCTGTGTCTAGATACCATAGCAAGAGTGTTCTTCAGAGTAAGTAACATGTTTCGGAGGCAGGCTTGATGAACAGAATATGTTCCCTTGCTGAAGTACATTTGAATTCTAGTCCAACCATCAGATGAAGCTTCTCTACAAGAGTTCCAAGGGGAAACAAAAGGAAAATAGATTTCTCTGTGGAGGTGGAACAGCACTGGCCTGCAAGAAGACATCTATGGTGAAGCCAGGCAGGTGCAGAGGAGCTGATGCGTGGTGATCACATACATGCCTTTGGGATTTCCAACAGAAGTAACTCTTGCATCAGTTTAATGATAAGCTCACAAATGCTTTGATTCGGGACAGGCAGCAACAAATCCCCTGTCTCTACAACGTGTTCTGGTATTGCCCATCATGAAGCAAGTACCAAGAACACAATTATGAACATCAGTGTTTTAACATAAGTCCATATCAAAACCCATGATCCCACAGAAAATCTAGTTCTTGCAGTAAACTGTGTAGTCAGCTACAGCTGGAATGAGACCAATTTCTTTAATGGTCCTAACGCAGTATTTCTAGCCTCTTTAACTGAAGTTTTGGGAATTACCTACGCTTACGTAGCCCCATCCACTCAATTTCCATAAATTATTTAGACAGCAAGAAGTCCTTTGTAGGAGGACATTTGGTAACTAGAAACTTAGCAAGTTTACCAGTGCAGAAGGTGGCCAACACTAGTTTGTCCTTTTAAGTTTCAGAAAAGTTTTCTGAAGGAAGAACATGAAGTGTGGCTCTTCTCCCTAGAAGGTAAAGCCCCATGTCATTTATGAGTTTATAAATAATCCCTAAATTTGGTTTTGCTGCTAAGTAAATTTACCTTTCTGTTAATGCAATAACTGCAAAATTTTTTGCTCAAAAAAGTTACTAGAAACTTGTAACCTTAACTCCTCTTAAACCATACTCACCCCAGAAAAACAAACCAACAATTAATTAGATTAATGCTACTGTGGTGAAGAACTACAAAGTGTTTCACCTTACAGATATGGATGGCAAAAATAATTAAGCCTTTTATTTACAGGCTTATTAGTGTTTATACTACTAGTCTGGCTGGTTAGAAAAACACAAAACATGCAAACCCAGCCCCAAAAAGGAACATATCAAGAAATAAATCAATCTCATACATACCAGGCACTTCATGGACATTCACTTCAAAAACAGGCCCATGTAACAAAAAAATGTTTCCGATTTAATATGCATAGTATTTGGAACTATATGTATTGCAATTAATTTGTTTTTTTGTTGGTCGCCCATATTGGCCATTATATTATTGTGCTCAGAATCAAAAATGAGCTGAAAAGCTTATGAGTCATTCCTTTTTGCTTCTAAAATATCTGTATATCAAACATCTGCCAAGAAGATGGAGAACCCCTAGTGTTTGAAGATTTATTAATCATCTCTAGCAGTCCAAAAAGTCCTCAGATACTCCTTCAGAAGTTCTTGCAAGAATATTTTCCAGACATACCAATTCTAAAGCACATAAACTTAGCTATCTGCTGTTGATTTTTTGTTGTTAATATTTTTTTTGTCTCTAACAGAAATAATTCCATGTATTTGCTGCACTCTTCTACC
Organism: Apus apus; assembly: GCF_020740795.1. NCBI lineage: Eukaryota > Metazoa > Chordata > Aves > Apodiformes > Apodidae > Apus > Apus apus. Next base: position 20,746,654 of record NC_067288.1, on the reverse strand, counting down.
TTCTCTGTAAATACATTATCACTCTTTTCCCTTACACTCCTGGTAAAACTGTTTTTCCATTAATGTTTCTTTCTTATGAAAATGAATATGTTGGGTCAAAAACTATAAAATTGCTCCAAACAATGCCCAGCCACTCATATTTTTTGCTTTACATTCTTTTCCCACATGGTTTGGTTCATAATTACTTCCAGCTTCAGGAAACTGGCCTTTTTAAAAGTATCAAACATAAGTTTTTTTACTTTGTTTACACTTAACAAATCAAGTAATGTATAAGTTCTGAGAAGCCAGTAATTCTGAGTTCTACAGTCTTTATCTTCATCAACTGACACAGGAATCCCAAAGTTAGATAAGAGAGACTTAAGTGAGAAATCCTGATAAGAATATCAAAGGCTCAAAATTGAAAAAACCTGAAATTATCTAAGAAGAGGAAAACAAAACACACACACACAAAAGGGTGGGGGGGAATGGCAGTTACATCAACCCAAATGTAGGAGGTTTGATGAATGAACAACAAACAGCCCAGTAATTGAAACGCTGTGAATAGTTTGGTTTCATTTGCTTAAATAAAGTACTCAAACAATTAGTACAGATGGGAAGACATTAGGTAGAAGAACAAGAATTAGAAGTCAAAGAAAAAAATCTGAAGTAAAAGAGAATAAATAACCAACTGCCAGGAAAATACCAATGTCATAAGGTATGCTAAGCCTTGAAATAATATTTCAGAAAAAGCACCAGTACTCTCTTGGCTGCCATGGGCAGAATTGCTCCATTTAGCCTGTGAGACACTCTTACTCCTGCACAGGCAGGACAGGAGATCACTGGGACTTCCCCTCTCAGGATATCAGAAATACAAAAAACCAAACGGGAAGGGAAATAGGGCACAAAGAAATCCCACAGCAGCAGGCATGGGGCAAGTCCAGCATTCCAACACGTTTATTGCTTATTTTTACAGTGCTTAATGGCAAAGTACCACATATAGACACAAACTGTTCCAAAGCAACCTCCCACCCTAGAAACAAAATGAGGGGAAGGGGCTCTGTTTCAGTCCTCCATTATTAAAGCTCTCAAGTAAAGAAATCTCAACAAACAGAAGTAACCCAATCTGTGTTTCCCTAGCCCAAACTCCCTCCATTTTTACAGTCTTTTCAAAGTCTAGATCAAGTTTCGCTTGAGTTTGCAGGGTGAAGGTTGTTATTGCTGGCTTTCCGCCCCCCCCCCCCCCCCCCCCAAGACTCTATTTCTTTGTCTTTTCTTTTTAAAGTGAAGTTTGAAATTATCACAAATATTAAAAAAAAAAATTTAGTGCAATTCCCAGATCTACACAATATTAGAAAAACATGTAAATAAAAATTGCCACGTTTAGCAAAGTACAGAGGCCATTGGAAGAAATATTATTTTAATTAAGCACTGCCTAAAAACTCCCAAGTACTCAATATCAAAATATATCCATATCTTGTATAAATACAGTATATTAACCATGTTAGTAGTATGTTATTGTGGTCAACCATACTGATCTCCTAGTCATTTTTCTAATTGAGAGAGGTAGCAATTGTTTTAGCCTTAAAAAAAAAAAAAGCTTTCTCTCTCAAGTTAACACATTACAATACCCACTATCTTTTTGTTTAAGTGAAAAATTATTCCAGGGAGTGGTTCTTCAAACTCTGGGATGCTTCCTCCATCATTCAGCAACTGAGATTCTAATATCCATAGTTTAGAGCTGAGTGTGGCAGCAGGTTAACAGATCCACTGCCGCCCAAAGGGAACTTTTTTCTGCCTGTTGTTCAGAAGCATCAAATCATCAGTGTAACTGCTAAAGTACTTTTGAAAAGAGCTTTTCAAGGATGAGTTTGAACTGAGGACAGAAGAAGCAATCCTTATCTTCCATCTTGCCAAGAAAATGGCATGTTGGTAGAGTAAGAAAAGCTGGTATAGAAGTATGGGGGCAACCATTGCAAGGGAAGAGGTCCAAGAGCACACAGACTATTACAAAAAAGGAGCTTTTCATATGCACAAGACAAGCCAATCTATGCTTGTAACATGCCAAGGTATAATCAAAGTAATCATTAAGGTGACTAAACCACGTACTCACAGAGTAGTAAGTGACAGAATAAAGAATGACCATGCCACCTTCAGCTGGGCCCACTAAATACTCATTAAGATGCAATCTATAAGTAACTACATGGTCATAGCTGATCCTCCTGCAGATATTTCCTTTAATTCATTGCAAACAAATTCTAACTCAGAGAATGATTCAGAATTTGTAGTGAATGAGCCTCTTGTTTCTAGGACCTGGCCAGCCTCAAAGAACTACTACAATATAAATATTTAATAATAATAAAAGCATGCAATCCTTTGCCAAGCACAGATGTTGGAAAGTGACAAGAAATCTTGGCATTTGGTGGCACCAAGTAATCCCTTGGCTGAGTCACTCACATGATCGATGACCGTAAATTCTTCAGGAACTATTGGCCCCTCCAAGAATTAAGACCTGTGAATTGTATCCTGTATTTTGTACTTTTCTCTACACAACCAAAGTTGGATTTTATTCTTAGAGGCTTAAATATGGTAGATGGTTCTGCTGCTTGGAAAACCTATCTACCTGGAAGAAACTGATGCAACTGGCTTGTATTTGTACTTTGGGCATATTTTTATATTCTAATTTTGGTAATGAAGTTATGGTTGGTACAAGCATAACTAAAACTAAACTCCTCTTGCAACAGATCTTTTCCACTAATCTGGTCCTGAGGAGCCTCACGTCTTGTTCTGACTAAGGAAACAACTAATTAATAAACTCAGTTGCCTGTGCCTATAGATGTACTCAGCTTTCCATTCATCCTGTATTTCACTAACAATCCCTACCTGGATACCATCCTGCTTTTTAAAAAGGCAAAAGGCTTCTCAAAGAAGAGTTAGCCTAAGCACAGGCAGCAGAGAGGAAGCACCTTCCTTCTTGATATTCTCGTTTCTGACAAGCTCAGAAGAACAAGACATCTCATCAGACCAGTCATTTCCATGAAGCACCTGTGAAGTACCTTTGAAACTTGACATCCGCTTCCAGATGAGATTCCCGGCCAGACCAGCCTCCCTAATGCTATAAGGCACACAGCAGATGTGCAGCTCTCACAGAAAAAACTTCTCCAGTACTTCTGAGAAAATCTGGTTTCCTTCCCACTTCTGTGAAGTCAAAGAGAACTAGCAAACAGAACTCCTGCATTGCTGTAACCACAAAATGACATATTATATCTGAATAACGTGCCCTGGATACCTACAGGGGAGAGGACACTAAAACCATAATAAATGGGGAAAAAAATAGAAGTAAAGGCAAATGGACACATTACTATTTATTCATGCAAAAAAACTTCCCTTTGCATAATTCAGTTTCAAATGCAAGTCAGAGTATTTAAGCTTTACTGCAGATCTACCTTTGTAGAAAGTGTTAAGTCCTCCACGTTGTTAGTTTAAATTATATCAACTAACACTCCTAGGGACAGACTTCGAATAAATGGAAGATTAAAGAACAGAGAAAACTAATTGTTGTCCCATGTTCTTCAAGTCACACAAGACTCTCACATGCTGTGAATTAAGTGAACCCTATAAAGTTATGATCTGTAGCAAAATTCCACCAGAGTGATTATATCGCAACAGAATTAAATTATTTCTGCCAATAAAGTCATCAGTGCAGAACATATTATCCCTTTTAACTCTAAGCAAGCTTTTTTTAGCTAGAAAGTGCTTCTACAACAGTATCATCTTGATTAAGAGTTGCATAAAGCATTTTTAACCACCAAGTTCCACTGACTTCACAGTCTGTACTTAAAAACACATTTGGTACCCTGACCACACATGATGAACTTGTGAAACAGCAGCAAATTCCTCTCGGCTGTCACCCATTTTCCCTTCAAAATTTATTTAGTATGTTTTATTGTATTTTCATTTTTTTTTGCCTAGCTCCCTGTTGAAAAAAAACCCAAATAAATCAGAAAAATTCAGCCTGGAAGGGAACTCTGCAGGTTATCAGGTCCGTTCTCCATCCTTAAAGCAGGGTCAGTTTTACTTCCACAGGAGAAAGGCACACACAAACAACAACCACCACAAACAAAAACGCCCAACCTAAACCCAAGGAAGGACAATTAAACTTAAAAAGAAAAAGTTATTTCATCTATGGAATAGTACTTGTTTTCTTTGCACCTCAATCTAACCTCATAATATTTATTTTAATAATGATGATTTTATGACAACTCTTTCCAGAAGTTAATTTCATCTGATCCACTTTGAAATCAAACATGCACATTTAGGGGGTTCTAGAAATATATATATTTTTTAAGTAAATAACAAAACCTTTATTTAATCAAAAAGAAGGGAGAAATTTAACCTTGGGAACATTTTAATTAAAAAACGTTAGGGTTTTGGAAGGCCTCCAGCAGGTAAAAACGTCACTTGGCCTCATACTAAAGTATAAGAAGGAACAGGCTCAGTCTCAGAGAGCTGTAATTGAAGTAGATAAATCAGCAAAGAAGAGAAAAAAAGATGCAATGGTGGCTTGAGGGGAAGGAACTCAATGGGACTTGCTAAAAGCAATAAAGAAAAAGAGTGAACACAGGAGGAGGAATAGGAAGAGCAAGACTGAAGCAGTGGTTTGGACACAGCATGGACTGGTATCCAAAGCTGGTATGACAGTCAATGGGCACGTTTAATAAATCAGACATAACAAAATATGTAAAGTAGTCTGGAAAAAAAAAACCCAAATCACACTACTTAAAAGTTTAAAATTATTTTTCCCTTACCAACACCAAGACATTGATTCAGAGGTTACTTGCCCAGTTTACAATTTCAGACTAATCTCTTTACTTTGACTTCTACATGTATAAATTGAAGAGAATGCATTATCTCATCCCACAGTGTTGTAAGGATACATGTGCTATTGTCTCCAAATCACAAGGATGTCCCAACACAGAAAATTCAATAAAGAAAATTGGTAACTCTGCAACCAGCATGGGTCCAGGACAGCATGCAACAAAACCCACACAGAATCTACACTAAATGAGACCAGAAGAAAATCTTCACCATCTATATTTATGCAGTAAATGCCATTCTTCCTGCACACTGAACAAAATACAGAGCCTTCACAAAAACAAACAAAATCCCCACAGTATTCCTTTTTTCTCATACATGCCCTTTCTTATACAGCATCTTTTTTTGCCATACCAGTTACCACAGCTGAGTTTAAGTACTCAGCTTCTTCTGTAAAAGAAGCTCCTATCTAGAGACTCATTTCCTGCAAACTGACAAGGATTTTATTTCATTATGGAAGCTCCTAAGCTGCTCAGCCAAACTAAAGCCAAAACTTTAATGTTATACCCTGTAAGCACAATGAAACTTTCTAAACATTCAGGATATTTTTTATATTAACATGATACATTGTACAGGGGATGCATCCTCAAGTCATTCAAAACCACTAAATTGCTTCAGTGCCTTTTTAAGTAGTAGAAGGTTTTTACTAGTCTTTTTGCTCCCAATATCAACAATTGCACAGGCTGCTGACCTCAGAAACAGAGCCGCTAGTGACGCCTAGTGTTTAAGAAGCTCGGTTTGACTGACTCATGTCAAAAAGCATGATGAGTATCACCCTTCAGCAGTTTGTTCTTCTTCTGCAAATGGTCATGGTCTTGTGTTGAGATTCTTCCCACTCCATTTTGTAAAACAAAACAAAACAAAACAGTAATATCCATTTTTTAAGAAATATAAACTTGTAAGCATTCCAGTAAACTGCAGATATACATCCTCCTGCTTTCAAATGTTTGATAACGTTTTCCCTCATTTGGAAGATCACAGTCGGATACGTAGAGCACAGTGACAGGACTGACAGTCATGGCTTCAGGTGGACATTTATAGCCTCTTGATCAGTCATTATGGAATTAACGGAATGAACCACAATCCAAGCCAGCCAGCAAAGCTTAGTGTAAGGAAAGTCATCATAATTGCCAATTGTTGCAGGACTTGGCAGTCCCAGGTAGAAGCATATAGTTCAGTGAGTCAGCTGCACAGGTGACATAAAAGTTGTAAACAACAAAAATCTGTAACTACAGAGAAAAGAAGAGTCCTACAATTCTACTTACAATTTTGAGTCCAGGTTCAGGAGAAAGCCCAGTTTGTCATACTCTGGAAAACAAAAGCAAGGGACACAATATCATACAAACTGCAAGTTTCTCCTCTGCAAAAGGCACCAAAAACCAAACAGCAGAAGGTCTTTATGGAAAGGTAATAATTATTTCTAGTTGAAAATATCTATAACATAATTTCCCATCACTAGCAGCTGTTATCACAAATTATGGTTACTTCAAGGTATTCACAAATTAACATTCCTGAGTCTCCAGGAAACACTTCAGAATTAACAAAGATATCTGTAGTCATAAAAATAAAGCACTATTGAAACCATGCCTGCAGTGATACACAAAGCTCTCCTGCCAGCAGTAGAAATCAGTTTGCCAGCAGTTTGCATGAACTCTCCTCCTAGGTCCTGATGTGGTAGAGCTTAAAAAAAAATTCTTTATTCCTTGTGCATTGCAACCTACAACTTCATAATCAAGCAGCCCATCTTCAAGAGAAAGTCACTGACATTTGCGAACATGTCTTCAAGTTCAGGTGACATTGTTCAATAGGAAACTGCAAAGTCACAGTTTATGCCACAAAGAGGAAACAGCTACAAAAATAAAGTGACCAGTCAGAACATCTGCAACTCCTGTATACAACAAGCTCTGCATTCAGTATCTTTGAATACATTGTGATCTTGTAAGTCAAATACCTCATACAAAAAACCCCAAACTATAAAGAATTCACATGAGATACATAAGAACAACTAAAAGGTGTAGTGTTCTTCTTGTGTTGGGGTCTCCTCACACTGCGCACTACTGGGTCTCTCTACCACACGTTAAAAAAGCAATACAAAGAAGTTAAGCCCTCCAGAACTTAATAACCAGGATGTCTTAAAGGAAACAAAAAAAATCCCACAGCCTTTTAGAAAGAGCTCAGTGGGAATAGTTTGCTTTTCTTATGAAACATCACCAGAATTTCTGCTGCAGTAGTTTACCTCATGAGATCACAAGCTCTTCATGCCACCACTTACCAGCAGAACAGGAAAGCCTAAACATGTGCCTAAGACAAAATAATTGCACCAGATAGGTCAGTGCAAACTGTGCCACTGATTTCAATCCCATTAAGATTTAATTTCCAAGCCAAGGGAAGAATTATGTTTGACATAACTTAGGAAACAGATGTTGCAGAACGCGTGTGCACTTGATATTGGCAACTACTATCTGTTCTTTGCCAGCATCCGTGTGCCACCCACCACCCCCATTGTACTTGATGCGAGAAATGCACCTGTGCGTTTCTCCTCTGCTTTCCATATACTGACAGGTGTGTTTCCCCCATGTGCTGCTTTCCTCGTAACTTCCTCCCAGTTTATTCCTCCTACAATAAATTATTTCCTGTCCAACCTTTCCTCCTCCGCATGTAGGATCATGCATAGGAAGGTATCCAGTCAGGGGAAAAATATGCCTTCAATTTTTAATAACCCTTAATCCTTCCAAAACCAACATCCATACTGAGCAAACAGCAACAGAGTTTTTTAATTTTTTTTTTTTTTTTTTTAGTAGTAGTAGTAGTATTTTTATTTTATTTTTAAACACCTACAGCCACTGGCCAACCTGTCATCAATCTTATCCCATTCAAGTTAGCATTCCTTTCTTCCCAATAGGAAATATAAGAAGAGGAAATTCAGTAAGAAACACATCACCTAGTAACTACAACTTCTGGGCTTCCTACTAACTCAGCACTTGACAAGTTTTGCAACCAAAGAACCAGAAAACACACACACTAAATACTAAGTGTCCCAGATGACACACCTGCATTGCAATGTTTCATAAGATTCACCTCCTGTTTGTCAAATGGATGTCCCCTTCCCTAGATTTAAAGTGGTTACTTTTGAAGTTCACTGATGATTGTAAAACTAAAAATGTCAACTACCTTGCAACAGACACTTTCCAAAAAATGTATGAGGCATAACAAAACAAAATAACGTTTTTGGTTTCCAGCTAGAAGAACAAGTGTGTTCCTGATTTCCAGTAGGATACAAATTATCCTTTCAGGCTGTAACCAAAAGCATCTATGCTCCTTCCTCTCACTAGCTGCTGAAACATGTAAACTACTGCAGGCAGAGAAATGCTGCCCTCAACATAGGCCATCTCATACTCACTGGGACTTCTGGAAGTCACAGCATTACTACTGGCTTGGAAATAAATCTCTCACACATGTTGCACTCCCAAGAAAGTCACTAGGAGCCACTAAACTACAGATTCAAAGTTAGCCTCCTTTTTAGCAAAAAACAGTCTTGTTACAGATTTCCAATGTCATTCAGCTTTATCACTACAAACACAGGGGCCAAAAGCCCCTGTGACACACAACAGTGCAGCCCACATGCTGACTGCATGCGATCTGGATTCACAAAAGACAGGTAAACCCCCAAATACCTGGAGAAAGTCAAACACACATAAGCCCAGCTGCAGAAGGCAATCCTTGTTTGGAGTCATGTATTTAACTTAAAACACAGACCCACTAAATCAAAGACAAGTACAACTGAATCCAAAATACAGTATGGTCAAGGTGGGATGATTACAGAAAATGGACTGAGTTGATCACAGCTCACTGCAAGAGGAAGGAGCAATCCCATCCTTACCCTCCCTTGAAAATACTGGCTGCAAGAGCCTGCCTTGACACTCATGTCACCTCTCCGTGCTCTAACCTACAGGTTGCTTTCACCTCCCATCAGCCTTACTCACCGAGTTAATAAGCTGACACTAAAAAAAAAAATTATCCTCTTTTTCATGCAGTGGGATAAAGAAGTGGCAGAATATTAGAGAAAAGGGAACAAAACAGCTAGAGTGAACAAGGTAGAAATAGTGCAGCATCTCCAAGGACAAGCTTGGACCAGCTAGCCATGTTAACTATCGTTTGACATTGGCGCCTGCCAACACCATCACAATGACCCCCCCACGATGAGGTCTCTGCACTGAAGCACAATTCAGAGCCACCAATGGGTGGAGGGAGAACTCACTTCAGTTCTTACCAGGTTGAACCAGCTTAGGCCATGACTGACACACCAGGCTCCAGACAAGGCATTTATATGGCTGTGTGGAACAGGTTGTGTTTTCTTTTAAGAAAAAGTGAGTAAAGGTAAAACAGAACATACCTTGCATCTACTCAAAGAACATAATGGAAGAGTCTGAACAAGGCTTTACATTCTCAGCCCATAAGAGACTGAAAGGCCCACGAGGGATAAAAGGAACAGTATTAAAAGAGAGTAATGTAATCTAAGGACCACACACTCTCTTGTGCTAGGAAGCTACAGATCCCAGCTGACAATGTGGTACCAGTAGTGTACAGAAGCACAGAAATGAATGAGCACAGGAAATTAAGCTTCATCATGCCCCGTAAGAACATGATGTCTTCTTTGGTCAGAAATGAAATACATTTCTAGGAAGACTGGAATTGAATAAGAATCTAATAACTGACAACAATTTCATAATAGAGCATGTAATTAGGATTATATTAATAGAAATACAGCCAAACAGCAATTTCTATAAAAGATACAAATCCTGTGCCAAATTCACTGCTGGCATGAGCATGGGAATTTCTCTCAAGTATCCAACAGAAATCCAGCTACCAGGCAAGTGAGAAATGCATTGTCTAACGTCTGTAAACTCCATACAGACCACCCAAAAAGCCACAAAGCACAGTGTAAAATATCAAGTTTTCAAATTGCGTTTTCCCTCTGTAGGCAATGTAGCCAACAAGCAAATGTGCACAATCTTCCCCTTATGCTACTAATCAGAAATCAACAATACAAGAATTAACTTGGCACATCGGTTTTATCCTTCCAAACTACCCGTAAATTATTTCCCTGATGACTTGAGTACTATTCCTTGGAAACTAACTACTTGGAAGCACAATACAAATAACTTTGCCCACAGAAAATTAATTTAAACTTTTAAAAAAGATAGGCTATATGTAGCTCTAGTTCTGTATTTAACTGATAATTGCAAGTACAGAAGGGAAAGGAGAATGTTCAATTTCAGTTATTTTATTCAAAACATTTGTGTTTCTGAAAGACATCCCTACAACACTCATGAGACAAAAGTAGTCCTATCAAGAACAGATCAGACCACCCTGATACATTTCATCCTGTTCAGAGCAGTCTGGTCTCTGAGGAACTGAGGCTGCAACTGAGCTAAGCTTTGGTCACTGTCCACATGCAGGATCTACATCTGTGGCAAAGGCCAGGTAAAATGACTTACCCTGCAGTAAGAAACGTCAAACACCTCACATTCACCTTAGACTAAGAAAACACACATAGACAGTTACAAAAGTTGAGCTCATGCAAAGAAATTCTGCTAGAACTCAAGAGACAAGAAAGAATTAATGAAAAAAAGTCATAAGCAATGGATCAACTCAAAAGGACAAAAGAAAGGTTTTCTTCCAGAGTTAAAAAAACACCACTCAGGATTACTGAGCAACAGTGAAAGCACTGGACAAACAAGGACTTCATGTTGCATCCTTTCATTAGGATTTTCAACTTTAACCTCTTCAGTGATGGAACTTAGTGATGAAAGCACTCTTTTCTGAGGTTATTTAAATAACTGCAAAAAAAAAAAAAAAAATTAAGATTGTAAAGCCAAGTTCAGAGTGGGTAGAGCTAAGGTCACCTGGGCTCCAGAGCCCTGTCCCTAAATTCTATGTTCCAGTCTCTTCTTCATCACCATCTACTTTTTTGCATATAAGTTTAAGAGCCTTGAGAAAACTCCAGGCTGTCCATGTAACATCAGGGAGAATCCCAAGTGCACTGGCAAGATAAGGCCTAGCCCTCAGTGCCTTTCCTTGCTCTATAAAAATACGCAAAAGGAGCAGAACTGACATCTGTAAAGATGACAGCTTAACCCTTGCAGCCCAGTGCTAGAAGCAGGCCTCACCAATCCACACCTGCATAGAACTAATCTGCCCACCTGACATTTCAACCACATGTATTAAAAATAAAATAAAATAAAGGTTCTTCAGGAACTTCTAATGTAGCCTCATTTATGCTTCCTTTTTTCTTGGAAGCAAAATAATTTCCTTGACAATGCTACTCCTTCTACCTGGACTGCCTGTCCTAGAGAACCAGGACCAAGCAAGAAGTGCAGAGAACGTTTTGCGAGCTGCTGGTACAATATCTCCTTGTGAGGTGGGTTGGGTGGGTTGTTTTTTTTTTTGCTATTACATTCTCAAAAATAGACTGAATAACTTAAATATTTAAGAAAATGTCAAACTTGAAACACGCTCTTCCTTCCCTGCCCTCTAGAATACATTAGCCAAAATATTTTAGGCAATATTGGGCAATATTCTAAGCAGCAAAAAAGGAGAATCACAGCAATTCTCAGCATTGGCAGCAAAACTTGGAATTCCACATCCATTACAAATGTTTACAGACTGTGCAAACTAATCTAAAGACACCAATCCTGTTGCACCAAGCTCAATGCTGTTTTCCAGATCCTGTACCTGATTAAAACAGCCATACTTAATGGAAATTGGTACACCAAGCACCACCAACATATCTGAAATACAAGACCGCAAGTTCAAAGCAGGGAAGGGGGAAACCTGCCTCCAGTCAGAAACCCCGCATGTCCTGGTGACACCTAAAGTCATGAGCTAAAACTTCGGATTTAGCAGCAAAAGGAAGTAATTTCCAGCTCTGTACCTTTGAGTTTGCTGGCTTTGTTTTTTTTTGTCCTCTCTGTAATTTCTGATCCAGGCCCCCAAAGACATCTGGCCCAACTTTACAGCCTGAGGAAAGCAATACACCAGAGGGGTCTCCTTCATCAGACACTGCAGCTACATTATTCATCCCCCAGGCACAGAAAGTACAAATAAGCAATCACTTGCTGATAGTGCTGTATGGGTCATCCATCAGGATAGTCTCTGCCTACTTGTCTTACCTCCAAAATAGGTAAGGTTAAAAAAAAAAAGAGGTCATTCTAGCATGTTATATTTTAAAGGCCCTGGTTACTTTAATGCAGACTATGTAGCTCCTTACAATTTTTTTTACTAATAAAAACTACAGCAACATCCAAGAGAAGAAAAACAACTGACTGCTTGAAGCTGAATTTATGAAAGACTCCAATAGTAAGATGAAAAATATCCTCCTATGAACTGCATATGCCCTTTTTCTTTTCCCAGGGAGTCATCTGTTTAAAGCCAGACTGCAGCCTTTGCTAAATAAACAGTTGTTCCATTTACTACCACATATCCACTTGGCTAATGGAGTTAATGCTGCCCTATAGAATCTTCAACTTCTTCTTTATTTCAGAAATTGTATCGTATTTCCTAATAAAAGTCAAGAACAATATTAACAAAACTCTAATCTATATTGGCTTTTAGAGACTTACAAGGTGCACTGATCTCATGCACAGACATGCCACATGATAGAGAAAAATCTCATTAAAATACTTCTATTTCCAGGTATTCTTTAAGCCACTTCTTGGCATTGCACTTCAGTTCATTCACAGTTGTATTTTCAACTGGAGGAAGAGAGTGAAAGTAGGGAAGACAGATGATGACACTGAACATGCTGGCAAAGTCACCTAAGGACTATGCAACCAATACATGATAGTCATTGGCAAAGATTCAAGCAGCTCCCACAGGCTACAGCTCAAAAAAATAAAGAATCAAGTAGAACTTCATTAATCAAAAATGAAAAGGAAAAAGCATTTTTGCAGAACAAAACCACTAAAACCAGCAGAAAAAAAAAAGCTTTCCCATTTATTTTCTACTTTACAGGAACACAGAAAACGCACTGCTCCTTTCCCATCAACACCACATGGTATTAAGACAGATGGCCAGAAATTACATTTGGGGGGAAAAAACAACAACTGTGCACACACACAAAAAAAAACAACCCCAAACAAACTAGAAAATATCCAACACACTAGAACCACACCAGTTCCCAATGTAAAGGAACATTGCTTTCCTCAACAAATCTACCAGAGCCTGGCAAACTCTATTAACACAATACATAAATTAATTACTACTAATCTAGAAATCTAGCAAAGATCAGAGCTTATAACTGTAGCCAACTATATGATCAGATTCCCATTGAGAAAACCAACGAACAGCAAGTGACCTTCTGCAAGTCACCAACCTTCTTCTCTCACACAAGGAATCTCTCACTATTTTGTCAGTTTAATACCCAACTATTTTAATTGTATTTCTGCTCCTGGCCTCCATCCATACCACTCTCCATGCAAAGCATAGGAAAGCAGCCACCATATTCACTCTTGAGTTATGTTTAGGAGGAGAGACACAAGGTTCTTCTCATCCTTCACAAAATGGTTATTGGAGAATCTTCAGCAGCTAAAGGAAGCAAAAAGTTTCCTTCATAGTTCTCATAGCTTCCTCCAAAATGGTTAAGGACTTTAGTGTAAGGAATTACTCACAGCAAAGTCCTAAATAAGCATGGATTTAAACTCTCAGATGATTACTTCACTATCCCTGTGAAATCAGCATCTAGAAGCGTCGCCTTGCATGTGAGCTTTCACAAACACAAGCTGCAGCAGATATGCTACTCTAAACCAAATTTTAAAAGCTTCATTTTCTTCACTGAAGTCAAGAGGACCTTTTGTAAAGGGTTAAGAATTAAATTGAAAAGAAAAAAGCAACAAAACAATTAAAATACTCAGTTTGAGCAAGACCAAGATAACACTTGGTTTCTCGAGATTATATGCTAGAGCTATTATATTTTAAGCCTGCAGTGACAACCGCTATACAACCAGTGCCAGTATTGCAACCATGTCTAACAACAGTGTAAGCCTAGAGCCATAAGGTATTTAGAACCTCAATGTTTCCAGCAAGCACATTAGCAGATGGGAAAGCTGCACATTCAACGAGCTCCTATCCTGTCCTAATGAGGCTTGGAGACAAAAAATTTAACTTGCTTGCTCTCAGACTCAGGAGGCAGAAAAAGTCTTGAATAAAAATAGCAGGGGTGTAAATCTGACTTTCAAGCTCCAGTGTCTGATTTGCTAGCAATGAAGTCAAACAAAGCAACCACAAACAGAGGGGGACAAAATAAAAAAGGATACCGAGTATGGCAAGCAAATGAAATCTAGGTCTCCTCAACACCCTGTGTCCTGCTTAATGTTTCCCAAGTTCAGAGTATGACACCCTCCTTTCTGAAATGTACTCAGCTGAAACACTGGCCTAGACATCACATCAAACATCTATCTTTGCTGCTCAAACTTTATCTTTCAAGACAAGGGGCAGTCATGAAGTGAACCACAAAACCATCTGGACTTGTGAAGGTCGAACCACAGTGTGAACCTCAGATAGTTTGGTCACTGCAAGTATATTTTGTTCTTATGTCCTCTAGGCTAATCAACTTCTGTGAAGGAGTACTTCAAGGCTCCATAGCCATATGATCTTTTGAACACTCAGTTCAGAAAGTTTGTAGAGAATAACCTAAACAGTGTCTTTAATCTGAGATGCCTAACAACAGATTTCCAGCCTTCCTGAAAACTGAGATTTGCGTGTGGCACAAAGACTAAAGGGGAAAACCGAGATAAGGACAAACACTGAATTCAAATAAAACACAGAAGCTGCAACAAGACATTGCCCTTCATGTGGCGTGATTAACAATTACAAAAGAGCAATTCTATGAAGTTGTTTAATATGCAAACATAAGTCAATAAGTACTAGTTTAAGCAGCATGAAATCTTAACAGGGAGACTATTATTCACAGCTGTTTAATTCTGACTAATAAAGAAAAAGGCATATGCATTTTTATGTTTCAAATTATGTAACTTTAGTCCCTTCTTACCCCAACCTGAAACATCACCTACTAGGAATGGCTGGGCCTGGAGCTGCCATTGTTTCTTTGGGTTCTTTCTGGGCTCTGTCTTTTCCTGGGTCTGCAGCAAGGTGAGATGGGATGGACAGCGGAAGCACAATAGCCACAGTTTTTCTCTCTCTCCTTCCTGTTCAACAAGGAAAGCTACCCCTCAGTTGGATAGACACCACACATCTTGACATCTTATTAAACATAGCAGTTCAGAGCAAGTTAAAGTTTGCAGCACAGTGATTGCACAAGTACCAAATATGAAAGCAATAAGCATACAGCTTGCTTGGACATTTCTGAGCCCCTCTTCTCAAATATATGAGTTTTCCTTGTATTTCTTCAATGGGGGGAAAAAAAAAAAAAAATCAATCTAATTACAGCGGAAGGGTTTGCAAAAGATCAAATTTAACTGTCTTACTCCTAACCAGTCCAAGCTTGAGTTGCAATATACAAGCAGAACAAAGACCAGTGCTTTTAAAACAGACTTTAAAACTGGCTTACATTAGCTTGTCTCCCACCTGCCATAGTAACAGAACTCAAAAAGACATGGAGCAGTTCAATTATTTTTCAAAACCAAGTTTACCACCCTATTGGTAGTACCTTAATACAACATTTATGATTAAGTCCATACCCTGCACTGTAAGCTATCCACAGGGTTAACTGTTTTCACATCAGTTAGAAGCAAAAACAGTATTAGTGAAAAAAACTGTAGTAGGGAACATTTAAAAGTTTTACTCCAGGACTAATTCTGCTCTTAACTGGATCAACATCAATCCAGCATAACTCCACTACAGGCACGCTGATTCAGACACTCAGCCATGATCAAAATATTTCCTGGAATTTTACTCAGATTTCTCAAACCTATGAAACTTCCCCCCTACTTTTGTAGACTAAAGAAACCACCACCCAGTACCAAAGGAGGCAGGCAACAACGTACTTCAGTTATGACTGAATTACCAGGAATTAGGAATTAGTAGAAGGGAGTTATTAGAGGGTCTCTTACCCCCATAACGACAACAACACATCCACTCTGCACTCAGCACCCTAGAGATACTCCCACATCAGACCATGCACCCACAAGAGATCCATTTCTAGATCTAAGTTTTAGAGAAAATGCAGGGAGAGCAGAAAGCATTTGAGATGGTGAACAAAAAAAAAAAAAAGAAAAATCAAGTTACTACCACTAGCTTGGGGTTAGTTAATCAGAAATCTGTGTTCAAGCTTTGCTGTTAGTGTCAGGTAGCAGGCTCTCTTTCAAACTGTGCAGGCAGAAGACAGGTGCTATGTTGGAAGGCAGCATGTTCCCTCTATCAACCTAACAAGAAAGGCTAGTAAACAAGATAAAATACTAAAGCTTCACTTTGGTTTGTTTTGTTTGTGTTTATTTTTGGTTTGTTTTTTTTTTTTTTGCAAAACAGTCAATACCCCATCTTTTAAGTGTTATGGGGTTATAAAGAGTTATTCTTAGCCTTTCCCTTGCACTTCATGTATACATACACTGTAAACTGGATTTCATCAAGTATCGTGCTCCCTATGGCGTGCCTTGGCCGCAGCTCATGTGTTACACACAGCCAGATAGTTACTGGTTTTATGACGTACACCCAACATCAAAAGAATTTTTTATTTCTGGTTCAGAGTAATTGAAGGTTGTACTCAAGATTCCAAAGGAAATTAGATTGGGCAAGACTTGCCCTGAGCTTTGATAATGTTCGTGAATCTCCAACCAAAAAAAAAAACAACTTTCCAGCCCTATTTGTTTAGCTATGATTCTTCTGCCTTCTCCTTCCTGGAAGCATTCCTGATGTCTTTCCCCAAATAACTCAACTGTTTGTTTAGCTGAGAAACTCTCCTAGTAGCATGGAACAGTTTTTTTTCTTCAGCTGCTGGGTGACATCATCTTAATGCCTTTCACATGAGAAAAGAAGCACAAACCACATCACTAATGCATGTAACACATCCAGGTCATCTGCCTCGCTGGGCAATGAAAGGGGTCCCACACATCAACCCTCGTGTTGCACTAAGATCTCTTAGTTCTTCCACAATGCTTAAGAAAGTACCTATTTACCCACTTTGGCTAGATGCTTCATTCCCACAGAAGTCTGACTCAGTGACCTGCCTCCCAACATGGCTACCATGCCTGATTAAGTAGAAGCCTTGTCATGAGGTGGGAGATAGAGAAGAAGGCAATGTTGTACCTGAGCCTACTGTATGTCCAACGGAGTCAAAGGAAAGAACCACTGAATCTGTAACACAAGAGTACAAGTTCATTTTCCCTTTTTTCTTAGCACCACTTGTTGTTGTAACATTTTCTTCTTATATTACTTAAATAACCCCTTTTGCTCCCTTCTGCCAGGAAGCAATGCAGCTTCTTCACCAGCCAGACAAAACAACAGGCATCTGGGCAAAAGCAGAACACTGGACTACACAACAAATTATGACGTCCTTAAACAATGAAGTAGCTACAGTTTATTGAAAATAGTTTTATTTTATGCCTAATAAGCTTAGTTGACCTTACCTGAATCATAATATGCCTTTGACTGTTAGACTGGAGAGCTTTTTCTTGTCAAATGTATTATCAATATTTTGTCCCCACTTAGGGGACTCACCTATTATGATCAGCTCTTCCCTGACACTGTTTGCTAAGCCAAGTACCTTGTGCTCCTTGCAGTTCCCACCATGTTTTCCACATTTTTACTCACATGTAGTGGCTCCCCAGATGAATGCATTTCAATTTATCTTTATCATAGAATCCAGGAATATCCTTCATCTTTGTACTATAATAAACGTGTGCCAAGTATCAGGAAAATATAACCTCTCTACTTGATGCCCATTTTGGTTTTGCCATCTGGGATCACAACAGCGTTCTACCCACGATCACAATGACAACTCTTGCTCACCCATTAATGTCTGATGCTTTTAGTCACAGTTCCTAGTTTTTTATACATGCAACTTGACACTTGGCCAAATAGAAACCCTCACTGCCTGCTTGCACTCCATGATCCATGTCATTCCTTTTCCTCATACACCACCCTCCCAACCTAGAACCTGTTTGCAAAATTTGTCTGTAATAATTTGATAGTCTGTTCTGAGTGGAGCTGCCATACGGTACCAAGCTCAATGGTAGAGGGTTTTTCCAGCTTTATTCTTACTTGAGACAAAGCAACACTTACTAAGCCTCCTGGTTTGCTATCCATTTTGATGTCAACCCCAGCTGAAGCAGAAAGTCCATTGTATTCAGCAATACCTGAACAGCCTTGCATCTTCAGTGAAATGAGCAGACTGAATCCCTTAAAGTTTCTCTTTGTAATGTAGGCCTCAGGCAGGACCAGCTGATCACACACCCTTTGCAGCACCACAGCAGCTGCCTCAGTGCAAGCGTAGGGCAAAAAAGCCCAAACACGAGACTGTGGGTGCTGAAAAGAGGGTAAAAGCTCCTGATGCATCACTTCACCTTGGGCAGGCTACAATCACAGATAGTGACAGTTACCACATTTCAGCTGACAATAACCTGACATAGGACTGAGCCCTTGGCTCTTCTAGACTGTACAACATCCTCATGACTATTTTCCAATTCTTACAAATTCAGTAAGAAAGTGGTAATTTTCAAAACAAACATAGTAAAACTGTTCATTTAACTGAATTCAGAAGTTTTTAAAAAGCAGGTCTGTGCTGTCCCAGATCCAATGCTACAGTAGTAACATTAAAAAATAAATTAAAAAATAGATATTACTAGCCTCAAAATGTAGTCCAATAAAAATAAAAATCCATCTGGACTTAACAACTGTATTTCCTCTTTTGGGAATAAAATTCAGACATCTTTATATCATTCTAAATAGCAAGGGGTTTAATTCATTTTAACTGCATTAAATTCGCCTGCCATCAATTAATTCTGACATCTCTATGGGGTTCTACTTTTTAAAACTGTTGAGATTTTTATCAACATAATGTATTGCCTTGTAATTAATGCCAAATTTAAATGTTGTTCATCTTTCTGCAATATATTTTACATTCAAACACCATGCATGAAATACCAGGACTTATCTAAGAATGGCTGGAAAGCATTGCAAGCACCAAATTAATACCATTATTGCAGCCCACAAAAATGGTATAATGTTTCATTCCCTTAACTGAGAACATTCTCTTCCTCCTATAAACAAATGAAAAAAAAATTACAAGCAGACTAAGCATGAGCTTCCTCTTCCAATCCATGTGACTATTAGTTTCACAGTTTCAACATCAAATTCCCTGTGAATAACCCATATTACAGTTAATTCCCCCTCCAGCACCACAAGTAATTTCACAAACCATGGATCTTTACTAAACGCCAGAAATAAACACAGTGCTTAACACTTTAAAAGGGAATAAACAATGAACTAGAAAAGGGCCAAGAAGATAGTTTTGTGTCACCTTCCACCCAGACAGTTATTCACATTCAGCCAAATTTCAGAGCTCCAGGTTGGTTTTGTCAGAAGCTGATGGAGATCAGCATTTCTTTGATGCAAGGCAGATATATTTGCAAATATACTGAGTCCTGCTTCCACGAACATAAGAAGAAAAGTTGCTTTGCTTCTAGCTTCAAAACTCTTCCAGTCATCACTCAGTTCAAAATCCTCCCAGCTTTCTAGACCATTTTTTCCATATACTAAGTGGCTGCTCAGTCCGTGCCCAGTGTGTCACCCCCAATCCCCCTCTAGCTTTCAAAGACAATCTTTAAAGGCTCTACCTTTCAAAACTCTGTAAGACACAATGTAAAATACACCCACTTACATGTGCCCTTGCTTTAGGTGCCAAGAATTGTTTGTCTGAAGGAGCAGCCCCTAACCTTTCAGCTACCTACTTCCATAAGAAGCTTAAGTGTTGCAGGGTTTTTCCTCCTGCTTTTGTAACTGAAGAGCAGCCTTTATGCCTAAATCATGCAAGCTGACACTCAATAACTTGCCAATATGCACAGCTTCAGCCTGCACACACCACAATGCCAACCTTTTACATCTGTTTTCATGTTAGCTACAACCATTTTTTTCAGTGGCTACAGCAGTTTAAAAAAGAAGGAAAAAAAAAAAGATAAAGTAAAATCCAAATGCAGTTCTGGATCTGATCCGATCCATCAGAAGCAGCAAAGACAGCAGAAACACTCACTTATTTAGAAGGCACTCAGTGCCAGGAATAACAACATCCAAGACCTCATCAGCCAGGCTGCAAAGTTGCTTTGGGTCCCTCTATGTCAACTTTGGGTCAGTGTCGCACTGGGACCTATACTCTGGGTCACTTTCCCTTCCCACCTACCATCCAGCTAGAGCATAAAAAAATTGGACCAACACATAAGTGGGCTCCATCATCCGCTAAAAACCAAGGCTGCTGCAGGGCTACCTGAATGTGCTCCACCACAGCCCTTCTGGAGTGTGGAGGAGTGCCATATGAGACCTCTCTTCTCAGGGAGCTGACCCCTATGGAACAAACATTTGGTTCAGAAACCAGGAGCTTCAAGACAGACCATGCAGAGAGACTCAACACTGCTCTGCAAAAAAAATTAAATGCTGTTTCAACAATGCTCCACACTGGATGTAGAGCTGAACTTGCCTTTGAAGGAGCACAACTGGATTTGCACAGTTCTATGCTGAAGTAAAGAAAAAAAAAAAGCAAAAAAAAAAAAAATCAAACAACCCTGCAAATCTGAGGTGGGTACATTTGTTGCTGCAATTACACCACTATCCAGATAAGCCACCCAGGTATGAAGACTGATTGTATTTCAAGGCAGAGGATGCACTTCAAGTGTCCTGATCCCTTATCTCTTCACACACACACCCCTTTCCACCACAGCAAACCCATCCTCCTGTTTGTTTTGTTAACCATGGGCTTCCTCGGGGCCTGGAAAACTCTGCCCTGGATAACTCTGGATAGCAATTCCCTATCCCCATCACAGGCAAATTAAATTACTCATCTTCCTTCATGTTTCACGCACCTTAGGTCTTGGCAGTTCTGGACATCAGGTAACTATTTAATTGCTATTCCTTACAGATTGCTGTACCTTTTCCACTACTCTAGTCTCTGAACAGCTATGCCTACAATGAAAGAAAAATAAATGATCATTTAGAACAATGATCCTGACCAACAAACTGCAGATTTGTAGAAGACAGAAGGAAACAAGGCTGTGCTGGAAAACATCTTAAGTTTCAAACACCAAGATAGACGGATCCCTTAAGGTAAACATTTCATATCATGCATGGGTACATCCACTCAAGAGATGCAAGAAAACAGCTCCTAAGGCCCAGTCATGTCAAGTTCCTGAAATTATGCAAGATCAAATACATGGACCAACTTCCAATGCAAATACTGTCTTTGCTTTCATTTCATCATTGATTAAAATGCATTACAAAAACTGAAAACAAGCAGAGGCAACACAGAATGAGAACAGCAAATATAACCCACATTTAATCAAGAACTATATATAACCTACATGTTTATCTAAGTGCTGTTTCAGAATTTCAGTTAAGACTTTTACAGTAAGTTCCTCTGAGAAGCAAGCCACAAACTTCTTTTGCTTTTTACAGATTCTCCCTGCAAGGATTTGTGAATATTTGTCTTATCCTGTTGGAAACCAAAGTTGAACGAACTACTTCTCTTTCTCTTGTTCAGGTTTTGTATGTTGGTTTGTTTGTTCAGGGGCAGGCTTGTTTGTTTGTTGGGCTTGGGTGTTTTTTGTTTGTTTGGGTTTGTTGGGTTTTTTTTTGGGGGGTAGGTTGGGTTTTTGTTGGGTTTGGGGTTTTTTGTTTTGTTTTTAAAAAAACAACCAAACAAAAAAAAAAAACCACACACAAAAAACCACAATCCAGACTTTAGTAAAAAGCCAACTTCTACAGGAGAAAAAAAAAAAAGTGAAAAAAATGATTGTGTGCTGCTTTGGAAGTGGTCCTGAGAAACCACAAACCATCAGTCCCATGGGTGTTATAAGAGCTTAATAATAAAATTTAACACAGCCTGGATACCACATACCATTACAGTAATCTACTCCACAGACCAAGGCAAACAGGGAATACAATAATACACTGCAACATAAGGCTGTAATTTGGCACATCCTCATACAGAGACTCAGGCTCTGAGGTCTGCGCTGCCTTCTTGCATGCGTGATCACTGTTAAGTTTCTCATCCCATAGCTCTGCTTTCCAGATACTCCAATGGACTCCTGCAGAACTGCAACCTATACTTAACTTTTAATGTAATTTCTACCTCCAGAGTTTGGTCAGAGACCAGATATCCTACAGAGCTCCATCACCTGGACTGGGGATGGCAACTGCAGCAACATTAAAGAATAAAGTTTTGATTCAGAGCACTGCTTTTTACCACAGAATTAGAAGACAATCCGTAAAGAAAAGGATCTGTCATTCAGTTGTCTCCCTTTTTCAGTTGAGTACTGAAAAATACAGTATCAAACATCTCAATATCTATGAAAATTTATTTTCTATTTGAGATCAATATTCTGTAACATGACATATACAAGAGAAGGAACACTTCATGTACAAAATTCTTCATAACTTAGTGAGGAAAAGGCCAGTAATAACAAAAACTATCCTGATGTCTCATCTAGTCAGAAAATTAAGTACATAAAAGCAATGCCACTTTCAGGAAACATGCTACTGTCAGGATTATTTTGACAAGATTTGTCTCAGAACTTTCCCTGCTCCGAAGAAAAAAGATTTGGAAAAAAATGCCACAGACTTATAATGACTAAGCAACATTTTGGATAATTTTTATATCCAATGAATTGGAGGCAAGTAAACCATTTCAGTTCTGTTTCACAGAGATGACACTTGAACACTTAAAGCATGAACTCTCTTCCTCAGATTTGGTAAAACACAAACAACTGCCTGCACTTAAAAAATCACTTGACAGGGCATACTTGACTTCCTTTGCTTTATTTGCTGAAGACAGATTTAGGGAAGGGCTAAGTAATTTATTCAATCTAATTATAAATGCCATCCTACTCATTTAAGCATGTTACCTTTGCATTAATCTTGTGTGCCCCCCACAGCTTGGTTTATTCTGGTTTACCAAGCTTCTTCTATAGTAAACTGATTTTCCTACTTTTCCACCTCCTTCTGAACACAGCAAGATGTTTATTTAAGATGTCTGTTTTAAGAGCACTGGCTACTACAAGAACATCTCCTGTACCATGGCCTCAAGGATGCTCTGAGTTACACATATTCTTTATTAACAACTCAAGGCATCAGTTCTGACATCCCCTATGCACCAGTTCACATGGCATCAGCGAAGGTTAAAAAAAAAAACAAAAACCCACAACATAAGACCATTCTTAAGTGTAATTGCAGCTCCCACTCTGTGAAAAACAATCCATAGTGTTCCCATGCTTAGACACCACAAGAAGTTACAATCTCAAGTGTACTGTCTGAGCAGCATTATTTTAACTTTTTCAGTATCCAAGATGAGGAATGTATAAAGACAACTCACACACACCACAGGCACAATTCCTAATCACACATGTGCAAGCTAACAGCAGTAAACACAGGGACTGCAAGTTTTGGCAAGCAAACTGTATGAAGAGTTTAGTCCAGTGCTGTCTACAACTGATAGGAAACCCAGGTTCAAAGTTTAAACTTATTCCCTTTACGGGAAGGGAAAAGTCACTCAGCAACAGAGCACATCTTCAGTAACAGGAAACATCTGATTGTAAAGAACACTTCCAGTAAACTCTAAATTTTCTACTCCAATGAATTGTCTCTTTTTTTAAAAAAAGTGTTTCTGTTGCACTTAACTTGACTGCCTGTCCCTGTGTGCCACCTCCCTGTATTTGTATCAGTATGGAGGTGTGGGAAGGGGCTGGTGCTTGTTTCATAAAACATTCTTATGGGGGAAGATTCACCCTCACTTGAGGATGCATAGCATTGTGAAATATCATAATGAATTATTTTTCCACAATGAAAAATTTTGTTCTGATCTAAATATCAATTCACTTATGCACTGTGCAAAGTTGAAAAGTTTCCACGTTGCTGCTCTTGCCAGCATCTCATTAAATACTACCCTCATTTATACAGTACTAACTTTTTAAGCATACAGTACTCAAGTAGACCACACAGGTTCTCTCTCCATTTCTGTGGCTGACCCAACAACACACCCTTTTTATTGACAGATGACTTCATAGCTAAGCTTAGTTAAACCCAAATTCCATGGCCATCCACTTTGCCTGGACATCAGGTCCTTTTTATGCTTCAGCCTGCAACCAACCTGCTTCCACACCAAGAAACTGGACATGGGGCAATGAGGCTCAAACACAAGGACCATCCCAGGGAGAGCAAATACAACTGGTTCAGAGCTCATTGCTGCAAACTCACAGCTAAACTAAAGCACAGCCAATATGGGTAATGTGACTATAACCCGTGCAACCCTGATCAAGGCCTTTGATTAAATTGTTTCTCAGCTGTTAAAATAAACAATCTGCTTTTTTCAAAAACTCTTGGGGAAAAAAGGCTTGACAGCTACGAATGGATATAGCCAAGCATTATCACATCTCTAAATAACTTTGTGGCATCAAGATCTACTGGTTACATTAGAAACTGCAAAGTAATTCTCTGACAGATCTCAATTTCTTGTCATTTAATTGAAACTACAACTCTCTGAGCAATACAGAACTTGAAAGATATATATTTCTTTAATGAATTTTTATTCAATTCATGGAACCTAACCAACTTGTACACTTGCCGTTGTGCACATCACTCTTTTTCTGTCAGGGCGTCCATAATGAAGTGGCAAATTAACTAAGCCAGAAACAAAGCTCATGTTCCGAACAGATGTATTTTTAAAATATTCTGAGCATGCCAATTTTATTTATTCTGCAATGAATGAACCAAATGAAAAGATGCGGTGTTCTGTGCCTGCTGGCAAATGCTTCAGAAGGATATTACATCGCTATTGTCTTCAGCAGTGCCCAAACAACTGTTTGGTAGCAGGAAGGGCTGTTATGTTTGATGCATGTGATTAGTATTTATTTGGATCTGCTACATAACTTCGCAGTGCCTGTGACCAACGGGACTCTGGGCACAAGGACAACACGGTGCTTCAAGCACCTGGTGTGTGTAGCTCCTCGGTGTCCTTCACAGCTCCCTATTCCAGGGGAAGGCCAACGTGTTTTTCTTTCCAGAAGAGACAGACAAACAAGCCCCCAAATGCAAAGGGGAAGGGGAAACCAACGTGCTGGAAAAGTTTAGGGAGAATATACTTTGCTTTTAGGAACTAAGGGCCAGGCTCAATATTTTGGTGACATAAAACTGATATAAACAAAAATTAATAGGCCAATGCTTTCTGGCTGCTTTCAATCACACTTCAAAAGACCCAAATCACTCTAAGTATTTTTTAAAGTAATTTTAAGCTACTATTTCAATCATTAGAAAAATGTAAACAACATATTGCCTTCGGATTCCTTGGTTAGTGCTCACACATGTTATTTTCACATAACTTTTGGAATACCAAACTATTTCCATATCAGAAAACCCTCAAAATTTTCAAACATTATTACTCTTTAATACATACTAGCAGCCTGAAATGATAAAGAAAGCAAAACATACTTAAATTTGTCCTTGAAAAAAGTTCTGTTTCAAACTAAGGAATAATACACTAAAATTTCTTCATTAGAAGTTTATTGCACAGCACTGGCACAATGAAAATTAATTTCCTATTTTCATAGTGCAAAAAACACCATATATTGTTACCTTAGATATTATAAAGTGCATAGCATTCCTAATTATAAATACATCACTTTGCTCTTGTATTTTTATTGACTATGGACATGGGCTTTTAACATTAACAAAGCACAGTCTAAGAACTGTAGTAGTGACAGTGTCTTCAATACACATATACTCACATAACTGTCAGAGAGCTCTGGAAGGCTGCTGCCCATTATCTTTTTTTTACGTAAATAAAGATACCTACATGCAATTTATAGCAATTAGGACAACAGCTATTTTAATAATCTGGTCTCAGTTTCACACCTACTGGATCCATTTAACTATTGTGGTTGTTTTTTTCTCCCTCTTCCTGATATGGAAAAAACTTTTTCTCTGCGTTGGCTTTTTCAAGCTCTCAGAAACCTCTTCTTCCTCAAAAGCAGAAATATAAATACTTCCTTCAGGAAACTCACACTCTTGAGATTGTTTGAAAATTATCTACAAATAATTATTTTAAACCAATGGACAAAAGCCTCCCAAAACCTGAAAGCAGACATCTGGGCCAGCTGCCAGAATAACAGCCAACAAGTTCATATATACAGTCCTTCAGTGACACTTCTCATCTCTTTTGTGTATGCCCAGAACACAAACAAATGTTAGGAAGAAGTAAGGTACAAAAAAACTGTATAAGCATAAAATATCTCCTGAATGCTTTATAGGCATCTTCTCAAGAAAATGACAATGTTCTACTTTGGTTTATATTACAAGGACCCAGACCAAAGGTGATACTGAACAGAATGTCTGTTGTATCTATTTCTCACTTGTGTATTTTGAAATCTGGGGCCGGAGGGAAGTGTGAGGGTTTTCTGTTTGTTGGGTTTTTTTTAACAGCATCAGCACAGTTGATTATAAAGTCTTAAAAGGCTTCTGGTCCATCAAATTGTAAAACTCAGTTTCCAAAATGTGGACTAAAATTTGGATATGAGAGGTTCTAAAAAGCACATGATTTTATAGGTAGTAGATACATACAGAGAGATATCAAGTATATGCACATGTTCTTTCAAAGCCAAATGTCTTGAAGAGCAGCTTATATGCCTAAGGTTGGTCTTCACTTTCCAGCCACACTAACTGGTCCTACAATTACATCTATGCAAGAGCTTAAACCAAACAACGACACAGGAAAATCTAAAATAAAGATGTTCCAGAAGTCATCTGTGCATCCTAGAAGGACGTCAAAAACAAATGCTCTTCCCAGAGGATCTGTGTGACTATGAAAGCTCTCATCCTCAGAGGAAAGAATAAACAAAATAAAGCCTCCAAAACAAAACACCAAAACCACACTAGCTTTGAACAGTGCACATATAGATTCTCATTTCCTATTATTTTCTTTCAGAGAAGTGTTTGAAAAACAAAAACAAAAACGGTTCATCACAACATTGGAAAAATAACCCAGAGATGGATTAAATACTGTCAGTAGCACTTCATTTCCATGTGCAGAAATTGCTGGACAATTAATAACTTACTCAAATAGCAGCATCAGAAGTTCATCATCACACCACCCAGCCCTGGAGAAATACAGCTGGAGACAATATAAAGAAAGTTTTCCTCCTATCACACCATGTACAAAAATACAATTAATCCCTTTAAATTAGCACTTGGCAGAGAAACAAGCCAGTGAGAAAACAAACTTCTAGGCACTCAGAAGATTAAATACTAAGAAGCATTGGTTCCAGTATAGGATCAATGGAATTAAACTACTTGGCACCTAAGTAAATTGTTTCACCAGGCAAGCAAGCTTTCTTTAAAAACAAAACAAAACAAACTCCAAAAAAAAAACCCCACACAACCAAACACAACAACTCATAATGTAGTTTGAAATCAGCAACGGCTTAAATGCAGAACCAAGCTACTATTCATTCCCCCACGGGGGGAAAGTAGTAAACAGAAGAGGCCAGTCTCACCTCCAGCTACAAGAACTTTTACTGTCCGAGAATAAGTTGTATTGAAATGATCCTTATCTGTCAGAAATGAAGCCTACAGTGATACAAAGCTCCTGTGCAAAACGGAAATAGGCAGTTAACTCCAAGAGAACTGTCATGCAGATAAGCAGCATGTGACCCGGCTCATCTGCTACACTGCATCCAAAAATCTCGGCTGACCTGTTTGCGAAAGCTACAAAGTCTCTTGCAAGTTTGCAACATGCAAGTACAATAGGTAACATTATTACTACAAGCTGGAACAATATCAAAGAAAAGAAACTTAAAATGTTTAAGCCTGGTAGAAATGTAATTATAGATGCAACTCTGCTTGCTTGGTAACATGCATTCACCTACGTTTTTCATTACCTCTTTTTAAAACAAACACTACAAATCTTAAGCTCCAAATTATTGGATCTGCCACAACACAGTAATCTACAGTGTTCAGTCACATCTTTGAAACACCTACAGCAGCTTTGTTCTTTAGAGTATCGATGTAGACTTTCAGAGGACTTGCAGGGCCTCAGGGAAAACAACCAAAAGAAAACAAAACAATAAAACAAAAACCAGTCCAGATTGATGGACTATTTCAATCAAAAAAGACAAGGGAGCAGCTTGCATAAGAGCAGTAACCCAGCATCCAGCAGTACCAGCATCACTGAAACATCAAATGGTTGTGATGAAGTTCATGTGAAACTGCCAATTTTACTTCACCGAAAGCTCAAACTTCATAAATTGAGAGCTGCAAAGAGCAACTCCCATTCTTAAATTAATTCAATTTCCACAAAGAAAACCCACTGTAATCTCAGAAAGACAAGCCTTCCACAGCACTCCACGACAGACCCCATTCCTTGTTATTCCCAGCCACCTGCTGAAGCATGCGCCCAGCCAGAATTTCACAGGCTCACTGGGATTCACAAATTTTAGAGTTTTGCCATTTCTGGATTACTCCACTAACAGAGCTCCTTATAAAAGGCAACAGTCATTTTATTAACTTTACTCTAAAACAGCTGCATCATCTAACACAACTTCATTTGACTGGCAAAAAAAAACCCCAACAGCTTGATGTTGGCAGGTCTGGGATCAATTCAGAAACAGAAAATGGCCTCTTCTTGCTTTGTGACAAGCCATCAACACAGGCAACTTTTTGGCCTTAAGTTTGATTGCAAAATTGACTGCACAACTGAACAGATGATAGAGAAAGGGATAAGAGGATTAAGTGAAAGGAAACAGCAAAAAGTAGGGCATTCTACAAATAAATGATATTGCAGAAGTCTGAGACACCAGGTCACAAAACACAAAGGACTGTTGGTCATTCAGAGAAACCAAACTGCATAACATACTTCCAAATGACTTGAACTGGGGGTTTTTGAAGTCAGGATTTGAGTGAGGAGGGAGGGGTTCTTCTGGTTTTATGAGGTTTTTAAACTTTAATAAAAGAGCATCTTTCTCAGGCTCAACCTTGACATTCTTTCTAAACCACATTAAAACAAACATGCCCACTAATTTTCCCAAACCGAACTGAGTAACAGCAACACTAACCATAATAGAAGCTATTCAACACAATACACAGACCCCAGCATCTCAAGGCCAAGGAATCCATATGGAGAAATGCGAGCCAAAAATCAGGATTTAGGGCCAACTTCAAAATTGCACATATGGAAGAGAACTGCAGCCACCTTAAGATCCTCACTGCATCCAAGCAAGCAGTTATCACCAGCTCCAGGCCCTCAGACACTTGAGAGAAGGAAATGAGATCTATCAGTTGCAGCAGACCACCTCCCCACAGCTGGCTTTAATTAAGCTAATCTGGTAGTAGTGACTAACAGCAAGCAGAGTCTTCTCAAATCACTGCAAGTATTTTTGCCAGCACTTCACCATCTGTGCTGACCAACAATACTGATTACTAACTAGGATGTTATTCTGCAATTCTGACTGAGATACCACATTTAAGAGCTGTGTTTCCACTCCCCTTAAATACCAGCTGGCACAGCCACTGCTTACAGGTAACTGGCCATGGGAAGAACCATGCAAAACCAAACAAACTCCAATAAGAAAACCAATCCTGAAAAGGCAGCTGGATCACTTGCCAGATTCTTGTTATCCCTTGATAATTACCCATTATTACCCATAATAAACAGCTCTTTCCTACTGGCTCTCACAAGAGGAGCAGAAAATTAAATACAATCATGTCCAAACTGGAGTCTCCAGGCCAGGAATCACCTGAGTTATCTCAGAGGATTCAGGTAGTTTCGCTGCAGTTGTTCAATATACTCAACATGACTGAAGTGTCCTGAACTGACAAATCTCTGTGAAACTGCACCTATCAGAAGGTTTCAAACAGATGTATTATTATTGCTCCACGTTCTACAACTGAAAATTTAAACAGTGATGCCACAGAAGGAACAGCTTCACAATACAGCCCTGAATGCCCCCTGAACACAATTCCCTGTGTGCCTTCCTTTGAGCCACCACAAGGACTCCCCTGGATAATAGGTCAATGTGGCAAAACACCCTGCATTTTTTATTATATATTTCTTTGTAATTGGACTTATGAATAAATTTCTTTCAAGCTTGTCTATATAGGATCTTTCACTAGGATCACATGACAGTACCAGTAACATTACAAATGTGGACAAACTATAATGGAAAAGAGTCAGCAGCTAAAGAAATTGGGGTTTCAATGAGTTTGATACTATATCTAGACCAACAAATCCCACACTATGTAACTCACCTTGTACCTATGAGGGGTCTTTTCTTGCATTATGGCTTAAGTAATTTTACCTAGAAAACTTTACTTGGAAACAGCATTTTTTGCAGGAACAACAACAAATAAACCTACATTAGGATTTCCAACAGCATAAATATATTATATTACAGTACAGTTAGAATACGGTAGTGACCAAAATGGAAGGTCTTTCATTCCCATCAGGACTACCAATTCCAACCCCAAATTAACACCAACCTACAAGTGTACTTACATGGTACCTGGGCAGTAAAGCAAAGTTAAGTAAATTTTCACACCCTGCCTGGCCCAGCACATCACTGCAACTCTCCTGAGCACAGCTGTGCCAAGACAACTGCTCAGAGGATGGGGGGAGGTAACAAACTGGATCACTGAAAAAATATGGGACAAAACCCACAAAAATAATCTTGTTTAAAATGCTGCTATGCAGTTACTTACACCAGATTTGCCACCAAAATCAACACACCATGTAACTATACCCTCAGAAACTTTTATTTGGAAAGTTTGGGTCCCTTCTGCAGAACTGAAATGATCCCTGGCAAAGCAGTAACATTCCTTAAAAGCAAGACTTAAATGCACACCTGTCAACATTCAAATAAAACACCACTCTGTGGTGAACAGCAGCCAGAGTCTATGTAAGAATGTGGTAAATAAAACAGAGGGGGAGAGATTGTTGCAAGGCTGCCCAGCAAAAGTTAAGGAATAATTGTAGCTTTACCCTCAAACTGTTTTCATTCCTTTTTACACCTTATCTCCAGGAGAAGAACTCTCTGGAAAGCCATCCTGCATAATCAACACCTCAATCTAGAACAAAGAAGGAACAGTCCTTCCACAAGAGTGAGGGAAAAACAAACTATATCAGAAGACACATCTCTGAAGCACTTCTTGTGGCAGAAACAAAAAACAAGAAAATATTCATACTTCATTATGGGACTGTCCACAAAATTACATAGTAAACCCATAAATGGATGAGATGAAGACAAGGCGGTGACCCAAAGATGACTGTGTAATGACATGTCAACAGTTCCAGTGACCAATATAATAGGAGTGAAAAAAATATAATTAGAAAAAAAAAATCTAACTTCCATGTGAAGGAAATCGTTTTATATCTTACAACAACAGTACCCTCTACTGTTACAAAGCAGCATAGCATACGATGAAGCCCAGCTCTGACCATCAGAACATTCAGGGCACCAAAACACCTACCTAGCTTTAGTCATTAACTACCTCATTTCCTGTAAAGATATTCCAAATTTGTTTCTTCCCACTACCGAGTCAAGTTTTGGGTCAAGTCTAATTTTTTTTCCAAGGCCTTTTTGTGTGATTGGAAAATGACAGATAATTTTAGCCTTAAAATTTTTTTCAAAAATAAAATAAATAAAAAAAAAAACACATAAATTTGAAGACTGTCCTCTAAGGAAGACCAGAGCCAGTCAAAACCACAGTAATATTTTTCTGGTTCATTTCTGTAAAGCCAAAAATGGACTTTAGATTTTCAGATCAGTGGATCATCCAACAGTGACACATCACAGAGAAGTCCAAATATTCTATCAAAAGGTTCTTCAAACAGCAGCTTGAGGGCTGATATCCTAAGACAACCCACCACCTCCGTGCTGGATGGCTAAGGATCATCACATTGCACCTTCAGGACATCAAGAGCAGAAACAGTGAGGTCAGCCAGGGAGTCCTTCGTCTTCTCCTTGGGATGAAGTTTTCAGAGCTATTCATAGAGGGTCACGGTGAAGCTTCAGCACAAGCCATAAACCTCAGGAAACACCATGCTTCCAGAGTCTAGCTGGTGATCTTTATGGCAGAGGAGTTCAGAAATGGATGTACATACTGTTCTTACATAATGTAGAAAGCAAGGGGAGGGAGGATAAGAACAGACTAGATGTGCACTACGGGGCAAAAAATGCTCCTAAGCTTGATTTGAAGCACAGGCATATTAATCACTGAATGCCTGTATGAACAGGCAGCAAGGAGGAAAAAACACCCAAGAGAAAGGAAAGCTCTAACTAGATTACGTGGTTAAGATTACTGTTCCCAAATTGAACTGTGAATGAATACACTGAAGTATAATTCAGTCCTACACAGTACTTGTTCTCAGAAAAAAATAAGAATAGGAAATAACCCATCAGTACAGAGATGAGAAGAAACAAAGCAGTACAACTTGCATTAGAAAAGAAGCCCATACTGCTTGATCTCAAAAGCATATCAGGGCAGGGATACACATGACAGAAAACATCTACTGAGCTTGAAACTGAAAGAACCCAACAAAACATGTTGTCCATAATGATACTCCCAACCAGACACTTGCACCTCATTCAGTGCCTTTTTCTGGAGAGATAGGAGACAGCAGCCAACTGCCTTTGGCCAAAGAATACAATTTTTAAGCTTCAAA
This sequence comes from Apus apus, assembly GCF_020740795.1. Classification (NCBI taxonomy): domain Eukaryota; kingdom Metazoa; phylum Chordata; class Aves; order Apodiformes; family Apodidae; genus Apus; species Apus apus. Next base: position 20,713,941 of record NC_067288.1, on the reverse strand, counting down.
GATGGTTTCATGTCTTTCCATTAGAGCAACTCAGAGCCACATTTTTATAAATTCCAGAGCAACAGCAACAAGACAACCAAGTATATGGCAAGTATACAAATATTTGAATCTTGGCAAGGGAACAGAGCACTTCCAGGTGGACACAATGGTGCTATAACAGGGAATGTGGATTTGAATCAGCACCATGATACTGGAACCCCAACGTCTTTGCACTGAAAAGCATGAATTAGAGCATAACTGCCAGCCCCATTTTTCTGCTCCACTCATACACACAGCACCTCCAAAAAATATATTCTGCAGTACTATACTCCAAAAAAATACACACAGGTCATAAAATCTTTAGAAGTTCAAATGATTAGATTCAAGAAACACTTTCTCCAATATAAAGATTAAAAATCCCAAATCTGAAGAAAATAACCTATCAACTAACCTAAAATACATAAACATATGTTGGGGAAAAAAGGTGGAAGATCACAAAAGATTAAAATTGACTTGATAGTGGCCAAAATTATTTAAAGCACACATCAGGAAAAAAAAAATAAATCTGTCTGCAGGGAAGAATAATTAAGCACTGGGATAGAATGTCCAAGTTTCCATCATTAGATTTTACGGAGCACTTCTGACATCTGTTGGCATAAATTGACATTAAAAATATTGTTTCTAAAGCCCAGAGAAAGACCTCCTGCAGTTCTTTCCAAGGCTATTTTCTAAAATTTTCTAGGAAGGAAAACATTTTGAGTGGCCATTGTTAAGAAATACAGCTTCTAAAATGAGCAGCACTATTTAGGATCCAATAATCAGGAAAATAAACAGTACTAGAAATTAAATACATTAATCTACACTAAAAAAAAAACCTGCAAACAATCCATTTACAAATTAAGTATTTACTCAAGTATCTTAGAAAGTAACTTAACAGTTACACAGCAGAGCGCAAAACTGCCTTGCAGTTCCAGCTCACTCCCAGTTGTTTTTTAATGCCAGTGAGGCTGCTGGGCTAAAAGATAGATTGCCAGGAGTACATAAATGCAAGATAATGGCATTGAGCAACATAACATAAATATTAAAAGAAGTGAAATTTTGGCACTAAAACCAAATGTGGTTTGTGTTTGTTTTTTTGTTTGTTGTTGTTGTTTGGTTTTTTGTGGTGTTTTTTTTTTGTGTGTGTGTGTGTGGTTTTTTTTAACTTATATACGTATTTTGGAACTTAACACTACTTCTTCCTTACCTACATTCAGGACTGATATTCTCACAACTTCGGGCCATTAGGGCATTTAAAAAAAAATAAATAAATAAAGTTTCACCCATTTTTAAGATCAGGAGAACAATAATGGCAGAAGATGTTATTTTTCAATACAGCCCAACTCCCAAAATGCTTACAAATCACAGCAATATAGCTTCCCAGTACAACTTCCCACCATTCATCTACAAACGTGAGACACTTTTAAGCCTGTCCTTCAAGAGAAGCCAAAAGTATTTGTCTTGATGGAGAAACAACATGCAAAGGAGAAATTAAAAATCATTAACTTAGACTTGCTCCTATCTTTGAGATAAAACTTCTAATACACAAGCATCTCCAGGTGTTTATAATGCTGAGAGCACAGCATCCAACATGCAATTGCATGGGATTTATACCCCAGATGATAGCACATAACCACATTTCCCCAAATATTTTATGGGACCAGACAGATATTCCATAGAGGAGGCTTCACACTGTACAGGATGTAGGGAAGGCAACCACCCAGCAATCAATGCAAAATTAAGCCTTCTGGAAACATTCATCCTAACAGGTCCCACTGGACATGGACAAAGGAAATACCACAAATAATGTTTTTTAATTAAAATGTTTTATAAAGTGTACACTGGCACATGCTAGGAGGAACTGACAAACATTATTTTAAGAGAAAACAGCTTAGAAGAGGAACATACTCACTTCTCAACTCTTACTGTAAGAAAAGAGATGGTTATTTGTCACTCAGTAGCTTGCAAGGATTTGGAGATCTCACCTTTGAAGGACAAGTGGAGCTGCTACGAAAAAGAGAAAACCACTACAGTTGGTGCAGTCACTACAACCAGGGGGACAGACAGAGAGACAGATAATTGTGAGCAACAGCTAGAAGAACTCTAAAGGTAGATGAGTCAGCAACATACTGCATGACAGCCATCATCAGCACACAACTTATTGCACAACTGAGGGAACACCTCAAGTGTTCCTACACCACTGAGTTTTGAATCAATGAAGCAATTGATGGGAGAGATTTAAATGGCTTAGTGTGGATCCCTGACTTAAAAAAACAAACTACCTCAAAAATAGTTTGGAAAATAACATCTGTACTGTACCACAAACTGCAGAACTAGAAGTTGAAGAAAGAAGTCTAGAAAAGTTGAAACATGACAGAAGAAGCAATACAAATAATCAAAAGGATTAGAAAAAAACCAAACAGAAGTACACAAGGGAGGCATTAAGGACACTGCTTCTTTTGGGTGCAACATATCGCAGTCACACAATTCCCCTTCAAATTAGTTTCAAACCTAAATTTGCAGCCACTACAGTGAAAATAAAACCTGTGTTCTCCACATTTTCAGTCACAACCCAGACAAGCCTATCAGCAGCAGCTGGCAGCAGTAAAAGCAGTTCAAATGCAGCAGTGTTCAAACCCAATCCAGCTATTTTCAGCATCACTGTCTTCTCCAGAGGAAACCAATTACCCCATGCATGGTCTCCCTTGCAACCATCATCTTCACACCAGTCCTTGACATCTGGTTACACAGCAGCCTGCGCCAAGCACCCTCTTTCAAACAGTTCTTTGCTATTCTGAGCTCATAGGGAAAAAAAAAAAAAAAAAAGGCATTACTCATTGCCCACACCAACCTGTGAGTCCTTAAGGGGAAGGAAGTGACAAGTGCCACAAGTTACAGGTTAGAAGATTCAGACTGGACATTAGGAAAAATTTCTCTACTACAGCACCATGGAACAGGCTGTCTAGAGAGGGTTTGTGTTGCTTGAAGTCTGTTTTTCCACTCATCCCTCTGTTCTATACTCCCTCATAACAGTGACTGCTTTTGGACTGAGCCTCTTAACAAGCAAAAGGCCTTTGTAGTAGCAAACAGCATTACCTATATTGTTATTGTATAGTCAATACATTCAATATAATACATTCAATGTTAAGTGTCTCTTTATTGATCTGGCATTTCTTCAGCAAAATCCAATGCAGGTGTCATACACCTCCAGAGCAAAAAAATCCACAATAAGCAGATGAATGAAACAAAAGGTGAAATACCAGAAAGTATATGGAATTATTTAACTGACATGAAACAGAAAAAAGTTTAGGAAAATAAAAAAAACACCACCACAAAACCCTCCAAATGACAACGAGCTATCTAATGGATCATGCCTGGTCTACAGACAAACAGGGGACTGTGCAGATGATCATATACCAGGGCACTAAGACAAGACCTACAGGGAAAAACTGAGGGAGCCGGGCTTGTTTAGCCTACAGAAGACAAAGTTTTAGGGAGACAAACCAGCAGCCCTCCAACATCTGCAGGAAGATCACCAAAAACATAGAGCCTGATTCTCAAAGTGCTGCATGGTATGATGATGAGAGACACTGGGTGTAACCTGAAACAAGAGAAGTTCAGACTGCATGTAAAGAAAAGTCTGTTCACCATCAAAACACTGAAGGACTGGAAAGGTTGTAACAAGAGGTTACGCAGTCTCTATTCTTGGAGGTTTTCAAAACCTTACTGGCTAAAGACCTGGTCTCATCTAATAATTGATGAGGTTTCACCAGGAGGTTGGACTAGAGACCTCCTTACACTCTTTCCAACTGGTGTTATCCTGTAAGTTTACAAAGTCTTGCTCTGTTCCTAAAAACACTGAAAACTTTTGGAAGATATTTTAAACCAGGAAGAACTGGACAGTAGGGGCACATGAAGACGAATAAATGTAGGTGTATTTTCCTCTAGATTTCTATATTTGGACACATAATACAAGATGAAAACTGTTTTGTACTCCACTTTTTACGTTACACATGTGCACAAATTGTGAGAGTATAGTGCAATTATATTTAGTAAGAAAAAAGCTCTTTTTACTATCAAGCATCCAATGACAATGGCTAAGTGGGCTGCCCCCCCAACTCCCAAAATATGTTAATATAAATTCAGGTGAAAGAGAAGCAAAAAGGATTCTGTTTTAAATAACAGAATCAAGACAGAGCCAGAGATTCTGCTCCAGAAAAACACTGCATTCCTAATTTACTACAAAAGCAAATCAGGAAGAGATTGATTGATTGGTCACATCAAATCAGCCTTAATTTACTTCTCAGAATCAACCTGAGCCAGAAGATGGATTATTATTAAGCTTTCCTGAGTTTCAAAACAATGATACAGAAAGTAACAGAAAAGAGACCACCAGCATCATTCATAGACAAATTCTATTTCCCAAGCCTAATTCAAAATTTAACCCTGCTTTGCTACAATAAATCTACTTTCACCTTCAAGTTGATCTTGTATCAATAGGTAAGCCACATGAACCTAACAAGTACAAAGATTAGTTGCTCTTAAAGAAATAATTAATATGTGCACTTGATGTGTTAGGTGTTTACAATATAGGAAACATTTGGAAAAGAACAGCAATTTGAAATAGGTTTCCTAAAAGGGTAGATTTGGAACCTAAAATCATCAGATGTCAATACACTGGAATTCCTGTTGAGAGTATCCACTACAAGTTTATGGCAAAAATTCACAGGAAAGAAATATGCTTCTGTTTAATCACATCTGAGGCATCTTTAATAGAAGCCCTTCCATCAGAATATTTTTCCCTAGTGAATTCACGGAAAGAAGATTGATACCTTGAAGTAAGATTCATCCTCCTTCTTAATCTGGCTTTCTAAAATTTTGGTTAGTCAGCCATTATTCGTTTTTTCAACTTCTACATAGACATTATTTTCTGAACCCAGATAAATTCTTAGACTTTCATCATAATGTTTATCCACACCTAAACATTCATCACACTATTTTCTTAATCACTTTTTAAAAGCAAAAAAACCCCAAACCATTTCACTATTCATTTAGGGCAATTTTACCAAATGTTTCTAGAAAAAACAATTTATTTCCCCGTTTTCCTAATTCATGTATGTTTTAACCAGGCTTTAGGGGTGCTTTTTCACATAGCAGCATCAGTTTGGGAAGTTCAATACCACAGGAATACGGTACCAGCCGTTTACATATAGGTTTGAAAAGTAGTCACATAAATTCATGCTCAGAATATCTTAGCAAGCACTATTACATTAAAAGAAAACACATCTATCTCAGAAGATAAAAGGTCACACATTGTTGGAAGAGAATAAAGTGGGATGGGAGAAACAACAGTAAATACTAACCCCGTTAAGAGTTTTCTAAGACATCACACTACTTGGACCTCTGGTCTGACCAGACACAGCTGTTCTTATATGAGATTGTTACCAATGACAGAGGGGCAGAACTTATCCATACAGATTTTGCCATGAAACAGCAAAGAGAGATAACAGACTTGCCTCTTAACACAAACTTGTCTCCCTAAAATTTAATTTTGCTTCTCTCTTTTAAGTATGTGATATTAACACAAGTAGCTGTTTTAAAAATTATAAACAAGTCATCACCATTTGGCATCCCTGTGCAGTGTCTCCTACTCTCCCCAGCTTCTTTGGGCATATGCATAAATTCAAATGAATTTTTATATATATATAAAAATCCAGCTATTAGGGAAAGGCATTAAAAGACCTTCTGAATAGGAGCATCAAGAAGCAAAACCAGAAACCTGTCACAAGATGGGACTTCATCAGATTATTAAAATAGCTACTGGCAAAACTAGTAGACTGGATATTAATAGCAAGCTTCCTCCAAATTAAGTTTCTCTGAAACCAAATTACTCTACAGAAGGTTTTTTTAATATAGGATTTACTTAAGGTCACCCAGGGAATGGCAGCTGCCACTTTGTAACTGCAGAGGGAAGAAGAACGCTGTGATTTCGGGTCTGTTTTGGGTTTTTGTTTGCGGTGATTCTCTTCGGAGCAATATTTATTCAACTTGCAGCAGGTTTTGACCTGTCTGGGGAGCTGGTGGGGGGGTGATGCAGAGGAATCTGCTGCCCTCACGCGGTACCTGCAATAACCGCACGCTCCACCGCAGCCTTTCAAGCTCCACCTTTCACCTGAGTGGCTGCAAGAGTATTTTAGCACACGTCTTGGTTGAAGCATGACCGGTATGGATTAAAAATAACATTTCCTAAACTGCTGGAGAGAGAGGAGACAGAAAGCCTCTGTCTTTTCACACTAGATTCACTATACAAGCAATTTTTCCAGCATAGATGAATGCAAGCCAAGGAGCAGAAGCCCCTGAGCCATGGGCCCAGCAGAAACTTCTCCAGCACAGCAAGTCCAGAATTCATTTCACATTACCTACCCTGTTGTTTAGTCTTTGCAAAGATTAAAGCGTTTAGGTGAAGAAAAACAGACTGGAGAACCAGGAAAAAAAAAACCCACCTCAATTCCTCATGAAAAAAAGGAAAATTACAGTATCCTGTGCAAATTTAACTTCTTTAAGTGTGAGAGATAACACCTCTTTAAAAAATCATTGATTATAAGAACAGACAAGCATAAAACAAGACCAACAACAAAAAAAGATTTCCTCATGGAGGAAGAGGTAATAAGGATACTGTAGAGGTAGTTCCAGGCACTTTATATTGAGCTCTCAGATTTGACAGTAAATATCACACCTCTACTAAACACCTTCCCACAAGTGTGAGTTAACTCTTCAAACCCAGCTGGTCCACAACACAAGCAGCAAAGCTGACTGCAGGAGTAAATTTTCTTACAGGTTTTGTTCCTCTCTTCCATGCAAACAACGGAAAAATTCAAATTAATCATACAGATATCTCAAACATTTTTATAAACAGGTCCTTGAAAAAATAAATCATCACGAGATTAGTTAACACTGTGGACAGGGACAAGGATAAGAAAAGCTATTTATGGGGTAATTCCACTCCTGCAAAGGCACAAGAAGCCAACTGCTGAGCAAGGTATACTACTAGTACAGCATGATGTCAACAACAGCAATGAATACACAACAGCCAAGAATGTTTTTAATCTCAGTTCTTTTAATGCTACAGTTATAAAGTCTGCTAGAAATGTGTGAACTTCCTAAAACCATTTTTTTTGTTCTTTACCTGATGGTTGCACTTACTTCTTAACTGCCATTTCCAGTAGTCATTACAGTTAATCACAAGAAGGAATTCTGCATCGGCATAAAGGCTGTACCAGAAAAGCAGCAAATAACTAGAAACAAGCAAATTTGTCTAGTCCTTCATCCATCTATCCTTTGAAACAAGTGTAATTTGCATAGAAAAGTATGGGATAAAGTGTACTTAGCCCTAGTTTCTGAGCTATTTTTAATTCTTAAAAAAGGAAAGTTTTAGTAACCACACTGAGAAACTTAAAGCATTCAAAGGCCAGGAAATACCAGTCTAAAGGCAGTCCCTTCATATAACAGCATAGTCTCTTCACCAAAGCACAAACGATTTCTCAAATAATACACTATGTTGTAATTATAAAACTAACTTTGTGGGAAACAAAATATTCAGAAAGAATAATTAATATATTATTATAAAGTACTGAAGCTTTAACATTTTTGTAATGCAAATAAGGTCTTTTTTCCATGTGCACACTTCTCTTTCCAAAGTTTATCAATATTCAAACTACATTTGAAGCATCCTTAAATACGAGGGAAATTTAGAAATTTCGAACAGAATTAACACATTTTCTTCAATTTTCAGTCTTTACACTGTGTTAACTCGAGCTTCTATTTCTATTAAAGCACTGGACCCAAACACAAAAGCTCTGAACTCAACAATATAGAAATGAATGGTATAATGAATCATATTTAAAAATAATAAAAGCCTTTCCAATGTTCAGATAAGGCACTTCTACACAGATATTATGGCAACAGTGCTAACAGGAAACAGCAGCATTACTAATTTCCTAGCAATGGAAAGGAGAACTGCCTAGGCTGTATTTGGATCCTGATGGAATTGTGTGGGGCAAGTCTCAAAAGGCAGAAAAATCTTAGCAACTAAATTCACAGTAATTAGGTTTCTAATTATACTTAGAGCATTAGTGATTGCTATGATTAAAACTGCCTCAACTGTTCCATTATTCTGCTCTTTTCAAAAGCACAGTTTTTCATCCTTTGAGCAGAAATTTTAGAAGCTCAGTCTGTGCCTGAATGTAATTTTTTTTACAGTTTAAATAGAAAAGAGAGTTTTATGTTTGAGTATGGAGTGCAAAATAAAACTTTTCCATTATACTAAAAAAAAATACCTTTAAAATTAAAAATGTGGTTGCGGTATTGATGCAGCTGGAAAGCATGAAGTATGGTGCCTTTGACATGGTGAATCTGAGGGCTGGAAAAAAAACCAAAAAATCATGTCCAAGTGTTCAGGTTGTACACTTCTTAAGGCACTTCCAGATGCATCTTGGGCAACTTCTAGGAGCAATTGACACTAGCCACATCTTACCCTAATTCCAGTACCTGCGTCAGGTCACCAGCACTGCCCATGCAGACTATCACCTGTTTTATTATCAACACAGTACTTGGAAATACTGCTGTGTTTTTACACATATCAGCAGATGATCTCTCCACCAAGCAAGCAGCCTAAGCATTACTGCCCTCCTGAGCTGTGCAGATGTAGAAAGCATAATTACAGACCTGTGAGCCACATTTGGCAAACTGGACTCTAGATCAAGAACATTGAGACCTTTATTCTATCATAGCTCTGCCCTTGAGGGGCCGTGTGACATCATATAATAATTTCACTTTCCTGTGCCTCATCCTCTGCCTCCCTGAATCAAGTCTATTCAAGTTACTGCCCTTCATCCTAAGAAAAGCTTTTCATGAATATTTTTTTAATTAGGGTTTCTAGACACAATCCTAGCTGAAAAGCAATGCTTTATACAGTATTAAGATTGATTAATTTTGATGATTTTTTGACAAAGACAGAAAGATGCAATTGCACTTTGAAATTATTAACTTTGTCAACATTTATTTGGAGTGAGCCTTCATATACAGGAAATTATCAGATACTTATTTGATGGGGAAACTCAGCTTTTATAGATTTCTGTGCCATCTCATTTTCACTACTTCTTTTAAAGCATACATGCATCTGTGCATAACCTCTTGAAATAAGATACTCTTCAGAACATGTACTCACTGTAGCTAGGGAAGATACTAGTTAAACTTTTCTGTAGTTAAACTGTGTCAACTCTTTCTTTCGGAAGCTATTAAGGGGCATAGTTACTGCACTGTTGCAACTCAGATGAACTTTATGTTCAAACAGTATCCCTAACACCGAAATTCACAGGATGATAGCTAAAAAAAATAAAAATAAAAATAAAATTTTAAATAAATTATATACTGTAACAGGGACTGAGTTAGAGTAGGAAGGATCCTAGATCATCTGAAAAACATTGATGATAAGCAATATTTACATTTATAAGCTCTTAAAAATTGAAATAGCTAATTTTAACACATTCTTCTTTTTATTTTTTAGAACAGAGCAAAAAATGCTAACTTCTGGCCCACACATGTATATATATCTTTTGAATTGTTTAGGAATTTAGTTATTCAAAATATCAAGACCTGGTTAAGAAACATCCTGGAGTTTCTGTACCTGACTAGATTTTTGGTATTTTCCTCACATGCTATTACTTCCTCAAGAAAGAAATGCTTACAAGAGCAATATAATCATGTGGTGCCATGAAGGAGTAACTACCTGAAATCAGCTCTCTCAGGTTCAAACATCTATTCAGGATATTCACACACAGTATAAATTACTTTTTGCTTGATGCCTGGGTGCACAATCACATTCCTTCTGAAGTGCAGAAGAGATACATAATTCATACAGAGCTATACCTCGTGACCCAGTTGTACTTGTCCTTGCAAGTCATACCCAGACTTGGGTGTTTTATTGCCTCAGCCTGACACTGTGATGTAAACCCAGACTGCAATGATTAAAAACAAGACGTTACAGTGACAAAAGCAGTAAAAAGGTTGGCTCAACTATCTAAGGAAAAATCTCCTCTGCAAAGCATCCCTGTGACAGACATGGTCAGAATTAGCACTAAGGCAATGGTCAGAAGACCACAGCAGCAACAGTTGTTCAAATCAAGACAAATCATATATTGCTTCCCCAGAAGTTACTGCCCAAACAACGTCAGCAGAACTGACATGAAATGGAATTGAAATGAGCATGAAAGGTGCACAAAGCCAGCCTGCCGGAGCTAAGGCCAACAGACAAAGCCTGCGTGATCTGTTCTATCAAATAAGTGACAGGGTGGAGCTGCCATTAAGGCTGGTAATATCTGAAGGCACTACAGCCATTGCAGCAATGGCTCCAGGTCAGAGGTACATGCTTTGTGCACCAAGACGATGCACAGTGACAAGACAGAGGGAAGGCAGAGAACCACTCACTAATGGGGATGAGACAGTACACAAAGGGGGGTATTGTTTCCAGCTGAACGCATTGCTAAGGGTTCACAGTCAGCTGAGATGAATACTCCTTTCACCTCTGAAAGCACTCAGCTGCAGAGCGATTGCTAGGAGAGGTAAAGTGCTTTCACTGCGTTATACCTTCCAGAATATGGAAAGCTGCTGACTTTGACCTCTGAAAAGCTGTAGAGGACACAGCTTTGGCTGCATATAAGACAATGAGTGCTATCCCTTACAAACACTATTCTAATCTGCCTATCAAAAGTCACAGGAACATACCCTTCCTAAACTTACAGGGGGACAGGGAGAAAATGCAGAGGAGTCAAGCAAGTAAAACACTAAGTCAGGTTAAGGTCAACTGAGCAAAACAAATAAAATCACATTTTAAAAATCAGGCAAGTTTCTCAATTGCACCCATCAGCTAGCCACACAAATGGAGAGAGAGGAAAATATAAAGGCTTGAACAGGGACTCAAACAGCAACAAGACTGTTGTTGTCTAGAAAAGCAAGAGCACTTTACTATTTTAGGATGCAAAATTAAAGCAAATCCTCGTGTTGGGGGATGGAGAAGTACTCCGCACCTCGCTTAGTCCAAGCATAGCATTACAGCCACTCCTCCATTCACAAAGTACTTACGGTGCTATGCTCTTAATGCCCTTCTCTGAACCTGCCCCCAGTGGTTTCTAAAGCCTGAAGAGTGTTCAGGGTGAATTCCACCTTCACATAAATTCCAAGGACAAAGGAAATGTTATGCTTGCTCTCTCCTTCAATGGCTCTGCCATGCATCATTTCTCCTTACCCCAGCAGAGTTTTGTCCTGCACTGTTAACATTACAGCAGCACTAGAAATTTCTGGAGTGACAGCAAGCTCCCTGGAACAGCAAGGCTGTAAAGTAACACTGGGTATTTCACTAAATATGCAGTAACAGGTCAGAAAAAGACCAAGTGCTTTCCTTCCCCTATTTCCTTGGCCTACCTTGTGAAGCGCTGCCTTGTAAAAGGCAAAGAGACACCCTTGATTTTGTTTGTTTTTAATGCTTTCACAGACCTTAAAGATTCTGATTCGTATTCACCAAGTAGACAGTTTCTTCTGTCCTGGTGACAGACAGGCAGCTGCCTTTTGTGGCAAGGGCAGGCAGCTCTGAGAGGTTGCATCAAACAGCCAAAGCAACAGGCATCTGTCTCCAGCCAACAAAAAACAGCTGGCACAATGACAGCTGTGGAAGATACCACCACAACTGAACATCCTGAGTTGCAGGAGTTTAAGTTTAGCCTTGCTCTTTAATCTGGCAGGGAGCATCAAGTATCTGGAACAGTAGTAACAATTTCTAGGCACTAAATCTATTTTTCTCTGTTTTGCACAGATAAAAGAATCATCCACTGCAGTTAGAGAACTAGAGTTTCCAGTTTCAGGCTGAACACAAGTGGAACATTTCAGCCCAGTGGGAGAAATCTTTGAAAATATGAGCTCCTTTACCAGACGACTGTTGTTTTAACTCCTATTTTTACATCTTTGTTGTTTCTAATATTCACTGCTGCCTCAATAATATTACTTCCTACTTGGAACAGTTATTTCAAAAAGTATCATTGTGATCCTCAAATCCCTAAAAAATCTGAAAAGTAGCAAAGATTCCTTAAATCTGTAGCTGGATCCACGTTCTGAGAACTTTCTAAACATTTGTTCTCAATTTTGGTGCAATAAGTACAGCACTCACGCAGACTACAGAACAGCTGAGTAGCTTAAAAACCTTGAAGTTACTAATATTTCAAACATTAGTGAATTTACAATAAACTGTTTCAATTATGTTCCAGTCTCTTCCTGCAAAGCAAAAAAAGAACTGCTTCAGGAAACTTACACTGCTGCATAACAACGTCCAGAAAGGTATTTTTAAAAAGCTAATGCTCACAACATTGAAGTCTCCCAGGCTTTTCAGCAAGCAATAAAGTCTACCAGAAAGAACACCCACCCCCCTAAAGGCACAGATAGATACAGAGCAACTGAAATGGTTACATCACCATTTGCTTGCCACCCCTCACAACAGGGGCATGCTGTAAAAAAGGATATGCTCCCACATCCACCCAACCATAAATTCAGCAAGCTTTGCCCCAACCACTTCTATCAGAGATTTATTCTCTCAGTGCCAACTTGAGCTGGCCCTGAGATGTTATTTTTTTTATAGAAGCACTCCTGCATTTCCTTTCTCTGGCAAAGGCAAGTAGGGCAGTAACACGCAGAGATCAGCGCTGGAACACAAAGCTGCTACATGCCTCTCTCCACAAAGGGGAGAAGTTTGTCTCCGTGGCCTAATTGCTCACACACCAGCTAAATGTCTTTTGTTTTTCATTGAACAGCAGAATGGAAAGAAGTCAGGTATCAGTGTATGCAAGATCCACTCCCTTAATGTAGAACAAACGACAGCTCAGGTAAACCACAATACAACAGTTGTACCCACACTACCTACCATCACACATACTGTGAGACTTTAGTCACATGAGAAAGAGCTTGCATGCTCCAAACCCGTGTAAAAAAAAAAAAAAAAAAAATCCATTTCTTCAGTACATTTTTATTCCCTAATACAAGAATTGACAAAAATACCATATTGGTTTGAAAGTGAGAAAGCAGTGTTTATCTTGAAGATAAAAATGTGATTGCTTTTTATTCATTTAGCACTTTTTTTTCCTTGCGAGACTGGTTTCCATGGAAATACAAGCAGACCAAAAACCTGCAACCAGAAGTGAGTCAGTTTTGCCTGTTTATGTCTCCTTAGTTCTCATGGGAACAGACATAAAATATATATATATAATAAAAAGGATAAGGGTGCTGAAATACCTTCAGAAAATCTCTTCCAGAGCTTTATCTCTTTGGCTGCCTTTCCAGAATTAGAGTTGAAAAATAACACTGAGCAACAGATGACAAAGTAGTGACTTGATTTCTTTATGGAGACATCAGCAGAAAACACCTGAAGATGTTTCAAAAGATACATTCAAACTGACAAGCTCAAAATCTACAACTACAAATTGTGCTAACTTAGGTTTTGGAGAGGTACCTCAAGTAGTGTATAGATTTCTTTAAATTAATTTGATGTGAACATAGATAGAAATACAATAGAGAACAGGAAACTAGTGTCACAGTATTCCTGTCCCAAGTATATTTCAATATTTTGAGACAAAAAAAACAGAAACAAAACCAAAACCAACAAACAAACTGCCCTGGGGGAATGAGCCTAATATTTCCATAGCCAGGACATTTTTTTAACAGAATCATTCCTTCCTTACAACACATTAATTTTTAAGTTGCAAAACCAGCTATACACATACCAAGTTAAACAAAAAACTTCACTATTAAATTTTAATTTATGAAGGACTATACTCTGTCCTTCAGAGTTATGGGTAAAAACACATTCTTCCAAGCTGACAGAGCAAATCTATGAGGCACAGTCAGCAAGACTACATTTCCCATTGTACTTTTCAAAGATAATGGGGCACCTTCCCATATGCTGTCTTCTTCACACCCTACAGTTAACATCTTCTTTCCTCCTCAGAGCCAAATACAGAAGAGATGGTAGAAGGGATAGGACAGGGAGTTGTTAGGAAAGGGTCTGCAATGCACATCTCAGACCTTCAAAGCCTGCTTCTATCGTTACTATTATTATGTAAGAATTCCCTGACAACTCTGCTTCCAAAAACACAATCAAGATAGTTACGATTACTTGTTGCTGCAAGACCCTTCTAGAATATACAGGACAGCTAAACCTGACACCAAACTTCTTATTTCCTTGTTTGTCTCCCACATCATGTTATCAGATCTGCGTGCTTAGCACACCTCCGTGCAACTCACCACTCCTAATCGGAAAGCTGCATCTGTAATTTTTCCCTGTCTGGGAAGAATGTCCAAGGATGGTACACATCTCTTACCCTTGCTGTCAGAGACTGAAGCTGTGGTACAGCAATCAAGAAAAAAAAAAAGAAAAAGGACAGCCTACCTCTGTCCTAAACATGGCTCATATACTCTCAATGATCACCAGACCTCAAAGGGCCTCCTGCATTCACACAGTGTTGCACATCACTTTTTTGCACTTTGCTACCTCTCTGAGAACTATCAATATCTTGCCACTGACATGAAACAAGGCTCAGAGAAGAGCAGCAAAGCCATGAGAGTCACTAAAAGGATGAGAGAGGGGTAGCAGTCACTGGAGGTTTGTCTTGAATGGAAGAAGCAGTTGAACTTAATTCAGCTTTAATTAGTTCACATTAGCTGAATTCCATTTATACTTGTAACAGGAAAGATAAAAGCCTTAGAGATAATTTTATTTCCTGCTCTCCTTTGTATTTTGGCAAAGTGTAGAGTCACACAGTAAGGAGTACAGTCTCTCAGAACTCACTGGGACATCACTCAAGAAGGGCAGATTTAAAGTTAAACGGAGATAGTAAGAGAAACATTGATGTGTATCTTTCATGCTATTCGGAAGTTTAGTCTTCTTTCTTAGAGGTGTGAGAACTACAAATAAACAAATTACTTTAACTATACATTTACTTTAGCAGCTAAATACACAAACACTGAAGTCTCAGCATGACTAGATTCCTTAAAGAATCCTTCCAGTTACTCCATGACATCAACATACACAGGCATTTTCTAAAACATTAAGTGAACAAAACACAGAAGCAGCAAGTAAGCAGTCTAAGTATTTTTCACCATACTCTCTGGCAAATTTGTTTGTGTTCAATATTGAATATAGGCATCAGTTTTACTAAAACCAGTCTCTGAAGAGATTGCAAGGGTGTCGAATGTCAGGATCAGCTTAGTTTCATGCCTGGTCTAGCACAAAAGAACAGAACAGAGAAAAGATTAATGTGACTACTGAAGCTAGGGAGTCACTATCACACAGAATAAAGACACTGGTCACAAGAAAGGAGAAAATTTAATAAGTAACTTATACATAAAATCAATATTCTTAGATTATTAAGCACCCCAAAATTAACACATCTTAGTATTGTCTTTGAGGACATCAGCATTATCATCTCAAGCTTAAGGAAATTTACAAGGTCACACACTGAATTCTAATTCTGAAAATAAAACCACCAACAGCTATCAAGCACCACCTGCCTTGTGCACTGAACTAAGCAAGGCTCCCCCTTCAGAAAAGAGAAAGTTTAATTGCACCATTATACATGTATCATATTACACATGCTCAAGAAAGCCTAATCATGGTTAAATAAGCAACTTCAATTCTGTCATTTGTTAACTTCCAAATGTTTATTTATAGAAGCTTAATATTAACTCTTCATATCAGGTTTCCCAGTTCAGGCTTTTAAATGTGTATTTTAATTCTGCCTAAATTCCTTGTGTGTAAAATTACCTGACAAAATGTTTTTTATAAATAGTAAACTCTGAAGATCAACTGAAAACTGGTACCACCTTAACCATTTTCAAAAGTTATCACATAAAATGTTGCCCTCTTCCACTAGACCACTGTTTCCACTAGTATTTTAAAAAGCTTCATCTGGTATTTAAGACTCATTCCATGAAAACATCTAGAAGTAAAGGAACAGTGATACAGCCTACATCAATTGTGACAACGGATGAAGATCAATAAGCTAAATCTTAAAACCAGCACCATCGCTTTGTACATGTTGAAGAAGCTCAATGCAAGCACTGAAACTTTAAAGAATAACTGAAGAACACATTTTACACACAACATCAGAAAAAAGGAGCCACCTACCTAACAAAAAGTCTGTGACACTGCCACAGAATGCTCCTGTCAGAGCATCCTGGGGACCTGAAAGCAGCCAGTACGCTCAAGAGAAATTACTGTAACTAGGCTGCAACTTAAAGTCATCGTTCCAGGTAGAAGTGTTTCATTTACAGAAATCCACAGGGTTTGCATATAGATTTGCAACATGGCATTGCAAGACACTGTTATCACAAAACTCCCCAGGACTGACATGGCATAAAATAACGAACAGCACAAAAAACTAAAAAGGCATAAAATTCAAAGCAGCTAAACCTGACGGAATTTAGAACCCACGTCAGGACCTTGGTTTATGGCACATAAACACAAAGCTTCTCCTCCACATTTAACACCGTTCACATAAAAGTTATGGCCTGAAAGGGGTTTTTTGCGTGCCTTGGGAAGTCCCAAAGTAATTTCTGGTGGTTTCAAGGAAGTAAAGGACAGCAGCATAAGTTCATAATATCATCACATGTTAGCAAGTATGGCAAAACTGTTCTTTTCACTACATTCTGTACTTATTTTCATGTACTTCATACCTCACTGACAAAAGGGCTAGTTTTCAAAAGGTCACAATCAAAGATTTTTTACTCCTTCTCTGAAGCACAAGCCTGAAGAAACAATCCCTGCTCAGAAAAACACTGCATCTCCTTTTACAAATTCAGTCTTCCAACACCTGTTCTAGCACACCACCTCAGCAGTCCTGTCAAATCACTGCACCAATGCAAATGTCACAGCCAAGTCATCAAGAAAACTTCTTAGCACACAGAAGTAGAAAAATACTCAGCTTAATAAGCATTGCAGTAGAAACCCCCATTAGCATGCACAGAAATACAGCAAAGATGGAATTGGGCTGATGGCTTTTTGTCAGACAGAAAAACAACCTTTCTGGATCAGCGTTTCTGTCACTGATCCAGGAAGCAATAGTCGCCTGAGACACATCTGAAACGGCCCATGGAACAGCTGCAAAGAAGGCTGGCTTGTGTTTTGGGCAGGAGGGGAAGAGGAAGGAATTGTTTTCTTGGTTTTATATTTTCAATAAGCAATTCTCACATGCGAGCAATAAAGTAAACAACACAAGTAAAAACAAGAGCAATCAAACTTCACCCTAATTTTTATTGCAACTAAAACCTCCTATGGCACTACCACACAGTACAATCCTCAGATTGTATTCAGTGAGGTCAGATGTCTTTTTGGATGTAAAAAGGTTGAGAGACAGTCTTTTAGATGACAGAGAGCTAGCAGATAATTAACATGGGAGATAAATGGAAGATAAGGATTTCTGAAGGACAAAGTAAGATGATGAGATAACCAGCATATATTATTATAGAAAGAAATAAAAATCCACCAGAGAAAAAGCTCATCTTAAATATTTTTAAATGTACAGAAGGATTCAGGGAACAAAAGCCTCAATGCACAAACTCTTTTATTTGGACAATTAGGAATCATAAACTAGCACAGAATCTTCAAAGGGCTGAAATCTCTAATACTAGATTTATGGAGCGTGAACCTGCTTTTGAACCCAGTAATAAAAATAAAGCCACAAAGAGCATTAGGTAATCACAAATTCAATGCCCTAAGTATACTGAGAGCTTCAGCATTTGATTTGGCTTAATCATATCCCTCTAACACAACTAAATCAGAACTACCTCAGTTCTGTTTCAGCTACTTGACAGACATTTTTGAGAGGCCAGAAACAGTTACACAGTCCTCATACTTACTCGAATCCTCCCATCTGAGAAGGTGCAACTTCCAAGCAGAATAGTACAGAAATCCCAGTACCAGAAAGAGGCAGAGGGCTAGCAGCAGGTTACGCATAAACACCAACAGTCCCATCTTCACATTAAATCTGCTCTTCTACATGATCTGAGAAAGAAAAACAGGTTGAGGTTGGAGCCACCTTCTCAGGCAGTCATCCTTCCAAAACACGCCATCCCATACCCGCGACAACGCACAGATCCGAACCAATGCTCTCCAGACGGTAACAGACACCAATTTACCCAAAACCCACCAGTGAAATCAGAACTACCACCCTAAGCAGCCGCAGCCGCTCCGGCGGGGCAGCAGCGCAGCCCCTGCCCGCCTCTCGTCCCGGCGGGGCCGCCACCGGCGGGGCCGGCCCAGCAGCGCGGTCCCCCGGGCACGGGAGAGCCCAGACACGCCACCAACGCACCCACAGCGCCCGGCGCCCCCCGGGGGTGTTAAACGGACAGCGCGGCCAGCCGGGAGCAGCCGCGGTCCCTGCTGGAGTCCGCCGGAGATCCGGGCACGCCGCGGAGAGGACACCGGCAAACCCTGAAGGGAGGGAGGGCGGCGGGAGAGCGGGGCCCGCCCGGCCCCAGCAGGACGGCAGCCCGCCGGCTGGCGGCTGCTAACGGCCGGAGGGCACCCGGATTCGAACGGCCAGCGGCTCCTCCAGCCCCGGGCGCGGGCCGGGCACCCCGCCGCCTGCCCCGGTCTCGCGGGGCTCCGCTCCCCTCTCCCCACCGGGGCCCGCCGAGCCCCGCTCGCTGCAGTCGGCCCTGCCCGATCCCTCCCGCCCCCTCCGCCCCTCCTCACCCGGCCGCCGCCGGCCCTGGGCGCTCGGCCGCCGGCTGCGGGCCCCCGTGGCGGGGCTGCGGGCGCCGCCATGCCGGGCGCGGCGCAGCGGGACCGGCCGCCGCCGCCGGGGCGCTGAGGGGCTCGGGGCCGCCAATGGGGCGCCGGGGCGGGCCCAGCACCGCCAACCCGCCCGCATAGCGGCCGCCGCCGGCCAATGGGGCGGTGCGGGGGGCTGCGCCCGCAGCCAATGGCGGGGGTCGCCGCCGGCGGGGCGCTGCGGCACGGCGGAGGCGCGCGTGCGCCGAGCCCCCCGCTCCCTCCCCAGCGCGGCTGCTGCGGCCGCTGCGCTCGTCGCCGCGCTGCTCCGCTTGCCCTCCTGCATCAGTGCACCGCTCTGATCCGCCCTGCCCCCTCCCCTTCACGGCATCGCTGCCCTCTTCCATCACTGCACGGCACACACCACACCACACCCCCCCCATTCCAGCGGCTGCAGGACACCGTTCCATGCTTCCCTGTCACTGCCTGGCATTGCCCCTTCGCATCGTAGCAGCACTTCCCGTCACTCGTTGGCACCTCCAAACTCCTGTGATCGCTTTAGGCAGTCCACTGCGGTGTCACCTCCTCCAGGCATGGCCCTGCAGGGCCCCCTGGCACTGCACCGCCTCTCAGGACCTACACGGTTTCACTGCTCCAACTGCAGCACCGCACTGCACAGCACTGCACCTTCTTTGCACTGAGACACCTCCAAATCTTGCAGTCACTTCAGCCACGACATTGTGCCAACAACAGACCTCCCTCTTATCCAGCTGCTGTGAGTGCATGGCCTGGCCACCAGCCACTGCATCTCTCTTTAGTTACTGCACTACCCGACCTCCAAGCACCACCTGGAACAGACTCCAACACCTGCACTTCTTGGCCCAGCCTAGCCTACAGCCACCATACAGAGCAGCCTAACCCTGCCTTGCATCCAGCCACTGCACCCAGCCACGCCACACAGTTCAGTGTTGCACCCAGTCACTGTCTCACACCGTCCTCCAACTTCTGCAGATCCTCATACCACTACCTACACAACAAGGTATTGCCCACTGCTGCGTATCACCTCCCTGGGCTTCCCAGTGCTGCACAGCCTCCACCACGGGACCATACCTGGCTGCAAGGATCATATCAGCTGCCCCTCTACACCACAGTGCAGCTCACACTGCACCACCAGTGCCACTTCCACACAGTGCCCGTTCTCCACCTTCTCACTGCACCGCTGGCCTTTGAGCACTGCAGCTATGAGGCCAGCCCATGCCTCACCTTTCCCACAGCATTGAGCTCCTTGCTGCTCACTCCACAGTCTTGCTGGGTACACCTGATGCTTGTTAGACACAGGGCAAGTGAGAAACACAAGCGTAAGGCAGCACAGGGAGACAGAGGAAATGATAAACAGCAAAATTGCTAGGCTCAGGGGGTAAAACCATCTGAAAAGAGATACCATACAGAATAAACCTGTATCTTCTGGACAATAAAAAAAGCCCAGATACCTATTTCCACCCTCAGTGAGTCACTAATAACACAAGGCAAACAAACAGCCACGTCAGTTTAAGGGAAACTAAGTAGGATCATGTTCAGTGTGGTGGCAGCTCCAACTGCAGGTGAGCCCAGGTGCTGATGCCGACTGGCAGACACTGCCTGGGACAGCGCAGGGCTGGCTGGGCACTACCTGAGCCTGCTCCCCGGCACTCAGCGAGAGGCAGGGCCCACACAGGTCACAGGGAGAGCTTGCAGGAGCTCCTGCAGCCCCACTTTCACAGCCAAGAAACCCCACTTTGTCTTCAACGTGGGTACAGTCAGTATGAGCTGGCTGTGTGTGCTGCACCCGTGCAGCCAGGTTCACACCCACCATGCTCCTCTGTGGAGACATGTGCCCCATTGGCATCCAGTTGGGATTTTTTTTATTCTAACAACAACTTAAAGACAGAGTGCAGCAGCCAAACAGACTCGTGCCAACACCCAGGTATCACTAGCACCAATAGCCCCACGAGCTGCTGAATGGAGAGGGACCACGACCACATCCACAAAGCCTTGTCCATCTGCAGCTCTGCCCCCTCCAGCCCCCTCTCCCCCGGCCGCCTTCACCGACCCCCAGCTCCCTGGGGCTGACCCACTGGGGACAATAGTTGCTCTCACCCGGCTGGGGCAGCTCCCTTCCCTCTGGCTTCACAGCAAGGCAGTGGCCTGGGCTGGTCTGGACAGCCTCCTCCGCCAGCCCCCGACCAACCTCCGGGCTCATTTCCTCTAACCCCACCGACTCCTGCGCTGCGTCGCGTCTGGCTGGAGCCCGGCTTTACTTTACAAACGCTTGCTTTATGCCAGCTCCTCACTTCGCCTCTTCATCCCTCTGGCTGCGTAACCAGGTCTCATTTCCGTGCCTCGACGCCGCAGCGACACGGAGCTGCCTGCAATGCCTGCCCTCACCACACCTGCTCTCACCACCCTCAAACCTCACCTAAACCGCCCCATCTCTGCTGCTTGTCTGCTCAGAGTTTAAATCCCGCGCTCCACAGGCACTGCAGGTGATCTGATTTTGATGATGAGATAAGCGGAGACCCACAGCCTGAAGTCAGATAACGACAAGGCTGGGGCTTGCTCCTGAGCCCGTGTTTGTCACTTGGGAAACTCTATCCCCCATTATCAGGTGTCAGTGTGCTGGAAGGAGCAGAGGATGAAGTAACACTCTTGTCAGGCTGGAAAAAACTCGGGAGGCAAGTACTGTGCATCTGTGGAAATCAGGTACCAGCACCCAGCAGCTGTCTAACGGCCAGGAGATGAATTAAGGTGATGATTAGTGGAGTGATTTGGTTGGAGTAGCAGGGCTTTAGTCTGAACGTGTTCCTACTTAGCTTACACGTTTCATTCACAGGCAGATGTCAAGCTGGATGTTGCTAGGAGATCGACAGCAGGGGAATAATTAAGTCTGATTAAGACCTATCATATTGCCATGCTGCTTTCCAGAATGCTCTGCAGCTTTTTAAAGCCAAACTGACCAAATGAAACAGCAAGAGATGCAGACCATCCTGGTTGAAAAAACCCGCTTGCTTTTGACCCACTAAGCCTCGGGGCAGTGTCCTTGGTTGCCCGTGTGTCTGCAGAACATTTCCCACAGCAGCACTGGCCACAGGCTGGATAAAGACTCTGGCAGAGGGCACAGCTAGTGGCTGCTTTAGCAGGTAACTCAGAACAGTTGGGACAGTCAATGCCCAGAGCAGGTTATGAGGGGTCCTGCACCCCATGTCTCTGCGCTTGGGGCACTCACATTGGACAAGGCATAACCTGGTGCCTATAGCACATGCAGGTCAAAATGGTGCAAGAGGCCAGGTACCTGTTCAGCTGCTCATGTCCCCAGAAGGGCTTGGGCAAAACACCTTCCTTGCCTTCCTTTGGCAGGAGCCTGCCTGGGGCATGCCGAAACTGTTCTGCAAACACACCTCATGCGTGGTGCTGAGCACCACAGGGCATTCCTGCCTGTTTGCTTTTTTCTTTCATGGTGACTGAGTTTCCCATTATATGGGGTGACAATTAAAGGTAAATAACAGCTACAGGATCTTTTCTCACCAATAAACAAAGTTATGTTGTAACTATCTGCGTCAGTTGCCAAACACACACACATCAGCCTCTGGGTTCCCTCTGTAGTGAGACTGCTAATCTCATTTTGACTCTCTGCCCTATAAAAATTCTCATTCTAATACTCACACTGTAATCCTTCCCCTCAAATTACATGTCATCAAATCAAACCTGATGCTAATTAATGCAGTATTTTATTATTAATTAAATAGCACTAAATACCACAGCAAAGATCTCTTTCCAGTAAATTCTAGATAGAGATTACCTCTGCTGATGCACACACTTGGGGAATGCAATCTGAGCTGTAACACACTCATATTTTATCTTTATCTCTCTGGCCAAACTTGTTTCATCTCATGCACTCATTATACTTATTATATATACTCATTATACTATCTTAAACACAGGCTCTGAGCATAAACAGTCTGTGGACGGCACTTTGCATTTCTGGTGCTCTGGCTACTCCAAGAACAGAAAACCTGAACGGCATTATCAGCAGCCCCACACAAAAAAAGCTAAAACAAGCTGAACTTGGCCAAAGAATTCTGCCCCCCTCCAGTTGTTTTCAACAGCAAAGAGCCACACTTACCACTACAGGTGCAGGTAAACAGCTGGAGCCTGCCCAAATGGCTCACTGAGTCTGCTGCCTGACCGGACCACGTTTCCCAGGGTCTTCCTCAGCTGAAATGATCTGATGGTCCTGCCTGACACACGCTGTAGGGTGTGAGCAGCCGGCCAGGATGCCGCTCAGCAGCTCATCTCCTTGCATTAATTCCAATATGCTATGTTTGGTTCATGCATATTTTCCAAGAAAGGAGGTAGGCTTGATTTGAAGACAAGCGTTGGAGACTCCCACCCTTCTGGGTCTGTTTCAGGAGTCCCTCACCCTCACGTTCAGAAGAGCATCCCTCATCCCTGTGTCTGGCTTCAGCTTGCAGACATACCATTTTGTTCTGTCTTCTGCTTGATTAAAGAGCCTTTCAGAGCCTGGCATTTTCTCTTTGTGACACTACACATATGCTGCAAGCAAACCCCCTCTCATCCATCTTTCTGATAAGCTAAATATACCGAGTTGCTTAATTCTCTTACTGCCAGGCTTTTCCTCCCACCTTCAAGCCACTTTTTTGCATTTCTGCTCTACACAGCCTCTCTGATTTTCCTGAATCCTTTTCAAGATGAAGAATCCCACAATAAGCTTCCCCAGTGCTTTTACACAGGGTTTAAATCTGTATTTTCCTATTCTGCATCTCAAAGGGCTGTGTTGGTCCTTGCTGTCATAGCGTCAGGCTAAGCATCCAGGCAGGATTTTCCCAAATCTTTTCCAGACCTGCCGCTGACAGGTTAGAGCCACCTGGGCTGGCCAGCCTTTGTCTCAGCTGCACATTCAGGACCCTGATGAATGGAGTTGTGTGGCAGGAAACATTACTCCCACACACCTCCATCGCCTGCTCCCTGTCCTGGGATCTTGGGTTGTGGCTGCCTCTCCAGCAGCATCCCAGAGCAGTTTGCAAAGGTGGGCTTTCAGCCACAGCAAGCACAACACAGGCACCTGCATGTACTTGGAGGGGCTGAGAGGCCATCTGCAGACAGCCAGGTGGGAATTACCTCCAGCCAGGTTGTTGTTTCACCTGGTCAGCCAGTGTCTGCTATTCCTAGCATGTTGCTGCAGGTGCATGTGGTCCTTCTGGCTCTTCACACAGACCCCACCACAGGTGAAAGGGGTGCCACTTCTTGGGGACCTTAAGACATTGAGCCTGGTAGGCAGGAGCAAAGTTTGTGGAACCCCAGCGAGCTCTCCAGGAGGAGACATCCCAACTCTCAGTAGGTGACTGTGCTGTGAAATAAAGGAGAGGCAGGACTGAGTGGTGCCTGCCAGCATCCAGGCTGGTTTGGCTCTGATGTTGGGGGAGATACTTTGCAATGTCTCAACATTCTACCCAACCTGCTCTCAGTGATAGCAGTCACTGAGGAATCTGGTGCACTGCCTGGTTACTGGGCTGCACACCCTGAAAACAGCCTCTCAAAAATAATAAACCAGGTGGAGACTCTGTCTTAATTCTGCCCTTTAAAGAAAGCAGCTTAAATAGTCTTTGTATTTGCCATTCAAAGGGTTTTCTTTCTCCCAGCAGTCCCCTCAATAAAGCATACTTGAGACCTGGGCATGAAATGGGAAAACTTCCCCAGCCCACGCATCACATCAGATAACACAGCATGCTTCCTCACCCTGGTGCTGTAGGCACCTGGAAGGAGTCCAGCTCTAACTGTGCCCATGCTGCCTCTTTGGAGCTGAAAGCACACAACCAGGATGCTGCCCTGAGTTTCTGAGATGACTGCTGAAGAAACCTGAATTTCAGAGATGGTTAGATCTGCAATGGCCAGGAACCATGATAGGCTCCTCCCACACCCTCCAGCCAGGGATCGCCCCATCCCCTTTCGTGCCATAAAAATGGGAGGCAGGTCTGGTCCAGCTGCTGCCTCTTCTCAAATGAGAATGGCAGGAGTGACCCCATCTCACATGCTGTCACAGAGAGGAAGGAGTTTGGCACAGCAGCAGCACAAGGAGAGGCCGTGGCTCCCCAAACCAGCCACATTTATGCCACAGGCCTAGGTAATTCACAAGCAACATTCTGATTACATAATCATGGGCTCTCCTAAACACTCAAGTTAATTTTTAACAAATGCACGTCTGGCAGGAGGCCAGTGTAATTCCAAGAGCCAAAGCAATGGGAACAGAAATAGCAAAGGGAACCAGATTGTTGCTGAGGAGGTGAAAGCCCCACTAAAGGGCACCCCGGGGGCTACACTATGCGGCACAGACCTCGCAGGAGAAACTCCTCCTTGGGCAAAAGAAAAGGTCTGGCTGGTGAGAGCATGAGCAGCTATGCAGCACACTTGGCTTTTCCACTTTTCCATCAACAATGATATAGGATTTTAATTAAAAGTATGTATTATAAAGAATTAATAAGGCTCACAAGAGATTAACAACTACGTGCATTAACAGCTACATTTGAGCTCTGTCAGTGAGCCAAATCTTAATGGGGAGACATCCACAACAGGGAGCAAGAGACAGCTTCCCAGTCCAGTGCCATTTAATAGTTTTCAAAATCAATTGTCTAGATGATAAAATGAAAGCTTACATTTGCAGCTGAAAAATACTGAACAGGCTGTTTGCTGCTACAGTGTGAGTGAACGGCCTGATAAAACAATCATAACCCACGGCACAGTAACGGGCTGCAAAGGAAGGTGCGTGGGCACAGAGGGGACAGACTGTACTGCAGGGTAGAGGATCTCCAGGAAAGCAGGAGTGGGGAGGGAGGAATTAAAGAAATTAAGGAGGAAAAAAAAGCCAAAGAAGAGAGCTGTCCCCACATGCAACTGGTGCTATGAGCCTGCATCACAGTGCCTTGGCTCCAAGAGCCGTGAGCCACAGGCACGCGGAGGCGGTTTCCGAGCAAACGCACGGCAGCGCTCGTGCTGCTCTGCAGCTCTGGCAAAGCCATTCTGATGCTCAGTCCAGATCTCCAAACTTCAAAATGGACACAGAAATCCTGAGGAGCAGCAACACCATGGTAAAAAAGGAGCTAAGGCTTGGAAATGCTTTCTATCTGCACAAGATGTGAGGCGTGTGGGCTACTGCTCTCCTGCCCCAGGAGAAGGTGTCCTCGCTGATGTGGGGAGAGGACCACTGCTGCAGGCAGGGTCTGAAGGCATGGAGGTGAAAATGCAAAAGCTTAAGCCTGAAATTAAGGAAATTTCTTTGCAGTACAACTGCTGAAGGCCACAGGAGCAGCCAGCCCCAGTGAGCAGCAGCTTGCAAATAAGATTAGATAGTCCTGAGTTTTAATTTAATTTTTCATTAACTGCGCCTGGAAGAAGAGCTGCCATGTGGTCACGCTTCTTGCTTCACCCTGATCTGTACACAACCCTGGGTTCAGCAGGGTAGGTAGGAAAGCTCCTGATCTCCTGTCCAAACAGCTCCAGGAGCAAAGAGGAAGCCAGGAGTTATTCCTGTGTGCTGAAGAAGGCAGTGGGGAGGGTGCTGAGGGGCTCAGCCTGAGGGCAGTCTTCTTGACCTGCTTTTCCAGCTCATGCACGTTTTTCTAAAACCAGGCATGACTCAGCCTGACCTGGCTCTATGGCATGACACTGCTCTCAAGCACAGGCAAGCTGCCTGCAACAGAGCTCATGTCCAGCCTTTTACCCAGGGAATGCCATATTTCCAGCCTGGGGCTTCACTACTTTGTAAGTCAATTGCACTGCAGCAAGGAAGATTTTGTGCAGCTTTAGCTGTCTCATTGTGGTGATGGAGCCACATGGCCATGGGCTCATCTTTTCAGACTGCTACCTGAACCCCAGCTCATCTCCAGCTGCTCCCAGGGGAGTGAAGCCTCTGAACCCAAGCAACACACCAGCCATCTTCACACAACACAACAACCATCTTTGGTGCTTCTACTGGTCTTTTCCAAATACATCTAAGTGAGATGGTGCCAAAACCCACAGTGTAAGTTCAGCAGCCCACAGCTCTGCTATATCAGTCTCCACTTTAGGTCTACAAACCTCCTCTATTTGCATCTCTCTGATCTCTTCCCCACGTGCCCCAGGGAAGTGGCTGTGAGCCAGTGTCAGTCCTGGGTGAGCCACACTCCCACAGCCGCAGAGTTCTGCCCCATTTGAAATTTCATTATGTCATTTGTCATTATTTCAGACACGAATCCTGGCCATGTACCACCCCCACGACTTTTTTTTTTTTTTTCCAGGCTTGGGCAGAACTGATGGCATGGGTACGAGCACGCTTCTTTGGAATAAGTAACTTCACATTACCTTTGCTGCCTTGTTTCTTGCATGATTTCACATAAAAATCATCGATTTTGCAACCTGAGCTGTGCAGCTTGTGCTGCATGATGGTTGGCCATACTGCTCTGGTAAGCAGTTCCCAAGGCCTGTCTTATCTTCAGAGCTGTAAGCAGCAGCTCGTGTGAGTGAGTGCCCTTTCTTGAAACTCTCTGTGATGCACTGAGCGACATCAAAACCTTGCAGGGTGCAGGTGAATGTGCTCAGTGAGGATGCTCTTTGCAGCATCCTAACCACCTGCTCACCCAAGACTGGGACAAGCATGATGCTCAGGAAAGGGACCAAGGAGACAGGAAGTAGTAGCAAGGAGAGGCAGGGGGAGGAAAGGAAAAGCACCAGACAGCTCAGTGGCTTTGCACAGATCTTGTTAAGTCTCTGGGAGAGGTGGTGGGGAGGGAGGGAGGAGGTGCTGGAGCTGTTGGAGCACATGCTTCACCTGTGGGTGCGAGAGAGTGGGACTCTGGGCTGGCAGGGGCCCAGCTGAGGGCCCCTCCATGTCCCAGTGCCTGTACCACTCATGGGTGCTGAGACTTACCTGCTCCTTCTTGGAAAAGGGAGGAAGGAAGAAGAGAAACCTCCCACAAGGTGAGCTGTAGGGCAGAGCCAGTGTGGAGGGTGTAGGGGCTGGGCAGGCTGGTTTGCAGCACACAGGTCCACGTGCTGCAGGAAACGGCCAAGGTTTCATGCTCTGCTGCGGGGCACCAGCACGCTGTGTTTTGGAGATTCAGCATTTGTGGCAACCTGTGTATTCTTGCAGCTGCTTTGCATAACGAGGAGTTAGCACAACCAGGGGAAATGCCTCTGGGTGCTCTGTTTGCTGGCAGGACATGGGCAAACTGCAGCCATGAGGAGGCAGCTGCCAGGCAGAGGCAGTGCTGCTGCAGCACAGCAAATCTCTCCAGAGTTCACATAACCCCACGGGGCAGGTACGAGCGAGAACAGGACTAGAGGGACGTTGGATCCTATTATAGCAAGAGGGGTCCTAAACAGTGAGCGTGTAGAGCTGCCAGCCATGGAAAACTCTGGCCCTGTTCCAGTGGGGACACAAGCCAAGCCAGCAGGACCCTCATTTCCCATACACTGCATGTCAGAGGCAGCTGCAGCCCACCCAATCCAGCCATGAGAAGGCAGGGACAGAGCTCAGCCCCTCCAGCAGAGCTTCCTCACCCTGCTCCCCCTAGGAACCAACTTCCCTGTGCCACAGAAGAGGGAGTATGAGCTTTCTGCAGCCATCACCTGAACCACCCTACGCTGGGGAAGGCTGGCACGTCCATGGGGCCAGGCAGAAGCAGCTGTGCCAGGCTAGAGCTTTTCAGGTCTCAGCACCCAGTCGAGTGGGTTTGCACCTGCACCTGGACTGGTCCTTCCAGCGCAGGGAGTGGGGAAGCTGGCCACAGCAAGGTGTTGGTACTAATGACATCCTCCCTGACAGACTGGTTTCTGGTGGATGTGGTAGATCAGCACCACTGATTTGCACAGCCACCTGGACACGTTCTGTGTTCAGAGTCCAGCACCTATAACCCATCTAGGTTTGACATGAAAGCCCCAAGATGAAGCTGGGCAGAGCTACCTGCCCCAGCCCAGCTCCCCTCCAACACAACCATGGACCCTGGCACTGCTGGGATTGTTGGGCTCTTTGTCCCTCTGCCAGCACCAAGGACACAGCCACAGCTTGGCACCGTCACCTCCCAGCAGCAATGCATCACTGCATGTGCCCAGAGCATCAGACATCCACTTCATGCCACGCATAGCCAGCAGTGCTGGGGGACCAGCTGTAGACAAAGCCAGCCAAGGGGTTTAGCCTCCTGCTCCAGCCCTCCAGCATCTCCCCTGGAGTTACCTCTGACTTGCCACTCTTCCCTCTCCACCAGCTGCATCCAGGCCCCTGACCAAAAGTGGAATTTTTGATCCCTTCCTCCATAACACCTTCCTGGGCTTTGGGCCCCAGAAGAAACTCTCCTCAGCTGAAGGGACTCCTCTCTTCTGCCACAACAAGTGATCACATGCAAGTATGAACCTGCCCACCCTCCATGCTTCAGTCCCACAGCATCATCTGCTCAGATACCTCCCTCCTGTTCCTTGACAAGCTGGAACACCCACAAACACAAGAGCTGGTGAGATCTGGAGGATCCATTCACCTGGTCTCTCAAGAATGGTGAAGCTGTGTGAATCCAGATGAAGAAGGAAGGGGGTATCCTGCACCAGCAGCTGCTCCCAGCAAGCCCACAGCCACAGCACACAGACAGTGCTGCCTTTCCTTGGAGGATGGTTGAGGCTCCAGCCCCTGAGCAGCCTTGCTGGAGGCCCACACTCCTCCCATCGCATCAGGCAGCTGTGAGAGGTATCTCATGGTCCGGATGCAGAGCCAGCCTGTCATTTCTCCCTCACCAACACAGCCAGGCCTAAAAATATCCCAGGAGTGGGCTGATGGCAGTTGTGCTATAGTCTCGATTATGCAGATGGAAATGGCTGGTTCCTGTCACAGAGCCCAGGGCAGCACCAGCTCTGCTGCCCTGCACCAGCACAGGATTTTGGAATCCTGTGCTGTGCCATGGTAATCTCTGTAGCAGAGGCATGCCAGGGCCAGTGCTTGGTGCAGAGGGTCCTGGCCAGGTGGAGCATCATGGCTGAGGCTGTTCCGGCCAGGGGAGACAAGCAGCTCCACAAGAATTATCCCTCTTGGGTGCACAGCAGCAAGCAGGGCAGGGAAGAGGGGAACAGGGGGTTTCACAGCCTGCTGCCTCAAACCTCTAACAATGATGAAATGGGCTGCTGCCCAGACAATCTGTGACAAGTCAAAAGTGCACCCAGGCAGCCAAACTTATAGCACTGTGGGTGCAAACACAGCAGGACAGGGAGCTGGGGGGCAAGTCAGCAGAGCAGCAGCAGCAGGGATGCAGGCTCAGCCCATGGGTAAAGCTGGAGAAGCAGAAGAGCTTGGCTGAGTTTGCAGCCCATCTAGGAAAAGGGCTGGCCTTGAGCCCTGTACCATGCAGGCAGAAGGCAAAACTGTCAGCTCCTCCCCTCCCAGCATATCCTAAATCCACAGGGTCTGTCAGCAAGCAGGGCTTCTGACACTGAGCCTCAGGCAGTTGTCCACCCAATAAACCCCCTTGAGCAGGAAAAGGAGCAAAGATGCTGCTGGAGGAGCCAAAAGGGACAGGTCAGCTTTCGTAGGAACAACTTACACTGTAATAGCACAAATCCAGCCCCAAGCAGAAACTCTGGCACCCTCTGGGTTCACTGCCACTGTGCGTGACTGCTGGTCTGCAGGGAGCTCAACAACACCCACGCAGGCCCTCTGCCAGCCCATGAGCAGCTGCAGGGACTGTGGAAGGAGAGGGCTCAGGGCAGCCCTGCCCTCTGCTGTAGAATTTCTCCTGCCAGCACACAGACACTTCTCCAGCTAGCTCCTCTGGCCTCCAGGATACTAGCCCAAGGGCCCATTGAAGTCACCACCACTATCATCACTGTCAGCTAGGTGCTGGGAGACCTCCACATGCACCCAGCCCAGCCACTCCACACCCTCCATCCGGACATTACCTGTTTCTCTGCTGAGAAGGAACTACCAGCTGCTTCAGCCTGCAGCCAACCCACACTGATTTAATCCCAGCCAAACTGGTGTCGCCAGGATGTCACAAGCATCCCGACCCCAAACCTGATGTGCCACTCCCACCCCATGCTACACATCTGTCACAGCCCTAGCCAGCAGGATAGCCCACCCAGCACAGCTGAACCTCTCCTGGGCTGGTGACCCAGGGCCAAGGCCACACTGCCTGGGCACCACCTCCCAGAGGGACACATTCCAGGCAAAGACCTGTCTCACCACTCCCTGAACCGAGACCCTTGGCAGTTCCCTGAGCCAGTGCAGAAACATCCCTGAGGAGCAGAGCCCTTAACTCACCTGCTTCACCTAGGGCTGTGGGACAGGCTGCACTGGGAGAGAGGCGAGACTGAAACACCCCAGAGGCACTGGCAGGGCCCAGCTGTAGCCTGGCATCCATTTGCTGGGGAGAGACTCCCCCAGCAGGTATCAGGCACCTCCCCAGAAAGGCTGCACAAGGGCTCTTCTGTCCAGCAGTTCTGGGAGGAATGACTGAGGTGTCCCAGCTTGCCTGGAGAAGGGGTGGGGATCTGCTATGGGAAGAGAGCTCCCAGTGATCACCCGAGCAGCCTGGCTCTGCACTTCTTGCTGGGAACCATCCACGTGGCCTCAGCCTGGCCAGAGCAGGACTGGAGGCTGCTTGTTTGCAGAGTCCACACAGGTGGGCAAGGAACTGATCTGGGCCCCCCCAGGGCTGACCCCATAAATTGATGGGGTCTGGGGGTCCCCAGCAGGCATAAGGGACCCTAGGCAGCTGCCTGAGTGGTCCAGGGCAGCAGTGCAAAGACCTCAGGGGTCTTTCTTTTCCCTCCTGAGGAAAGAACCCCCAGCATGCTGGTGTCAAAGTGATGCCCCACACAGGCAAGAGCCCAGCTCAGAAAAGGCAGGGCAGTGGGGCAGGAAAGACCTCACTACACTGGGACTCTTCAACTATAACTTCTCTGGACAAGCCCTGGGCTCAGCTGGAGAAGGAGAGGAGGGAGAATTGCTTCCTTGAGCTGGCCCATCAGGTGCTGACGTGCCTGGCTCCTAGCCCAGCAGCTCAGAGCTGTGCAGCTCCCATGAACGCCGTCTTTCTTCTCCCTGCTGCACAGCTCCTGGCAGCCCCTCAGCTGCTCTGCCTGCGGAGGCAGCAGAGCCAAGGTCTGTTTTTCTGTCCCTTTCCCCTTGCCTGGCTCTGCGCAGCACTAAGGGACCAAACTGGGGCCTCACTGTCAAGGATGGTGCTGCAGACCACTGCTCTCACAGGGATTCAACAGGAACCTTCACCTCCAACTGGTGAGAAAGAACAGGATGAAAATGCAAAGATGGCTGAGGGTCCAAGCAGGACACCCTGTGTTGCTTCCCCTTTTGCATGTGAGAAGGGCAGAGTAAGAGCATTAGCTCCCCTGCCAGTCTTTGTGGACACCAGATGTTAAATGGTGTTTGGAAACATCTATCCAGCTGGAAATGAGAGAGCCAGAGAGAGGATCCTTCTCTGGCTGTCAACACAACTGCTCCTTTTATCCTGCCCTGGCTCTGCTGGGCTTGGACAAGCAAAAGCTGTGTCCCTGCTGCAGCTACCCACCACAGGCAACCACAACTCCAACCAAATGGGCTGCTAAGCCCTTCAGTGTAGTTGCTCTATACTACCTTTTTCCTTGCTCCCAGAATGGTTCCCTATCTCCAGCAGCAGCACACTGGCATTGTGCACCATTCCCATCTTTGATAAAACTGGCTGCAAACTAGGATTTCCTCTGTACATGCAACCTGCTGCCCAACAGCACCCATCAACCACACACAAATGCACCATGACCTACACCCAAGACAGTGGCAGACATGGTTTCTTCTCATTTTTTTGTTAACTGCTTGTGGCTATCAGTCATGAAGTTGGAATTAACTCTGGTTGTGAGGACAGGGGTGAAAATAAACCTAAAAGGTGCAGAGATTTAACACAAAATCAAAAGGTGCAGGTGTATTCAAGAGAAGCAGCAGCAGCAAGGTCTGAGGGTCCAAGCATAACAAGTAACATCAACTCACATTTACAATCACCTGATCCCCATGTCTGAAGTTTCTCTGGAGGTGTGTGGGTACAACACATCCCTGACTCTCTAAATTCAGCAAGACTGTTGACTTGATTAATTGTACTTCTTTAAAGTACAATTTGCTTTGGTCTGTGGCATACTTGCATGGAATGTATCACAGTGCAGTCACAGGTACCGTGTGGACAGGAGACTGGCTGGTACAAATTCTTCAGCTGCAAAGACTAACTCAGGATTGTAACTCTACATGGAGGACTTCAGCCTGAGTGAGAAAACATCCCAGCACACCAGCCACCCACTTTGCCTACAGCCAGCAGTGTGGATGATGAGAGCATCCCAGTTCCTGTGGTGCTGGGTCTTGCGGCAGTGTGAGTGACTTACACTGGGTACGCCGGACAGTGACTCAGGCAGGGCCCACTCCCCGAGCTGAGGTGGAAGAGCCCAAACAGCAGGCCTGCTTCATTTCTCTCTTGCATCACTTTTTTTTTTTTTATAAGTGTTCACTGGAACCATTCATAAAAGTGAGAACTTCTCTTCAACACATGATTGCAGGCCAAAGACATCTCTTTTCAGGCTCTCCTACCTTCATTCAGTTGTGTCTAGAAATTAACGCACAACCCATAGCATTTTTTTCCCAGCACCTTCCCACACATTTCCCTCATTTGCTAGGTGCTGTCAGAACAGTTTTGATTTCAGCATTGTCACATTAGTCATGCTGCAGCAAGGAGGCTGTGGCAATGTTTCTTCATGGATCTGTCACGGGACCCTCAAAAGATAGCGAGTAGGTGAATGTTTCCCATTCCTCTGTAGACCATTCTGGTGAGGTCAGAGGAAACTACTGATACACACCTTCAGCTATGCTCATTACTGGAACCAAGCAACACCACATTCACCCCACCTCAAGTGTCTTCACTCATCTGAGGGAGAAATCTAAAGCTGCTGAACAGCTCCAACAGCAATGCAAAGAAACACAGAATGACTATGGAAAAAGAGGGAAAAGGCTAAATTTGACTTTTAGCAACAGCCCACATTGTTAATGTTGTACCTAAAATACTGCACGCTTGCACAGAACCTTTGACTGAGTGCTCTCAGGTTAGTGTAAGGTCTACAAATCTGACAGGAAAAAGGAGATGTTAACATTTTCCCCAACTACAAAAGCTGGCTCCAGGAATACCTGGCACCTTTGGCTCCACAGATATGAGCTGAAGGAGTAATACAATGAACGAGCAATTTACTCAAGGTCACTCAGTGTATCAGTAACAAAAACCCCTGAGCTAAAGTAGAAGAATGTATTTTCACTAATGCAAGTTCAGCAAGTCATAACCAGCACAGTGAAATTCAAGTCAACACTGAAGTAACAAACAGAACTGTCTGCACCTAGGTAAGATTTTTCTGATGACTCCTCTTCTGGCACTGCCACTCTCAGCTACAGAAGGAAACTAAGGCCACTCAGCTCTTACTGCAGATGGGGACACTGTACTTCAATGAAGAAGGACAAATCTGTGTCTCTGTCCCTGTTCTAGTGTAACAGCCATACTAGACTGAGTCCTTAATAACAGAACTCAGCTCAGTATCTCCAACGGACAACTAAGAGCTCTCTGACTAAGCATTAAGCAGATGAGTATCAGAAAGGAACAATGCTAATAGAAAAATCAGAAGCATGATGAGAATTTCCAAGTTACATTGCTTTAGTTCTTAAATTAGTCTAACAGACTGTCCATTTTGAAATTACATTTATTACTTCATCAAATTGAAAACAACATACAGGCTACCAGAGTCTTGATTTCATCCCATGTTTGCATAAAAAAACCAAACAAACCCAAAACAAAAAACAAGCACAACTGCAGTCATGTCAAGACAACAGGAGCCCAGTTAGAGAATGGAAGAACAGAGATGCAATGGAAGCCTTGGGTTATGTGGCTATGCTCCTCAAACAGTGCAGAAAAAATTCAACCCAGCTCAAAACACCGGGAAGAGAAAGAAGGAGCAAGGAGAATGGGTCTTACTACTGATGGTACTGTCTCTGGTCATCCAAGGGGTCTGCTGATGGAAAAAAAGGTCTCCTAGAAGTCCACCCACAGGCAGAAACATTACTGCGATCAGGTGCTTTACAAAGAATGTAGTCACCTTTTTAAACCTTATAAAAAGTAATCTAGCTTGCCAAGCTCTTCCTGAATTAAGGAATTAAGTCACTATTTGTTTATGCTAAAAATGCTTCTTATGGGTCCAACCTGAACCAGTCACAGATGGAAGCTTCATCAAAAGTGAAGTGAGGTTTACTGCCTGCAGCATCACATGCAATGGACCTAACAAAGGGCCATCAGAGCTCCCATGGGGCATATGGAGTGTGATTTCCTAGTGAACACATTCAGGACACACCTGCCTTGCTGATACCCTGGCAGCATCTTGCTCTTACTGGAATGATGCTGTAAAATGGATAAACACAATTCCGAAGTAAAACATAGTACTGGATAAAACTACTATCATTCAAGATCCTAGTAGAGGTAATGGAAAGCAGATGTACCTTTGAGAGAGCTGCTCTGAAAAGAGATTTTATTGCTACCTGTTATAGGTCAAAAGCCATAAAGCCAATTGTATTTGCAAAGTCAAACAATGTAGACCCCTCACACATCAGGGTCACCAAGTTAAAGTTCACAGAGAGAAGCCAAGATGCAGTTCAATCACTGCAGCAGGTAAAGTATGCTCACATTTGAACAATGCAGCACAAGAACTGATGGGAAAATTGGGAAGGCCCTTTGTCTCAGAGTGCAGGATTGCAGCAGTTTCCAACACAGTGCAGCCAACTGACAAGAGCAAACCTGGAGCCCACAGAAGATGTAGCACAACAAAGCTCCTCTTTCCAGAACAAATACAAGGCATAGGAGCTCTTGCAAGTCACTCAATGGTGTTAGAGGTCGGTGGCAAAACATTGCTGCAGTTGAACAACAGCACTCCAAACAAATCCAGCTGTTTTGTTCTAGGCCATCATTTTGGGATGAAGCTGTTGAGCCAGGTGTTTGCAGCACAGGCAGCACCTGGCACCTAAAAGGTGCATTTAAGTTATATGGCAGTGTGGGAAGAAAGCCTGAACACAGGTACCTTTTATCTGGAGGGAGAACGGCAAATGACAGGAAGAGTATGTTTTTTTGTAATATACAGGTAGTCTTCAGCCTATGACAAGTTAATACCAAATATTAAGATACGCTGACGTAACAGAGGCAAGTTTGTAAAGGACCTGCCAGCTCTTCTCAGTGCCTCACAGCACATCACTTCAGGGAGGCTTATTAGGCTAAGACACCAAAGTGCAATTTTGTTCCCATTGCCTAGACCAGAGTATTTGCAGCTACTAGACTCCAGTCTTAACAGATCCTAGTTTTATCAAGCCAACTATCCAATTAATCAGAAAGCAATTTAATACCCTGAGACCTGGAGTTTTGGGTATGGAATAAAAAAAACCAAAAAACACAAAGGAAAGCCACTATCCCCTTTAAGAATCTGTTTCAGCCTTCCAATACTGCTGAACGAAGTATTCCACCACAAAAATGGGACAGAATACCTCTATGCAAAACAACGGTTGTGCAAATCTTTGCTACTCATATCAGCCTCCTGACCCTATACAAATGTAGGGATAAGGACGATTTTCTTTATAAAAGTTGTAGTTTATTTCTTTTCTGATCAAGAGTTGTATCACTACACAATACTACATTTTATTGCTAATCACAAATCGATGTACCAGGGGTGTCAGAAGAGTTTGGTTTATAGCATTCCTATTTAACAAAAGGAAAAAAGTTACAAACCTAGACTTCACAGACACAGTGCCACGTCCCTGTAGAAGTAGGGATGCATTAGGTCTGCTTCACTAGAAAATTCTCCTCTGGAACTCCTTCTGGAGAACATGTAACTGTACTTTTCTTATTCTGGCAGGAAGTCACCCCATCGTTCCATGCAAAAAGAAGGTGGCCTATCTGCTCCACAGCATAAAGTCCCTTTCCTACAGAATGGGAAAGAAAAACGTATTTACATGGCTCCTCCTGTGTGTTAATGCTTAGACTATTAGGAGCAAGTCAGCACATCTGGGTACACCTACTACCCAGCTTAGCTCGGCTTCCTATTGCTGGGGCAGCAAATTCTCTCCAACACAAGTGAGATGTGCCCTACTAATTCTCCATACAAATGCCGTGGTAACGTTTGCCAGACAGCAACACAGCAGCACTCCTGCTTCAGAAGAGCATTGCACAGCCTTTCAGTAATGCATACAATTCAGTGCATGCTTTATCTGTCTCAGACCCAATATTAGCTATTTTAAGCAAAAGCTGTGGCCACACAGCAGACAGTGCTGCCACAGAAGAGGAACAGCACTGCTTCAGATGCTGCTGCCCTGTCATCCCCAGTATCATGATGCTTGGATTTCAAGAAGGGAGAGTTACGACTCTGTCCCTTTGGTCATTATTGCCTTAGAGGGAGCGGGGAGAAACTCAAAAAAACCTCTTTGGGAGCTGAATGCCTATTCTTGTTAGTAGGCTGCACTGCACAGGGCTCCAGAGAGATGTCATTCATTTGAGGCACATACTATTACAGTTAAACTTATGATTAAGTAAGTCAAAACAAGTATCAGAACAAAAATATTAAATGGAGGATTAAATAATTTGTCCTATGAGATCCAATTTCACATTTCACCTGTTCACAAAAGCACCTCCTGTCTGCTTGGATCTGAACAGCCTACAACTCAACCCTCAGAAAGGAGGTGCTGAGAAACAAGAGACTCAAGCTGCTTGCAACAAAAAGATGGATATAAATATAAAAAGAGGTTCCATTTCAAGCACCAGTAATACTGCCTGCTCAAGCTCAGGTATAGTCACCAGGGAGACTCCCAAAACCAGGAACATGATTCAATTAAAACAACAGACCATACCATTCTGCAGCTGCCAAGTTCCTGGCTACAACTCCTGAAGGAGTCTGCCACCTGTCAAAATTGTCTCGAACAAAAAAGCAAGACTGCTCAATGAGGTGAAAGCAACACCCCCAAGCTGGCTTATTCTGTAAGGACCCAACTTCAGACCAGAAGTCTGCAGGCATCAGCTTCAGCAAATGGGATCTGTTTCACTAACCAACAGCTGCCTTTCAGCTACTGCAGAGCAACAGCTTTTTAGCTTCCTTAAAAAACAAAATGAAAAAACCCTGGATCCAAAGCATCCAAATATGGCCTGTTTTACTGGAGCGTATAAATCCTTGGGGGAGGTGGGCATCTGCTTCCTCTGCCACAGGCAGTGCTTACTCCATGATGGCCCGGTACAAGGCAGGTTCAATGTAATCTTCACGGTAGCGTGAGTTGATCACTCTTTGCCTCTTCCTCTCTTGTCTGACCTCCTTCTCTGCGAAGATCTCCGTGAAGCGCATATCTGAAGCTACTGACTGAGAGAAAAACCAGGATTAGTCACCAGAACACAGATCAAATCCCTGCCCCCACACCCTCCTACTGCATGTAAGAAGGAACCAATTCAGGACACTTGGGAACATTCAGCCTTCTTCAAAAACTGACCAAACAAGAAG
This sequence comes from Apus apus, assembly GCF_020740795.1. Taxonomy (NCBI): domain Eukaryota; kingdom Metazoa; phylum Chordata; class Aves; order Apodiformes; family Apodidae; genus Apus; species Apus apus. Next base: position 20,675,519 of record NC_067288.1, on the reverse strand, counting down.
AAAAATATTTAAGAATCTGGATTTACAAGTCTGGGGATAAGTTTAAGTGAACTGTAATCAGACATCTAAAAAAATCACAGGTTTCAAATTTGAGTAGCTAATTTTAAGTTCACAATCACTTTCTTGAAAGAATAAACACACTCATCTGTTCCAACTTTCAAGCAGTCTAGTACATTCTGTGCCTTATGGGACAGGCATGCTTAAGTGTCTGGTCACCAGACTCAGCTATGATATGTTCTTTCTTAAACCTCTACCATCCCGTGTGCTGGCCAACAGGTTCTGCACTAGGCTGTGCATGGTCATGCTGTAAAGCAACATTTCCTAGCATTCTTCAATTTTTTTAGAGCAGGAAACACGGAGCAACAGAACAGGGACCAAAAGGGGCTGTGGGAACTCCATCCCTGGAGGTAATAAAAACCTGACTGAAGAGAGCCCTGAGCAACTCTGCCTGACTTCAAAGTTACCACTGCTTGGAACAGGTGCCTGGAGCAGAGACCAGCAGAGGTCCTTTCCTGCCTCAATTAATTTGGAATTTAAAAAAATGGCCAGCTCTCTTGATGCCACGCTACTAAGGCCTTTTTAGAACAAAGAATAATTTCAGGAACTTGGCCATTGTTTGCAATGGGGATACACAATCAAACTTAGGAATACAGGCATAAAAGGGTATTAACATGCTGTTCCAAAGAGTGACTCTATGCTATGAACTCACATCTCTGCAGAAGGAGAATTTGGTGTCTCTCTAGATCGAGACAGAACTTTGTTTTTGTAGCCTGATCAACTACCAAGCTTTGCAATGACTGAACTGAGTGTCAGACTGTCATCTTCTGCTGTCGCACACTCAGCTTACTCGTCAAGGACAAATTAAATTAGAATGAGCTTCTTTAAGCAGATGTTTCCACCCCATTTACCTACCAGTCTTGACTTCACTCTCTTAGGAAGCTCTTCTTCAAGAGTATACACATCATCCCTTTTCACCATCAGCTGTGACCCATCTTCAAATTCCACCTAGAAGAAAAACAGAACCCTCCTACAGCTACCCAAAACTTGCCTTCTCCTCCCCACAGAAGCTTCTCATGACATAATCTACCACTTGAATTTTGTAAGACAAATACACAAGTATGCACACTGCAACAGACTTCAACCAAAACCTCACCAATCCTACTACATTAGAAGTAGTCCAGCAAGTTTTGGGATATTCTTTTGACACCTGACAAGACAGTCTGGCTGGTCACTTGAATACAGCCTGGGCATTCAACCTTTTGGAAGTGTGTAAGGCATGATGTACTCTCACTAAACAGAGAAAAGCAAAACCAAACTTATTTTAAGTGGTTTATGCTACAGGAACAGAGTCTGCTGAAGAATTGCAGATCAACAATTTTTCAGAAGCTGACACTTTCAAGTAGGTAGCCACATATAAGTCAAGTGGAAAGCAACCACTTTGCTCTTAACTCCAGCAGCTGTTACCAGCATCTGGCACTACTGACAACACAGAGTCACTTCCCCTGAAGTATTTAAGCATGACTTCCCTATAGCTCTGCTAGCTTTGAGAACAGCCCTTTTAACATGATCAGCTTGTTATGAACGATGTATTTTCAGACAACTCCATACCTGGTACATCTGGATGGCATGTGATGCGACAAACTTGGCTCCATAAACCTGTCCATCTGTCCATCTCACCTGCACAACTTCCCCTTCAGCAGGAGGGCCTAACTGAAGACAGTCTCGACTCTACAGCACAAAGAAGGAAGGTGGGAGAGACAAGGAGAAGGGTAAACAGCTTCTTTATGTGAAGATTCAGCAAACCACAGGGGAGTTCATCCCAGTCACACTGCACACCAACCCAACAATTACTACATTTTAGGGCTGGAGAACCAGGCTGAGAGACATCCATCTATGTCATCTGTATTTAAATCCCAACAGTGAGCCCAACTTCAAAACACATCGTGCAGGATTGGTATGCAACTAACAGTTAAGTTTTCCTTCAGACCTACCACTCACTGCTAAGAAGCTGAAAATGAGCTGCACTCCCTGTTACACCTGTTCCTGTGTGCCCTAGGTTGAGTCAGTCTCATGTAGCACCCCTAAGGCCACACTGCAGCACATCTCAGCCACAAGAGGAATTAAGGCTGGAACAATGACTACATCCCCTGGTGTGTTGGCTCTGCAGCAGAGCAATAACTGACTTGCACCATGTGTCCTCTATCAGGGCTAGACCCCCACTGCATTACATACCACAATGTCCTCTGGGTACAGATTATCACTGAAGGAACCATCATCAAAGTTGACCTCGTAGAAAGTCTCCTTTGCAAGGCTGACCACTTCACACTGATAGAAACGACCATTCTTGTGCTTGCTGATGACTATCTGTCCAGGTGACAGATCCTGGAGTGCAGCCTTAGCTCGCTGAGAAGAGAAAAATCTATTTTACACAATGACTCAATAAAGAATGTGTTGAGGACCACAGCTCTGGTGTTGGCAGACAAGGAAGCAAAATATTTCAGTTCAGGTGAGTACCTCTACTCAGGGCACTGTCAGCAGCATTTTTAGAAAAGTTCTGCCTCTGGTATTTCAAATGCTTAAAGGCTCTACTTAGTAAATTAAGCTCTCATTCTTCAGAGCAATGCAAGGCCTTTACAGGAAATAGTCTCAAATAGACTGTTGTGGTTTTGATGGCTAAAAGTGCTGATGGAAACTTAATAAACTAATCAATCACTTAAACATGAAACTGTATGACCTGCTGGAGTCCCAGCACTAACTGCTGCATATGGAATATCTGAACATAAACTCCACTGTTGTTCAATACAACAGCCACAGAAGGGATGTAATGCTCTCACTCCTTCTGGACTGCAAACCAAAATACAATAAAGGACCTGACTAAGATCACTCAAAGCAGCAGCAAGGTTGAGATCAGAATTCAGTATCAACACCATTACATTACAGTGAGAATTCTGAAAGAGCCTTCAATATTGAAGTTCTAAAATAATTACATGTTCTAAAACTTTTCAGTCTCTCCAATAAACTGCAGTTCAAATCCTAGGAATCATGAACCTACTTACCTCTGCTTGAGATGGAGTCTTATGTCTGAAGCATGTAATGAAGACAACAAATGGCCAGTCATCAGGCTGCATCATGACTCCTGCTGCTTGGGCACAGCTGACATGAAAGGATGTGGGACATCGACCATGTGAGCACTGTACACAGCAACCTGCAATTCTCTTTCTTCGTTTCTTGCAGAAGACGCATTTCTGCGGACAGGAAACTAGAAGTTATGGGTGGGTTTTATGCCACATAAAGGGCTATCTGGTCTGAGTGTCTGATACTGTGTCATTTACTCTCTGTGAGAGCACTGCTACCTTCTGATTAAAAAGAAGCAGAAGGCTACCACTTCTAGTTTATGACAAGGCAATAATTAATACATTTCTATTAACCCCATAGTCGAAAAATGTACATTAATTATTCACCAGCTCAACATGCACAAAGCACGTGACCCAAAGATGCTAGCAGCAGGAGACCTTGGATTAAATCAGTTTAAAATGGTCAAAAGTCAACAGGGCCTTTCAGCAACTGGCTATTAAGTTACACAGGGATGAGCAACAAGATTAGAATAATGGGCAAAGACCAGAAAAACCCAAGCAACTGAACAAATATAAAAAACAAACTACAGAAGTAACAGTTAAAATTCTATCATTACCATCAGTGACACAATTGCACTTGGGTTGGGCCTGATGGGCTGTTGTAGGAAAAGAATGTTATCCGTAATGCATTGGCATGTGCAAAGCAGTTAATAATCACTTGCTTTTAACATCTCAGTGTTGAGGAGGAGTTAGTATAGTTGCTTTCTTGCTGAAGACGTTCACCTATTATACAAATGCCTCACACATCCTGAAGGTCTCAGTGCTCAATAGCAGCCAATAAAGCAAGTAAAATACTAGGGATTAGAAAAATAAAGTAAGTATCACCACTACACCACTATATAAATCTCATTTGCCACAATCTGAAAACTGTGCCTCCCTTGCTGGCTCCTCATCTTAAGAAGCATTTAGGAGAACAGCGAAAGGTTAAAAAAATGGCAACAGAGACAACTGCCATTTTTCCATACAAAGAACAGAGCAGATTAAATTCTTCAGTCTGGATAGGAGATGACTTGAGGTTGAAGGGATAAGCAAAGTTTCCCAGACTCTGAACGGACTGGAGAGACACTCTGAAACCTCACTAGTGAAGCACAGGTGGATCCTTACCAGTCTGAAACGTTGCAGCGGGATTTTGCCAACATCTACAGGACTCCGCTCTGCAATGTTCACAAATTTTGCCTCCAGTACAGCTACAGCACACATCACATGAACCCACCTGTCAGAAAAGAAGAAGTGAAAAATAAATTAATATGCATCAGGTCAAGAAATGATGCTTTGGAGTTTAAATAAATACAATTCTGTTGAAGTCTGCCATATAAACCACAAGAAATAGTCTCTGAGAATTAGCAGTGTAATCTTCCCACTGCTAGTAACAGGACACATATGTGGCAAAACCAAGACTTCCTAACTACTACTAACAGGCTAAAACAGAAGAGCAATTTAGTGTGGCATGTGCTGGTTGCATACCTGCATTACAAAAGCCTGCCTGATAGGCTTATTCCTTCACAAACCTGCCCCATAGCAACTGCTCAGTCACCACTGAATTACTTTTGAGACCATGACCAAGAGATTGAGGCAGCACAATGTGACACCCACAATATTGTTGGAGGCCAAGATTCAGTCACTCCACAGTGCTATGCAGCTGTCCCACTGCTATTTTGCATCAAGTAACTTCAGATGATCCACCACACCAAAGGACACAGGGCAGGCAGTTGTATGCAGAGGTACTCTGAATTTCAGTATGTTTTGCTACTTAAAGCTATGGTTGTCCTGTGTGTCTCCAACACTACCACAGGTTACATGCAGAACTCAAAATCCTCTGTGGGAAGGTACTGAGAGATGTTATTTCATTAGGAACCTTATTTTTATGTGGTACATTATACCTCTGCACATTGCACCTCTGCACTATAAAATGCAAAGCAATTAATATCTGCTGTCAAGAGAATAAGAGTGAGGTGTTACCTGAAGAGATGATGATTGCTGCATGTGAATGCAACACACACACACTGTACCACAGCCACCCCCAGTAGCAAAATGTGAAAGCTGATGTTGGTCACTGTTGTACCAAGTGTAGATATTGCCTTCATTAGCTTATCCTCAGCTACTTAGGAACTGAACTCCTCCCATAAGACAAAAAAAAGCTGAAACACTCACTTGTCATCATTGGCTCTTTGCAGTGCTCCTCCTCGTAATGAACACAAACAGCAGTCCTGGCATAAGAAAGCAAGCATTAGCTGAAAAAGTGAAGTCCAGAGGGGTACACTTGCTTCACAACTTCCTCCTCAAAATGCATATCCACAGGAAGAAAAAGGTTTCACTATCAGAAGAGAGCTAACTACCCTGTACAGATCAGCCCTTCAAGACCTACCACTAAAGTCTTGTTCCACTTCTTTCTTATGGGCTCCTTTTACGACCGCAATACCCTGTACCCTTTGAGGATATGTAAAAGAATCTGGAACAAACATGAGCAAAAGGCTAACCCATTCTGCTGATGCTATGTAGCTTTTTGAGGGAATCCCATTCTTCTTGCCTTCTTCACCTGTGCACGCTTCCCTAGTTATTAACAGAAGTCACTTTCTGTTTTTAGAAATGTATTGTATTTTAGAAATACAGCTACCATAAACTAGGACAGCTAATGGAGCTATCTAGATTCACACACAACATCTCTATGACTCACATGAGCTCAATAGCTTTGCAGTAGTTAAAAGGATTACTTCACTATGGCTTAAAAAGCCCCAAAATACAACAGACTGGCTCCTAAACATTCTCTAAATTGCCTTTGTTTCACAGAAGAAAATAGTAACTTAACCCACTATGCATATGAACTTTTCAGGCAAGTCCCCAGATGTACCAGATTCCATCTGCAGAATCTTATGAGAAACTTTACCTCTTCTAAGGCATTTTCTGTACACCTGGAGCACATCCAGTCTGCAGTGGCCTTGTCAGGGGATACACCGTAACAACCTAGAACAGACAGATCTCAGTTAAGAGCTTACCTAGACTCAGATCCATTCCCCTAGGGCCCAGAAGTAAAGCAGGAGTTAAAAATCAACAAGCCTAAGGATGATGCTGTGTATTTAAAATTAACCCCTGCAGCCAACTCTGTATTGTAACAAGCAGCACACAAGTATATTCCAAATAAGGACTGAACTTGGTCTATTTGTACATTAAACAGACTGGTAGAGGCTTGCTATGATGTACAGACTTACTACATAAAGCTCAGGGCTAAGTCTAGATGCACTCACTTGCATGAACACAGACATGGCAGTTCTTGCAGGTGATGAGCACACTGGTTCCATCTTCCTCTAAGTAGGGGGTTGAAAGATTGAGGTCAGTGCTGCAGCCAGTTGTAGTAAAGCACATTTCAGGAATCAGGGGTTTGGTTCGGATCTTCCCATCTGCAGCAGCTGGAGTTACCCCAGAGTTTTGACTGCTGCCTCCACACTCTGCCTATAAGAGATGGACAAGAAATTTAAGTTTTACAAGTAAAACTCTCTCACAATTTTTACTCACCCATTATTACATACATAAATCCAACTTAGAAGAGAGAAAGAAGGTATTGAATGATTAAAGAGTTAGAAGGTTAAATAAAGGTGTAGTTTATAAAATCCTCAGCTACTGCAGCTTCAAAATGAAATTATTTCCTACCCAGCTAATATAAGGTCTGAGCTGCATCCCTCTAATAAGCAACAAGATACACATCAAACTACATCTTTTCTGACAGAGGAGATGGAATCACCAAGCCCACCTTATGCTCTACAGGCAACACCTCTGCTGCATCTCCCCACCCCTAATACAGAGGATCATAACACTGCTGTCCAACATTGCTAATTTATCTCACCTCAATATGGGAGGATTACTATCACACAAATAGGTACCTATGGCAAAGCCAATTATTTTTTTCCTAGAGTAGTTCAAAAAAGTCTAATGGGCTTTGAAACAAATTTGTTCATGGGAAATCAGCACATTAAAAATGCAGTTTTCCAGTTAAAGTTCAGAAGACTTTCAGGAGAATCTTTTGTAATGTATTCATCTAAACCAATGTCAAATCAACCAGCAGTTAACATGTGAAGTTTACAGAGGTATGCTTCTATTCAAAATACCCCTCTTAACAGCTAAATAGAAATTAAGCAAACCATCCTTTGTACCTCATAAGCCACTACAAAAGTAGCTGGCCTAATCTTTAAGAAATATTATTAGCAGAAATTCCAGCAGCAGAAAGAAGCTGCACTGTCCCTCCTACAGCGCATCGAAAGGTAATGGGAAAAAAAAGTCCAGGTAAGGATCACAGTTGGAAGGGAACTGACATGTATTCAAAAAGTCTTTGTTTATTCAGATTCTGTAAAACTTACTAATTTATACTGAACGTTGCACCTCAAGCAAAAGACTAAATGATTAAGGGAAATCTGTAACAAAACTGAAGGAGAGCTTTTTTTCTCCAAGCAGCTACTTTTATTCTTCACAAAGGAAAAGTGATTATTTGTCTGGCATTTGTGCCCATTTTTAAAATTTGAATAGGTAACTGAAGTGAGTTCCCAAACTTGCTATAGACTTCCTGAAGTTGGAACAAAGGCCCTAACCACAGCTCAAATCTTTGAAGAGTTTCTCCTTTGCTGCCTGCTGTAAACAGACATTTGAAAATCTGCAGCTACAGTTTTCTGGTTTATAACATTTAGAACTCAAAAAAAAGAAGCATTAATTAATTTTATGCAGTGTCAGCACTAGTGAAATCCCCATGTACCATACAGCTTGTGTGAAACTTCCAGCCTTAACAAGAATCTACTCTCAGTGAGAAAACAGCAAGACCAAACAGAAACTACAGTCTATGCCTTTCATGGAAATCAGGAACTATATGTAATATAAACCCTCAACACAAATTTGAGGTTTTTATTTCCAAAACTGTGGTGAACATGTTTCTAGCATCAGCATTATCATCCAGTGAATGAACCAAATACACTTAGGATATGGGAAGGGACAAACTATGTTGAAGATAAAACACACAGTAAGTTATTCAAGCTACCTCAAAATTACTTAGCTCAGGCATAGTAAAAAAATTAAAAAAAAATCCAATTTGGGATTCTTGCCTCAGCATTTACACAACATGACAGAGGGGTTCTGCAGCCCATCCCAAGCTATGTGCTGCTACAGCCACACTTCTATTAAAGCACCTTTTCACATGTCATAGCTACTGTCAACATGGATATACTCCATGAAAAGACAACCTTCTATCTATGCCACCCACAAACACAACCCTAAGTCCTTTTATGAAAAGGTTTTCTTCCTTGCCAGCTCCCCAAAGATCATCTACTATGAGTGGACCTGAAGTATTTTTTTTAAAAAGTGTAGCAGTGAAGGTGTCAGTCTGGAAAAGACCAATGGGATTTTAGTCAGCTCCAGCAACATTAAAGCTCTATTCTGCAACTCTAGCAAAAGCCACAGAACACAAAAGCTTCAGCTGAACAGCTGAGCAAGCCCCTGGAACCCAGAGACAGTCCATCACAGGCATGGCAAGATTCACCCAATTGTGCTCTCCTGAAGCAACTCCTTGGGAAGATTGCAACATTAACACAGCTTTAACTGGCAATACACAAACCAAAACTTTTAAAACTACGCATCAGAGCAGCAACTGTTTCAGCCAGCTTTGTGATAACATTAACAGACTTGCTCCACATACCTGATACGTCTGGAAGAGCATACAAACAGCACAGTAAGGAGACTGCTGAGCCATGGCTCGGTTATACTCCTTTTCAGCCTCAAAATTTGGTGGCCGATTCTGCCACAGATGGCTAAGTGGCTTGGCCCATGCTTCTGTCTCCTCAGCCTCTTCTTCAGGAGTTAGTTGCTCTAATGCTTCTGCAATAAGAGATCATTAACTCAGTAATTATTTGTCCTTTTATAGATACTCTTCTTGCAAATGAAACTAAAGAAGGCAAGAAGTTCTGAATGGGTATGACAGAGAGACTGCCAGAAATCAAATTTACAGACAAGTGATGGGAGACAGTAACTGTCTCATTTTTAAGAGGCTTCTACTAATCAAGCAACTGTGCAGACACAAGATAGACTTATTGAGTGAGAACAACACCAGCTCCAAGCTACATCAAGAGTAAGGCTGTCAGCCAAACACTTTAGTGGTGTTTTGTTGTTGTTTTGGTTTGGGTTTTTTTTTTTTTTTAAGATCATGAATATTTATGTAAATTACTGGGAGGCTCTAAGGCAGACACAATTATCCAACAGTCTCTGGTACTAGTTTAATTTTCCTTTTAGAGTTATGACTTTCCAGAGAATGGAATAGGAAAGAAGACACCATTTAATTTTAATGATGCAAGCACAAAAAAATAAAAATAATTAAAAGAGAGGCAACTACCATGCCTAGGACACAGAGATGTCACTTGTTGACTCCTGTTTATTGCTAGTTACTTAATGAAACCCCACCCTGTCCATAGAAGCTGAGACCCTCTCTACAGTCTCCCAAAGAGCACAAGCCTTACTTACCATCATCACTAATGCAGTCTTTCACCAAGAGTGGGTGATGGCGTGGGAGCTTGCTCAAGGGCTGGCGACGACCCTTGGACTTCTTACTCTCCTTCATTGATCTGATGTACTCCTTTGCTACCTGGACAAGCAGAAGCAATTCAGCAGTTAATTACAATGTGTCCTTGTGACATTATTTTAAAGGAATTTATTTTGAACTTAAACCTCCACAAAACAAACACGTTTCCATTATTTTATTTCTAACAAACTAACTTCAGCTCTAAACTACCTAAGTTTTCTAAATAACTGCTTGCAGCACTTTTTCTAGGGAAAACAGATAGTGCTGTACTAGCACACTTGAGCCATTAAAACACAAGACTTTTCACAGGTCCCAGCCCAGCTTTTCATGCAAGTCTCTTTGTATAAGAATTGTGTGAAAGACAAACAAAAAAAGACAAGTTGAGTGGCTCAACTTACAAGAGCCACAGTAACAAGTCTCATGCCTCACAGGTATATTGTAAATAAAGGAAACTTTTACCCTCTTTACCTATTACTAGCATTGATGTTTTTCCAGATGGACTGGAAAAAGGAGACTACAACAATAGTTATTTTCTGTTCCATTAGCCTTATGTAAAAACAAGTGACACACTGACAAAATTACTACAAACCTGACAAGCAAGGTAATAAAGGCAATTATTTTAACAGCCTAGGAAGTCTCTCAGCAGGTAAGATTCCCCCCACTCTTGTTTTTTTTACCTATTGCCTTTCCAAGAGCAGAAGCAAATCTTAGATTAAATGCATGTTACATATTTTTACATCTCATCTTTTATAAAAGAAGCCAGAAGACAGCATAACAATAATTATCTCTGATGTCCTACATAGACCTGGATGCAAGCCTTCTAAGGAAGAGAAATGCTTTTATTCAAATGGAAATCAGCATTCCCAGATACCATCTGATGGATTTTTTTTTAAATACAACAAACCGGGGAAATCAATCTACATCCATTTAAAATTTCACCTTTTCCTTGTGTGGAGCATGCAATGGAGACATCAGTATAAGTAAGAGAATTTCTTTAGTTTAAATATATGTGAGAACTCTTTCTCAGTTTCAGCTTAATTATCAACAGGTTTGCCCATTTGCTGTTCCATTTCTATAATTCCTGAATTTCAAAGACATAATCCCACTGTCTAAACGCAGATTTAAAGAGGGCTATCAAATAATTTGAAAAGACATCACCAGGTAAAATTTTAACTACTACAGCCTTCTCTTGGGCTGTCTAATAGAACATTCATTGGCAGTTCTCAACCATTTGCATTTACATTCTCCCAAACAGTAATTTCTGTTCCATCATTTCTTTCTTTTTTTTTTTTTTTTTTTTTTAAAGGACACACAGATGTACTGATGTATGTGATGCTAAAAAAAACAAAACAGCAAACAACTCTTGAACTTATTAATGTGCTTGTAATAAAGGCTGGATTGAACTAGGTTATTTTTAGGTATAAATAGGTGTCTATTACTACAAAAGGACCTGAATCTGCCTCTAACACTACCATGTCAAAACCACTGAGCTACTCTTTCCCTTAAAGCACTTGAGTAACACAGAGAAGTTCTCAAAACAAGTAATCTCCTTGTTTTCTAGGACAGGTAAGAGTGTAAGACTTTGATCTTTAATCTCATTTGTTTAGCAAAACCCATAGTTATTAAAAAAAACCCAACACATTAACAGCTAAGCAACCTGCTATGCAAACACCAACGGAACAAAAACAACCTCCACAGGTGGGAAGTTTTTGCCACAGGAAATCCATGACCACATAATACAGCCCTTAGACTTTCAGTGCTCTTGCCACTCATACCTCTGCCAGGTCTTGTTCACTCATACTGGCGGTGGCACTGGCTTTCTTTCCCGAAGTCTGCTCACTGTCAGATCCACTGGCATCCCCTCGAGCATAGCTATGGACTGTCAGCACCCCAGCTGGCCCAGGAAGAGTTCGTTTTGCCAACGGATCAGTCGATTCAGAGTCGGAAGAACCAGAATAGACAGGTGAGCTGGGCTGAACACTGGATGTTGCGCCCTGCTTCAAAGTTGTCAAAACCGAAGCAGAATTTGGAGCATGTGGAATGGAGAGATCCAATGCAGCTGCTTCTTCCTCTTCAAGCTTCACTGTTTTCAGTTCTTCGAATTTGGCTGAGTTCACACGATCTAGAAGAACATACAGACTTTTTCTAAAGTTTAGGAAACAGAGAACATTTGTGCAACAATCTGCACAAAGCCAAACATCAACACACCAAAAAGTGTTATTAAGTTAAAGAAAAGATCATTAATTGAGACACCTATAAAATCATGTATGGCTTAGAGAGAGAGAGAGAATAAAAGCATCTACTCATTGCGTCTTCCAGTTCCGAGAACTAGGGCATATCAAACAAAACCAGCAGACACTGAGTTCAAAATTGAGAAAGATCATCTTTTATACAGTGTAGCTGAACAGCCCAACTCTTGGCCACATGATGATGTGGGTAAGAGGTTACATGGGCTCATGAGAGACTTAACACAAGAAAAATAAAAACCACAAACCAATAGAAGACTACTAAATACAAGCTGCAAAGGGCTGGAAAACAGAATACTGGAGGGAGGCATCACATATGTTTGCCCCATTCCTACATTCTTCCATAAGCCCCCTGGTCCTCCCTTAAGAGCAAGGATAACTGACCCATTACAAGCCACACTTAATTTTCTCCAGCCTATTTACTTCAATAAAACACATCTACAGCGTACCAGACTTGCACTACCAAGAAACGTGCATTTGTTTTACTAAGCCATTTCTGTAAACAGTTCACATTACACAACAGAGATGCAGAGGACCTTAGACTACTGAGGCATTGAATACATTACTGTATGCAAGCAGGCAAAAAAAAAACACAAAAAGGCAAAAATCAAGAGCTATTAATTTCTTAAGCAAGTCTCACACAATATGTCCTGCTCCCCTTAACTCAGCTGGAAGGCAACATCCCTGTGACCTACCTGGTCAGTCACTGAAGCAGCTACAGGATGGCTGACTACACCTTTGCCCTCCTCCAGCATTTTTTTTTATATACTTCTCACTGGGCTTAAACACAAATAGGTCACAAAAGCTAATTCAAGATGTGGTTATTTCATTTACTCAAACCAGCTGCAGAAATGTCAGACAAATTTAACTAAAGGGCACAACCTAAAATTGTTCTAGATACACTCTCTGGTTTTGAAAAAATCAAATGGCAGTATCTCAAGTCTCATGACAGTAAATTTCTGAAGCACTTGCCATGGCTCTGACAAACCAGTGCCTACTTTTTTGGACATGACAGCATCCTACTGATTAGCATCATATGAAAGAGTGCTCTAACAGCTTCTCTCCCTGAAGAATAGTAGTACCCTGTCCCCTCATACCAGGACAAAGCTTGACACACAGTTACCTGGAAGCTTGAGCCTCTGTTCCCCTTGCTGCACAAGTTCACTTGTAGGTCTCTCACAAGGCTCTGCCATGTCCCCTTCACCCTGTGTGGAGCTCAGCTCCTCCTTGGGGAAGGCCTCACTCTCACTCACCTCCTGAGGCACTTCCAGGCAGACCCTGTGCCTTTTTGTTCCAATGCGATGCTTGGGGATGCTGCAGAAGACAAATCCATGTCAGGTTACAAACACATAAGCCTGCTGAATTTGTCTGGATGCACAAAACACAGTCAGGTTTGGATCAGTGTTTTATGGGGACAGCATCTGGCAACCCAAATAGTTTCCAAAATATTCTGAAGTGTTTTCTTTGCCTTTACAAAAGCAGAGTCAGTAACCCTTGGGGATGACTCCTCAGCATACGTTAATCATGTCTTAGGCAGCTATGTTCTTGCCAGGCATTCTGTACCTTAAACAAAAAAACCCCAAACAAACATAAACCAAACCAAGCCAACAACAAAAAACACCACCAAAGATACCTTCAGAAACAGTAGCTGACACTGGCTGAAAAATATTTAACTGCAAAATGAAAGATGATTAGCAGCAGCCAGGAACTGCACACTGATATTGCAGCTTGCAACACTGATTATACCAGAATTTGCTAATGAAGTACTGTCCCCTGATCCCAGTACATCTCCTTTTTCTTCTGGCTTTCCAGTGTATGGTGCATGCTTTCAATCCAGGCTTTAGGTATCTATCTAAAGATGAAGAACTACCTTCAAAATTGGTGCATTTCTGGTCTACCAGAAGCCATCAGTGTGGCTTAAAACAGTAATAAATAAAGAGTAAGCCCTATTTCCCAAGAAAACAGATTATTGCTAATCTGTAGTTATTCTACCAGAAAAGATTCAGTTGCAGCTGGGTCCAATTTCTAGTACTCCAACAGAAAGGCAGAAGACTATACAAAGCACTACCTTTTTGTCTCATCCCCGTCCACCTCCTCTTCTTGTGTTTCTTCAGTTTCCATTTCCTCAGCACACTGTTTCCCATTCTTCACTTTTTGCATGAGATCCCCTTTAAGGAACTCTGCTGCTTCTGGGGTTGGAAGAGCATGGTCAATGACGGTCACGTCCTTCCCGGCTTTCCAAAGCTTGTAACGATCTGGCTGGTACTTCCTCACAAACACATCCATGGAAATCTTCACCATGTCCTTTCGACATGAGCACTGAAGTTGTAAAAAAATAATACTCAAGTAAGAGCACATACTCAACAATTCTACTCTGCATTCCTATAGCACTTGGCTTTCAGAAGCTTAATCTAAGGAAAAAACAGTAAAATTCACATGTACATGTAATTAAGTCTCAGAACTCTCAAAGACTCCTTCCCAGGAAATCAAAAGGGCGTATATAAAGTTACTAAAAACTGGGCAGAAAAGCCAGCAAAAGCAACAAAACAGAAAACCAGATGTTATGACAATAACTAAGTCAGGGCTGCTGGTAGAAGCTGATTGTTTTAATATGAGCTCATACAACCAGCCAGCAAAACCAGAGACTATAATGGGGAAGTCAGAACCATACAGACTCTGGGCCTATCCAGAGGAGCAGCAGTTCCCTGTGTCTGAGCATGGTTACAACTAGGGCTTCACAGAATCCTCTTCAGTGAAACTTCTGAAACCATAATCCATGTTTGTAAGGCATTTCTGCAGGGACATAACACTACCCAGTCTAAAGGTTCAGCCAAGACAGTTATTATGAAAAGTGACTTAAGTTAGCAAAGTCATACTTCCAGGTTAAATGGTCAATAAATAATGGTTAATATCAGACAAAATACTGACAAGTTCTCACCATCAAGAACAGCCTTTCATCTTTGGAAAGACAGCCAGTTCCCTGCTTTTCTTTGAAACCTCACTTGATCTACACAAAACTAAAAAACGTGTTATGTGCTACCCATAATTGAAACAAGGACACGAAACAGGAGGCTGACTGGGCCCTGCTACTGTATCAGAAAGCAAGCCTCTCGTCCTAAATGGACAAAACACTGAATTAACTCCCTAAGAACAAACATGGGGAACTTGAAGAGCAGCAGAACATTAGGCACTGCATTCAGGTTATTTGTATGCAAGAGGAAGGCAACAGACCACTTACCAGTACAGACTGCTTCCCGTACTCGATCCACCGAAGGGTAGCGAAGTTGGTAGATTCAGCACAGTTAAAGCCATGATTAAAGCCAGCATGATAGCTATAAGGAAAGGTTATCATGAACTCTCCAGCCTCCTGTGTCACCTAGAAGACAATTGAGACACCACATTAAGACAATTTAAAAGTCCATTTGGTGGGTCTGAATTAAAGGAGCTCCCATACCCCTCGCTCAGCATATCTGAAACCTCCACCTGCAGATGGTGGTTTGAGTTACTTGCTGCAAAAGACAGACTTGATACTTTTCTTCATTATTCCTTTACTGAAGTAACTGTTTACTGGAAAGAAACACTGAACAGTTTTTACTAAAACACAACTAGTCAAAATAGCACAGAAGTGGTTATACATATGAAATACCCTGTGATGAGGTATCTCAAGATTATAAGATAGGTATCTGTGCCAGCTACAGGTTTGGCTGAACAGCACCTAAGGCCAAGTAAAATTTCTTGACCACAAGGGATCCACACAAAACTTAGAAATTTACTACTGTTTTCTTTTGCTGGTCATATTAAGACACAACTCTCAGTCAGCCTTCCACCTATGATCTTCAACATTTCCCCACTGTATAGTGAGGAAAGAGGGGCATGGCAGTTATCACCTGAGGAAGTAAGGAACTCTATACAGTGACTAATGTAATGAAAAAATATTAATAGGGAACAAGCCTTACTGCCTACTGAGGAAACATCACAACTGCAATTAGCAGGGGACAAGTCTGAAACAAAAAAAAACAAAACAAACCCTCCCTTCACTGAATACAGAGCTAAGCAGTGAAGTTAAATCTAACACATGATGTAGTGTATAGTTTTAAAGTTTAATAAATAAATAAGAATTAACAGAAGACAGGCCTTTCCTTGACAGATTTTTCTGTCAAACTTTTGCAGATCCAAACTGCTGGATAAATGGAAGTACAGTGGGAAAGGATTGCCTTCTACTCTCTCTTCCTGTCTCCCCCTCTAGGCATCTGCAATTGGCTGCTGTTAAGAGATGAGACAGAGCTGCATGAACCTCTTGACTGAGCTGGTATAACTGTGATTACTTTTCTACACCTTATCAAATGGGATGCCATATTTCTTCAGAATTGATGGAGAGATGAGGGTCATCTTGTGACGGAGAAATGCTTCACAGCTTTGGGCACTTCCTGGAAAGAAACCTGTTTAAGAGAAAAGGCAAGGAGAGATGTTACTGTTCTGTTGAACTAAACTAATTTTTCAGTAATTTTAATGAAAAGTTACTGTCTAAACAGTACTTTTCCTTAGGCCTACAAGTATGGACCACTTTATCTGAAGTTTGAAAGAGCATTAAGAAAGAGCACATGGAACCATCTTCCCTTGGCTATGACCTTCCAGTTCTAATTATCAATAGTTAAAATTTTTTTCATTAAGGGTTGCACAGACCACAGCTTCATTACTTGCAATGTGAAATCTCTTGTGTGCATACCATAAACAACCCCTCAGAAGTAATATAACCTATATTCTAAAAGGAAAATTATTACTTCAGCTGTGCCAGCCTGTGCTCTCACAAATGTCAGAGGCATGTTGTACTCTGAAAGAGCAGAAACCAACTGTGGCTGTCCATCCCACCTTCCACAAAGGTACAACATAGAAGAATTGCCCAAATACCTTTTGCAAGTCTCTCCAGTCGTTTCCCATGCTCTGGAGGGATAGAGTACCTGCAGCCATAAGAACAGATCTGTTAAGTTCAAGTGGCATGATAAAATCTCAAAAGTTTGGCTGGAAATCATAAACGGTCATCAAGGCATGAATTAAAACAAGCAAAACAAAACATCTTCCATCTCCACACTGTCCCTTTCAAAGTTTGATGATCTAAAGCTAAAAATCTTTATCAAGGACTTTTACCTCTCTATCCCATGAAAAATCAAGAGCCAAAAGCTGAACATCTTGTTCTGTGACTTTTGTTTAAGTAGTCAAGAACCCGAGAAGTGTGATATGTTTAAACAGCAGATCTGCACAGCAAAACATGAACTGCAAGAAGGGAAGAGCATTTGATGACCTGTCTCAGTTCACAGAGTGCAACCCTCACTACACCCCCTGCAAGGAGGAATACAGAGCAAGAGACAATTGAATCATCTCTTTCAGCTGCTCAAACCAAAATGGGACCAAGGCACAATGCTACAACCTTAACATGTGCACAACTTTCAGTGTGTTCTTTGGGGCTACATCTCTGTACACACATTTTTATGGCCACCACAAAACTCCCATCTGGTTTGCCTTCAGTAAATAAAACCACCTACTTAGCTTGTTGTCACTCTGGAATAGCATGCTATATTCTTGATGGAGGTCCTTGTTAAATAAAACAGACAAGAGTATCAGCGAAGTTGATTTCTTCCCTGCACTACTGTAAAAGAAGCAATGGCCAGAAGGTTTATCTGACTGAACTATTCTGTGCTTCCATGCTATTGCCACTGCATGGGGTTGTTCACTCATCACATCACACTAGCTATTATTTTTTACTTCAAAGTTGCACTAAAAGGCAGCCAAAAATACTAGTTTCCAACAAAAGTGTCATGGAAACAATTGTTGAAGTTGCCTGAGAAATTTGTGAACAGAAGGGAATGATTCACTGTTCAAATGCAACCCATGCTACGGAAAAATTTGGGAGCCTCCCCTAAAAACAATACTGAAAGCTCAGACACTGGACAAATCACTCAACAAGATCCACTAGGCTTCTTCTAGACCTATGATAAATAGTGACACTTCCATGTCTGTTAAAACTGCCTGTTCCCCCAAGTGCCTGCACGAAAACTGGCATATTACCTCTGTATAGTAATTTCAGAGCCTCAAGAAATATTAAGCAAAGTCTTTTCAGTTCTGGCCCTATTGCAGCAGAGAGCATCCACCCTCTATTGTAATTCTGAAGAACCTTTACATCTGGACAGCAAATGGACTTTCCAGAAGGTAACCAAACAAATGGTACCAAGGACACATACTGCTTTGCAGTTCCTTACAGGTTTTCAGTGTTCCTGTCACCAGATACAACTGCAGTGCTAGACAGGAGGGATGGCAATTCCTTTAGTCAACTCTCGGAACTTCAGGACTTCGACTCCAAAATTTTCGGTATTGTTTTTACATCTAGAAGCTTCCCTAGAAAATCTTACCATGACTTGGGCTCCCCAAAATGCAAGTAATTAATACTGTAGAGATCCATGTCCTCGGTATGCCAAGCAAAGGAAGTTTTCCACATGCCAAAATATAGGTAAGGAGTATTCACTCCTTCAATGGTTATGCCACTTTCATTCTCCACAATATCCAGGATTGTGTTCAACCTCCCAATATTCCACGCATCTACATGCTGCAAAACACAAGCCTTGTTTTAAACAAGTATTACTGAAGGACAGAATCACACAACTAAGACAACAGCAAAATCTGTCAGACACTTGTGAAACAGCGTATCAAGACAAATCATCTACTGGCACAGCTCAAACCATTAGCTACTTCACTTAAAAGTTTTGCATGGCATTAGTTTACATGCTGATTGTTTACTAGCTACTTTTATGGAGGGGGAAAAAAAAAGTTACCAGCCAACGTAATTATCAGAAAGGTGAAATAATAATGAAGCTACACACTTCACACAGCAGAGAACAGCAGTGTGAGCTTGAGCTGATGTCTGAACCCTCTTGAACAGAAACACTTTTCATTCCACCTTTTAAGAAGAGTAAATTTACTTTTAAGAAAAGTAAATCATAATTTAGGAGACTAGCAACTGGAATGCATACCCTTTTCTAACCTTTATCATCCTAACATACACAGAGCTGTCCCACAACTATACATGCACTAGTGGATACCAAAGCAGTGTGTTCACTGATCAACACTTCCAACTCCCATGTGCCTTTCAGGACAAAACACCAGAAAAGCAATGCTTATGCAACAGCAGTTTTTGCTTCCTTGGAACTAAACTCTATTAGACTGAAGCACTAACACAGGTCCCTTAGCACATGACCTCCTTTAGCCTTCTGTAACTGTCTGGGTTAAATGCAGAGTATGTTATGCTCTGTATGTAAATACATCATGTGTAAATACATACGGTTTACAGTATTCCTGCCTACTCCAGAAGCTGGAACTCTGCTAAGACTATCATTACCTCCTTCTGAGAGCTAAGAGTCAGATGCTACATTAGTATTTATGGAATGCAGTCTTCAGGGGATAACTGTCACTTGACAACCCAGTCAGTGTTCTTACCTTGTCATAAAGTGTGCCATTAACATCAGCACCATAGATGGGGGCGTTGAATGTGAGGTTCTTCCAGTATTTTCGTTCGAGGTCTTCAAAGTCGGTGTAGCGGGGTGTGCAGTACCTGAAACCACAAGGATGCTACAGACTATGCAGTTTGGTACAAGTCTAACCAACATTTCCGACCACAATAAAAATACCTACAATAAAAATACCTAATGCATGTTACCAGCCAGACCCCCACCTCCCAGAACAGCAATGAGAGCAGCCACAGCTCTGATCCTGCAAGACTTGGGAACAAAGCATCAGGAAGAAAATCACTTTGCCCATTTCTCAGTTTACTTTCATTTTTGCTTTGTGCACTTCCCTCAGGTTGTGACAATTTCAGTTTCTAGTCGTAGCGACTTAGCAAGGAAGGATTTGGTCAAACCCAGAAATGATAAAAACAACAACTTGAAAAAGAAACAGAAGCAAAGTTTTCTGCTACTGCAAAAGTAACAAACATTTCCAGACTCCATCTGCTCTTGATGTCCATTCCATGCTAACAATACAGTGGTCTCTTTGCACAGTATTGGGGGATCACATTTACACTCTAACACCTATTTAATGCATGTGTGTGTGTGTGTATATATATATATATATATATATATATCAGTTGCTGACTATTACATGTGCAGCATAGAAGAGTAATTTTTATTATTCTGTTAGAGAAACAGAATCCTAAGATATCTGACATATACTGCTCTTGAAAGATAAGATAAGGTCCAGTGGACTGACTGCAGCTGGCAATTCCAATTCCCTAATTAGCTATTACAAAGGCTGTTTTGCCTGAAGTCCTTTTAAAGCAATCTGCCTCTTTTTCACATCAAGAACATTCCCTTCTCTGCTACTCTTCTCAGTGAAAACCTCGATGGTCTGGGCACAGAGAGGAGCCCACAGCAGAAACAAGTTCTGCCAGCATTCCCTATCCTCTTGCCGGGTGACACAAGCCACGAAGGTCCCCATCGGCACAGCCAGTTTTCCAAGCACACCTCATCTGCTCGGGCTGGCACCTCACGCCCCCGGCCGGCCCCGGGGAAGCCGGGGCAGAGGAACCCCCGCAGGAACAACCCGCACGGAGGGAGACACGGACGTACTTGTCGCTGTTGGCGATTCTGCGGAACTCGCGGACCGTCATGGCCTTCTTCTGGATGTTGTACTGGGTGAAGAGGCCGGACTGCCCCGTCACCACCTGCTGGATGGGCGCCGGGATGACGAGCTCGTCGATGTCATCGTAGCACCGCCGCGGCTTCCATTCCTTCGGCGGAACGATCTGCGGGGAGCACAACGCACCCGTTAACGGCCGGGCGCCCCGGGAAGCCTCCACCTCGGGGCAGCGGGGCTGGACCCCCCGCCGGGGGCCGCACAAAGGGCGGAGGGGCCGGGCCCGCTCACGGCCCGGGGCCGGGCTGGGTGGGCGGCCTCCGCCCGGGCAGGGACGGGGGCTCGCGGGGGGCTCGCACCTTGGCCAGCCCGGCGCGGTGGGCGCCCTGCGACTCCACGTAGGCGATGTAGCGGCTGAAGTCCCGGAACTGCTCCATGGTGGGGCGGAAGGTCATGATCCGCGCGCCGGGGTTGAGGCTCTCCAGCTCCGAGGCCATGTTGCCGGGCCGGCCCTGCACGGAGGAGGGGGGGGTAGCGGGGAGGGGGGGGGGGGGGTGTCACCCCTCCCCCACGCCGCCCCGCCCCGCAGCACGCGCCCGCCCCGCCCTCTCCGCCCGCCGGCCAATCGCCGCGGGGTCCGCACCAGCCCTGCCTCCCCATTGGCGGAGGCCGCCTGCCCGTCAGCACCGCGGCTCCCTGCCCTCCTCACGGCGGAGAACGCCACCGATTCACGTCCCTCCCCGCCCCCCCCCCGCCCCGTTCCCGGCCCGGGCGAGCCCGTTCCGACGCGGAGGGGTCCGAGTCCCCGCCCGGCGCGCTCACGTCAGCCGGGCGTCCCTCTTCTTCGCCGCCTCCGCCCGCCCCCCGGTGCCAACGCCGGGCAGCCGTATCCCTCCGCACCACGCGCCCAACCAGTCCGGCAGGTCGCGACGCCACCGCGGCCGTTCCCCGCGCCCCGCCCCGCCCTCTTCCCCTCCGCCGCCCGCCCCGCCCCTGCCGCCGCAGCCAATCCCTGCCCGCTCCCGCTTCACGGCCAATAGAAATTCGACTGCCGGCCGGGGCGCGGCAGCGAATCAGGAGGCGGGGAGCGGGGCGGTTGCTAGGCGGACGGGCCGAGGGCTCGGCAGGCTGTCGCGAGGGGCGGTTGCTACGGAGCCCCGGGCCTAGTCGCGGCCCGCCCGGCACCGCCCAGCTCCGGGCCCAGGGACACGCACCGGGGAGGGGGGCAGAGCTCAGGCCCTCCCGGGGCAGGCGCGGGCTCCGCAGAACTCTCGGCTTTGCCGTCAGGGGCAGAGGCCGAGACGGAGCTGCCGGTCGCCGTGTCAGGCTGCGGCGTGCGAGGGGCCGGTGCCGCCCCGAGCGGCCGGGGAGGCTGGGCTCGGGCCCCGCGGGCACAGGGCGCCCGGGGCGGTGCGGCCGGTCGTGCAGGCGGGCAGTCGGGAGGGCTGGTTGTTAAGCCTGTGTGAACGGGTGCTCTAGTGAGCTAATGGGTTTTGGGCGCCGAATGGTGACACAGGGTAGGCATGTGCCAACTGAAGGTATTAACTAAGCTAATTATACTCCTACAATTTCTGTATGTAAGCAAAGCCAAAGCAGAATTTGATGCTATGCAAACTCCTGGCAGCAAATGCAACCTGGGGCTGGACTGGCGCCAGGCCCGGCCCGCAGGAGTTTCCACAGCACAATCGGTCAGCTGGAAACCTGGAAAAGTGCCTCCGTGCGCTGTGGCTAACCCAGCACTGCTGTGCTGAGGATTGGACCTGCCAGCATCGCTTTCAAGGGTGGACAAGACTGAATGCTTGACAGAGCCTGCCTAGGGATAGTGACCCCCCTTGGCTGGGCTGGCAGTGATTTTCACAGATCGTGTTGTGCTGGATGCTTTTGAAATGTGCAAGTGCCAATAGGAAACCTTATAAGTAAGCATAATTCATGCAAAAGAGCTTGTAATTATCCTCAGAGACCACACTTGATTCCTCAGGCCTAAACAAAACCTTACTTTCCATGTATGTTTATCCTGACACATTTCCTCCAGTGTCATGCTGCGGGCATGTGGCAGCCCCGAACATCTTACCAAAACCGCATTCCAGCACAGATTTTCTGGGGTCTGCTGTCTCTCTGACCCACTCAGACTCCTAATTGTCAGGCACAAGGACGAGAAACCTGAAGTGATTAAAATCACATCAGACACAACACTCAACCTCCTAAAGAGGGAGGTTCCAGCACTGGCAACTGTCAGGTAACAGTTTTGAGATGAATGCTGTGTTTCTGGCCTTTCTGGTAGCCTGGCAGCTGCACTTGCCATCCATTAGTCAAGACAGACTGGCTTGCTAATATCAGGGGACATAAGACAGTCTCTTTTTACGATGACAAGTGGCAAGATGTTGCTGTGAGCAGAAATGTACAGGCAGGAAGGCTTGATGACACGTCACTGTGGACTGAGGTTACTTACTAAAACTGGCGAAAGGACAACAATGAGCTTTTAATTGGAAGGATCAGAATTGTTCTTGCACTCAGAAATGAACCAGGTCAGAACAGGCAAAAAAGGAAAGAAAACAAAACAAGTCACCCAACTGGGAGACCTTATAAAGGAAAATGGCAACATTGCTGAGAACAAGAAATGCCAGGACTGTGGGGGAAGGAGTTGCCAAGCTACTGCACAGTCAGCTCAGATTTGTTCAGTGGTGCAGCTGTTTCTTTTCCTTATTTAACAGCTATTTTGCCCTTGAAAAACAAAATTTGAAGTAATGGAATCCCAAAGGGCAAGTGCTTGGGCAGGATATTTGGACTAGATGAACTTTAAAGGTCCCTTCCAGCCCAAAATTTCTGTGATCCTATAATTCCACATCACTAGGAGGCGAGTCAAGCTTAGGCAGGGCCCACACAGCTCTTGCAATAGGTATCAATGGAATTAACAAAAAATTGAAAATAGAAAGAGCAGAGGAGCACCTCAGTGCCCACGAATTCACCTTTGACTAACTGCCATTTAGCTATATCCCACCTGCCAACCCGTGCCCTTTACAAAGCTGCTTATCTGAGGCTGCATTAGGACTACCTGGTACAACTAAGGAATGGAAAAATTTCACTAGGAGGAAAAAAGAAAAAGCCACCAGTAACTACCCAGCTCCACTGCTTCAGTGTGAATATGGTTGGTCAAAGGAAGGAGGCCAAATGCTGCCATACAGCACCATCTCAGGACTGTTCCCTTCAGATCTGGAGCACAACGTGGCACTGTGAAGCCAGGCTGGTACCAGAGGGAGGGAGAAGTCTCAAACTGATACCTGAGAAGATGGGGAAAAAAAAGGCAGCTAGGATCAATCCTTCCTGGCCAGGGAAAGCTGAGCACTGCAGCCCAAGCTCAGCAGTGCCAGGCTCTGGGAAGAGGCAGTATGGCTCTGCCTGGACCATGGCAGAAGCCACAGTGCTGGCTCCAAGACTGGGTCTCTGAGTACTCTGTGGTCTGGCTGTCCCCTGAGGGCCCATCTGTCCCCTTGCCAAGGTGGCATGTCCTTGCACTGTGGAGGCCTCCTGGCCTTCTCTTCACACTGAACTGACATTAGCCCTGTAAGGGCACCATAACGCTTCGGTCACGCTGTTTCACCTCTGCAGTGAAAGTACCTACACAGCATCTGCCCTGCAAGGGCCTTGCTGTAGGGTCCTGGGCTTAGTCATGTTATTCCCAGTGTGGTCTGTGCTGAGACACTTGTTCTCTCTCCCTCCTGTTTCTTCTGAGCCGGTAGGTAAGTTCACTGCCCACCCGAAGAGGTCACGCTCTGCTTACACATGGCAGGCAGAGAAGTGGAGCCCACAGGGGCGCTCACTTGGGAGCGTTTGTTCCCTCCTGTTTTCCCTGGGTTGGTTGTAAAGAGTCTGTGCTAAGAACACAACATCAAATTAGAAGGGAAGCCCCAGGTGTTCTCAGGTAAGGAGAAAGAAGGTACATGCACACGTGCTTGCGCATGTACACAAGCGTTCCAACAACTGCTGGTTTTGGTGAGAGCAAATCACTGCACTGGAAGCCACACACAGACTAGAGGTTCACGCTGTGCATGTGTCAGTGCCTGGTGAGTGGCACATCCACATGCTGAAAGCATTGTGACCAGTTTAGCAGCACAGCCAAAGCATTACTGTTGCAGAGCAGACAGGTGCTCACAACCCACTTCCCAGCCAGCCAGCTCCCTAAAGCTCAAGGTTAGCACAGCATGCTTCCTCCTGCACACAGCCCCCCAGCAGCAGGTGCACACTCGGCTGTGTAGCCTCAACACCCTGGGCCCTGTCAGCAATGCAAAGCATCCTGATGCCAGTGGTGCTGGCACATGCATGCGTGCACATGCCTTGCACAGGAGCTTGGCTCACCCTTGGATTTGCATTCTCAAGTGGGGCTGCCCAATAGCAGAGCCAGGGAAAGGCTCCACTGGCCTCAGATCACTGGGGGCAAAGCACTAGGGGAGGAACCAGCTGGGTGACAGGGAAACACCATTTTGCATCTGGCACCTGCTTGGGTGCCAGTCTGGCCTGGCAGGAAACGCCATGTGTGGCTGAGCTCCAGCAAAGTCAGTGAGTGCTGAGTGCCACAGAACAGTGTCACGGCAGCATCCCAGGAGGCTGGAAACAGCTCAGTCTCATCCAGGATTGATACTGCCACCAAATCCACCACCACTGACCCCTCTCTTTGCTGCAAACCCACAAGCAAAGCTCAGCGTCACCCCAGGGCTGTATCCTGCTACAGCCTGGCATCCTCTGAGGGTTAGTAACTGGCAGTAGAGCAGGTGGGGAGGACATGTCTCAGGTTCCAGCCACCACTGGGATAGCTTCTGCAGAGCATGGTCTGGGCAGAAAATGGCTACTGGCTTCCTCCTGCTGGGAATGATCTATCCTTTGGGAAGTGGAGGGGACCCAGTGCAGGGGGCAGCAGACTTGGCAGGAGCCATTCCTGGAGGTGCCAAGGACTCATGGTACATCCTGGTATGGCTGCAGGTGGGCAGGAGGTGAGCACAGGCATGCACAATGGGGGTTGTCAGAGGGTCTCCAAGCTCCCTGCTGGCACAGGGTCCCTGCAGGAAGTGTGAGGCACTCATGGCGGGGATGTACTCATCGGAAAGGACTTCTCTGGCAACAGGCTGGGAAGTGTGTCCATCTCCAAGGGACTCTATGGCCTCTGCTTAGTGCTGAAGAAACAGACAGCAAAGCCAGCTTGTATGAAACCCGATTATTCAAATTTATTAACATCAAGAATTATGCAATGATGCTGTAGATTTTTTTTTTTATTAACAAATAGAAAACAGACTGTATACAACAGTGACCCCTACAGCACTATGCATCCACAAGGTAAAAATGAATGTGTCCTCCAACGTTACCAACCCTGATTGCTGATTTCAACGTAGCCTGGATTCTTAACATTCGGAATACATGTGATAATACAATTAGATACCCTTCCACCACCTTTATTCATAACTCAATGCACTCAAAAGAGGGCTGCTCAATCCCTGTCTTTAGTGCAAGCGTGATATAATAAGGAGTATTAATATATAGTACCATTAAATTAAGTCCAGTAGTCTTGCCACATTGGTTCATTAGAACGTCCTGAAGTAGCGGAAAGTAATATATTCTAGTGACTTTTAGCATTTGCAGGATAGCAGAAATTATAGATACACCCAACCTCTGAAGCCATGTGTACTGCCCTCCCCTTCCCTGCAAGTACCCTGCTTTCCAAAGAGAGCCTGCCCAGCCCTGCTCTGGGGATGGCTGAGCCTGTGCTCCGTGCCTTTGTCAATGCTCCAATGCACTTCACTGGTGAGAGGTGACAAAATGGCGCTTGCACGACAGAACCACGGGATTAACAAAAAGGGCCACGTCTTTCTCTTCCCGTCCCCTCCCCGGGGAAGTGTGGGACACACTCACTTCTCCTGCCCCCTTCCCAGCGAGACACACAAAAAGAGACTCCAGAGCCCTGAGCCTGGGATTTCGGGTCTCTCACAAACAAGGCGACGACAACTCACGTCATACCGGGATCTGCCAATACACACGGTCACTGGAGTGGTTGAACACGCATTGTGATGGGACTGAACAGTTTCCAGCTGACAAAGGGGACCGCTTCTCTGGTGACCCCACATGCCCTCCCAAACCCAAACCTACTCAGGAAATAATGGAGGGGAGGGAAAAGCTAAAAAAATAATTGGTAGCTTAGGTCCAGTTCCATGAAATTTCATATTCTACAGAGGATTAAAAAGCAGCCTATGGGGAATGGAGCTGGGCAGGAACCACAAGCCAGCTGCTGCAAATTACCAAGGAAGCTGCACTAAAATGGGCAGAACCAGCAGTGACTGGGCTGAAATAAACACAGGGCAGTAAAAAATGTAAAAGCAAAAGGAAATTTAAAAAAACAACCCAACTCCCAAAGGTTTGGCGGGTCCAGTTCTGCCTGGGCAAAACATTAAGACTTGCAAAAAATAAAAAATAAAGAGAGAGGAGATTATAAAACCCACTAGTAACTATTTTACATGTTTAAAAAAAAGATCCCATTCCACCCACCTAAAGCCTCGCTGTGAAATGCAGTCGCATGAGAGAGGGCGAGAGATGCACATGAGCAGAAATTCAGCCAGAGACTGGAAATGCTTTTGGAGTTGGATTCCCTCGTTTGGCGCTGGGGTGAAGTTCCTAAATGCCGTGGTCAGAACTGGTTGGTGTGGAGGTTTGCTGCCTGGGCAGCATCTCCATCTGTACAGAAGGACTGAGGAATGGGCGACTCTGTCTCAGAGGAACCCGTCTCCACTCCTAGACATCCCCACCGCGACTGGAGGAAAGCACTAGTTACGTTGCATAGTGGTCGAAGCTGCCGAGATACTCCAGTGCCGCTCTGTAGCACAGCTGGTACTGGTCCTGCAAGGCAGCAAGGGGCAAAGCGTGAGAAGTGAGCAGCTGAGGACACTGGGCAATGGGGCTGCCCAACCAGTGATGCTGACTTCCCCGTACCTTCTTGCACAGATCTTTTGCCACCCCAGGGAGGAAGGGACACTCACCTCTGTCTGCACCATGGCTGGCCGTTGCGTCCGCAAGGTCTTCACCGTCTGGAACATGTCCACCACCCCCTCGTAGCGCATCCGCTCCAGCACGATGCTGAGCGTGATAAAGACGCCTGTGCGCCCGACCCCAGCACTGTGTGGAAGGAGCAAGAGGTGCTGTTAGAGACCCACCAGCCCCAGCGAGGCTGTGAAGAGCTCCTAGGAGCAGTGAAAGCTCCTGGAGTATGGGGATATGCTCAGTGGAGCCAGGAGAGGCCACAGAGATATTGTCAGCCAGAGGTGCCCCCCCAGCCCCATGGGGCCCACTGATTCTGCCTTGCCTCTGGGCCAAGCTGCTGTTGGCATCCTACCTTGCCCAAGGACTCTTCCAAGGAGTGGCAAACCAGTACCACCAGGGCACTGGGTTAATGTAGTCATCTGGCAGAAAGGCTTCCAATGGCACCCATGGATATTGCCTCCTCATCATCCCCTGCCTGCCTCTTGCCAATGGTGTGCAGGAGGGGCACCAAGTTCAGGGGAGATGGTAGGAGTAGGGGACATCCCCAAGCGATGAGGAAGGCAAAGATGGTTTCTGATCTCTCCTCACTCACCTGCAGTGCACCGTGATGGGCCCATCCTGCCCAAACTGCTCCTTGGTCTTGTGCACCTGGCCGATGAAGTCGATGAAGCCCTCTCCTGTCTTTGGCACTCCCTGCTCAGGCCAGTCTGTGAACTGGAACTGGCGGATGGTCCGTGACTGGCCGTCCTGGAGTGACAGGGGCGTTAGATGTGAACTGTGCATGAGGAGACAGCGAGAGGGGCTGATCCTGCTCCCCTCAGCACTGGTGCTGCTGACCTGCTCTCAGACCCCCTGGCCCAGGCCAGGTGAAAGGGTGCACAGGCCATGGATGAGCCCAGGCTTATTTTCACTGAACGTATGGGGCCTGCCTCTGCTCTCACATAGTCACCCCAGCATGACTGAACTGAGTAGGGCTTTGGATCCCTGCAAGGTCTGTTGGGTCAGTGCCCTGGTCCTGTTTGGAGCCCAGCTCCACCCCAGTACCATGTTTACTGTCACACAGAGGTCCAGCACCCAGTCAGATGCTGCACATGGAGACTCCAGGTGCAGAGGGCTCATGTTAAATGCTTGCCCAAGTGTGCAGCACAGGCAAGGCAGGGTCTGGTGCTGACTGGGAACCCTGAGCTGCTCACCAGGGCTGACACAGCTGGCAAGGAAGAACTTGTGGTGAAAGCAACAGGTGAGGGGCAGCAGCCCCTTCTGCCTGTAATGCAAGGCAGCACCTTGCTTATAGGTTCCTCCAGGAGGAAGAAAGATGCTGCATGCTCCCTTTGCTGGCCTGGGCCAGGCAGAGGTGGGGCAGAGGCACAGGAGGCAGGGAAGCTGGGGAGCCAGCAGCTGTACTCACCCTGGCATCTGTCACCTTGAACTCCCGGAGGATGTACTGTGGCATGTTATACTCTGCCATGGGGTCCACCACAAAGTACTGGTACCGGGCAGAGCGCTCCGCAGGCCAGTACTGATGGCACTTCTCCTGTGGATGAGAAGCACAGTGAGACATCAGCACCAACACACTGCTGCTCTTCTCTCCCACTCCCTGGGAGCATAAGTGGTTATAGGGTTACAGGGTCAGCCATGGAACATGCTAGCAGGAGGCTGGGTTAGAGCAGCTGGTGCTGGGGACAGACTGAGGTGAGTGGAGAGGCTGTGCCCACAGACACCAGACACACAGCCCCCTTCCCCCCTGAACAGTATTCGTACCCGCCCCATCTCGCGCAGCTTTGTCAACATCACCACGATGGTGGAGTTGTGCTCCCAGAGCATCCGCCAGAAATCCTCTGTGGTCTCGGCCAGTGGTCCCTGCGTGGCAATGTAGGCCTTCTGTTGCCTGTGACAAACATAATGGTGCTCAGAGCAGCTCCTGGGAGATGGGCAGCAGCTGCTTCTGTGGGCTGGCGCGCCAGGAGGGCTGGAAGCAGGGACCCTGTGCAGCAGGCCTGACGATGCAGCTGCAGGAGACAGGTCTCTAGGACTAGCCACAAATGGAGTGTGGGGGGGATGAGCCTGCCCAGTGCATGTCTTCTAAGAAGTGCTCCCCAGAGATGTGGTGAGCACCACCAGGTGCAGAATGCGGTTCTTGCTGGGGAGACAGTGTCCCCAGCTCAGCCTCTCCCTGCT
Organism: Apus apus; assembly: GCF_020740795.1. Classification (NCBI taxonomy): domain Eukaryota; kingdom Metazoa; phylum Chordata; class Aves; order Apodiformes; family Apodidae; genus Apus; species Apus apus. The sequence continues at coordinate 20,645,778 of NC_067288.1, read as the reverse complement.
GCTTGTCCCTAGTGCTGCAGCACTGAGAGCCCTCTCAGCACCGAGGCCCATGTGAGCAGGCTGCCAGCACTCACCTGGGCTGGCAGGAGATGCCGTGCTTGGGCACCATCCCAGGAGTACCCCCAGGTTCCTGCATTTTTACTTGCTGCAGCACCTACTGTCCCTCGCATTACATGGGAAGACACAGAGCAACTGAATTAGGTCACCTGGATCACACACCCCAGCTGGGGCAGCGTGGAAACCACCAGTACCATTTTATCAACTTTTCTGAAGCTTCCAAATTAGTCCTTGCTTCCAGTGAGAATCAGAGCTTCTCTCAAAAAGTCCTGTGTGAAAGCAGAGCTTGACCTGCTCCAGCCTGGCACCCACTCTGAAGAAAGCACCCTTGGCGTGTGGGTTCTTTGGCTCGCCCAGGGCCCAGCCTGGCACACCATCAGCCACCTGTGAGAGTGTGGGAGACGGATCCGGCGCCACACGGCGGTGGAGACACGGCCCGGCTCACCACTGCGGGGCGCTGGAGCCCGTCGGATGCGGGGTGGCATCCTCCCCTGCTGGTGCTGAAAATTAATGAACGTGCTGCAGGACAGCTGGAATGTGCAGGATGAAGGCAGGGGCTGGCTCAAGGTGCATTTATAAGACATCATAAGAAGCAGGGAGTGGGGGTGCAGAATGAAACAAGAGAGCTAATAAAGATGTAGCATCACCGATGTCTGCAGGACCTTGGGCCAACTGATCTCTTTAGATATACTGAGAAGATTGCTTGGTTGAAAGGATGGGAAGGGGTAACAGCACTCTTCAGAAATGGGGCAGGTAGCACATGAAATGGTACCACCTGCCATGCTGGCAGCCCTCCCTCTGCAGCATCACCAAGGGGCAAAAGCAGCGTTGCTCTTAATCAGCTCTGGCGCAGGGCACTGCAGCTGCAGCCTGCCTGCCAGGCACCGGCCTGCAGGGGTGGGCACACAGGCAGGTGGTCACTTTAATGACATGGTGTTAAATGGCTTGGAGCCACACAGGCAGGAGGGAGCAGAGGCTGCTACCTGACAGCTTTTCTCCAGTCCCTTTATCTTTCCTTGTTACTCTGTCCTACCCTGAGAGAGCCTGGCTTGCTGCAGTTTTGCAGTTTTGGGATGCTCCCAGGGGTGCTTTTCTGCTTCCTGCCCACTCTTCCTCCTGGGAACCCTTCCTGGGCTCAGCTGCTGGAGCAGGGACAGAGGCACAGAGCCCCTGGCCTGGCTGCACCAACATCCATTCCCTTTGGCAGTGACTGTTCCTCCTGGGAGGTCACCAGCCCTTAAGAAGTGTTTGGGCAGACCCAGGCTGGAGGGGCATTGTGCCACATCCATTGTTGTATCCCCTGCTCTGGCACCAGGTGACCCTACTGTGATGGCACACAGAGAGATGACAGGAACAAGCCCTGTATGTGAGTTGTTGGGATTTGGTCTGGATTATTGTCCAGGGATTGGCTGGGATGGAAGTGCAGTCACTGGGCTACTTCCCTGCATTCTCCTCTTCTGGCACTTAGCATCTGAGAATGTGATGCCAGCAGTTAAGATGCAGAAACCGTAAGTTTTATTGCCCCCACTAGATCTTAATTTGTGTTTTCTGAAAGGTATTCTGGGGAGCAAAGCCAGTGGTTGGCTCATAGTGTCCAGTATAAGCCCTGCCTAAGGATCCACAGACTGCCCCAAATCAAGACATGAGGCCACTAGCCTTGGCCTGCTGCCTGGATCAGCCAGGCAGTGCAAGCACACTTCTACTTCTGGTTGCTACAGCTAATGAGAGGGGACAGGTTTGTGTTAGATGCTGCGTATATAAAACACATGGCAAGGAATGCCTACAAGAAGCTCCTATAAACCTCTGCAGGAGCCAGCACAGCCTCCCACCCCAGCCATGTGGGCCTCTGCCTACAGCAATACAAACAACCTGGCAGCTCTCTCTAGCAATTTTCACAAACTGTAACTATGCACTGGAGTGTCTGAGAAGACGGAAATAGACAAAATGCAACAAAATGATCACCAGGTCACCTCTAGGCAACCTGGACCAGTCCTTGGGAGAGAGGAGAAGGCAGCTTTGCCTAGGTTCCCAAGCAGGCAGGATAGGCTGGGCCAGGCACCTAAGGTGGTCCTTACCTGTACCCATCTATGAAGCTGGCATTGATGTAATCAGAGCCCTCAACACCCCGGATGGGCTGCAGACAGACTCTGGTCAGCTCGTATGGCATGATGTTCACGAGGCGGTTCTTGAATTTGTTGCATGGGAGGTTGGCACTGATGAAACGTGAGGTATGTGCTTTTGAGTTGGCCAGCAGCTGAAAGAGGAGGAGACATGTCAGACCTCTGCTGGGGATGCAAAAGTCCGGGGTCAAAATCAGGACTGTGTCAGGCAGGAATCCCTCTGGACAAACAGCCGTGCTCTCTCCTCTGGCTGAGAGACCCTCTGCCCTGGCACTGCACACTGAGGCACAGCCTGGCCCCATTGCTGGCTTTTGGTGCTAGGCTGTAGCTGACAGCAGGGGAGCCTGCTGGCAGAGTCTCAGAGCCACACATACAGGAGTGGAGGCCCACAGCAGCAATCTGACCCACGAAGGGCCACAACATGAAGCCTTGTACCTCACTGAACCAGGGACACCTGCCTGGTGGTGTCAGGGAAGGAAAGCCTTCCATCTTCCAACAGTGTCTTGCTATTTACTTCTCACCCCAGAAAAACCCAAGAAAAATATGAGAATTGTGACAGTTTTAGGTAAAGACAACCTATTTTGGGTTACTGTGAGACAGTTTATGGTTCTCTTCAAGCCCTGTAAACCTTAGTCACAGTATATGTGTTACTTGGATCTGCTGGCAGCGACATTCAAACAGAAATCCTTCCATTTTAATTTTTTTTTTCCTTCCCCAAAAGACTCTCTCCAGCATCTCCATAGCCTGTGACAGCTGGTCCTAGGCAAAGGCTCCCTGCAGAAGGACAGGGTTGCTCTTTAGGGAGTGATGCAGCCATGTGAGGGCCTTCCATATCCTGCTCTGCAGGGGTTCCCATGCAGTGGAATCTGCCAAGGCAGAGAGGGGCAAATTTTATTACTGTTCTAAAGAGAACCTTGGAGAAACAGCAAATTTTTGTCTGTATTACAACAAAGTTGCTAGAGTTGAGCCTAATTTTGTGGCTCTCGAGAGGTTTCTCAGGGCACGTGTCACTATGAGATACTAATGCAGCATGTTGTACCATTTCAAGCCCAGGACACCAGTAGCTCTGGTAATGACAGGACAGAGCTGCTCTGCTATTCCCAGTTTACACAGAATGTCAGTATTTTGCCTCTCCTGCTCCTTTGTCACCAGGAGGGAATCCCCAGGGCGAAGATGTATTGCTGCAGTTCATTTCACAGCCTGCATGGTCTGCTGCCTCCCTGCATGAGCTATGTCCCCCTGCATGAGTGCACTGGAGTAATGCACCTCATCTGAGAATATGGGTGCTTCCAGAGCTCACTTCCATCTCCAAGGCTGTAATAAATACCTGCAGTTGGCATTCACAGCTACAAATAGCAAAATGTGGGCTTGGCTCCTTAAAAACAATGTACCCTAAACCAGTGCCTTCACCAATTCCAGACACTGAGGCTTGGTGTTGAGGCAGTTAAAAGGTAACAGAGCTCAGCACTGAAGAAACAAGACTATAAACGTCTCACATATTTAAACTGGAGCCATTTCCAGACAAGTTGTTCACAGTAACATCAATTATCACTAACATGATCTGCATCTGATTTCAGATGCAGCTCCCGCAGCACAGTGAAGCTAGAGCAGAACGTGCCGCTGAGAACTGCACATCCATCTGCCTTTTATATCTTCCCCAGAAGCTGCCAATCCAGGGGGGACCATGGCATACACAAGCTTCACAATTCAAATGTATTTTAAAACACTGTGACTACCTGGTTTATAAAAACACAAAAATCCAAGTGTCTGTAATGATCCACAGCTCTCCTCTCCCAGTCTCTGGAGGAGTGGACCAGTGGTGCTGTGTGAGCAGAGACAGGGGCATGGGAAATGGGGGTGCTGGGGCTCTGCCACCAACCTTGAATTCCAGCTCCATTGCAGTAACGCTCTCGCCTGGTGGCACCTGGGTCAGCTTCTGGATGTGAGCAAAGAGGTTGCGTGCAGGCACCTCCGTATTGCCACATGTGGCTGCCTCCAGCAAGGCCTCGTGGATGAAGATGTACTGGTCCTCTGTCTGCACCATGTAGTTACGCTGAGAGCGCATGCATGTCACGTGGCCATAGATGTCCACGGTCTTCTCATGCTTCATCCTCTCCAGCATGGCATCAATGACAATGAAACAACCAGTTCGGCCCACGCCAGCACTGCAGGAACAAAGCACGTGACCTGAGATGACACTGTCTCCTACAAACGCCACGCAAGCTCTGCTCTTGCTTAAGAGAGTGTCCAGGCCTAGAGTGCACAAAAGAGGAAAAGGCTGCTCCCCACACTGGGGGCTAAAGAGCTGAGTCCCCAAAAAGAGGTGACAGGATGAGCAAGGGAGAGAGGCACTGGAGAATGTGGAAGCCTACTCAGCCCTTCTGCTGTCCTGCTTTCAGTGATGGAACGGAAAGGACCTGATGTCACTCTGCTGGTCCCTGTGGTGACTGGCAGCACCTCCACAAGGGAAGGAGAAATGTGTTTAACAGGGAGGAGAGAGACAGCGTACGTGTGCAAAAAGTCAGAAGACCTTAAGTCTAGGCTGGGCACTGGCACCATTGAAGCCAAGTATTTCAAGCCTGCTTGTTCCTTAACCCGAGTCACTGTTTTCTAACCCATAAAATGAGGACAGCCAGCCTGGGAGGGAAAAGGAGAAAGGTGAGATCACACACATCTGTGCAGAACCCTTTGCTCAAGAACCTGATGCCTCTCCACATCTGTTGGAAGGGCAGTAGCAATCCACAAACTACTCACCCTGAAAGCACCCTGAAAACAACAGACATGCTGTTGTGACATGTAAACACAGGCAGAGATAAGGAGGTAGACATTTCCTCATTTATGGTGCAAGTCAGATCCTTAACAGGGCTTTAATACAGCTTGTTTGTGTGTTAATTATACCCTACTCCCATCTGAAACAGAGCATGAAAGAAGAGCATTAAACACTGCTGGTAAGGCGTATGCTGGAACTGCAATGATGGAGTGGCTTGTTTAGTAATGGTCCCCACTCGGCTGGTATAGATAAATCTTGCCTGGATAAGATGCTGAGCCTGAGTCGACTAATGTTTTGCTTAAAGAGCTGCCTTTCTACCCTGCAAAAGAGTTCTGCTGTAAATACTACGTATGAATGTTTGTAGAGGTCATTGCATGCGTATCAGTCCACGCACCTCTGAAAGGTACCACCTACCTAAGCTGGGCACAGATCACTTCACTTCTAAATGGTACTTGCAGTTCTGCAGGAGAAAGTATTTTCTGAGGCTCACCATGCAGCGGTGCTGTTGAATCTGACAGAGCAGTAGCAATACAAATGTCACCACTGCATTACCACTGCTGGTTCTGTCCTATTCCCAGCCCAAGCATGCATGCAGTGTGGGTTATGCTACCGTGAAACCTTCCCTGAGGAAGCAGAGACTCCACTTTTAGCTGGATAGCTTAAAGCCCCTGCAGCCAGAAGGTACGTGCCCAGGTGCAGCTTTGCAAACACACAGTCCTACCTGCAATGGACAACCATGGGCCCAGCATCTGGTGGGTTACAGGCCTTGACCCGCCGCAGGAAAGCTAGGATGGGAGTGGGGTACTCCGGTACCCCATGATCAGGCCAAGCCATGAACTGGAACTGTCGAAGCTCTCTCTTCTCACTGGAGCCATTCTGTTGAAGACAAAGACAAGTTGTTTTGCATGAGAACAGTCTCATCCTAGGACAGGAACCCACTGAAGGGGTAACAAGGTATTCAGCTGCCTGAGTAACAACAGGCACATAATGCTGTGCCTGGTAACAAACGTATTGTGATTTTGCCACTGAAAATTTGGAGGCAAAATGTAGGCTTCTTGCAAGGCTTCTGTACACATAGATGCTCTGTGGAAAGCCAGCTGATGCAGAGAGCAGAGCAGCTCTGCAAGTGTGCACCGGACTGAAGGGAAGGTGAAAAACTCCTTTCTGCACAGCATGGGGTCACTACCTCCATGCTCACTGCATGCCCAGGGGAAAAACAGGAACTGGGTATGGAAGGGCCACAGCAGGCAGATCCCTCCCTGCTCCTTTGTATCCTGGGTTTCTCTGGGACAGCGATGAGCTAGACTGCTAGTGCTCCAGGCTGAGTGACCTATGCAGCAATGTGGTAGGACTGGCTGAATGACTGCTGGGGCAAGATGCCTTCCCAGGGTGTGTGTCCCCACGGCACACTGCTGTGCTCTCTGTTGGCCCAGACTCAGTCATGCACAGGCAGCCTGCTGAAAAGCCTGTGTGCATTGCTGTGACACACTGTTGCTAGCACTAGCACTGCCCCTAGGGATTTCCAAACACTAATGAGGTGCAGGGAGCACAGGAGAGAAGGGCTTGTGCATACGTCAGCCCCTCCATTTGCATTATTAGTGACAGGAGTGCTAAAAATTTGCTGCTTCCCATGTAGTCCCTCTAATGGGAGAACAGCTGTTACATGTACACTTGCCAGAGGCAAATGCAGCCCCTGCTCTGGGGCCCATCCTGAATGCATACAGGAGAACATCAGGTGTTCTGGCCAAAATTCAGTGGTGGCCAGATGCCTAACCTGCAGCAGGTCTCCCACTGCAGCCCAGCTTTGAGAAATGGCCCATGTGTGGACTAGCCACATGCTTTGCCAAGTCAGGCACAGCTGGCAGCCTCTGTCTGAGGGCCTTGCAGCACCCTGCAGCATTGGGGAGCAGCTCTGCATTCCCTAGGGCAGGACCAGCCCAGCCAGTGCCATACCTTGTACAGTGCAAAGGTGCGGACGGTGTAGGTTGCCAACTCGACTGTGTCCAGCAGAGTCACCTGGATCATCCCGTAGGTTTCCGTACCTCGGCTTGGCCAGTACTGATCACACTTTACCTGTGGGGAGGAAAAGAGAAAGGGTGAGTGCTTGGCTGCTGGCTGGGGCATTTGGGGTGAGGAACAGGGCTCTGTCCTTCAAAAAGGGTAAAGACACAAAGGAGTCATTATGTGAGAGGTCCCAAACACACAGATTTCCTGCTCCACAGTAAGGCACAGATGCCAGCTCAGACAGAGACACAACCTGTACTCCCTCCGTGAGAACACACAGACTGTGGCCAAACCATCCCTTCAACCCCTCTGTGCAGACAGCACTGTCCCATCATGAAAACACCAGTGCTCTCCAGGGACCCATTGCCTTGCAGCATCCTTTATCTTTCCCTCCCAACCCTCCAGCCAGAACACTGAGCTATTGGTCTGCTGCAGCCCACTTGGCAGAGAGCCTTAACACATCCCCAGGGCCCCAACCCTCTGCTCCCTTCATCTCCCTGTGCATCCCTCCCTGCTCACCTTCTGATGCCCTCCTCCTCCTTCTATTCACAGCTCAGTGTTTGCAAACTACTCCTCCGGTTTTGTTCTCTCCAGCCCTGAGCTCCCTATTTAATTTGGCACCCTGAGCATCCCTATTTCATCTGGCACCCGCCACCCCTGCCCTGCAGAACTGTGGTGCCTGGCTGACAGGAGGAAAACTTCATTCCCACCCATGTGCACTGCACTGAAAATGGTTTCCTGCCCTAGGAGAGAGGAGTGAATGGAAGATCATCTGTGCTTGTCAAGGAATAGTAAACTTAATTATTAGCCGAGTGTGTTTACAGGGGAGTGTGTGGGAAGGGAAACAACAGGCTTAATTAGAAATCAATGAAGTTCTGCCTTTTAATTGAAGGCACTTTAAGCAAGGTGGGGTTTGTGAGAGCTAAGAGCCCTCATCCTGCACGCTGGCTGCTGGAGTACGCAGTCTGGGGTCAGAGGGATGCATCTCTCCTTGCTTTTTTGGGGGTCTTCTCTAAGGAATACCTGTCCTGGCAGAAGTGCCTGGAGCAAAGCTGCCTTATGGGGTGGTACTGTGGGTGCCCACATGCCCAGAGCAGCTCTGCTGCCTCTGGCTCAGGGTCTCCTGCCCTTCAGGCTGTTGTGCTGCCTTGGATCTGCGCTTGCAGTGTGGCAGGCCCTGCACACATCTCAGAAGATTTCTCTTGCTTCCTAGGCACAGAGTGGCCTGTTATTTTACACTGAGTAGCTGCAGAGAGAACAACTTGGAGGTCACAAACCTTATTTCACAGCTAAACTGATCCTATCCTCACAGGAGGGTAGCAGCTGCAGCTGCAGCTGCATTCCTGGCCGCCTGAGATTATCTCACCTGGCTCAGGGATGACGTGACCCCTCTCTAAAGGGGTCCCCAAATGCTGGAGACAGCCACTTGCTCTGTCATCCTTGGTGTGGTCCGCAGAGGAGCAGCATAGCATGTCCCCATGCCTGTGGCCCCTCTCCCTAGGGTCCCCCTCCTGCCACCCACATGCTACAGGGCTGTGTGTGCTCAAGCACAAAACAAACTTCAGAGGAGTTCCCTGTGTGTGATAATAGCAACGCCTGGGCTGGTAATTGAAAATTATTTATTCATGACCAGATAACAGTCAGTCACATTTTCTGCCAAATTTACCCATAATGTTTATGCCCCACTTTCAAGCTCTGTAAATTTTATGCTGAAGCCGATGCACTGTGGCACTAAAGCAGACAAGAGATGTTTTCTTCTGGCAGTGATTGCTTCTCATTAACTTAAGAAGCACACTAATGTCCTGAACAGGCACTAACTGAAGCTTTGCTGAGTGGCTTCTGTCCATCCCCTCTGATGCCCTGTGCCCAAGAGCAACCGGGCACCTCTTCTCAGCTCAAGAGCTGTGCTCTGCTCCCAGCCCTGTTCACAAGTTCCAGATGGCATCACTGCCAGGGAGAGGGCTGGAGTGGGACGTGGCTGCCAAGACCCTCTTTCCCAGAACCCTTGAGTACCAGCCTCTTTGCACCCTTCCTGGGGACATGAAGTGCCTGTGGAGATCACACCCCAGGGATGGCTGCTTGGTGCTCTGGACTGGGATAGAAGAAGCCACAGCATTGCTCTGGGAGACCTTGTTCTGCCAGGCTCTTGGGGATAGCCCAGGTTAGGAGAAACCCTGCTTTAATTCCTCTCTTGTGCAACACACCCCAGCTGGGACACACCATGCTCACAGCTTCAGGAAAGCTAATCTACAATGTGTGTTTCTGAACTGCCACCAAATGATTCTGAAACTGATTGTAAAGCTTTGAAGGCAGCTAAATTGCACAATCTAGCCATTTCTATCCTTTATGTGCCTCTTGCTTTGTGAAAACATGAAAAAGGGAAGATGATTTGGACCATCAAGCCAGCTGAAATTGCAGACCATAAAAGCTGATGCTCTTTAAAGATTTTTTTCTCCCTGCAGCTCATGAGCCCTTTAAAGCTGTGTCACCCCTACAGGGATGCAAAGCTGCTGCTGGTCCCGGTCAGCTTATCTACACACAGCAGTGCCGAGGGGACTTGGGGAGCTTGCTTGGGAAGGTGGCAGAGCCTGCTCTGCAATGGGCATCTCGCCATGAGGTCCTGCTGCCCACCCCAGGCTCCACAGCTGTAAAGTCCTATAGACAGTTCTGTGCCTGCACCAAAGCCCCTGGGCAAGGGGACTTTCAAGCAAGAACATCCATGGTTAAGTCTGTGATCCTGGACTGCCTGGAGCAGTGCTGTCCCACAGCAGTGTGAACATCACCAGGCAGCAGTGCTACAGAAACCCAAGGGATTGCATCAGATGAGGTTTGAAGGCTCTGAAGTAAACCACTGTAAAACAGTGACTCATGCTGAAAGTTGGGAGCAATGGGCAGTGACAAGGATCTTCCCGGGTCCCAGAAAGGTGTGCTCCTGACTGAGCCCTGGCCATCACCAAAGGGACATGAGGAAAAGTACAGCAGGAAGATTACTGAAAGCCGTCCTGCCTTGGAAGATGCTGAAGAAGCCAACAAAAAAACCCAGAGAAAATAATCTCCTGCAAATCCACATCCCAGCTCCCTACCAGGGCTCTCCTGTGAGCAGGTGCCCTGAAGCACCTACAGAGTCCATCAAACACCTCCAGGGAAGCCCTTGCTGTGCAGGGCTGGCTAGACTCAGGAGTGGCCAGGCTCCCCCACTGCTTCCCCTGGCAACCTGCCTCTCCTGCAGTGCCTGAGAAGACTGCTCATTTCTTATTAATGCTGAGGACATACCAAAGAGCCAGCAGGACATGGGCAGGTGATGTTAGGGAGAGAACACTGGGGTCTGGGTCCAGTTGGGTCAGCCTAGACCCCCTGGGGAACATGTGTGGTCAGACAGGCTGCCTGCAGCTTCTGCAAGGGCTCTGTCACCTCCTGCTCATGACAGGGATTCACAGTGCCCATCTCATCACCAAAAACCTGATCACATGCACCATGTTTGGGACAGAAACCAATACTGCAGGAGGTAACTGCAGGATGACATGACAGGGAGCCTGCTGGGGGAAGATAACACATGGTGCAGCAGCACACACATCTCAGGCAACAAGTGCCTGTGGGGTCAAAGGAAACCTGCTATCTTTGAGAAACATGCACCTTGGAGTTCCTTCCCATACCTAAGCAGCCCAGAAGTTAAGCGAATCAGGACTCTGGGCATGGATTTGCTTGGCAACCTAAAAGGGATTTTCCACATACTTCAAATATATGCTCCATCACTGAAATGTGAAGGCACAAAAACGTCCCCAAATAACCCCCAGCTGCACAAAGCAGCTGATCAGCAGTTTCTGATCTTGCTTAGCCCACATGCCAAGCCCTGAGCTGCAGGATGGGTCAAGTTAATTTATCTCCTTGTTTGGGCTGTGGTGGGTGATGGTGGCCACTGGACAGAATGGACAGGGCTGTGCATCAAAAAGCACAGTGCAAAGCTGGGTTTGGATCTCTAGAGGCAGCTCATCTCCAAGGAATACTGTTTTTCCCTGCAGACTGTAGGGCATTTGTAGAGCCGGGGAAGCCCACGAACAAAGACTATTTTTGTACATGCAGGAAAAGCTGATCTGTTTTGCCATGGTGATCAATTATTCCAGCTGCTTCCTCCCAGCTAGTGTGGGCTAGGACAACCCTGCAAGCATTTTGGTGCTAAAGCTTTGAAACGAAGGGAGAGCATGCAAGCAAAAGTTTTAACTGAACCCAAACTTGACAGTTTCTGCTTCTCAAGAACAAGCTTATTGGGCTAAAAATAACCAGTGCTTCACAGCTTGAGCGCACAGCCCCTTCTCCTGCTGTTGGCATGGCAACACTAAAATATTCTGCAAGTACAAATGCTCACTGCTAAAATTTTACTTTTAGGAACAAACAGAATCATGAGAGGCAGAAGCTTTGCCTGACAGGTGCATCTGGGCACAGGAGCACTTTGGTCACAACTCAGGAACTCCTGCTTCAGGGGCTGAGTAAGAACCTCTGTCACCAGCCACCATAAACATTATCTGCAGCAAGGGCTCCTGCTCCTTCCTCTCCACCTTGTGCCTTCCCCCCAGTTTTCAGGTAGCTTTGCATTTATTACATCAGAATATCTAATCTTGACAGTATGAGCCAATTGTTTATACCTGTTGTCATTGGACATGGCACAAATTAGTCTTGTTACTGCAGTGAGATCCTGCCAGCCATTCCCTTGCATCTCCAGAGACACCAGGACCCTGTATGGCTGTAGGATGCTGCTGATGCCACTTACCCATTGCAGCTTCTCAGCTTTTGGGACACAGCTCTCAAGCTTTCAGGAACTGCCAACAGTCCCCATCTCAGAGCTTTCTTTTTTCCCTTTGCCATGAGCAATGTTAGCAGGGGAAGGGTGGGTGTGCATGCAGACACGTGAGCAAGACAGGGGTTGATGAGCAGCACAGTGACAGGTTTTGCTGCCCTTTTGCCCCACAGGGATATGCTTACAAGGCACTTGTTGCAAAGGTGCCTGCAGCAATGAGCCAAATCACTGGACTTGCCTCTCCCTGGATGCCTTTACGCTGTGATGTGTTCCCACCCCTCTCTCCTGCCCCCCCAACCAGCTCCAGAAAAGAGGAGGCACACACTGTACCCTGGATTTCTCCTCCAGCCTGGTCATCATGACTATGGTTGCTGTTCTCTGTTCCCACACCATCCTCCAGAAGTCGCTGAGCGTTTCTGGCAGAGGTCCCTGTGTGGCGATGTAGGCGTTCTGCTTCCGATACCCATCGATGTAATTGGCATTGATGTAATCACTGCCTGGAACCCCTGCAGAGACAGAGGGTGAAGTGTTACGCCAGGGGCAGCCCACCACCCTGCACCTATTGCTCTCCTGGGCCTTGCAGGCAGGGCAAGAGGCATGTTCACAAGGCTCTTGACAAGTCTCCTTTACAGGGTGATGCCATAATCTTTCCTGGGGAACCTGCAAAGGACAGAGATGGTGCTTGAACAAAGGAGAACCCTTTGTAACTCCCACATTAATGCAACAAGCAGGCAGCACCGAAGCAGAGAGACAGCTGCCAGCCGCACACAAAAGGGAATTCAGACAGGAATATTAAGGCACTCATTTGGCCTCAAGCAACTGATTGAAATAATTGTCTTAAATTCACCAGCTATTTGCTATGGTCCTACAGCACCTTTTAAAAATGAGGCTGCTTCATTAGCTTGTCTCTGTTAGCAGAGATGTCAGGCAGGGCTGTCCTCCCATCCATCCCTCCTGCAGGGACAAGTACCTCAGAGGAGGCAGAGACCTTCCTCCCACCACCAATGAAACCCTCCCCAGTGTAAGACTCCCCTCTGCTGCCTGCTGGCAGGGGTTGCTCCAGCTCCCACTTTGCTTTCACCACTTTAAGTAGCAACCTTTTTGTAAAGGCCTTTTAAATGCAAACACAGTTACTAAAATAAATTCGAAAAGCAGAGGCCTGGGGCTGTATTTCCAAACCCTTCTCAGCATGGGCTGCCGAGGCCCATGAAGGAAAGCAGCAGGAATCTCCTTGTTTCCCAATGAGAGTACATCTGCATTTCATAAGAGGAAGGAAATGGAGCTGGGCATCTCCCCCTCACCCTTTTGTCCTGCAGAATTTTGTAGAGGTCCCAGCAGTCTCAGCAGAAAAAAAGTGCTGGCTGCTCTGTGGGAGCAGCACTGGCTGGAGTGCAGCGCCTGGCTCCCTTGGCACAGGTAGTGAGGACCTGGCAGGGTGCTTCGGGAATGGCTCCCAGGAAGACACACACTACTTACAGCAACTGAGTCAGGCTGGGAAACAGGGAATCCCCCATGTGCTTGCCCCACAGCTGCCTAACAGGGTTTGCCCATGATCAGACATGCCAGGTCTTCACATAGCTGCTGCTGCTGCTGAACAAGCCTTGCTTCCCTCCTCCTCCCGCAGTGGATGGATGGTGTGTTAGCATGAGAAAAGATTCTGCCATGCCAAGAAAAGGACACTAGTGACTGCAGGGCCACCTGTACACAAAGCCAGGCCCCATTCTCTTCCCCAAGCAGGGATGTATTGAATTAGCTGCAGCTTTCTCATCCCCCATGAGAGGGCTCAGTTCTGGTGTGCAGAGCTGGGTGCTGATTTATGAAACAGTGGGAATGGGTCAGAGCCTGGGCTTTGGTACCCGGGCTCCAGCTCCTCTGTGTGCAAGGGGACTGAAAAGCAGGCACTTAAGGCACATAATGGCCCAGGCTACAGAGATGTGGGGCTGGTTCGTGGACTCATGGGGGTCAGTGCTATGAACAACAGGGCCTGATGCATCTCTCATAGAGCACAGGGATGTGTAGAGCCTGATGTCCCATGGGAAGGGGCTCATCCTGTGCAGCTCTGGGCTCTTACATCAGAGCAGACACTGACAAGTCCCAGAGGAAGACACCCGCCCTGCAGCTGTGTTGGGACAGAGGGTAGTAGGGCTAACAGTGCCTTGTCCCACCATGTGCCAAGGAAGATAGCAAAAGTCATGCAGTGGGGCCAGCAGTGAGAAGAGTGGCTACTGGGACAGACATCTCTGCTGGCACCAGCAGTAGCAAGACACAGTCACACAGGGCACTCTGCTCTGAGGACACTGGAAAAGCATGTGCAGGTCGGCAGAGCCCCTCCTCTTGCCAGCAAGAAAAGGCATTTGCTCACGCTGATGCTGGATATGTTTCTTGCCGTTTGTCCCTGCTGGACTGAGAACAGGAAAAAGATGGTTCCCCGCTACAGTCAGCTATCTGCTGGGCTGCCCACTCTGCAGTCACTCTTACCATCGATGGAGGTCAGGATGACACGTGAGTGGTCATAGGCAATCACATTTGCATAGCGGTTTTTCGGTTTATTCACTTCTAGGTTGGAGTTCTCCCAGGTGAACTGCTGCCCTGGATCAATGGACTGTGGAAAGAGAGAGAGGGAGGGAGTCAGGAGTGGTTACAGCACAGTGGGACGCTGCAGCACACATGTTTCTGTCAGGAAATTTGCATCTCCCTGCACACCTCTCCCCAGGCCAGATGCAGCTTCCAGGGGTGTCGCCAGCAGCAGTGTCAAGCCAAACCACAGCGAAAACCAGTCCCCAGTGGGACCTGCCTCCTGTGACCTGCAGGCAGAGCAGTCGCTCACCAGGACAGCCTGCTGAAGATGAGCCTTCACCTCCACTCCTGCTGCATGCTCATCCTTTCCTCTGGAGCTGCCCATCAGCAGAAATTTGGTCTTGTGCCAGCACTCTACAGAGACCTGACTGCACAGTTCTTGACCTAGCGGTTTTATTAGCTGTTGAACTTCAGTCTCCTGAAATATAGCAAGCCCTGGGTATCTTGGGCCCCAGGAGCTTTGGGTATTAGTGTCCTGCAAGACAGGCTATGAAATTTTGCCAGGGAATAGTAATGAAAATTGATAGGTTACTATCCACTGCTCCAGCTACTTACGCAATGTAAACATCTCTCATTTGAGTTAATAGAGTGACAAGGAACTATAAAAACCTGGAGAAGAGACATGGTTATAAATCTTGGCCAAAGGCCTACACACTATGCAACTGCCTGAAAGGCACACATCCTGACCCACCTGCATCCTGGCCTCGCACACCCAATGTTTCTCTCATGAGCTATGTGCTGGTGCACCCAGCACATGGCTCTTCCACAGCCAGGAAGTCCCTTCCCAGAATCATTCATGTTGTCTTTGTCCACCCACAAAATGAGGTGAGAAAGGACCATGCAATAAGCATCCCTCTGAAATGGGTTGGCTTCTTTCTCTGAGAGGTATGTGAGGTACCCAGATAAGACAGCTGCCTCATGCAGGTGCTTGCTCTACAGATGCACCCCTGGGCAAGCCCGGGACAGGCTGCTACAGCAGAAATCAGTCATCCCATGAACACCTCTTCCTGAAATTACCAACACAGTCAAAGCCTTCTTAAAACCATTTTCCAGCTGAGGGTCCTCAAGGTTTTGTTAGCCCACAGGCAAACATATTGAGCAAACAGTCCAGGGGAAGCACCAGGCATCCGTGTTCATTACTTGGCAGAGAGCCACGTCAGAGGGTTTCTCAGGCAGTAAAACACCCGTGAATCTGTCAGCTCTGGATCAGCTGTGAGCACAGGGATGAGCTGGGAAGCACAGGACCCTGACTGGGCTGACCTGGATGTGCCTTGCAGTCCCTTTGCTCAGCTCTATTAACCACCATCTGTGCACAAGGTGACACCCACAGCCATCCCCTACTCTCCAGTGCTGTTGAGCAGGCGCTTCCCATGCAGCTGGTGGGTGCAGGTTCCCAGCAGGTACGGAGCACAGGCACTGCCTGCATTGCTGCACAAGCCTTGGGGGCACATGCAGGCCAGTGCTGTGACAGGTGACAGTTGCCTGTCCCCATGTGCAGCCCATGCTGCCAGCCCTGCCACAGCAGCAGGCTGTATGCAGGCAGAGAGGGCCAGTGCTGACGAAAACACTCAGGAGGATGTGACATCACAGTGATGCTAATAGGTAGTTTTGAAGATGTAGGATGTAAATAGACATTTCCTACAGAAAACCTGTAATTTTCTGTTATCAGCGTAATAAGCAGGCAGCAGCAGTGTTCAGAGGCACTGCAGCAGGGATGGTGGGAGTGGAGACTGCAAGCATTGCTTCTGGCTGGAATCCCACTGGCCTGGCTGCCATGGGCCCTGCATACTCCTCTGCTCAGGCACAGAGATGTCCCAGCACAGCACGTGGCTTTCTGGGATGCTTTATTTCATTCAGGCACCTATATTTTGTTTTCAGGATATGCTGCTCACTGAATCAGCTCTCCTCCCTCAGCTGTGTGGCAGGGCTGAGTGCTGCACATCTAATGGTGGGGCTGAATTGGAGAAGAGTAATAGAAATTACCAAGACATGAAAAAGTAAGAGGAACAAAATATATAAGGACTTTTCTGGTGTGAGATGAGAGGGGCTTTGATACCAGTCTAGTCAATTTGGAACACACTGAAGGAGAGGCATGAATAGACAAACAAAGGAGGAAAATCCACCAATGCCTATTAAAGACATAAATAACACTTAAAATTTTTTTTCTTTCTTTTTGGTTTTTCCCCAAAAGAGGGGCCTTAGTCTGCACAGACAGCCCATGCAGAGAGCTGGGTAGCTGGTGATGGAGCTGAGACCAGCCCTGAAGGTATGAGTGAGCAGCTTCTTGATGCTGAGGAGTAACACAAGAAAGCACAAGCCCTGCTTGCACCTTGTGAACACTTGCTCAGTGCCAGACACAGGTGGGTGCTGGAGCAGGTCCTCCCTTGGCAGCAGAGGCAAGGGGAGCTCAGTGCAGTTGTTGGTGCTCAGTCTGCACTGCAACTTGCTGCCAAAAGGCTGCAGGGCTGCCCAAGCTGTGGGGTGTAGTGTGCTTTGCACAGCAAGTCTGTGTCCTGTCACAGCCATGGAAAGGGTTATTTCCTGGGGGAGACAAGGCTGCCAAGAGCCCCCAGAACCAAGGAGGAGCATCAAGGTGTTGCCATTAGGGTTAATTGCTTTGATGTGCAATGAGGATGTGCAGAAATGGTCTAATCATCATCAGCCTCTTAAGAGGGCAAACAGGTGAGAAAGTCAGAAGTAATACAGCACCTGAGTGCAAAGAGGCTCTAATTAAATACTCCTGCAAATTAGTGACTCATTTAGAAGTAAAATGATTTAATTTAAACTCTGGTGATGAATTAATGTACACCTGTTCCCCCCTTTAAGGCAAACAAATGAGTAAATAAAAGGGAAGATGATGGGCTGCTTGGAGAGCAGTTGAAGCCTTTACATGGAGTGATGCTTGGAAAGACTTGTCCCATCTCCGTACAATGCTCTGCAGCTCCTGACTACAGCAGCACTGTCTTATCTTCCCACCTTACTCATCAACTGCCCAGGCACTGGGAATCTGCTCTTGGTCCTTTCTGGGGTTCATGGGAATCATTGTTTTACCCCAAAGCTTGGTCAGAGTGACACTTTTGACTCATTTTCCTAGAAAGCAGAAGGGCTGGGAAACTGGAACAAAATGAGCCAGGAACAAACTTAAAAGCACCATGACTTTTAGTTTTGCTTTGCTTTAAAGTGACAGGGGAGATGTTGCAAGACAGCAAGTGCAAATTAAAAAAACAGCCCAATTAGTAAAACTCCTCCTTCCCAGCATGGAAGCTCAAGGAGCAATCTCTCCGAAGCAGCTCAGGGATCCCTGCTGCTACTGCCATCAACATAAAGACAGAGCCAGACCATTGAAACGGGATTGGAAAAAGGCTCTTTCCTCGACAGACTCAAGAGCACTTTACAAATGCCTTGAAAACATCTCCGGGTGCCAGTTTGTCTCTCAGATACAGTCCAACTCTGATTTGCTGCTCCCCTTCCCCAGTGCCACTCCAAAATCCCTCTGCATTCTGCAGCTGCCTCCACTGCTGGCAGGCATGGGCAGCCTGGGCAGGCAGACCTCTGGGGCAGCACAGCAGCTCTGCTGGCCCTGCCTGTGCAGCACAGGAGCTGGGTGGCCACGGCCCCATGCTGCTCAGCAGCCCAGGCAGATGCACAAGGGCAGGAGGAGGGGAAGGCACCTGGGCTGCGAGTGCTTCCCGGCCTGCTGTGAAATCAGCCACATTAGCACAGGCACTGACCACTGTCAATCTGCTTCATGTCTCAAATGAGGACATAATGCAGTCCTGAATCAATCGCTGGCAGCACTTCAGCCTTCTTATTCTTGTTACGGGAAGGTGGGTGCTGCGGGCCTGCCAGGCAGCTTCCTGAGGAGCCCATTAAACCTGCAACACGCGGCTCCCCGGGTGCTGCCTAAGCTGCCTTGCCAGGGCTGCAGGCATGGGAGATGCTCAGTGGCTTTAAGGGAAATGCAAGTGAATGTGGGGTTTGGGCAGACCAGCAGGGTTTCTCTTCCTACAAAACTGGCAGGAAGGGGCTGCAGCCTCCGCACTGCACTGGGAAGCAGGAACACAGTAACATCTCATGCACAATCTAAAGATCATCAAGGATTAACATGCCAAGCAGCAGCACAGTGCCAGGTTTTCATATTCTCCAGCCTGCTTTGCTCCCTGGGGCCATCCACTGGAGAGACATGCTGAAGGGACTGGGCACAAAGGGCAATGGTCACAAGCTGCAGTGTGGACATAAGGAAAAAAAAACCCACTTCCCTTGGAAAGGTGGGTACAGGATCTAGCCCAGAAATGCCAGCAGCTACGAGGGAGCAGGAACCAGCCCCGGTTGTCTGTCTGTCAGTCAGTCTGTCCCGTGTTTGCTAACAACAACAAAGGGGACAGCAGCGCTTAGCTTGCTGCACCCCACAGTGACAGTGCAAGATGTGGTGCATGCGTGCACACTTGTTTGCACCAGTGCGGGTACCCCCATCCGAGGGCAGGATCCTGCCCCACATCCCCAGGCTGCAACATGGGAAGGTGGCCCACAGGAGGAGCTCCAACACAGCTGCAGCGCTTGCCACAGCTCGCAGATAAATAATTAAGGGCTCAGCCTCCCTTCTACTTATTTAATTCCATTAATCCCACACTGTAAATTCACTGTAGCTCTCACTGTACACTAAAAATGAAATACTCTCCTGGTGCAGCTGGGCCAGAGGCTGCTGCCAGACCCGTGCGCTCTGCTCCCCCCACCTCTGCTGCATACCTGGGAGAGCTTCGTGGGGCTGTGCTGTGCCCCCTGCCACAGCAGTGGACAGCAGTTAACAGTGCCTGTTGCCGGCTCAGCACCCAGCACCTGCAGTTGAACCTCTTCTGTTGCACCAGGGGTACCAGCAGGTCCAACTGGGATTGTTCCCTGCCCACTGGGGTGAGGGCTAACCTGCAGCTTGGGAGCCGGCCATCGCCGCAGCCAGCACACAGCTCTCCCTGTGCTGGCTTTGTCACACAGGCTGCTTGACCACACGAGCTGGGAAACAGGTGTGAGCAATATTATTTTTTCTCTGACCTGCAGGAATGGAGGCCAGAAGGATCTGAGAAATCTCTGCCTCCCTCCCTGCTCCCTTCCCAGGCGTGTGGGGAAACGCCGACAGGTCTTATTTTGTGTCACCTGTATCTAGGTTACCCTGCTATTCCTTGCACAACCAAGACAAGCAACAGACAGATGACCCTGGACAGCCAGCCTCAGTGGCTAAAAGTGCTGTTAAATATTTGCTCTCTGCCTGGGGTGCCACCACTCCTGACCCATCTATAAACAGCCCTAGACCCCATGGAGATGTTAGGCTTCCAGGCTACTCTGCAAAAATACTTAAAATGCAACTCTTCCAATGCAAAACCAAATAGCAAATGGGCCTTGGGGATTCATCTGTGATGCCTTTGTCCCTTGCTCTCCCTGCTCAGCTGTGCTATCCCCAGTTGGCAGCACTATCGTGCCATAAGGAAACAGGGTTGAGGGCCTCCATCTTTTAAAGTGCTGGGTCACCACTCAGCTCTCTGTAGGTCTGTGGCTCACACGGTCCCAGGGTGAGTGCTGGGACTGTATCATCACTTGATGACTGCAACTTTGGTGAGCTGTGGGTCTCTGCCTCTCCTCGTGTCAGGAAGCGCAAGTTCCTGCAGGGGCTGCACAGTTTGTTCCCCTCCCAGCTCCAGTATTTGTCTCCACAGCCACTCTGCAGATTTCCTTACTCAGCAGTACATGCTGCACCCATCTTGCCCTCCAACCACAGCTCACCCAAAGAGAACTGTCACCATGCCAAACCTGAACACACAGGGACAAAGATGAGAGCAGACCCATCGTTACAGCAATCCTGCAAAGGCAGCTGCTGTTCTCTGCAAACTTAGTCCAGGATTTTTCTCACTGGAATCTCAAATAGGAAATTACTGATCCCCAGGTTCCAACACAGGACAACTACTTCTGCTTGGGGGTCTATCCTAGTATCAACATGAGCCTGTCATGTTCAGTAATTTCTAGCTGATGAGGACTCAACGCAGCAGAATCCAGGGGAAAAAGATTACATGCAACAATCAGCTACTTAATTGCTGCTTCAACATGTGAAGTACAACTGATTGGTGCTCTCAACCAGCCATGATATTCTAAAGAAAGAGAAATGAGAAGAGAGAGGCTCATGAAAACAGCGAAGAGAATTTACGTAATGACAATTTTTCCCGAAACAGTTCCCACAGCTCAGTAATAGGCTTCAGGCTCCAACTGGCACAGGCCTAGTATGAGGGTGGGAGTGCACAGACACTGGATCCTGCTGCATCCCCACTGTGCAGCACAGGCAAAGCTTGTCCAAAGCTTGTGGACAGCCCTGCTAAATGTTTCAGCTGGACTTGTAACAAAAAGCCCAAGCCAGAGAGCCAGGACTGCATACCTTGACCCCACTGGCAGGACATACATGAACACACAGGTAACTGCAAGGAAAAAGCAAGATTTTTCTAAACATCTCCCAAGTTACAATGTGATGCTGCAGCTGGTGAAAGCTCAGCTTATCTCTGGTCTAGACAGCAATAAGCAGAGGGATGGCAAAATCCTCCCCTTGGCATCCTGAAGTGAAAAGGAGCTGTGCCTTCCTCGGTTACATGCAGCACAGCCTTTGAACTACCTGGAATTGGTCCCTCCACCTTCTCAGCACAGAGATCTGCTTTCCCTTTCCTGGCATATATAATCCTACCTCATGGGCAAATGTTCTGATCTCACCTCATAAACCAGTGTAGGAATGCTGCAGGAAGGGGAGGCCACAAGCACAGGCAGATAACAATTCAAACAGAAGTGATAAGACATGCAAAGGACACTTCCCAGATTTATTCCCTCTTTATATACTAGGGGGTGGTTTATTTACAAGCTCCCTGCAGCTTAAGAGGGTCCTGCATGTAAGCACAGGAAAACATACATCCTGCCACTGCTGGTCTCACAGCTGCAGACAAACTTTCACCAACTTTACAAGTTCTCAACCTGCTCATTCAGCCTGGAGACTGGTGAGAAAGGCAAGGCAGCCCTAGTGGAGATCAGCCCTTTCCCCTCCATGTCTGCACCCCCTCAGCAAGTTTTCCTCAGAGGACGATGGGAATGGAGGGTGTTGGGCTGGAGAGGTGCAGTGAGGGATAGGAGGGGTTCACCAAATGGCCAGTGCCTGCCTGTGTGAGTGTGAGCAAAGGCAGCATCGTGGTGGGTGTGGACAACACCTATCCAGGGGCCCCACCAGAGATATGGAGGAGGGTGGGACTGGAATTCAGCATTGCTGGGGGGTTTGCAGCTCAGGACTGCAGGGCACAGGCAGAGAGCTCCATGCAGGGAGGGCAGATGGGACTGCTCTGGGGCAGTGGGACATTAGTAGAGTTTCTGGTGGCAGTGATGTTAAATGGCACAGTCCAGCAGTGAGCCAGGGGAGAGCAGGTTGGGAAAACAGGAATAAAAACCCATACGCATGCTTTTCAGCAGCAGAGGATGGCACAGAAAGCAAAGCTTTGAATGCAGATGGAAGTGAAGGGGCATGGGATGCTGTGGACTGAAATACCTCAGCCAACTTGCATGGAGGACAGCCCTCACAGAGCAAAACAGAGTAAACGGCAACAGCCCAGGCGGGTAGACATGAGTTCCCCTTCACTCCTAAGACCTTAACCACGGTGGGAGCATGGCGGGCTGCTGCGTGTTCAGCTGCAAGGCTGCTTCCCTGTACAAGCTGTGCTCCAACTGCTCAAGGCGAGTTCCCACCACTCTGGGGCTGGCAGGGAGCACTGGCAGGCTCCCAGGCCTGGCTCAGGGCCCGCACGGGCGATGCCGGTGCGGAGGAGGCAGGGCTCAGTTTCCAAGCCCTCTCCACTGGGGGTCCTGGCCAGCACTGCTCTGCCCCCACCGCCCAGTGCGCTCTCACGCTCACCTCGTATTCCTGGGAGAACTTCAGCCCATCGTTGGCTTTCAGCCTGTCAATGTTGTCGGCAAGGTCCGTCACAGGGATGGGGGGGTGGTCACGCATGCCTGTGAGCAAGACAAGGAGGGAGGAGGGAGAGGAAAATGGTTATGGCTCTGCATAGCTGAGGAAGATTCAAAACCAGCATGTGCACAGCAAACCCGAAAGGTGGGCACAAGGTGGACACATGTGACTATGTGAAGCACTGGGCGGGATGGATGGGAAGTTGGTGAGATCACATGGCATGCTGCACGCACTCTCAGAGCACATGGTTTGGTGAAACAAAAAAGGAAGGTGATGTGCAGAATGTGCATGACTGGGTGAGCATGCTCAGACAGTACAGCCACAAGGCACACAGAGCAGGCCACACAGGGGGCAGGGGCTTGGGCAAGCCCCTGGCAGGAATGGGCCAAGGAGATGCTGTCAATGCGCTTCCCAGGCTCCCACACGGGTTGAAGTTGAACACACTGATTCTCTGGTGCTCTCACCACAAGGGCTGAGGCTGATCCTCTTTGTTTACCCCTAAGAATGGCATTAGCCAAAAAGAAACTTGCCCAGTCCTGTGCCAAGGGAAACCTCTGTGGTGTATGTGCACAGCTTTTTGGGTAGGCAGATGCTGCCCCAGCCCCTGGGAAGGTGCAGAAAGATGGGAAGGGCCCCATGGCAGAACAGCTGTCCTCCTGGTCAGAGGTTGCACAACTTTCTGAGAGCTGAGGAGCAGCTCTGCCTGCAGCTGTGTAACTCAGTGCTTTTTAGTTGTGCTCTGGAGGCAGAGCCAGCTCAAGGGCCCAAAATCCAGCTCCACTGGGCTGGTTCTTGCAAGGCACCAGGTGCAGTCACGTGCCCTACAGCAGCTTCTGTGAGGCTTCTGTGAGCTCGGATGCAGCTCAAGCCGTGGCAGAAGTCTTGCACTGTCTGAAGGGGTGCACAGTACGGCTCATCCTGGGCACTGCCCAAGTTCTGCTCAGGGTAGAGAAGGGGATCCCACAGGTCCTGCACAGGGAACAGTTACTGTGGGGGTGCACATGTGGCCCCCCTACCGGGGCCTTGGTTTTCAGGGCTCAACCATCACCACCTCTTTCTCTGAAGCTGAGATGGTGAATTGGCAGAATCGTAGCTGTGAAACATCTCATCCAAAGCCTCGCTCATCCAAATCCCAAGGCTCACGACTCTATCGGCTGCTCTGTGGGTTTCCCAGAAATGCCATGTGGGTAATAATGGTTATTAATAGGCTGAAGCTGTTGATTCACACCCAGGGAGACTGGCTGGAGCATGTCCAGGAGCTTCTCAATCACTTAGGAGCCTGAATGCTGCCACAGATGGCAGTGATGGGCTGCTGGGGTGATGGAGCAGTCCCCAGACTGGGTACATGCATTTTAAACAGTGGTGACAAGTCACTAGGTGATAACATGGAAGTGTTACACTGCAGCCACTGCACAGCAGAGCTCGTCACACCTCTGCCAAAAGCATCTGACATCACTGCATATAGGCAAGACCCGGTCCAACACACACTTGTCCTTCCATCACTTGACAGTGCAGAGCTATCCAGAGATGGCCTGAGACCACACGGACAGTCAGGGAAGGAAAGATCTCTCTTCTGCCTTGTGCTGAGTTCCTCCTGCAAATGGTCCTCTGTTTGCCACTTCACCCATCAGGATCCACAAGGTGGTTAAGAAGTCCCACAAAGACAATGCTTTGATTTCTGCACAATTTGCTCACTGGTGCCAGAGCTCCAGAGGCTGTAGCTCAGGAGCAGCCTTTGCAGTGTAGAGCTGCTACTGATGAGCAACTGAATGAGGAGAACTGTGCGGGACGGAGGCATAAGTGTGGGGCTGGAAGAAGAGGCTAGAGCATAGTCACACTATGTGCTTATCCCAATGTGTTTATGTAAGAGGTATGGCAGAGCCATGGACCACAGCAGAGCTGCAGACACTCATTTCTGCTGAGGAATAAAAGGGAATCTCTCCAAACTTCAGTTTTACCGGCCAAAGCAGTGTTGCAGCAATAAAGAAGCTGCAAGAGCAGATGGGGAGAAAGAAGTGGTTGGCATCCCATTATGGTTAACCTAGAGCAACTTCTACTGACAGTGCAGGGCAAGACAGAGGAGATTTGTACACACTACCAGGACTTCTACCGTGCTCTTCCAACAACTCTGGCTACAGGACAGTGAGCGCTTCACTAGGCTAGAAGGGCTCAGAGGTCTCACAATGTCTGCAGGGCCACAGGCGGCAAAGCCCTTGGCTCTGCTCCTGGGGAAAGTATCCCATGTACTTCTCCCATGCCTGAGTGCACAAACAGATGCCTTACACTTTAAGCAGCAGGGAGGACATGCTTTTAGGGTTGTTTAAGAATAAATCTGAAGTTCACAAGACAAGAGATAGAGGGGCCATAGTCCTGTTAGTACTCCTCTAACCTGCTAGAACAGTAGGTCCCTCAGTTCTGCACCTGAGACTCTGGTGCCAACACTGCCAAGCAGACCAACTGCCTGGCAATTCAGAGATCAGAATCTCTTGGCATCCATTCTGCCTAACTCTATGGCACAGGTGACCCAGCCTAAAGAAGCCAGTTTGCCTGAGATAGGAGGTGAGTGTGTTCAACCACTGGGCTGCAGAGAACCCGTCAGTAAATCCATTAGGAGTTCTTAGCTGGCCACCCTCTCCAAAATGGCCACAGATATCTGTCCCCATGCAGGGCCAACTGCAGGCCTGGTGCCATGGCAGAGCCTGGCATGCCACTGTGATGGGGAAGGAGGCCTGGGAGCAGGTGAAGGGCTGCTGCAGGAGCATCCCAGCATCCAGAGCCTTTCCTTCTGCACTGTGCGGTGGTGAGCTGCTGTAGTGCCGTGCAAACAGTACCTGAGCTTGGCCCCACATGTCATGTCAGAAAGTGAAATCACTGCTGTTCTACAGTCTGCTGTGAGTGAGGATGACCTTCATGACATTGAAACAAAAATTACAGAGACAAGAGAGGAAGGGAAAGAAAAAGCAAATGGTGTCAAAAGAGAAATACAGGAGTTAAAACTAACTTGAGATATTCGGGCAACTGGGGACACTGGCACCTGCAAAGAAAAGAAACGGGGCAAGAACAGAAATCCCATTAGCCTTTAGTCATAATTGCAGAGGTTCAGAAATGGAAAGACGAAGAGATGAAGATGCAAAAGAAAGCACCATCTGCCACATCACCAGGAGCCTCCTTCCTACACAGGACTGGCTGCCTGGCCCGGGGGCTGCTCTGCAGCTGGCTGTTGCACACCAGTCTTTTGGCTTTGGCTAGCACCATCCCCTGACACTGACAAACATGTGGAGCTGGAGGTACCTGCAGAGGAGTGAGCACACAGGTCTTCACCTGACACCAAGAGCTACACTTCTCACTGCACACCACTGTCCTCAGCCCAAGTGCCCAAGGGGAGTTAGTGAGAGCAGGTGGATGGCAGGCACAGGGGACATCTGTGCTGCTCAGTGGCCAGGACTGCACTCAGCCCCAGCAACCCCTACTCAGTGCCTCTGAGCCTGCAGCTCACTCACAGCTCATCAGCAGCACAACTCAGCCTCATTTCATGGGACACTGCCTGGCCCTGTATCCTCTCAGTGACTTGGCTCAGTGGTATGTTAGCACAGGGAGGCCAGCAGCAGGGGAAATAACCCTTGTCTGAAGTAAAAACCACAAAAATGAGAAAGCTTAATATTTAATAACAGTAGCTTAATTAATTATGCATTAAACAAGTTTTCCCTGCTCAACACACTCCAGCAGGGAGACCAGCTACCGAAGCGTGCAGGGGTGGTGACCAGCACCTCTTGTCAATGCATCCACACAGCACAGCCTCGACCTCAGGCAGGTGACAGGGGCATCAACATGGCCCCACTGGGCTGGTGGTTTTTGTGCCTCCTCATTAACAAGGACAAGCTCGTCAGGAGCTCGAGCAGTCACTTCTAGCTGCACAACACCCACATCCGCCCACAGAGCCTCACAAGTGAAGCAGCGGGGGAGGAGGGGAAGAGGACACTGGCTGTCACTTGGTGGTGGTTGGCTAGCAGCATCCCAGGGCACTGCTGCTGTCTCTAGTGAACTGGGCACTTGGTTTGCTTTTGGTTTTGTTTTGTTTTTTTAATCATCACTCCAGAGAGCTCTGCAAGCTTTCTGAATGAGCCAGCATCTTTGGTTTATCCTCCGGCACAAGTGTGATTAGACTGTTTCCCAGATCCTTCTCTCTGATGTCAGCTCTTGATCCTTCCTGCAGCTCTAGGAAGGGATGCCCTCATTGCAAACACCCTGATCTCTTGTTGAAGATCAGACTAGATGCAAGTCTGACATGTCACACTCCCCCATGCAAGTTAAACCATGAGCATACAGCAAAGATGGCTCTTGTGTCCTTGAGCAGTGGAGACACGTCACAGAGACATGTTCCCATGCACAGATGTCCTGGAGCTGTCCTGTTCAACATCTTGCTCCTCCTCAAGGAGCTGACTGTATGTGATTCCCTTCACCTCACGCTGCTCCCAGTGATCTGCCTGCTGAAATGTTCTTCCTCCAGCATAGGTGCCTCCCTTGCTCCACACAGCATTTTCCTCTCATGTTGCAATACCCCACTGACCTGTGTTGTGGCCACTTACCAGCACAGGTCTGCTGCTAACTGCCAGGCTGTCACTGTGAGATCTGCAATTGGTCCTGTAGGGAGATGCACTAACCACAGATCTCTGACAACTGCTTTGGCACAAAGGGAGATGTACTGGTGAAGCCCACACCAGGTCTGAGCCAGACCACTGTGAGCAACAGGAAAGGCTTTTTTTACCTTCTTTCCCAGACACAGCAAGTTTACATCAGGAAATGGTCCCTTGAAAACTCTCCTGTTAGATGAAAGCTCTTAGATGAATGAGCAGCAGGAGGAAAAGGAAAGTAGGTTACAGACCAGGAGGAGCTGCAAGTTAGAAGAGAGCTGTATGTGCCTCATTTATTGCAGAACTGTTCCCTCTGCCTCAAAAGCCCAAGCACTCCCCCACTTCATCTAGGGCTTGAACTCTCTAAGAGGCTCTGAACAAGTCAGGGTGAGCCTGTCTCTGGTACCTACAATGACAAGTATCGTGCTTTTGGTGCCATCAGAGGCTACAGACACAAAGCAGCAACACGAGACCTTTCTGCAGTGTGAAGTACAGTTGCCTCCACAGGCTGGAAAACTAGCTACACCCTGAGGCACCACAGGCCAATGCAGGCATGACAAGATGCTCTGCAGCGAACACTTGCATGCAGAAAGCAACAGCTGTTACTAAACTATCATTGTCTGTGCTGAGGCCATCATGACCAGCAGTGTCTTTCACTGGTCCACAACACTGACTGGGGAGCAATGTAGGCTGCAGGTATCTCTTCACCCTTAGCTGAGCAGAGCAGGAGAGTCAGTACACCAAAGATCCTGGAACAAAGCTTATGGGACACCCTCAGCAGTACAAGGGGTCTCTGTACCTCCTGATCCTCCCAGGTGCAGCCCCTGTGGCCAGCACTGCACCAGTGGTGCTCAGTGCTGAATCTCAGCCTGGACCAAGCCAGTGGAGCAGGCACGAGCAACAAAGGTGTGGGCTCTTGTGACCTCTTCCAACTCTGGAGGCTCCTCCCAGCTCAGGACAACCACAGTGAGCTTCACACAATGTCTGACACACACCACACACTAGGCTGTCCCCGTCCAAGTTCCCCAGCCTTGCGTGCCTGCAGTGACAGGACTGAGGAGAAGGATTTGCAGACCAGAGAGCAGACACCTGGATATCCTTGGTCTAAGCCCTCTCTGTGCTCTTGTGACTGAGAATGTGCAGAGCTGCTGAGGACTGCATCTCATTCTCTGGCACAGGGATCTGGCAAAGGGGAACTGGAGGAGGTGGGGTGCAAGGGGGTTAACTGCTCCTTACCTGGAGTCTGGTAGTTGAGCCGCCTCATCTCAACTGGGTCAGAGGAGTGGGCCAAGAGTGAGTCCTTCAGGCCGATGGAGTGCTCATCCTTGGAAGAGGGGGAGTGTGCCCTTTTCCTATGGACAAAGACAAACATGTGAGCTCTGGCAGAGACGGGTATGAACCACCCTGGAAAGGAGTCTGGATCCCAGATACCCAGCTCCATCCCAGGCTCCCCAGGGCTCTGGACAAGTCACATAATCTTCCATGCCTCCAATTTCCCATCTATGAAACAGGAAGGATCATATTTAAATGATGGCAGAGGTTTGATCAGTGGGGCACTTAAAAAAGTGATATTCTGCATAGTATTTATTAGACAAAAAGTAGATAGATGAATCATGTGGTTTCCTCTTACTCTCTCTAGGAACTATTTCCTGTAGTGGAAGGATAGAATAAAATATTTTTTTCAAGTATTAGAAATATTTAAATATAGAATGCTGTAATATAATAGTGTAAAGGCTCTTCAGGGTATGTTTTATTGGGCCATTAATACATGTCTTGAATGGTTGAAGGCACCCAAGGCATGTATTAATGGAACAATAAAATATACTGTTGTCTCTTCATGCTGTATTTATGCCTAGAGCAATGCCACCACCTCAGGCTCTTGCTGGAATTCTCAGGCAAAGCAGGGACAGATCCAATCAAGAAGTGGTCAAGTGAATATTAAGGATAATCTAATACTGCAAGAAGGGTTTCTACTGATTCTCTAAGTCCCACTTGTTGCTCTATATTACAAATACAGTGGATATACCCATGCAGTAGAGAGAGGTGGCGGGCAGGAGCAGGACAGCAGTACTGTCTTCTGCATCTGTGCTGACCCTGATGCTTTGCCAACGTGCTGAGCATGCAGCAATACACGGACTTTGTCTTTTGGCTACAGCCTCAAAATGAATTTTGCCTGATGGCAAACCCCTCTGCTGACTTCATGTTTTCTGGAAGAGAGGGAGCTGCATCACTGCTAGTCTGCAAAATGCCAGCACATTTACCATCCTGCAAATTGCATGTCAGTTTCTGCTTTCTACTCCCTTGTGAGGCATTTTGAAGCACCCTGAAGGGTTGACAGGTTCCACACAGAGGCAGCTGCATATCTGATGGTGGTGACCCTGAGCCATGAACGACCAGAAACACTCTACACAGCTGTGCATGCTGCATTGGCATTAGTGAGAAACAATTAGGGAAAATCCAATGCATAAATCACAAGTGAAACTTGCATTCTCTTTGTGACTTAAGACTGTGAGCAAGCTCCATCTGCAGCCCATGGCTGCATCACACACTGGAGTTGTTCAATGGGGAGGACCAGCTTGTGAGTCTTACATTACTCTGAGACATCTCAATATCTCAGAAGTCTTCTAGCTGCTTGGACTGAGACCAAACAGCTGAAGGACTGAGAGCGTTGATAGAAAAAAAAAACAAACATGGCAAACAACTAAAGCAGTGTTTCTCCTATCAGGAGCATGGCAGGATGTGCCATGTGGTACTGTGTGCCAGTCCCTGAGCCCTTGAGAAAAGTGGCCCAGCTTTTCTGGGGAATGGGCACAGCACATAATTAATGCTTGTCTTTCTCATTAGCCTAGTCAGGGCAACTGCTAAACAAACCTCCAGATCCCAAGCCATCCACTGCAACTCAGCTTCAGTTCATTCCCATTGTAGATTTGACACTGTGAATTTGCTGCACAGATACTTTTGGGACAAAATGCTTCCAAAGAGAAGCTGGACAGCAAAAAACTGCAGGATAATACAGCATCACTCTGAGCATGTGGGTGGTGCTGGAAAGGGATATGCTGCTGCTCCACGGGCTGGGTCAGATCTGAGCACAGTGGGCCAGTGCTGCTTCCTGGTGCTCCATCCACACCAGACTCCGGAACACACCAAAATGAAGCCAATGGGCACATCGTCTATGGGGCCCAGGTACGGAATTTCCCCCTTGGGGCCATTTTCTCTCCTTCAGGACCAGCAAACGCTTTCTTACAATTACCTGGTATTCCCTCAAAGCTTCCTCATAGACTGCAAGAATGCACCTGCATTCTTGATGGAACAGCTCCCAGTCTGAAGTGACTGAGAAAACAAAGAAACACCTATAACTGCTGGTGTTGTCATTTTTTGATTTTTTAATTTAATTGCAAAAACAATCTGGGAAGCCTTTATGCTGGAACTGTCTCCCTGGGAGCTGTGAGAGGCTGACAATTGCTAGGAGGCTGATACCTTTGAGGAAACAAAGTCTTTGTAAATCCCCAGGGCTGGCATGCCCCACTCTCCCAAAAACAAATATGGACCTTACTAGCTTCAGGCTTGATTTTTTAAACAAAAAATAGACTTAAAATTTTAGCAGAACAAGAGATAAAGTGGATTCCTACCTTTCTTGTTTACTAGATCCAGGGAAAAGCAGAAAGAGAAGAAAGGAGATGATCACTGACACAGAAAGGCACTGACTGCACATGCACAGCAGAGCTCCATTTAATCAGACAACAAAGCCAGCTCCTTTCCCGGAGCTACAGATACATATGTAAATAGAGTCCAGGAGGAGCAGAACCTGGGAGCTGAGCTGATAGTGAATGACCTATCGTAATTGAACAGGCTACCTGAACACTTGCAAATGCAACCTGTGGCTCCTCAGGAGGACTAGCAATCATCTCACACTACAGTTACAGCTCTAGCAGGATGGCTCTGTTACACAAAAGCAGGTGGTTGTTTCAGCAGGGAACACAGAGTGTGGATGGTCCTGATCTGGCAGCCAGGAGGGAGAGGCAAGAAGAGAGCTCCTACTCTGATTTCACTCCATCACATCCACGCCCTGTTCTCACCAGCAAGACCATGTAGCCCAGTGGAAATTCACAGCAGTGGGGGCACCTGCCAGAGATCAGGCAGGCCATTTCCACAGAAAATCAGTACTACAGATGTCCTGAAGGCTGCAAATCCAAGCTGGGAGAGCAGAGAGTGGTCAGACAGGCTTTAGGGACAAAGCTGCTCCCTTCTGTCCCACCTCTCACACATTTCCAGAATCCCCAGCAGCTCTGTGTCCTGGGGATGATATTAATTACCTTCTGCATACCCAGCCCTTCTGCTCTCCTTATAAGACAGCCTTCTGCTGTGCTTTCCTGTTCCCCATGACCAACCAAGGACTGTATATCAGAGCACCCTATATCTGAAGGTTAAAAGGAGGGTCTTGAAGGTGCCACCAACTCTTAACACTCATGCCATAACTGCTATGTCCTGAACTGGATCTCACCTTTTGAAGAGGAGTATAGCAATGACAATGATGATGATTAGTATCACAGCCAGGACAGGTCCCATCACCCACAGCATCTCTGGTTCATCGTGTTGCTTTGCTGAAGCCACTTCCATCACAATCTCATCTGAGTAGGGGCTGGCTGCATATCTCTTCTGAACAGCACCGGCAGGAGAGGGAGAGAAAAGCAAGTGCACATTATGCTAAAGCAACAGCTACAGCCCTGAAATGTGGAGGTTTCCCCTTGCCTCTGGCTAGCAGGGAATGGTCATGCTTCTCAAACCCAGCACCACACCAAGGGATCCTCCCTCAGCAACAGTGGTTGTCACACTGTGGAAACAGTCTCTTCCTGGTGTGAAACACTCCCAGTGCCAGCAACTTTCTGAATAGCAGATCTGGCCCTGAGATGCCAAACTGAAGCAGTCCAGCTAAGAGCCATTTGCCAGCCCTGGATTCTCTTGCAGCCAAATCACAAGCTTTTGAATCCCAACCAACTGCACAGTGGGGCTGGCTGATGATTCCTAAGTGGTCTGTAATACCTGCTGTGCTGATACCAACACATCTCTCCAGGACAGGGCTACATTACAAAAACCCCTGCTGGGCTAGGCAGATTTCTTTAAGGAACAAAATGACAGGAACATTTTCTACCTGATGTCTCAGCCCTGTTAAACAGACCTTGGAAGAGGCTCATGCTCACACGTTCCTTTCCAGAGATTTCTGCAATCTGGCAGCCCAGTGATTTATAACCCAAAGGGAGAACTTTCTAGCCCCACCAGCAAGAGGAGATTAGCAGAGACCCAAACCCTTCCTGCAGAAAAATGACACTGCACCTGGCTTGGCTTACGGAGTTGTGTTGTACCTTCACAGCTCTACCTCGCTGGGTCAGAAGGGTTAAATGCTGCAAAAAGAAATCTTTTCCTCCTATTAGAGAGGGCCAGAGCTGTATCAGTTCAGTGCCTGTGGCTTTTGAGCAGCATCTGCTGCCTGGCATTAGGGAGCCAGAAACACTCTGCTCCTGTTACACAAAGTTTTGGTCACTGAAGAAGTGCCTGTGGATCTATAAATCACCTGCTTTAAGGTTGAAGTTTAAACACACACTTCATGTCTGCATGCATGTGAGGAGAAGAAAGGGAAAAATCAAGCATGCTGGTGTCACACAAATGCACACCTTGATCTCCTCTCACAGGTGCCCTTGATCCCAGCCAGCCTGGTTTCAAACATGCATGGACTACAGAAAATGCTCTTATCTCTGACATCCTTCTGGCAGCGTGCAAAGGTGCAGCATCCTAGCTGCTCTCCTCAGATTTTATCAGTGGTCACAGATGCCACTGGCTGGAGGGGGTGTATGGAGAGTGGTTGCTGCTTTGTCCATGAAACCTTTCATCCATATGAGACCTGAAATACGGTCCTGATCCTGAAATAGCTGCTGGCTCATAGTTCAGCTCTGCTTCTACAGAAAGTCTGCATGGGATCACTGCAACCCATTGGCATATTCCTTATGCCCCCTTGTCCAGTTCAAAGAATAGGGCAGGGAATCAGCAACATCTCTGTCTGAGCACAGTGGAGACAAGAAGATACCACATCAGTGGTGAGAGGATGGGGTAGAAGGTTCAGGACTCCTTTTGCACAGGCAAGTGGCTACTCTGAGGAAGGCACCAAGGCTTGCCTGTGAAAGGTCAAGCGGCATTAGGGGTGGGGGAGGTGGGGCGGACGGACAGGGAGCACACTGATCTGTGCAGCAAGGTAACGTGTGTGTCCATCTCCAAAGCTCTGTGCAAGGGGCAAAGATTCATATTTTTTCAGACACACTTTGGAGATGCCTCCTTCCAAGAGAAGACAGCAGCAGAGATTAGAAGGACTGTTATCTTAGTGGCATTTCCAAAGACAGACTGCAAGGTGCAGGTGTCCCTGCTCTCAGAGATGGTGTTTCAACTGCAATCCCCTCTGCTTTTGAAGGATGGCAATGTTATGCTCACCTTCTGACACTAGAGACATAGCAAGTAATTTAAGAGGAGCTGAGAGGGGGAGATAGTGCACAGCCTTGAACAGAGTGCTTCATGCTTCAAATGAAAATGGGTGCAACACAGTGGGGGATATAGAAAGGTGGTCTCTAGGAGCAGGGGACAATAATTCTGCCAGCTGGTTGTTCATTGAAGGGCTGTGGCAGATCTCTGCTAGGGCAGAAATTATGATGATAATCTGGGGTCACCTAGTTAAGCTCATCTCTTTTTGACAGAGGTTGCCAGGACAGCGCATCCTGAGGCTTCTGCCTTACCTTGCTGCTAATCTGTGACTCTCCTCTCACCACTGCATACATCTTGCCACAAGAACACGTGAGCTGGATGAGTAATGAAGAACTTGACCAGCCTTAATGAGCCATTACAAGCAAACGAGGCTGAGGAAGGAAGCCACAGCTTGGAAGCCGACCAAAGGATTCTGTGCATCTCTATTATTTCCAGTATTTACATACTGGTTGCTGCTACTGCCGCCACAACCACTCCTGCCCTCTATGTTTACAGCTGGACACTGATGCACAGGTCTTGCTGTGTGCTCCCTGCTTATTGCATCAGCTGCTCCCTTTCCCCTCACATGCTCAGGCTCGGTGTGCACGCTGCCGACACAGGCATCGCTCATTTGCCTCTAGCAAGGAGAGACAAAGGAGCAAGAACCCCCACGCAGCTGGCAAGTGTGCAGCTTTGCCCTGCTGACAACCTACTGTGATGGGAGGCAGGTTTGCTTCTCCAGAAGTCATGTGGAAGTGAAATTCTGGCCAGAGAAGGGCCTCTGAAAGCAGATTTGCAGGAGGAGCCTCCTGTCCACCGCAGAGCCTCACGAGCCATTGTGCAGGGTAGGATTTCAAGGGGCTGTTTTCCACTGTCACTTACCTGAGCCAAAGCAGAATGAGCACCTATCCCACCCCAACCAGCTGTGGCTGCTCTGGGCACAGCCCAGCAAGCCACAGCTGAGCTTGTGTAGAATGTATGTGTAGAGACTGCCTTCCACTCTCATCCGTTATGTCAAACATACATGCCACTTCCCTCCAAACACCCCATCTATCAAGTCAGTTCCCACAGCCGTCTCAGCTTGTTGAGACCAGCTGCAGCCTCTTTCTCCTTTCTTTAGAGAAAACTATCCTCACGGCTTGCGCTGATTGTTCACCCTGACTGCACTGAGCCCACCTCAGCTCTGCAAGGAAAGGCTGTGTCCCCCCAGCAGAAAGTCATTACCGTGTCTCCATCCTCCAGTGAGGCCAGCACGAAGCAGCGATAACTCAGGTCTTGAGACAGGGGCTTGTTGTAGAAACCTTTGTAGTTCTTCTCATCCCCCAGGGTGAAGGTCTCAGGCAGCACATCCACTTGAGCAGCAATGTAGGGCTTGAGTCTGTCTGCTTGGCGTCGCTGGCGCCTGCTCTGACTCCCTTGGCTTATGGCCTCCAGCAGCTGGGAACAAACAAGGTGCATCACTTGCTTTGCCCAGCGTGACACCACTTTATGCTGTTACCTTACCAGTTGCAGGACTCAGCAGGGCGGAACGGAAGGCAGGAGAAGATACTGGGTTTGATTTGGTCATGGTGGTACAAAGAAAGGAGAGGGATGCATTATCCATTCCAGCATTGCTAGGCCACCCATCTGTAAACTCTTACTGCAAGCACCTCTGCCCAGGAGCTCAGCTTTGGGAGAGTCCTGAGCCCTGGCTGGGATGGTGACAAGGTGGACGTTAGGGCTGAAGAAGCCTGGCTGTGCTTTTCATCCTGAGTTAATGCACCCCAATGGGCTGCAAGGGAACCAGGTCACGTTCTGTGCCCAAAATACTGGTATGGACAGAAACTCTCACTCTCTGTGGTCCCTGGACATGAATTACAGCTGACATTGGTGTACGAGGAGTGACATTTGCTGTGTATTTCCCTCTGTCAGTGCCTCGATATTTCACCTGCTGCTATGTTGCAGGCAGAGCTTTGTGTAAATCACACAGAATGATAACAGATTTCATGGGATGTTCAGAGTAAAAATGGCAAATTTCATAGTCAGCCACAAATTCATGAAAAAGGATATAAACACACAAAAATTAAATTACACTGCTAAGAAAGAATCTCAGATGTTTAAAGATGTTTTTTCTAATGAATAAAAACGAGTATCAGGCTCAGAACAGAAATTCTAATTTAAAATGAAGAAGAAGGCATGAAATACATTTCACACACGGATGTATCAGTGCAGCATTGTCAGGCCAGACAGGGAACATCAGTGGGGCTGGGAACAGTGCACACAAAGCCACAGTGCTTAGCTGAGGTCATTCCCTCTGAGGAGGAAAAGCTGGGTAAGGCACCCCCCACTTTCCTCTTGATAGACCATCCTTGCCCTCTTACAAGTACTCATGTTGGAGAAATTTAGGAAAGGAAGGGAGAAATCTCAGTTTCACAAATATCCTGCGGGGGGAAAAGGCAGAAAGATAGTCTTTGGACTGTAGAGTTTGCTTCTTTTGCTTCTTACACCCACCTCTTGTACCTTGGCTGAAACAACAGCTGAGCTCCTTGGGGCAGAAAGCACAGCTGTGTGTGCAGGAAACCAAAGGGGTCCAGCAGTGACTGAGGTTGCCGGATGCTACTGCCACCTATATTATGTAACACCCATTCCAAAAGACTGCACCAAAACAAATGCTAGGCTTGCAAAGTTCAGATCCTGACAAATGAGAAAATGAATATTGCCTGTGCAAAATTAATTCAGCTGTTTTACATATGTGCATTGTGCTACAACCCTTGACTGCACGGTCACATTCTGTCTTCTCTGTAACCCCTCTGGCTTTGTTCAATACACAGGACAGACACTGCTTAATCAGAGAGAAGCTATTCCAGATTTTGTTTTCTTCTTTGCATTATGCAGCCCGAGGCCTTGTTTATTGCTTACTATTCAAATCCAGCTCTGAAGACAAAATTAATAATTTCCTCATGGGCTTTTCTATGGTGCTGATCACTAAAATATTACAAGTGCTTCACAAACATTAATGATCTTATCTTTCAAATACCCATATGAGGTGAGATGAAAACGATTATCCTAATTTTACAGATGGAGAACAGAGACTCAGGGACATTAATTTAAACAATGTCCACTAATTTTGAATGTCAAATTGAAAAGACATCACCTTATTTTGTTTTTTAAGAAAACTTAGGTTTGTTTTGTTTTTTTATTTTTTTTTTTATAGCACTGCCTGTAACCACCAGAGCTCCTATTGACTTTCTCTGCAGCTGGGGATGTTTAGGCTTTGCAAATGAGGCTCCAGGATCTAAAACTGAGTACTCCTAAAAAATAGAACATGCAAGACAGTGGCTGCTAATGAAAATTTTGTTTTAAATCATTTGCCCAGACATGAGTGTAACAGAGATAGAAGCCATTTCTCTCAATAGCCTTCAACCACCACAAGCTCAAAACTAAACCATCCTTTCTCAACCTAGTCTTCTATTTCTTGCAACATCTTCTAACTCTGCAATGAAATGATGCAGAAGACCTACAGATTATGGCTCTCCATCACACAATTGTGCTTCATGGGCAGAACAGATCCACTCATACATGGTGTGAGCTAGGACCCCATGGAAAAGACTGTGCAATCATGTAATGAAAGAGTAATGATAAGCAAGTTGGCTTCTAACACTCTGTAATTTCTGAATGCTTCAAGCTGGCAACTTTGTTCTTTTCATGGACCTTTCTGTGACTTCTTGGAATTATCCCTTATTACTTTGGGGGAGGTGCTGTGTGTGGGGAAGAAAGAGGCCACAAACCCCTTGTATGGGACTCTTCTGACACCTGCACATGTACCATGCTACTGGTGTTGGAGGACTCCTGCACAGAATAAGCTGCATCTTGGGGTAAATGGGTTGGTGAATGGTGAAAGCCTTTAACAAGCAAATGTGAAGGTAGCTTTCAAGGTTTTGATGGATAATAGAGTAAACTCTTTATTCAAACTGTGGGCTTAGGTCCTATCCAGAGAAAGAAAAGCCGCCTCACAGAATAGCTTAATAGCCTGAAAACAATAGCTTTCTCTCCTACCTTGTTTTCAAAATCAGCATGGTTGCTTCAGCTGGAGAAGACTGCAAAGAGTGTACAACCCGAGACAGGAGCTGTCCTGGGTCAGAACTCCTGAGACAGTCAAGTGTGGTCTCCCATGGGGCATATTCTGGGAGGTGGCTCCTGTCTTGTTTGGCTCCAGCCTCTTTCCTACATGCTGTCACCAGCCAAGAAAGGCTAAGTGGACACTTCATGTCCCACAGCTCCCCATCTCTGCTGTACAGCCTGCATCTAAGTTGTTGCATCCCTGCTGTTGCCAGGAGGCCTGGGCAAAGTGTACTGGGCCACCTGAGAGCCACTTCCATTACAGCAGCTGCTAGACTCCTACCTGGTCCAGCTCCATCTCATCAGGTGTCCGCCACCGAGAATTCAGGCTGCTGGTGCTCTGATCTGCTGGCACAACCACAATGTAGTACCACCTGGGAAGGAATGAAGGGAGGAAAGCATAAGCACTGGATCCTAAGTCACTTCTCTGGCAGGTCACCGAGTAACACATGCCATACATCTCTCAAGGATGATCTGCTCCTCTGCCCTCTAAGCAGCAAAAGGGTTCAGAAAGGAAGAGGCTGGTTTTCCAGCTGCACCAGAGAATACTCTCATTAGCACTCATTAGGTTAATGAAGATCTACAGACTCTGCTCCAGAGGGTGGTGTAGGAGCTGTGAGAAGGACGTTTTATATAATCAGATTGTAGCAAGAACCCTGGGGGAATTATGCTTCAGCACAAGGATACCACAGTAACAAATAAGACTTCCACAAACTCGCTTTTTTAATCTCCTTGAGGCTTTAGGCATTATTTATTTAAAGGATATTATACAGTGTCAGAGAAAGTCCCTCCTGATCCTCAACTGTATTTTTGCTGGTAGCATCTGGAGTATACCCACCAGGGTGAGGGCAAACTGTCAGAGAATTGTCTTAATTTTATTGTACATAAATATTTGCTCAGAAAAAGCCAGCTGCATGATCCCATGTTACTGGTAAATGCCTGGCTCTGTACTACAGCCTGCTCGGAAATTCACTCCCAGGTTCCAAAATCCACATGTTGGCAGGTCCGCCCTGCCCTTTTCCCCATATCTAGCGTCCCACTCTGTCCCCTTCCCCCAGGCACAGCACCTACCTAACTGGCACAGTGGTCTGGACTTTGGGAAGGGTGAGTGTGAATTTGCCTTCCTGTATGTACTTGTTTGTGGCAATGGGTTTGCTTTGCAAGACATCAGGAGCGGTGCGGATTGAGACGAGGTGCTGGAGCCCCCCAGCACTGCTCCCACGGTTCATCAGCACAAAGGAATAGTCCGTGTCTGGCTGGAGGTCACTTATGAGTTTCTTCATTGAATGGCCATCCACCTCCACACTCTGGCTATTGTACAGAATCTGAAACGAGAAAAGGACACGCTCATGCAGCTGACAGCTGCTGATGAAAACTCACACTCAAAACAGCAGCCTTAGAGATGACAATTTGGCTCTGGGCCCTCCCTCAGGTAGTTCAGCTACTGTGTGCTTTGTAAACAGCCATAAATCTTTAGTTAAAGAAGAGCAGCCCTGAGCACGGGGTTGAACCACGCTCTCCCTGTGCCTTGCAGCAACTGAGCAGAGACGGTCATCTCAGCAAAGCCCGGGTGGCCAGTGCCAGCAGTGAGGCCGGTGGTGCCGCACGTGTTGCTCTTCAGCACCGGTTTGGGGGAGGAATCCAGATGGCTGTGCTTTGCCCTCGTGTGGAAATGAATGTGTCTTTGTTTCTTGTCTCACCAGGCTACAACACACAATATGCTTTTGGTGTAAAATCCCGTCTGCTTCAAATTGGCGTCACTCCTGTGTCTACCAGCTGATGCCTGATCGAATGGCTGATGCAGAGCATCCCCCTCCCAGCAAGATGACTGGAGGGGGGTTACACGCCTCACCAATGATCTGACAAATCCTGCACAGGGCTCACAAATTGGTACCCAAAACAGTGGCTCTGCAGGTGTGACACCCTGTTGCCATGACAACAGATGCTGGTGCTGCGCCAGCCGCGAGCAGATCAGTGCTGCTTTTCACTCCTGCTCTTGCACTTGAGGGGCTGCTGGGCAGGGCAGGGCTGTCAGTGGCCAGGGCAGCCCCCCATGCACAGCTTCCCCTCTGGGCCCACCAGCCCCTCACCTAATGAAATTTTCCCAGCTCCCTATTGTAGTTACACAACATCCCCAGGGGACTGATGTATCAGCCACAACAAACAGCCTGTCTGCCCTGGGAATCTCAATCCTAATCCTGTTGGAACAACCCATGTACCCTGAACCCTGGGTGCTGTCTCCACAAAGCCAGAACTCAAATGGTTCCTGGAGACAGAGACAAATGGGATGTAGAAGACCTGAGAGACCAGAGGTTGTGCCCCAGCTGTGATAACCCAGCATGTTTCCTTCCACTGGGCGACGGTCCAGCAGGGCAGGGGAGTGCTGGATTCCTGAGAACAGTGCAGAGACACAGCATGTCAAGAACTGTCAATAGCAGAGAGGCAGCAAGTTAAGCCATGGCAGCTATTATGTGCCACAGGCAAAGACCACACAGTAAAATGTGCTCCTTCCAACAGTGGCCTTGAGAGAGAAGACAGCCCTGTTGCAAGAAAAATTACTTTAAGTAAACCAGATTTTTCACCAGCTGAGCCTGCCGTTCAGACTGACACAGGCAGCGAAGGAGGGACCAAACTTTCCTTCTCAATCACCTTTTTAGCAGGTGGCAGAAATCTGCAGAATGCTGCTGGCTCACTAGGAGAAGGGCAGCTAATTAGCACTGCTCTAATATTTAGTGCTGGAGCTGGGAGGAGGGAGGCCCTTGAAATAGATCTGAAGGAGAACGGAGCATAGGGGCCAGGCTAGGCCTGGAATTTGCAGATCTGCTTGTGTTATCCAAACAGTGATACCCACAGCATGCTTCAAATCCTCTTTATGTCACTTTGCACAGAGGTCAGGACAGGAAAAGAGTCCCAGCTTTTTTTGCTGCTAAGGATAGACTCCCAACAGGTAACACAACAGCAGTGAGGAGCCAGCAATGAAGAAGAGATGCTATCAGTCTTTTTTTTCATTACATGCTTCAGTCTTCAGGGATGAACTGCAAAAATAAGTACCACGTGCTAAAATCACAAGGGTTTGTAGGGACAAAGCCCTTGCTGGCTGCTCAATAAGCAGGAAAGGCTGTCAAAGGTAGGATGGCCAGAGGCATTTGTTCTCTGTGTGACTCCTCCTAAGATATTTTCTCCTAGGCTTTAATTCCTTTCTCCAATGAAATATACAACAGATGGGTGTTAAAGCAAGTGAAAGAGGTAAAATGAATAAATGTTGGTTATAGTGCTGAAATACTGGATATTTAGTTGTCATGTTTCACCCTGCTCTGTCACAGAAGCAGGCACAATAGAGTGCTAGACTCAAGTCATCTTAGCAGCTTTGCTGTCTGCAATGGTCAGGCACTTCAGGTCAAGAGTTTCCCTGCTTGCTCTGCACAGGAAAAGGCCAGGACAGTCCTCAATTCAGTTCTGACACCAGATGATTATTTTTACTGCCGTGCACAGAAATTTATGTTCAAAGACAGTGAAATTGGCATTTGCAATGCTTTTCTGAAGCCTTCTCCACCAATTCCCCTTTTCACAGTTGCTGTGGCAGTTCCATGCTCCTTTTCATG
This sequence comes from Apus apus, assembly GCF_020740795.1. Lineage (NCBI taxonomy): Eukaryota > Metazoa > Chordata > Aves > Apodiformes > Apodidae > Apus > Apus apus. The sequence goes on along the minus strand of NC_067288.1, from coordinate 20,604,648 downwards.
GCATAACACATTGTCTTCTCAACTGTTTTGCACCATTAGTTAAGGTCTGTACACAAACCTTACAATAATGTTAGGGCTCAGGAACAGTCATTCCTTTGCAGCTGAAGATGCCTGGGAGCTCAAGTTGGAATGCTATTTACAGGTTGCATCATGGCCCACTGGTAACTATTTCAGTCAGCAGTAAATTTGGCCCAAGGGCTCTGAACTGCCAAACATCGCTGACAAGCCCATGGATTGCTGTAAAATGGCATTTGTGCTGCTTTTACCCACAAGAGATGATTTGCAAAGTTAGGTGGGTCCAAATGTCACTGCTGAAGGTCTGCTGCTTAATTTCAAGGCAGCAAAGAATGTACTGAATTAAATGATGGAAAGACATGCAGTCTGCAACACTGGAAAAGATAATTACTCAATGGAGAAGTAGATTGGAGGTTGCCTTTTTTGGGGCAGGAGTAATTACTATATTCTGTGGCAAACACTGTGAGAAAGCTCTGCCCAGCATTCTCATTTCTGAACCTGTCTCATAATAATTTTCAAAAGATGTTGTTCCTTCTCCCCATTTGTAAAATACCTTGTGATGCTGCCTTCTGTTCTGCTTTTAAGTTGAAGAATGTGTCTCAGAAAAGTGCAGTTTCCCCAAGGAGAAGGCTGTATCTATCTCGCACTTTCTGTGAAAGCTCCCGAACAGCTTTCAGCAAGCACACTGGAACAGAAAAGGAATACTGCCTCTGCTCCACCACAACTGCTGGGCAACATTTTACAAGGAATTTATCTCCTGGACCAGAAGAAGCTGTGAAAATTCCCTAAAGGGAACTCAAACCTTCATTATTGATTTGGTAGCAATGAAAATTCCTAAGGTCTCAGTACATCCCCTATAAAAAACCAAACAAACCAGCACCAGTCCTGCCTGCACTTCACTATTCATTGTCAGAACAATACCTACTTTAATTAAATCTGTTAAAGTAGAATATGACACCCTTTGGGACACAGATTTAGCATGAGACTGTTTATCAAGTGTAGATAATATTAATTGTTCCCATGGAGATTTATCTGCTATGCTAGTTACAGTATTAGACTCTGGCCTCAGTATCCCAAGTGTCTGAATTAGAGGAGAGAGGTGAACCTTCTTTATAAAAATACAAAATCCTAAAGGTTACGGATTTATTTTGAGTGGCACAGTCAGTGACCTGGAGTTGACCCTCTTAGCTCCTGGCCTTGACTCATGTGTGTCTGCAAGTCTGGGAATTTTAATAGAGAGAAGGCACTAGTAGAGAAACATCCTTGTAACATTCTCATTTGCATGACTACTCTTCAGTTAGCAAGTGCCTAATGCTATCTGCTCCTGTGTCAACTGAGGGTTAACCTGCAGCAGGAGCAGACCCTGAGTCACCATCTGTGTTAGCAATCACAGCTACAAGGCTGAGCCAAGGCATTATGCCCTTGGCTCCTGGTTAACTCCAACCCCTCCACCAGCATTATGTGGTAGTAATGCTCCAAAGGTCACACTGTCCCCTTCCAGCACTGTGCTGTCAGAGAGAGAAGTGGGCTTTGTGTCCACAAGAATAAGGCAAGATGAAGCAGCCTGGTTCTTCAGCAGAGTGCAAAGTAACAGGGCTCTGTGAAGTTCCTTGGGGCCAGATATCTGAACACTGATTATAATGTACCCTACATCTGGGAAAGCTTTGAATACACAAGGTCTTCACAAAAGCCTTATTTGCTTCCACTAAACTCTGCATGTTAACAAGTGTCTGCTATTGATCATGGTAATTCAGCTTCAGGACTTAAGCAAGGAGAGTTAGTAACAAGGAAGGGGAGGTGCTCACAGGCTTTGATATGGATGCACTCCAAGACCTTGCCCTCCTTCTCCTGGCCATGGATTCCCCACAGTTCATGCAGAATTTGCATTTGTTCTTTATGCACAACACGGCAGGGTGCATGTGCAAGAAGGAAGGGAAGTCACATGTCTCCCACCCCTGGCCACCTTTGCAGAGGCAGCAAATAGCTGCTGAGACTGGGTGGAAGATCATCCTTGGCAAAACGACATGCTGGTCTTGTTTCTTAAGGTAGAGAAGCTGCACCAAGATCTGCAGAAACTTCCATCACACTTGTCTTTTACCCACATCCATAATCCGCACCGGGGGACATATAAGGGCATGAAGACACCAGGTCATCAGTGTTCTCAGCAGTCTGGTCGATGGCACTACATCCAGAATTGTGCTGGAGAAAAGAGAGCAGTTCCCTCTGCACTGACACACCTTGTGCTACTCACACCTGTGACACCTTCTGAAAGGGTGATGATGTTTCTCTCCTTCACTCCCTGAGGTTATGCATCTGCCCTGATGCTCTGAAGTAACTCCTAATGGCAATCCAGATGTTTGAGACAGGACATGTTGCAGAAGGAGTAATTTTTAAGTTTGATTCCCTGGCTGGTTTTCAGACCACTTTGTCCTTGCGATCTCTTGTGACTAATTCACTTTAATAACTTTCCACACTTCAGCTTCGAGTCAGGCATCAGGACAAGCTTGTGCAACCACCGTCATGGAGCTTCAATGGCCAGCCTGACCAGCAGGACTCAGCCAAATGACATGAGCTAACAAGATACTTGAGAAAGCTGATGGAGGAGTGAAGCACTGATGAGGACTGTGTGAACAACCATTGCAACTGCTCATGGGAAAAACATCAGTAATTTTGGATGCTGGACCAGTTTCCATTTCCCTTAGAAATGGCAAGTAATTTAGGGGCACTATCAAGGAAGGAGAGGGTACTTAAAAGTTGTTATGGTCAAGATAGGTTTCTCACTGGATGGTGAGAAGCAGGAAACATTTATTATGATTCCTGAGACACCCCCATTTGCAGAATCCCCTCTGCCCAGCACATGCCTTCACGGTGTTGCTTCAGCCAACATTATTCTCTCTTGTTTTTGACCATGAGCCAAGTGCTTACTGGCTATTCCACAATCGATCAAAACAGAAATAAATGAACAAAACGACACCTTCTGGCCTAAGAAGAATGAGAGGAGGGAGGACAAGCAGCAGTGTGCTCTGCAGCATGCCATGGTTCATGCATGGGTGCTCAAATGCAAGAGTGGCTACCTAACATGGGCTTGGAGATCTGCACTCCACAAGATTCCAGGCCAGTGAGCAATGTGACCCTGCTCTGCTCGGCTCTTGTCTGATATCCTGAAAACATCATGTGGCAGGTCAAGATACTGCTTCCCACTGTCCTGCTCACTGCCACAGGCAGAGCTCCCTGTCCTCTGCATCCCACCCTTACCTTAAAAGGCACTGCAGATTTATAGGAGTCAGGCACTTCCCAGCTCAGCAACACGGACGTTTTCATGACGGCATTGACGCGGAAGTTCTTAGCAAACACTGAAATGGAAAACAAGATATCTGAGCACTGTAAGGATAAATCAGGAGGGAGCCAGGCAGCAACTTGGCTCCAAGTCTCTCTCTGTCTAACACAGCAGCAGAGGTCAAAGACTTCAGCTACAGCAGAGAAGTGAGAAATGAGGAGAAAAGAGCAGCAGCCTTTTACCAAGTCTCCAGTGGAGTTTTGCTTTTTGACTATCCTTTCCAGCATCACAGAAATGAAGCTGTAGGCTGAACTGTAGCCTTCCTCTCTCCCCCCTCCACTCACACTCTCTGCTCTTTGCCATGATCAAAGAACAGTGGTGCTCAGGTACTGGATCTGCAGATGATCCTACCCAGCTGTCTGCTCCAGTTCAAGCAAAAGCTTTTCATGTACAGATAAAACAGCAAAGTGTGCCTCTGAAGCAACAAAGGCAATTAAGCTACCACCAACGCCCCTCTCCCCTCAAACGGTAACTTTAAGGAAACCTTCGTTGAGCCTCCCCTTGCCAAACTAGTGTGGAGTCACACAGTACCTGATCTCATTAGTCAGAGGAAAGGGGAGTGTAGCCTCATGAACTGAAGCAAAGGTCCCTGTCCTGGAGGCAGAGCTTCTGTTAGGGCTTGTTAGAGGGGCACTTACCTTGCTCAACAGGCATGGTCCGGGACTGGATGCTGGGGCTGAGAGGCCCAACCCCCTTATTGGTGCGGGCCCTCACTTTGATGTCGTAAGTGGTATCGGGCTTCAGATTCGTCAAAGTGATACTTGTGTCCTTGGTGATGTTAACTAGGTCCTGCTGGCTATTTATGTCCCTGTATACCACTGTGTAGTTGACGATCTTGCCGTTTCTTTCTGCCAAGACTGGGGGATCCCATGCAATCTCTGTGGTAGAAGTGGTGAGACCCACCACACGCAGGTTCTGTGGGAAGCCGCTTGGCACATCTTCCGCAGTAGTGATCTCCTTCTCAAACTCCTCTCCTGGGCCAGCTCTGTTCTTGGCAGACAATTTGAAGAGGTACGTGGCCCCCTTGTGCAGGTTGGTCACAGTGTAGTGATGGTCTCTCTTCCCGAAGTCTATTGTGTTCATCTTTTCCTCATCAAGACGTCTGTACTGCAGCCGGTAACCTAGCAGCTCCCCTACCATCTCCTTGGGTGGGTGCCACTGGATGAGGGCTGTGTTCATGGCTGTCGTGCTAATCATCATGGTGGGCTTCCCCGGGACTGCAACATAAACACATAATGACCATCTATAGCCTAGGAGGAAGGGAAGGAAGGACCGCTTCTGTGCTGCTCAGTCCATGAGGATTGAGAAAGTGGGAAAGTTCAGAAAACAGGGTGAGGAGGACGACAGACAATTCACATGGATAGAGGCAGACCGGCCCTAATCCAGTGGTGAGGGAAGTTGGAGCCAGCCAGCTCTTGGCTGCCATTTTCCCATTGCTGTCATCTAAACAGGCAGTAAATTCAGCCATATCCATCCCCAAAATTCATTCCCTTTTACAGGAAAGATTTAAAGCAACTGAAAGCACCATATTTATCTCAGAGAAGATCTGAATCCCGTCCTCCCAATCAGTGGTCTTCAGACACTCCAGATAGTGCATAGCACCAGGCCACACTGGCCCCAGTGCACTGTGCCACAACAGACACACAGAAGCCCGAGTCCAGCACCCTGATCTGTTTGGAGGCAAACAAATTTAATCCTGAAACCTTGCAGTTTTACCATCTGCAGAGGCAGTGAGCAGAGCTGGGTAGGCTGTTTGCCATCAGAATACATTTTGGTTTAGCTGATGAGCAGATTCGTGATGCCAGTGTCGATGTGAGAGGTGAACACAAGCGTTCCACAGGATTTTTGCTTATGCTGCACAAGTCAAGGGGTGTTGCCGTCACTGGTTAGGAAATTGATGGTTTAATACCTTGATCTCCTTCAGTTAAAAAAAAGGATGCGTTTTCACATCAGCTCAATTTGTAAACAAATGAACTGATAGGGAAGATACTCAGAATCAAAGGGATGGGGGCATTGACATGAAAACGAAATGGGATTGTTGCCAAACGTAGTTAAATATCCTTGCACAGTTCTGAAATGTATAAGCCCACAGATGAGCACGAGAAAAACGTGTTTCACAGAAATATGCCCCGATTTTGCCATCAGAGGGCGATACCAACACTCCCCTTCGAGGTCAATCAAGCCTGTACAAAGGCAGCTCTGGAGGTGGCTTTGTAGTTATTTAAAACATACAATTACTTTTCCACTGCTAGTGGCATCCTCCTTGCACTCATAATACAATGTCTAACAGCAGCTAGTATTAAGGGACACGTTATTTTCAAACCTGATTCCAAATATTAACTTTAAGTGTGCATTATAACATAGGAAGACCCGCTGTGGTTTACGGTGCAACACTGGGATGTTTAGGAAGCTTTTCCTGTTTATAGGACAGCTGTAGCAATTTGATGAACAGAACATACATCATGGTGAGGCACAGGGGAGACAGTATTTGAGATTGTGACAGTGGAAACTACCTCTGGAGCTCCCCATATGCAGCACGGAGGAGATGGCAAGCTGTTCCTTGTTTTAAAAGCACCAGGAACAAATGCTCTCAGTTTGCACAAGCTGCATTTCCATAATAACAAGTGGCAAATACCTTTCCTGTGGTTGGTGTGAGGAAGCAGCAGGATTATCAGCTGTAGGACAGGTCTAGTGAGTAGAAATTGAGGACAAGACAATGTCAACTAGCTGGTGCCACTGCCAAAGGCAAGCTTGACTGCATCCTGAGGAAAGCATCTGATGAACTCCTGGGTGCCCCTGCTCCAGGCTGAGGCTTCTGTGTTGCACTAGGCACAGGGTACAAGTCTCTACTGAGACAGCAGAACAGAACTGGCTGGGATCACCAGGACCTAGAAGTTGTGTCTGCAGCACTCCTACGGCATGATTTGTTGCATTCCAGATTTTACCATGGCTCTAGGAGCAGCCAGGCTCAGCTGTGTAAGCCTGGGGAGGCAGCAGTAGCAACAGCTGGCATGGGGAGCTGAGAAGTACGTCTGAGGACCCCCCCTGTGACAGGGACCATCCTGAGCATCACTGCAGTCACTGCAGGAAGCAAAAAATAGCACTTGCGTATGGGAACAAGGTGAGGACAGGCTGTGACTCCAAAGCTGAGGCAGGGCCTGGACTCTCAGGCTTCCTCTTCCCAGGTCTCTGGACTATGCGGATGAGCTCAGACCCATGAGTTTCATTGCTCTCTCACAGGCCCTGGCAGTGTCTGTCCATCTGTTTGCTGCACTTCACTCAGGTGGTCCAGTGGCAAAGCCTGTAAGCAAGGGCTGGAGATCACAAGAGTATGCACCTCTGCAGTGCCTCCAGCCCTCTCGCTTCCTTCTGTACAGGTACCTTGGCCATACTCCCATGTACCTCTCAAGAGGTTTTACCACTGCCCCTACAAGGCTGTGGCATCTGCTCCCCACGCTCACCTGCCCCTGTGGTGGTGATGACTTTTGGCTTGCTGCGGGCACCATCTCCTTTGGTGGTGTAGGCAGCGACTGTGACAGAGTAGGTGGTTTCTGGCAGCAGGCCTCCAATGACTGTCTCCTGGGAGCACATCCACGAGGCAGAGAAGAGGCAAATGAGAAGAACAAATATGTGTTACTGAAGTGAGCAAAAGGAGGGTACTGGGGTCAGCATCTCCAACAGCAACACACCGACACACTCACTGGCTCATGCTCATGCATCTCAGTCAAGCACACATCCTGCACAGAGCCAGCAAACAATGGCTGCTACTTCAACAATCACCCGCCTAATTTCAATCCCTGCCTCTAACACTTGGCCTTCCCAGGGACCCACCAGCAACCTGTGTCACTGGTTGTGCTCTCCCATGGCATCTGCCAAGAGGGAGATCTGCTCAAGAGACGGCCCAGAAGCCAGAGCCAGAGCCACCCTGCCACAGCAAGCCTGAGAGTAAGAGGACTGTGGAGCTGCAAACCAGAGCAAGAGCCAGTTCAGGTGGTTGCAGAAACCTCTTGGGGGCTAGTCTGGGGATTTTTAAAGTTGTCTCTTGTAACAGAGCCGCAGGGAGCACAGAGAGGCAATGCAGGGGTGGGGGGCCCCGGGCAGGGAGCACCTGCAGTGCTACAGCATAGAGTTCACCCTCCCTGCCGGGCGTGGCGTTGTACAGATGGGCTGGGGTCACTGCAAGGCGTTGGCAAGATCTGAAGGGAAAACCCTGCACCGTGGGAGGTCTGGGAAGAGGGCAGACTCGGCAGGGTGCTAGCACCCTTGCGTGCTCTGGCTTCCTCTGGGCAGGAGGAGGGCATGGCTCCACACATCAATTTGAGATCAAAGAAGGGAACACTGCTCCTCCCTCCAGACCTCCAGAGGCAATATGACTTGTGCCAAGTCCAGCTGGCCAGGCCTGCAAACAAGCAAGCACAGCATGCTCAGCAGCTTCCAGCAGCTCCCTGCAACTCAGGGCAGGTACCCTGTGGGTGTTATGAAAGGAACTGGGGCCATTAGCATTAATAACCCATGAGGTCAGGGAGCAAGAGACAACTGGGCTGGAGAAGGGGCTGGGGAAGCTGTTGGGAAGGAGGCAGAGGACTCGGGTTGGTTATTTACCCTTTCAGAAAAGGAGAAGAGCTGAGGTGGAGAGGGTTAAGATTGAGTTGCTGAGGACAGGCAGTGTGGGCACTGTTAGAGGCCACTCCAGGGGTCTAATCTCTGCCTGGGGGATCCTTGCCAGCTTTGGGGGCATGACGGGCACCTGTGGTTGCTCTCAGAGCACAGCCAGTTTCCCAGCACTCACTCGCACAAACACCCACACTATTAAACCTGCTGATTTCCAGTCAGTGCTGCTGGTTCAGGTTACCTGCCCAGGCTTACTCATCAAAATCACCATGTTACCATCGCGGAATGAGCCAGCCCAGAGAAAAATCAACAAGCACCAACAAGAACCCCACCAAAATCACCGTGTGAACCAGAGTCCAATCCCAACTCCGCCCCTGCAGCAGATCATGTGTGCGGGTGAGTGGACACACAGTCCGATCGGTGCCAATGGACCCGCGGGGGAAGCCCTCACACAAAACCTGCAGACTCTGAACATCCCAAGAGAATTCAACTCCTCCCAAATCCATGCAAAGAGAAATTCTCACGCAAAAGCATGCCACCGGGAGCAAAGCAAGCGAGCTGGAAGGAGGGGAGAGAGACAAGGGATGGATGAAAGAAGGCCTGATTGCATAATGTAAACACAGCACTGTCATGACAAAGCCACTCCAAGTGACAATCCTCTGCATAAAGCAGGAGAAGAAATGCACGGTGCTGGGGAAGCTCACAGTAGGGCACATAATTGAATTGCTGACTCTGAAAAGGTCATTTTCTACTTTGTTTGTTTCCAAATTTATATTTCAAAATTATGTGGGAAAAATTGGATTTAACTGCTTAAATGTGATTGTTTTCTTATTACTATCTGTGTTTCAGCCAAAGGTCACGCTTGAGAGTGTAGGTTATTTTTCATCACTACGATCAATGTGGTTTAAAGATTATATATCTAATTTTACCATGTAACTCGGTGGGCCAACTACTGCAGAAAGTAGGATGTACCTCCTGAGTCGATCACTTGAGCCTGCCTAAAACTGCACTGGAACAAGCTGGAAATACAGATTATAGGAAATGTCAATTGCTTTTCTGCATTTAGCAGCAATCTAAATGCCAATTTTCTCTGGATTTGCTGCTTGTGGAAGGTTTCACAATGTAACTCTCCAGCCTCATTAAGGGAGCGAAAGGGATGTTTTGACAGCGCTGTGTCTACAAAATTCACAAATCGATTTACCAAACCCCTCTTTTCCAACCTGGAATACACACAAGTGGTACTTACATGGTCGACGGAGTCCTCAGCTCTCCACTGATGGGGGAGAAAGGAAGGAGGAGAGAAAAATGGAGACAGAATTTTAAGGGGCAACGTGTAGGAAAGGGATGACAACGACAACAGCAGGAGTTAGCAGGACTGGCTTGGGGGAATTATAACACTTATATACAGAGGGTCACTTGGCACAGGCTGTGCCATGGGAAGAAGTGGCATAGAGCAATTTTCTACATGCTGCTAGTCTGCGCAGTACGTTTGAGATCATTCACACAAACAACGGCAAAGAGCTTCCTTTTCTTATGAATGGAGACGTCACCACTTTATGACTTTGCAGTCCTTTCCCCTTCTGGCTCTGTTTACAGTTTCTTGCCTATTCCACAAGCAAAAGCGAGAAGGACAAGGCTCTGGGGCTGATTGCTGCCCCACAAGTCACTCACAAGTTTTATGGCTTAATCTCCAGTTTCTGTCCTAGTGATCCCTCCATCCACCATCTCTTGTTAAGAACCAAACACTTCAAAACAACTCAGAGGGCACTCTGTGCAGGGAAACACCTTTTTGTGTTTCTGCAAACAACATTTACAGAGCTTCTCCTTCCTGCATCATTTGTGAGAAAATGCTCTGGAGACCTCAGAAAACTGAGAAGTGCCATCTCTTGTAAACAGTGCAAGAGACTGAGATCTCATGCAGAATTCCACACTAAGCACTCTCCAACAGTGCTGTGGGGCTTGGAGCAAGGCTCAAACCGGTGCATCTACTGAGGAAACAGCTTCTCACTCCCAATTACACAAAACCAAACGGCAAACATTTGTTTGGCAAGAGCAGCCCTGCAGGTAAAGCTTCTACATAAACCATATTCCAGCAAAAGCTAATGTGGATTCCCAGCCATGGCACCTCAGTTAGGGTTATTAAGAGGGAACATAGAGGTTTCTAGATGGATTTGGGGTTCTGAGGCATCAAAGCTGCATTGGAGTGATGAGAGTCAGCAGACCTTGGCTGCTGCCACGCATGCCTGTAGCACTGTTTTTTGTGGTTGGTGCACCAAAGGAAGGTTTGCAGAGATCATAGCGAGCTCTCTCAGCCAAGGTGATGCTTTACATCTCAGGTTACTAAATCTGCCTGGAGGAAGCACCATTCGATGGGTTCAAGCACAGAGATGAAAGTGGAAGATAGATATTATTGCCCCTGACTCACAGTGTGAGCCTTGGCAAGTCTTGCTACTGAGCCTGAGCTGCCAGCTGTGAAATGGTGCTCAGACACTGACTTCCTCAGGACACTGGGAAGCCCCAGCTAACACTGATGAAGTGCTTGGGAACCTGGAAGTGGAGCAGAAGTACTAAATGGTACTAAAGCTACAAGTTGCCTTTTGTACTGAGGCTGTTTCAGGTGGCTTTCACAGGCTGCAGCCTATCACAGTGGCAGAGTACTCTCTCCTCAGCAGTAAAATACATGGCATTTGTTCAAAATATTTGTTTTATTCTCTAAATTCAGAAAGAAGCACCTATCACAGAAATGTTCCTCTAAGATTTTATTATGGTTCACTTTTTTGATGCCATGAAATTGCAGTAGAATGACCCCCTAAACTATCTTAAAATTTGACTTCTGCAAAAAGGTCAAGTTGTCCTGTACAGCCAAGGCTCTCACTAAGTATTATGGTCAGAAAGGCTCTCCTTCCACACACATCTTGGTGTTGTTTCCAGTGTTGCATATTTAGCTCAACCCAAGCCATTGCTGTTTATGTTCTACCTGCACCAGCCAGCCCACACCGTGGTCAACAGCCACATGATCTGCCCTGCGAAAGTCTGGCTACAGGAAGGATAGGGGGCCTGGTAGCTCTTTCTTCCTGTACACTTCTGCTCCAACACCATGTCCTTGGTGGGTGGGGGACCACGTGGATTGTAACACCCCAACCTGCCTTCATATAGCTGCAGGAGAAGAAGGTGACACCCCACTGAAATGAACAGTGGAGCAGACTCAGAAAGCAATTGCATATCACAGCCCCCCAGACCACAGCAGGAAGTTTACCACCCACTAGGATTTTAGACCAAGTATTTAATGTTCAAATTTGCTTTGCTCTTACATTTCAGTGGACTTTAATCTTGCATCAGATCAGAGTGCAAAGAAATGTCTTGAGATCTGTGCTGGAGGAATAACAGTGGAAAGCCAGGCCTGCATAAATACTCTGGTATAAATTCAGTTTCATTACAAAACATTAGTCATGTCTTACCAGGGAATGGCTGTTTTCCCTGACCATGGCATTTGCAAAAGATAGACTCAAGCACTCCTAAACAGCCCCAGCTATGGGAAGTGGATATTGCGGTTTTCCTGCCAATCCTTGTCATCTTTGCTTCAGTGACTGCGATGCAACGGTGAAACTCCAGATGCAAGCTTGGGTGCTCAGCCTCTGGGATGTGGAGGGGTCTGAGGGCTCCAGAACATCACCTTTGTCCATTACTGAAATGCGTCTTGGATGACACCTTTCAGTTTTTTTCTACTTATCAAGCAGAGTACATCTCACCTCCTCACCAGTCTCTTACCTAAACGAGCGAGTACACATGCACGAGGACTTGTTCCAAGCAGATTCAGATAAAGATCCTTGACTATCACCCAGTGAAAGAGGGAGGCTGTAAATTCCTCTGTGATATGCCTGGGGAGGGCAATGCCCAGGGAGAACAGGAGTCTCTGCTTCCCCTTGCTCCTTTGATCTCAATCCAAATGCTTGAAGTGCTTGTTGCCTTTCCTTCTTCCTGCTCCTCTAGAGCAAGCTGGTGCGACGTGTGTGCAGTCTGCGTGCCGGATGGAGAAGTGCTGCCTGCAAAGACTGCACAATCTTTCCATGAGCCTGCAGCCCTTCTCATGGGCATCACACCTCTCCCCTGCCATGACTCTTTCTGCAGAGCAGGAGGGAGGTGGCAGGAGTCTCCTCTGCAAAGCCTCACCTCCTTGTACTTAGCTATATCCAGCCAGTGAGCAGCAGCAAAAGCACTGCAAAGCTCTCTGGGCAGGCTGGACCATCAGAAGGCTGATGCACATCACATCCCTAGAGTGATGCAGGCAGCAAGCTCCCTGGCAAATATTCTGCATAGTCAAGGGCAGGAGCAGTTGTTGAGGGCACACTGCAGCTTTAGGAGAAAGTCTCCCCTCAAGATATTCCAGTCTGTGCTGACAACCAGACTGGAAACAGGACACAACAGATCAACACCTAGATTCTCATAGGGTCTAGCTGCTGGTCTTGGAAAGAGCAAACAAGAGTCATGCTTCCATGGGAACCTGAATGCCTCTTTTGTGCCTGGTGCTGCTCAGCACTGAGCTCTGCAGGGCTGGTATCTGTGACAGAATGGAGACAATCAAGCCCACTGCTCCTCCTGATATACTGCAGCTGCCCAGGGATTGGAGACCAAGGAAAGCAGGTGGACCCCTGCCCCACCCTGGAGAACCTATTGTTTGAGCTCTGTGGCCTTGCTATCCCACACTCTCATAAGCCAGCCAGGACTTGTATAAGAGTGGTGGAGTGCAGCTGAGACCCTGCACTGGCGCCCCCACTCCTTTCAAAGGTGCTCTCTCAGTGCCTGGATGTGTTGTGCCCAAGACCACGGGTACAGAAATCAATCTGTCATCACCCACCACGGGATCTGGCTGAGCCACGATGTGCAAGGTCTGTGCAGTAGGTGGTGTGGGTATCTGACCCAGATCTGCAGCAGCACACATGCTCTCCCTGGGCACTTCTCCACAGGGCATCATCACATTTACTTGTCCATCAGTCTTTCAGCAGGAGGTGAGAGCTTAAACTGGATGGCACAGAGAAGTCTGATGGAGGTAATCATAGGTACAGCCATAGATGGGAGGGAGAAGCCTCAGCTCCATTGCAGGACCTTCCTAACAACTGATTACTCTCCCTAGGCAAGATGCTGTAAAATAAAATGTGATCTCTCCTGTACCAGGGTCTTCATTTCTCTGCTGATGTTTTAGTCCTTTCTGCTCAAATGCTTTTGAAAACTCAGAATTCATATTATCTGCATAGCTAACATCTCCATTCCCTTTCCTTTTTCCTTTCATGTTTGTTTACTCTCTCTCTCTACTTCTCATCTTCAATCAAGAAAAATCATGAGTCAGCTTTAATACCAGTGTCTTCATACCATCTGCAGGGAGCAGATTATGTGGTACATACCTACTCAAAATCAGCAGTCAGCCTGGCTCAGCAGGAGGAGGGGCTCTGCCTACATGTCCAGAGAATTTCTTCTCTGACCCCAGATACTCAATCAGGTTAATTCTCTCCTTGTGCAATGGTATTAATGTTTATGAATGTTTGTGGGTACTGAACTGTGGCTATATTCTGGCCATCTTCATCCAGTGATTTTTTTTGCTTTCTTCCATAGAAAGTAACTCTTTCAAGACTACTCGTTAAAGTTTGATCTGGCTGTTTGCAAAGACACGCACTGCTGTACTGAAAGATGGCAGCTCTTAAAGGGTTCTTCAGCTTCTGGAGCAGTTGCATTTCATCACAAGCTCAGGTCATGCCTGGCTTCTCACTCTTTGGGGAAATAAAGATCTCTTCTGCCAAGTCAGTGAAAACTCTTCCCTGCAGGGTCATCATTATTTTATCCCAAGAGTGACATGGCTCCTTCAGAGTAGTCACTTCTCTGCAACTATCTTTTGGCATTCACTTCTATCCAGAAATTACAGAAGAGCTCAGCACCATACACACCAGAAGAAAATAATTACAGCAACGAAGAAGTTCTCACATAAATTCACCAAGTATGAAACACTGGTGAGTGGTCTGACAGGCCAGGAAACTACAAGTTGCCTCCTCGATGCACGCATTCAAAATAATGCAAAACCCAGCACTCCTTAGAAAATTTCTGGCTCTGGCATCCTCATTCCTGCACATTAGCACTGGGTTTCTCTCTCTGAAATGTATGAGTAAGGAGTGAAAGCAGAACTGGCTGGGCAAGCATAAAATATTTGAAAACACCAAGAAGAACAACATCACCAACTTTGCCCACCTACGCTTGGGACAAACCCATAACTTTAAACTCTCGCTGAACAACACAGCATCAATTGTTCACACAACCCAGAAGATTATATCCTCCTGGAATAAGTAAAGGGCAGTAAGCAGCATTTCGAATGATTAAAATGAAGCAACATCTGAAACATAAACAGAAATGTGCCCCAGACAACACTGCAAAGACCCTCAAAGCATTTTCTTTCTTTAAAGTTTTCCCCTTCCACATTATTACTGAGTTTTATCCTTCAGAATATGAATGGGGAGTTAAGCCACCCCTGTGCACTGCACTCCCCACTGACAAACATATAAATGATTCACAGCTGCGTTCATGAGACAGATCAATTAATCGTTGCAGCTCTCCAGTATTTATATTGGGCATCATTCAAGCAAGCCAGCTCTGAATCGATCACTCGTCGCTTCCAACAGCAGCAGATCCTGTACTTCATTTATACGATTATCTTTGTTCAGAACAGCATGGGTCATCCAGGTCGAAGGACCCTCGCTCCAAAGAAGAGTTGTATTTCATCACAGACAAGGCACCAAAACTTCCTGGGACCCAGGGAAAGAGACAACTTTGCATTGGTGGGCTGAGTAAAGTGCATAACCGTGCCTGCAGCACTGTCTGGGAACAGGGCCTCAGCTCACAGCTGGTGAGGTATCCAGGAGATCACATAAATATGAGCAACTGTTGTACAGGGATCACAGAGGGCAAAGTCATTTACAGGCAATGTGGGCAGGCACCTCGATTTTATTTTTTCTCCTCTAGCCTTTCCCAGACTCAGCTGGCTTCACCTCTGGTCCATTTTCAAGAGGCAATGCAAAGTCAAGTCAATGGAGACTCTGCTGACCTAAAGAGGGGCTGTCCTGCCTGGCACACTGTGCCCACACAACAGTGCAGAGCTGCTCCCACACCCCAGAAGCAGGCAGCACCCCGTGGTCTCTGCCAAAAGAGAAGTTTCAACCTGAACATAGTCAGCAGCACAAAAGAAGCAGACTCGAGGCTCATTTAAAACTCTCTGACAGTTTATAACCTGACTGGCAAAATTATGATTTGCTCCAGCTGGAGTCTGCACAGGATGTGACAGGCAGAAACAGGTACACGTTGGAGAGGGGGTAAAAGAGGAGCATCATCCAATACATCATCCTTCCTACAGCAATTGTCTCCTCATTAAACTTTTTACCCATTTTTAAGTCTCAGTTGAGAGAGAAACTGTTTGCCTTGCTGAGGCATGGCTTAGTCCTGTACTGTGGGGTCACATTAGGAGGCCAAGAAATACTTGGATCCAGCCAGCCTGGCCCTCTGCAGAGAGGGAAGGTGCTGTGCCCACCAGCCCATGATCCCCACACTGTACCTGTGCTTCTGACAGCATGACGTCCTTGATCACTGGCTGACCTCGGGGCTCGTTGTTCTCCAGCTTCACGTACGTAACCTGGTACCCACGGATCTGCCCGTGCTGCTTGTTGGAGATGGGCAGCTTCCAGCTCACCCGGATGGCAGTTGAATTCACAGACTCTACCTCCACCTTTCGCGGTGGGGCGCTGGGCACTGTAACACACACAGGACAGACAGTTAGCAGGTACCACACAACTGCTGTCAGCTACCTCTCAATCGTTTGCTACCTTCTCTCTACCTCATTGCAAGGACGTCCTTGCTGGCACAAGTTCCCTGTACCCATCTGGGAGGTCATGCTGCAGTTTTCCAGCATGACCTTATCCCTGACCCTTTGCCAGCATCCAAGCACTTTTGCTTCTCTTAGTAGGAAAGAGCACAACTGTGATAGGCAGGAGCACCCCTAACAAAGCCACTGTGCTGGATCAGACTTAAGGTCCATCTATCCCTCATTTCCAGCAGTAGAGGAGCAAGGAAGAATGCAAGATTCTGGCAGAATACAAAGAATACGGTAACCACCTGCAGCTCAGGCTGCCCTGCAGCAGAGGTTTTGAAGCCTTCCTTGCAACCTGCCTGTCACAACAGCTCCTTTCAGATCCCTCTGTGTACATCCAAACACCGTCATAGAGCCCCAGGTAGCATGAATGGGTGCTGAGCCTGCCTTGCAGGGAGCCCTGGTACCTGCCACCAGCCAGAGTGCACACATGCTATTCCTCTGTGACAGCAAGAGGTTAATGAGGG
Organism: Apus apus; assembly: GCF_020740795.1. Lineage (NCBI taxonomy): Eukaryota > Metazoa > Chordata > Aves > Apodiformes > Apodidae > Apus > Apus apus. The sequence continues at coordinate 20,588,318 of NC_067288.1, read as the reverse complement.
GGAAAAGCACCATCCTAAAACAATAACCCAGAGCTCAGAGACAGCAGTCACTGAACTCAGCCAGATAAAGGGGCCTGTGGGGATTGTGACAGCTCTGGGGACTGCATTTCATGCACGGCTAGCTGAATGCTTTTTGATAATAAAATGAAAAATTACACTGCCCAGAAAATACCAATTTTCTTGCAAGGTGAGGCCCGTTTAAAAATGTATTTATACCCTATTTACCATTTGGAAAAATTACCTCCTTATTACTTTTTGCTCTTGCATTGACTGTGACAAAAATGTCAATGCTAAAAAATTAGCTCCTCGGTTGCTCCTGGAAAGCTCCTTCCAGCTGAAGCAGCTGGAAGGAGTGGTGTGCACTCCCTGCAGAGGATACTCCTGCTATGTGAGTGGCTGGTACCCAAGTAAAGGATCTGGGCTTCATCCCAGCACCTCTACTGAAGGACCCTTCTGCCCTCCAATGCCTGGGAAAATCCAGTGGTTTGGAACCCCATACACCCCAATTCTCAACAGAGCAATAAAGAATCAGTATTAGATACTTAGGGATGGATAGCTGACAAGCAGACATAATGAATATTGCTATTTCAACCAACTAGATGGGAAGAAACAGCTACCCAGCAGGAAAGCACAGTTTTTAAGATGCGGGACAATTAATTATTTTCCCCAGATGTCCTTCTTAATTGTAGATAATTAAATAAAATAGAGAAAGGAGGAATGGAGCACTTTAGCACCATGAGGCCAGCTCAAGGTATGGGAATAGAGGGGGCTGTGCTTGAATGGTTACCACCTTCTGGCTGGAGCAGCCTACACTGTAATCCACAATTCACTTAGTGCAGTGACCTTGCAGAAGCCACAGGGCTCTCCTGCCCTAGCAAGACACCTGCCCACACCCACAGTTGGGAGTCCAAGCAAAAAAAAAGATCCTCCCTGAGAACCAGACAGAAGCTGTGTCAAGCTCTGCTGGCAAGAGAAGGTGGGAGGCCTTGGCAGGACATTATATGGGGATGTTGCAAGGACATGAAAAGATATGAATGTGAACAGACCACACTGTTTCAGGAAATGGTATCCTACCCCATTCTGAGGACTATGTGCTGCGTCTGAGACCCAAAAAGGAAAAGTCTGATTTATTTTCAGATCACAGTTTAGCATTTCGCATTCCTTCGTCATGGGTATCCACTAAACATCAGCATGTTAGAGGGATATGAAATCACTCCTGACAGCTGAGCTGGAATGTCCAACCACAATGCCCCAAAACAAACTGAGAGAACTTGTCCAGACATTTCTGGGATAGCAGCTTCCCCTGGGCTACAACTATGCTGAATGAGAACTGAAGCAAACAATACAAGCAGCAGGACACACACAGATGTTTGCCAGCCCGGGAATGCAGTCAGTGAGCATTCCCAGACGCCAGTTCCAGAGCCACGGAGATGTGGGGGACAGTGGCAGCCCATTTAGGGAAACTGTAACATGTCCGGTTTCAATTTGCTATGCTGACTGGGCAATGCAGAGATCATCCTCTCTTTTCCTGGATGCTGCATCTCTTTCTTTTCCCATTAAATCTGCAGCTTCTGGGGTCAGCATGAAGCCACGGAAGCTCCTACTGTCACCCTGAGCTCTGGCACTTTGAAAGGAAATGGTTTAAGTCACGATGACATAACTGACAGCCCTGCTAATACAAAGCAATTTCTCTTTAAAGCTGTTGTAACCAGTAAAGTGTTCTGTACGTGTGATATTCCGACTCTTGAGTGGAAGAGCAGATTTATATAAGCTGTGGCTTGCCTGGAAGCTGGGCCAAGAAGCAGCTTTCCTGCAATACCTACAAGTTTCAAATGGATTTATTTTCCCTTTCTTTAGTTTGCTGGATTTCAGATCAACAAGTAAACTTTAAGTCCTAATCTCTTAACGTGAAAGAAGCCTTTGGCTGAGAGAACTCATGTTACCTTCAGTAAACTGGAAACCACCACCACTACCAAACACTAGAAACCCAAAAATAGCAAAGCAGTATAATGCCTCCCATGCAAGCAGAAAGCAATACTAACACAGAGGACCCTTCTGGAACCATGCCAGGACATTTGGATCCACAGTCTGGAGGCAACCATAGTATCAGAACAAGGGCCAGCAGAGCAATTCCCCTACCCGACTCCAGGGCAACCGTGGAGACCTACTCCCTGGAGCAGCTGACCAAGAAAGCTTCTGGTTCTACTTGAAAAGCACTCCTAGGCCAATATCCCCACTCCCTTTCCCCCCTTTTCCAGCAACTCGCTAGGAGAGTCCTGGTCACCCCAAGGTGGTAGCTGAAGGAGCTGTTCAGTGACACCTACCATCCTCGTCAGTGCGCACGAGCACAGGGATGCTCTCCGGTCCTGGCCCCACATCGGTGTGAGCCCGTACCCACACCTTGTACTCGGTCCATTTCTCCAGGTCCTTGATCTCCCAGCTGGAGTGCTCCCGTCCAATGCCATCCACCACATGCTTGGTGTTGTCATCTCCTTCCACTGCCTGGTATGCAATGGAGTACTGGGTGATGACCCCATTGCGGCTTTGGGCAGGCGGTGGCACCCAACTTACCCGGATGGTAGTGGAGCTGGTGCTTATACACTCGACTTCTTGGGGTGGGGCAGAGGGGGCTGGGGATAAATAAATGAAGTGGGGAGATGAAGGGAAATGAGTGGAAGGACAAACCAAAATGCACAGGGAACTTTTACCCAGTCAACTGAGCACTGAACATACACATGGAAATTCAGCCAGTAGTCTCCTGGACAATCCTTTGCAGATCATCAAAGATGGTACTAGGGGCAATTTGTATTTGATAGCCTGAGGAGCAGCATGGAAACAGAAGTGCTGCTCTGCATCAGAGAACACTTCTTCCTAAAGCAGTTCTGGATGCTCACTTTACCAAACACAACAAATGATAGTAAGGGATGGGGGGTAGAGAGACTGGGAGGGAGATGAAAGATGCTTTCAGTGAAGATCTGAAGCAGATGGAAACCAGAAGAGGTAGGAAGCTACAGAAGGCAAAAGTGGCAGAAGGGGAAGCTCACACACCAGACTGATTGTATGAAGGCTTGCAAAAACCCATTCCTAGACAAGTGGAGGAAACAAAAGAGGGCAGAGAAAACATGTTGCTGAGGTTGGCTGGAGTGTGTCCAGGCAGGGTTTGAAATCACAACCATCAGGTGTGAGCAGCACCCTGGCCCAGGTGGGAGCCTGGCACCATGTGGAAACAGGAGATAACATGGTTGTGCTGCTCTGCATGTGTGCCTAGCACCTGGGACTGACTGCTTCATGCCTGCCAAACTGGCTACCTGCTTCAGTAGCTTTCTGACATATGGAACTGCACAGGGGAAGGTAGGCAGGTCTTGTTCCCTCCCAGGGTGGACACATGCAGATTGCTTTAGCTTTTAAGCCGCAGCAATGTTAACTGGCTGTAGCAGGAGGAATGGGATCTGGGCAATGGATGCTTCTCATAAGGGTGAGCAGTTCCCTCCACACAGCATGGCTGGGTAAGAGCAGTGAAACAAGCCCAGGGGATGGGGAAAGAGAGACAACCTGGATAAAGCAGAGCATCTCTAGGACACCTGCCTTGTTCATTTCCTTCTCCAGCCTTGCTGAACTGCTGTCCTGTTTCAACAGGGTCTTGGCAGCATGGCAGCAGCAGCCCCCTCTCATTTGGCCTCACTGTCTAGGGATGCTGCAGACACCATGCTTGCACAGAAGACAAGGTTGGAAGCCAGGAGAAGGAAGAGAGCTCACCTGGTCAGGGGAACAACAAGGGATATGGGTGCATCTCAGGGTGCTTGCACAGAAGAAAGCAACACCCCTAAACAGAGAGGGCAGGGCACCATCACTGAAAAAAAGTGCAGAGCAGCTCTGAGGCTGGGAAGCTGTCTGGTCAAGCAATAATGGAGTTCAAGGTATCTTGCTTTGCCACAGCAGGTGAAAGGCTGCTGCCATTCATCACTGCACTCAGAAATGCCTGAAAAGAGACTGGTGCCCTTCCCCATGCTGCAGTCCTTGGAGCCATCAGTGCACCAGAGCCAGCCTTCTTGGGCACAGAGACAAACCTGCCTGTGCAACGTGAACACTACCTTCATTAGTCCAGATGGCAGCAGGGAACTCATAATTAAAGCACCCAGCAATTATGCCTTGGATATACTGGGCACAAGTTGGCAGTGGGAGAAGATCTGGGAAAGCTGGGGACAGCAGAACCTCCCAATGCCCCTGGTGACCTCTGCTTACTGGGAACAAGGCCCACTTGCTTGCAGATGCAGTCACAGGCTGCCCTCAGTGCCCAGTTCTGTACTTAGGGAGCAGGGCCCACCCCTGATGCCTGGACTGGGGTGCCTGGACAGAGGAAAGATGGAGGAAGAGTGGGCAGTGATGGAGCTGGAAGAGATGATGCCTGAGCAGAGTCAGGCTACTGCTATGGCAGCTAAACTGGAGGAAAGAGAAGTCAAAGCTCAAAGCAACACATGGAAGCAAACAGTTGCTTATGTAAGGGAGGCAGAGTGGCCTTGGCCCTGCTCTCTGGTACACTGGAAGGAAGCAGGGGTAGAAAATGAATTCTCATGCTCTCTGGGTTAATCAGCAGAGAAGTGGCAGGGAAGACAGTAAGTACGAAGATATAGCACCAAAGCAACACCAAAAGTGAATTCAAGGAGGGTACAAAGTAGACACAGGGCCTGGTGGCATCCCTCAGAGGGGACAGGTGAGACATAAGGAGCTTGGAAAGCTTTTCCTTTGCCACTGTCTGCAAAGAGGCCTGTCACAGAGGAGACTTGCTCTGGCTTTGGACCTCCACAGCATGCTTTGGGGTGCAGCAGTGAGCTCCTCCTCCAAGGGCAGCTCTGGCTGGTATTGTTGGCAGGTCAAACATTGGCTGTTGACTGGGTAAGAGTCACACACATGATTTGCAAGGCAAAAACTCAGATTAACACTTAAAGGAAGCAAAATAAAACTTGATAACATGAGTAGGATAAACTTAAAATGCACAAGGAGTGAAGTGTCCTTCCTGGGGTCAGCAAAGAGCAGACTTGGTGCCCTGCATGTACCCACACACAAATGTCCCCACATCCACACTATGCAAACCTCTGCTGCCTCCAGGGTACTCACATCAGCCTCCCCTGCTGGCTTACAGCAGCCCTGTGCACACATCCAGCCCACCTACTCCTTAAGCTAGGGAAAAGGCAGCCTCAAGACCCACCCTCCTATTTCAAGTGAGAACAGCATTTTAATGTTGAGGTCTGATGGGTGCACAGCTGATGCTCTTCTCCTGCATCACATTGCTTGCCTGAGGCACTGCAGGCTCCTGGAAACCTCCCCCATGCTCCTCAGGCCTCAAAGCAGCATCACTTGTACTTTTTGCAGGGTGCCCAGCAACTAAGCAAGCAGCTTAGCAGGAAAGGCAGTCCAGAAGGGGTCTGAACTGTGCTGCTGGAAGAGTTCAAAGGGGCATCCCTCTGGCCTTCCTGGACAAGCATCCCTACCATTCCTGAGGAGGGCTGCTACAAAAAAAGCCCATCAGCAACAATACAGGTGTCCTTCTCCAGCCTGTTAGTGATGATGTGCCTCCTGCCTTACCTTTGACTGTTTTGTCAGGGCCAGGAATAGCAGGTGTTTGACTGCTCCTGCAGTTTGTGTCCCACCTGAACATGTCAACCTCCAATATCTAACAGCCTTTCTCAGGGCAACTAGATGCAAGAGCGTAGGAAAGAGACCAACTTTAAGCCATGAGCAACACTCTTTTCAGATTAGTAAATTCTAAGGCCAAAGGGGATGGGTCCAACCACCTAAAGTGAGGTGCTGCTAAGTGCAGACCAAGGAATTTCTGCCTGGAAGTTTTGTGTATTATGCACACAACTTCTGCCAACCTAAAGCACAGCTTTCTGAAAGACCTACTTGACTTTGAGACCCCTAATACCCAAAAATCCACTCTACCTTGGGACTGTTCAGCAGGTAGTTTGTCACCCTCACTGAATAGCCCAGTAGTAACTGCCAAAGACTTTTCTCATAGAATAAAGTGTGATCAGAAATCATCTCAAGAAGGGGCCAGTAAGTGTGTTCAAGGATAAGAGCATCAACTGATGGGATTACGTGGCAGGACAGTTGCTTCAACCTTTGCCTATAAATACAAAAGCTATATAAAATAGGTATACAAATCCCCACACTCAGAATTTGTTCTCAGTGTTCAGACACTTAAACTGCATGCTCTGAATGGAGAGAATGCTCTCTCCATTTTCATATCTCTCTAATGTACAGCACTAAGACACCATTAGTTCACTTAACAAGGTGGAGGAATCCCTGCAATTGGTATGTTAATCAAGCTGAGCTTTCTTCAAAGAGAAGGTCGCTCCAATAGTGAGCAGAGCTGCTCTTCCCTGCCTGAGCTCCCTTTCTAATGGCCATCTCAGGCTCTCAGCTGCTGTGCATGCTGTCGCCCTCCCTGCAGGGAAGGCTGGCTGCCTTTGCCAACTGCTCACCCCACATAGCTAGCAAATCCCAGACAGACGGTACTAAAGGAAACGTCTTTTTCCCCCCTTTTAATGCTCTTTGCATAATGGCAAGCCCAAAAATCGTTAGTGAAAACGAGCTTATCGCAGGGCCCTTTGATAGCCCTAATCTGCTTATGCACAGCACTTTGAGCTGCCAATCAGAGCTATGCGAACTCCTGCTCTGTGATCACACAGGGCAGAATGAGGATGAAAGTGATATTGCTTGGGTCACCTCATTATCTAGACACTCTATTAACTCAGTTGCAGCTTGTTCTGGTTTCTCCTAGTGCTGCAGTCCCAGAAGTAGGAGTCTCACTTGCTCACACAACCCAGGCAAACAGCCACTTTCCCAGACTGACTCCTCCAGCTGCCTGACAGCTGCAGGCACATCTGGCTGCAAAGGATGCCTCACCTTGGAATCAAGTGTACAGACCAGGGATGGATGCCTGCGAAAGCAAGGCAGCTGGAATGGGGAGTGAAGGGGTGAAAAGTCCAGATAGTCACATTTAAAGCCAAACACCCATATGCAGCCTGTCCAGACAGCATGTCTACATGGGAGTGAATTCATAGAGATGCACAAACCCATTCAAATCAATCTCTCCAAAGCAATTTCCCAGCCTTTTTCACTCCTCCATCAGTTTTTATGAATCCACCCTTAGGGAAAGACAGCATGCTCAAAGGGACAGGAAGAAAAAAACTTACCACTTGGGTGCACCCCCTCTGCCAAACAGCCCTGATCCAAAACCCCAGTTGACTTTCCCCATGCCACCCTTCAGCAAACTGCATGCTAGCATCCCTGCAGACCCACACGGGCAGAGGCATCGAGCTACTCTGTGCCCAGGCAATGGGAACTGGACTGCTTCTGTTTTGCCTTCAGTAGTGCACAGTGTCAGACACTTACTGGATTGGGCAGTTCTGGCTTCGATTGTGGGGGTGTAGACTCCAACTCCCAGCTCTGAGCGGGCACCCAGACGGAACTTATACAGCGTGTCTGGTTTCAGACCTTCCACAGCATACGAGGAGGTTGGGTCAAACTCCACCTTTTGCTGGCAAATAAAGGGAAACAAAAATTACTCAGTGTAGTTGGAGAATACAGAAAAGCTGGCACTCAGCTTCCAGCGCCAAAGGGATTGGGAGCCCCATCACCCACTGTGGCCCCACAGAAAGTCACAGCCATGCTGCCAAACCAGCTGCAGTTCTGCAGGACTCCAAGACATGGAGCTTCCTGGGTGAAATACAAGAACTCTGCAGGGAAGCAGACCTCTTTGAAAGCCATGTTACACTGCCTGGTGTCTAGACCAAACTCACTACCCAACGACTTTGTGGGAATGCTGGGTCAAGCTGCACAGTTTGTTTCCTTCCAACAGACTGTGTCTGCCTGGGATATTCAGCATAATACACCTAAACAGTCCTGGTAAAGGACTTGTTTTGCTGCCACTTCACCTGGAGGGCACTTATTTCTGGCAGCTCTCATGCCACTACAAACACAGGAGGAGGAAAGAACCAGGGGACACTGTGATGCTGCCACGGCACAGTCCTCACTGTGTGTGCTGCCAGCACTAGTTTTGATATATTTAGAGCTGGATTTCTTTAGGGACCTCACAGTAAGTGTAGAAAGGCTCTCTAGGTCACCCTCAATCTGCTCCTTAAGTGTAACCAGTCCTGAAGGTGCAGACACATTTCAGACCCACCTGGAAGACCTGCACAACTGCTTAGAGGGACTGGCAGTAAGGCTGCTTCAGGGATGGTGTCATGGTATTCTGGAGACTTCCCAGTCCCAAACCAGTCACTAGCTACTTTGTTGGGCATCAACAAGCACTGCTGAGGTAATTTACACAGAAGACAGACAGAGATTGCCATACTTATCATACACCCATGAGACACAGGAAACGTAGGAAAAAACAGTCCCATTGCCATCTCAGCTCAAGCAGACACCTTTCCCAAGCTGTTGAATTGTGATGTTTGGCCCCAAGTGCTGCTGACACAGAGGTAGGATTCTCACCTGAGTGCCATCCTCCCCTTCCCAGAACAGCAGCTCATATTTGGTAATGCGTTCCTGTGAGGCAGGCAGCCATGTCAACAGGATACGGGTATCAGACTCTGCTTCTGCCTGGAAGTCAGCTGGCTGGGCAGGAACTGGGGACCAAACACATGGTTAGTGCCAGGAGGCAGATGCAGGGAAAATCTTCTTTTGTTCCTTCTGGACCCTCCCTTCTTCCCTTTCGCCAATGCTTTCCTGTTGGAACAACCCAGGCAACAAGCAAGCACCTCTGGGACCCAGACACGTGACTTAAGGGAATCACGCTCACTTCCAGCCCCTGATGGCATCACAGCTCCTTCCTTACACATGTGTACTCACACCCCAGAAGAGCCCAGTACAGTTACATAGGTCCATACCCAGGACTTCATGTCACATTTTTTGGGCATTGTATCTCAGAGAAAACTGTGGGCTGTGTAACTTCTACAGAGATTGATACCAATTCCCCAGGAAAACCTGACAGTTTCACTTTGATGGGGATGCCACTGTGCCATGCAACCACTTGAGCACCAAGTGCAGCTGCGATGCCTGGTGCAGATCAAGACACACAGGTGAGCTGCACACTACTGGGGTGGACACTGAGCTGCAGCACTTCAACTCCATACGTACCTCCTTGCTGCGTTTTGACCTGGATGATGTCCGAGGGGGGACCGTCGCCCACCGAAGTAAAGGCCAGGACACGAATGCTGTACGTGGTCCCAGTGATGAGGCTCCCCACGGTGGTGAGGTGGCTGTCATCGGTGTTGTGTTTCTGCCACATGCTCAAAGGCAGATGCGGGTCGGTGGTATAATAAACACGGTACCCTCTGATCTGTCCATTTGGCTCCTCTGGCTGTTCCCACTGGACCAACATGGTGCTGGCACTCAGCATCCGTGCCTGGACTTTGAGGGGCGGACTTGAAGGAGCTTGCTCTCCTGTCCGGGCCTCGACCAGCTCACTGGGGGGACCCCTGCCAATGTTATTGACTGCGATGACTCGGAACTCATATTCTGAGAAGGGGCTGAGCCCACCTATGCTATAGCGGGTTGTTGCCACACCATCTACCTCCTGGAACTGACCCTCTGAGGATTTGGGCTTGTACTGGATGACGTAGTATGAAATAGGGTCAGAGTTGCCCGAATCCCAGGTGAGGGTCACGCTGGTAGCTGTCGTTTCAGTCACTAATGGCTCTGTTGGAGGTTTTGGCAGTGCTGCAATTGGAAGGCAGAGAGGTGTGATTTAAATAATTCAGTCAGCTCAAACCCTGCAATGTGCATGGGGATAAAAACAGAGCTGCCACCTCCCATTAACATTCTTCTTTAAAAGGCAGAAATCATTTCATACTCCAGAACATGCATTTTTATATTACCATATATTGTTTGAAGTGGCTCTTAATGGAAGGATAAACAGAGCAATCATGTTATTAGACGTGCTTGACGCACTTACCAGCAGCAGGCTAAATAAAGGTAATTCAACAGGGATGCAGGAATGTTTCTGCCATGGGGGTTCAGCTGGCAGAAGGAAGGTGCTTGCTGGGCTGAGCTGGGCCCAGAAGCCAAGTGTTCAGCTGATTTACAAATGGATACAGTAAAGCAATTGGAGCACTACAGGTAATCTGGAGCTATGCTCCTGCGTCCATAGAGACAGCATCTTAGGCCATAGGGACAGTTCATGAAGAGTGCTGTTAGATGGGTTGATGGGGGAATGCCTTGTAAGTATCACAGTACATGCAGGAGGGATACAGCCAGAAAAATTACCAACTTTCACATCCACTCTTTCACTGGGTGGTGTGTCAAACTGCAACCAGACAATAAACCGTTACACAAGAACTCTGTAACACTGACATCTCTGAAGTGTTAATGAGGATGCAACTACTGCAAAAAAACATTTCCAGACTTCCCATTTTACCAAAAGAACAAAGGAAGAGAATGAATGTGTGTTAGAGATATTTGCAGAGTACACAAATACTTTAAGACAATGACTGAATTAAAGTCTACAGTAAGTTTAAACCTCCTACGAAACACTCTAGTTAAAGTCATTAGTGACTTGTAATGCAGCTGTGCTTGACGAGGAGCTAGGAAAAATGCTCAACCCAAATTAAGATACCCAAGTACTTCATTCTTTGGCAGAGCCATCAGGTTTCCAGTTTCCACATGGTTCGGCTGAGGAGGGCATGCTCTTTAGCACAGGAGCATGTCTGCTCCAAGTGCCAGGAAGGATGTCTTTTCCAGTGCTACTGCAACATGAATACTGAGCAAATCAGTGAGAGCTGAACTGGTACAGGAGGGAAGAGCGTGCAACCCACAACCAGACACACCACTACCCATGCAGTACTGGGGGAAAACAAATGCATCCCGCCCAATAATACATCCTGAAGCAACACATTTCCTAGAGCATCCAAGAAACTGGCTGTCCCCCTCAGGCTTTCAGGGACAGATTACATTAATCCATCCTTTCCTTTGTAGAGATGCAAGCTTGACTCTTGCCAGCTCCTGGGTGTGCAGTATGCGTGTGAGCAAGGGGCAGGCCTGGTACCTTCAATGGGATTACTGCAATCAGCTCTGTGTTATCTTGCCTCTCCTGTTGGCCCTGCAAATGGTCTACTTGCCAGCAAGCACAGGAGAAGCAACACAGGTTGGAGAAGTTATGGAAAGAGGCAGTAAGATATCCAGAAAAGGCAGATGTAAAAACAAGGAGGAAGGCAATGGGCTAAACAAGCTGAGTGGACTGGTCCCTGTCCTAAGGGCCTCTCAAGTCCTGGGGCAGCAGTGGGCATCACATCAGCCAAAGAGGGAGAAAGGCAGTGTCACCCCAGTTACAAGGAGGTAATACTGAGAACAACCAATGCAATGGTGCAGTTTCCACCTTTCTCCACATCCAGATGACCTCCCCATCATGCCTCTTCCTTCTCTACACTCTTGGGTATGTACTATAACCAAAGCAACCATTGTACTGTGTAAGAAAATTGGGGCTGGAAAAGGTACTGACTAGCAGGCACTGTGAGTAACGAGAGCAGTGTGTGGCTAAGGTTAAAAGCATCCTCTGACTAGCACCAGGGAAAAGAGAATTTGCTGTTAATCTCCAGGTCAGAGAGGGCTAACAGTCAATTCTGTGATTCGTTCAAGCAGGCACTTGGTGCTAAAGGTGACCAGAGCGCAGGAGGGGCCTGCCAGAACAGACTCAAAAGATGACGTATCTGGAAATCTGAGCTACAAATCAACTGCTAGGAGCAGAGGCAAGGGATAGTGTGGACCTGCTTGGCTCCAGATAGAAAAGGAAGGACATATACACTTCAGCTTCCCGTTAGGTAGCTGTCTGGGTGGGCTGCTGACGGTCAGCAATAACGTTCTCTTCAGGGCAAAGCTAGCTGTGAAAGACAGGCAGGAAGCCTGCCTTAAGGGCAGCAAGAATAGAAAGGGAAAGAGGCAGAGCAGTAAGGGAAAAAAGAGAACCAACAGAGGAATATGCAACAATTTTAAAATGAATGCATACAGCTGCTCCCGGCAGGGCAGTGAGGATGCTCACTCTGGTGAAGCCCACAGACACTTCACATTGCTGGGATTAACCTTCTTGTCCTGCCCTTACTGCAAGAGGAGATCTCTGTGCAAAAAGCTCTCTCTGACTGCAGACATCCACAGACCCCTGCCCCAGGACAGCCCCGTGGCCTGCCGATGTGCTGATCCTGCTGATGCATGGAACAAGCCAGAAATTGCTGGGATGAGGGCAGACTCAACAAAGTTCCTCTGTGGCATAAGAGGGACACAAGCCTGCCTCCCATCATGCCACATGTAGGGAGAGAGGACACAACCTCCAAAGCAAATACATTGTGACCAGGAAAAAACCAAAGTTGTGGGTTTGGGAACCTCACTTGCAAGATGAAAGAGTCACAGCAGACTGTAGTAAGTTGGCTATGGCCAAAAACCCTTTGACAAAGGGCTACATGTTTGAAACCCAACCAGGTGCACCACCACCACCTTACCTTTGACAGTGATCTGGGCTGTTGCTTCGATCATGCCGAGGGAAGACATGGCCACACAGGTGTAGTTGGCAGACTGCATGATGTTATTCAGCTCCAGGACGTGCCTACCAACAGGCATCTCATCCTCTTTGGTCAGTTCCTCCACACCAGCCATCCATTTCACGTAAGGCATCGGAGCACCTACTGCCACGCACGTGAGGTTCACACTCCCCCCAGGCATCACCTCGTGGTTGCTCGGAGGGATGGAAAATCGAGGAGCAACACGCCGCACTGCAACAAGGAGGAGACAGCTAGTAGGGTGACAGAACCAGCAGACAGAACTCCTCTGCACTGCAGGGGTACATGAGGGGGGTTCAACGTTTTTGCCTGTCTATCCCTTGGGACAGATAAAATGAAGTGCAGAAGCTGTTCACTGCTTTGTCAAATTGCACACACTTTGCTCTCCTTCCTTAGCCACTGGCATTTTATTAGAAGAACTCATTAAGGGATGGCTCAATCCATTCCCTCCAAACATAGCCTTTTGAAATCATATTACTAACATGAAACATTCCTCCATTTAAATAACATTCCTCTAATTAGAGAGCATGCACAAATGCCAGTCACACACTCTATCTATGCAGGGCCCACTGAAGCTCTGCAAAATGGAATTACCTGCTCAATTTACTAGCTCTAGAGTAAAGCAACTCATCCCCTAAACCTCGCAGGGTTTGGGCAGGAGCAGCAGAAAGGTTTCTTTCTGAATTAGCCCATGTGCTGCTAAATAAAATATAATTCCTTTCAAAATGTAATTCAGGTTCTATCTTGGCTCAGAAAAAATAGTCACCAGAGCTACATGACATTGTCAGGGTTTGAACAGATCATCTTGCTGGGCAGGAGAGAACTAATCCTGACAAATGTGAGATCATATCCATTTTGACAGAAGAGAGCTGGTCTGGCAGAACCCTCCCCACCTTTGTGGCAGCACTTTGGGAGATGTATTCCTCCTTATTTCATTGCACAGCTTTTCTTCATATCAATCCCTTGCTGGGCATTTAATTCAAGACTTATTTGTAAGCAACTCTCAGCTACAATAAAGCTCTAAAGATGCCTGCCATATGCATTCCCGTCAGGAAAATGACACTGAGAAATGGGGCCTCTTCTTCAGGGTTAGTGTTATGGGCCTATTTAAGCAAGGGTAGAGAAACAACTGTGCTCGGTAAATCTTTGTCTCCTCTGGGCAAGCTCATTTTAGTCTGTAGTTAAAAAGGGAAACTGCTCAAACGTGTCTTACCCAGCATCCCTGCTCTCCTCTAGCCTCCTCCAACCAGGAAGGCTGGGTTCCAACCAGAACCAACCAGAGCATTGGCTGGGTTCATGACTGACTGGCTCCCAAGAAGCCTCTCCCTGCCAATTACGCTCCTCCATCAGAGCATGAGGCTGGAGGAGCAGCCACAGTGCTGGGGGATGGTGAAAACTGGGCAGAAGCCTGAGAGATGCCAGCTCACAATGTGCTGCAGACATGACTGGCCCCACGGCGCTAGGGGGTCCGGGGGGACACGGCTCTGCTGGCCTGGCTCCTGCTGCCCCGGTGTCTCTGCAGACGGTAAAGCTGCTGACAGCCCGGCCTGCCGCAGAGGTGTCAGCTCTGCTTGCCAAGCTGACTACCCAAATCAAATTTCACTAGTGCTCTCTTTGATGATTCATCCCCAAACCAACAGGCTTGCAGAAATAGACTGAACACAGAAACCCCCACGTTAGCATGTAAAACAGAGCTAAGATTTTGTGACAAATTACACAATACTGCCAACATTGTGTGTGTACTACGCATTGTCTTGGTGACAAAACAGGGTTCACTAGCTCCTTACCCACCACGGGAAGGATAACTTGCTTTACTTTTTTTTTTTAAATGTCTAAATCCAAAGTCTTGCTGGTTGTTTCTTTTAATCAATTACTAAGTCTTAAATCAGTAACTACATAAGCAATTGCCAGTGAGGCGTTACCTGACTGATGGGGCAGTGCTCCCCAAATGAGACAAAACTGAAAGTGTACTCAAGTGCTACGCAGTTATGAGAATACAGTTAACCTGATGGACATGGCAATGGTTTAAGATGATGGCGTGTATTTCCAACCAAAGCATCCCAGCACCATTCGTTAGGAGTCAGGTTTCGTTTTCCAATGAATATGGTGTTGAATTATTTCAGGTAGAAGCTCTTTGAATTCTGTCCCCATCCAAGGACCAAACCCACCCACACTGTACTAAAATAAAAAAGAGCAAAAACTTTGAGGATAAAGCCATAGGTGTGCAAAGCACTCATGCACATGCACCACACAAACAGGCTGGCAGGCACTGGAGGCCACTACAGAGTCAGAGAGAAAGCGGTGTGAGGGCAGGACAGGGAGAAGGAAGGTGCACAGGTACTCACATACAGGGACATGGGAAGACGAGCCTGGAGGATAAGAGACCATGCAGGAAGGTCAGAGCCCAGCGTGTACAAACAGATTTTGACTCCCAGCCCTGGTAAGACCAGAGGCAGCACAGGCCACTACAGACTCCCCTGCACCTTGCACTGTGTCCCCTTGTTCAGCACTGCTTTCAGGGTGCTCCTGGGGCCTTGCCAAGCCCCATCAGTGCCATGTCCCCTTGACACATTCTACAGATGCCACCTCTCCCCGGCGAAGCTGGCAGCCCACCATCCCCTGCTCCCCTGTGGGCAGCACAGATGCACTTCAAAGGGGAAGGGGTTCCCTCAGGAGTGCTTTGCAGGGTGAAGGGAAGGGCTGTGCCCCTTCACAAGTGTCTCTCCCCTGTCCTGCCCACAGGGGAGCAGTGGAGGTGGTTGATATGTTCGTGTGCCTAGGGAAGGGATGAATGGTAAGGAAATCTCTCCTGCAGATCATACCATACAAGAGGGTGGGCAGGCTGTGGTGTCACCACCTTGACACAGGTCACGTCTCCGGCACACCGCAGCCTGTGGCGTGCCAGGAAGCCGTGTGCGGCCTCGGCTCTCAAGCCTGGCAACAGACCAGCAATTAAACAGGCCTCTGTGGTGTCTTTTTGTGACCCACAACAGCTCAGCCAGCATCCCCTTGTTAGCACACCAGCAGAGCTGCTAAAAATGGATGCCACGTGTAGGGTTCAGCTCCCAACAAGGGAAATAGGAGGGGGTCAGCAATGCCTTTGGTAGAGATCTGGCCCTGATGATATTCTGGCAGGGGCGTGTGCAAGGGACAGGACGGGCTCCACCAGCCTCCCATCTTCTTGGGGATAATTGGCAGCTTCTCATCCCAGTCCATACGGAGGGAGAAGGGGAGATGCTGTCAGTTAGCATTAGTGAGAGCTGGCAGAGCTCTCACAGCAGCTTGCGGAGCACCATCAACACATTCCTCAGGCTCAAGCCAGCAATTTAAGTTGCTTGCTTTTCTAGCATAAGAGTCTAGTAATAATTTAAATCAGTATAACTCCTCAAAAAGCAGCATTCCTCTAATTTCTGTCCAATTTACAAGTCAAATCACATGGGCTAGCACAGCCCATGATGCTACCTTAAGTGCTCCAGAATTTTTTGTTGTTCTTCATTTATTGCTGCAATGAAAGTTCTCTTTTTATTACAATTTTCTTGACAAGAATTTGAAATTTTTTTTTTAATCTTCTTTCTAGATAAAGATCAGAGGAGGTGGTTTGGAGGTTTTGCAAGAACAGCACAGGGAAAATTGCTGTGAATATTAAAATGATTTCAATGGACAATAGTATAATTCAGAGGTTTAGTTAAACCAGCAGACTGTCAAAAATGAGATTCATTGTCATTCATCCCAAGAATAGGCATCATAAGGGCTCTGTGCTGCTCCGCTATTCAGCACACCTCCCTGTAAAGAACATTTCCTGGGAAGTGAAGTGAAACCTTGGAGTGATGAGTGGTGCAGTGCAATCTGAGCCTGTGCTCTGGATCCCACAGGACAGGGAGAAAGGACAGAGACTGGTTTCCTGCTCACTGGGGGGACCATGGGGAGGAAGGAGGGGAGCAGGCAACACAACAGGCATAAAGGTTGAGATTGAGAAATGTTAATAATTCAGCATGCATTAACATGCATGATCCTTGCCTAGAGAGCAAAGAGCATGAATCGACTGCCCTGCTCCTTTCACCATGGGAGCAGCTGTTTCCTCATGTCTCAGGTTCCCTCTGATGTTACCCCTTTGCAGAACTAGGGAGCCCTCCCCCCCTGCTGCTGTCTGCAAGAGTTGTAGGCTCTGGGCAGGAGTGATCAGGGCTCACAGGCCAGTACTATTAGCCCCTCTCTCACACGCTGAGGCACTGCTGGCACACAACAAGGCTCTGCTGGAAACACAACAATGCCAGGAGGACTGCCCATGCTTCCAAATCCATGTGGTGCTGCTAGGGAAAAGGAAACCAAATCACTTTTCCCTGCTGGCTGTCTTGGCCACAGTACCGCTGAACAAATGACAATGCTAATACCCCTCCCTCTGGCTTGCAGAGATGCAGGGATCTCTACTTGCCTGCTCTTTTGTCTGGGCTTCCTTCCCACCATGCCTACCTGGCACCTAACTTTGGGATCCATCCTCCCCCTTCCGACACCCTCCTCACAGGCTCCTAAGTGCTGCCCCATGGAGATGGAGAGCTGTGCCTGTGCTCTGCACAATTCTCCACTCCTCTCTGAGGCAATCCCAGTCCTGTACCTCTGTCCTGACAATCTCTCCCTTTTGCTTTTCTCCGCACAAAGGAAGGAACAGCAGTCTCAGGTCCCATCTGCTCTGAAGGAGCAACCTGGCTCCCAGCAAGACAAGTTGGAAGGCTCTGCTCTAACCTTCTGTGCAGGGGCACATCTTTGAGAAGGTGAGACTGTCAGATTTCATTACTCCATCCAGATGAACTGGAGGATCCTCGGTGTGGTGCGTGGGGTGTGTTCTTGCCCTTGTCAATTTGTTACCCTGACTGAAACTCCTGCCTTCCTCAGGAACCACCTGCTTAGAGTCAGGAAGGAGTGAGCTTAGGAGACATCTCCAAACATGATCATCAGTCTGCATGGTTTACTCATCTGTAGACACCTTTCATCTCTCCCTAGTGCTATCATTTTAAGGAAGGACTTCAAAGAGAAAGCAAGTTGGTGGAGTCTCACAATCTATTGACAGAATCAACAGCAGGAGAGGAAAAATTGGAACCAGAAAAAATGCATTTACAGTCTAATCTTGTGCTCAAACAATGCTGTACTATTTATGCTCCCAATGCATCCTTGAGTACTGACATTTTATAGACAATTTCCAAAACAGGGCCTTGCCATTTTTGGATTATATTTCAGCTATAACTTTTAGGTCTAATTATTTGCGCTGACAACCACATATAAAAGAGGATACATCATTACAGCGGTGCAGCACTGGGGACACATCAGCATTCAGCATACTGACATACTAATAGCAAAGTAAGGGAGAGCAAGATTGTGGAGCTATGCAATTTGCATTCAGTCTCTGAAATTTCTCTGATGAAAATAACACAATATTAAGGAGGAGAATAAGAGAAAAGATCCACTGTATCAAGATAAAATCACTCGTTAATAAATAACCTTGTAGCAGTCACAGAGCAATAATTAAATGCATGGGTGAGCAGTACACTGTTTTAAGTAAAGCTGGAAAAATGTAAGATGTAATTATCAGAGCCAAACAAATTATAAGCATGGCAAATCCCAATGGAATATTTAGAAACTAATTTCTGGCTTCACATTAAATATTTGTGTACGTGGGCATTTTTGGTGGGGTAGGAAGGAGGGGCTGACACAAACAATGAGAAATTATCCACTCCTGTTGGCTTATATCCATTGTCAGCTGCCTCCCCTCAGCTAAACCATGCGGCTAAAACCTTTAAGTGCCCTGTCAAAGGTTTATTCTCCAGAGGTGCCTGAGCAATCACAGCGGTGCTCCAAATTCACTGAAATCTGGAAGGCTTTGGGCCTTGGCTTTAATTCAGTCTCCTTTCTTCCTTGTTCTCATTTTTCATCACTGTCTTGGGCTCAGGTAATTTTATCCTCTACAAAATCTATTTTTAGAGGGTAAACAACAAGGGCCCCGTGCCTCAGTATAATCTAATTGAGGGCACGTTGCAGGGAAAGAAACGGGAGCAAAGTCAGTGTACTGGAACAACTGCTATGACAACTTGTTAAAACTCGTTCCAGTGATGATTGTAAGATCAACTCATGCAGCTGCCTGATGGCATGTGTGAGAGGAGCCAGGGTCTCTTCCCTATGTCATCCGGGAGCAGTGCCGGGCTGGGAAGCTGCTGTGAGCATCCCCTTCCTGCAGCATGTCTGGAGAGACGGACTGGCATGGTACCTGTTCAGTGAAGGAGGCATCTCTGGAAACTAGCTCAGGACTTCTGCCAAAAGCACTAGCTTTCCACAGAGCAAAATCATGAGTGCCTCAAGCTAGGTCTGAAGCTGGATTTAATTTAAAAGCTGGAGTCACCTTCCACTGTTGTCCTTTATTCACCTCTGGCTCTCTGAGGGCAGCAGAACAGAGCAGTGCAAAGCACAAATCAGGTCTTGCTTTGTGGCTATGAGCTCCTGCACACGTTGCCACAGGCCTCCCTGAGCCATCTAGGCAAGGCTGGGCCCACTGCCAAAGCCCCCTGCTCTCTTGCCAGCAAGAAAAAGACTCAGCCTCAGTGAAGAAAGGAGAGGCAGACCTGCTCATGCCAAGGCTTTTGTCCAAGCATGGAGAACTGGCCACCCCCAGAGTGGGGACGGCTGAGGAGTAGGGAAGCACGAGGGCACTGCATATCGCAGCCAGTTGTCCCTGCTGCCCTGTGGCATGGGAGGGCAGCATGCTGGATTCTTCTCCAGCTGAGATAAAAATTAAGCTTTTTGCCTCTGGAGAAAGTTGAAACTTTCAAAGCTACAGGAGAAACTGAGGAACCTGCTCTCCCTAGCAGCTTGCAAGGAGACTGGAGATCATTCTGATCTCTGTTTTCAAAGACTGCTCTTGATCTCTGGCCAAGCTAGCAGCAGCAGTTTAGAGGTATTAAGACTGGCATCTAGCACAGGTAGTCGGTTAGAGCAGGACCCCACATACAGTAACGTGCACTTCTTCCCACCCTACCTTTGAACAAAACTGGCCTGGCTGGTATTTGCATGCAAAACACATTCAGTGCATTCTAAATCTCAAGCAACAAAGGCATGCGAGCTAAGTATCAATGCCATCACCAGAGTCACAGCAAACAGTAAGCAGATTTCGTCAGGCACACTGTGGCCGTGCCTGGAAGGGAGCCAGAGTCTGTAGGGTCCCCTTCCCTTTGGGGAATGGCTCTCCTCTCCCTACTGGAAAAGTCCCATCTGACGTGGCGTACTGTAGATGGATAAGAAGTGAAAAGGACCAACCTTCTCGCTGATCTGAGAGATGAAAGTTTGTTTTGTTTGATGGCAGAGTGCGATGAAGATGAGGAGGGAATAAAAAAAGACAAGGAAAAACACAGAGAGTAAAAACAGGCCAAGCTTCATCTGTCCGCACACCACTGAAACGACAAGACAAGACTACAGAGGTCAGCTGTGACTTCCCACCATGCACACAAACCACTCCGTGTCGTGGACAAGAGTGTGCCACGCTCGCACTGCTCTGGCCTGGAGCAAGGCTGGCCCCTCGGCCTCCCTGACCAGCTCACTGCTCCTTGAGGCAGGGCGGAGGGGAACGCACGCCCCACACATACTCACATGAAGGGTGCCTCACGGGCAGCCCCACGCTGGGCCAGATGCTGGAAGCACAGACGTGTTTACATGTGCAAAACACTTATGCACACGCACAGAGCAAGGGAACTCCAGCCATCACACAGACTGACACGCTCCTACACACCCACTCCAGCTACAGAGATGATGGCAAAGGCACATTAAACCCATTGACCATACACTGGGAAGAGCATATACGTAGATCTGAATTTTATCAATTATGAAAGAAATGTTCCAAGTGGTGAACGGAAAATCTTCTACCATGAAGAGCTGCTCCCCCTCTCCAAACAAAGAGCTAAATGCAGCAGAGAGGTATTAGGCAAGTGACAGACATGCGCAGTCTCAGCTGGGCTCAGTTTCAGGAAAGCCTTATTGGTACACTGTGCTGTGAGTGAGAGATGGAAAAGAAATCAGGAGGACAAAAACACCCAGACAGAAATGAGCAGGTCCCAGTTTTTGTTCCTGCAGGAGAGACAGTAGAAGGTTAGTTGCATTTTCCTTATAGACAAAGGAGATAGTATTTCTCTAGCAGGAGTGACCTCACTCCAGCTACAGATCTGTGGTGTATCAGCTGTAATCGAACCCTCGCTGAGAGAATACAGAAGTGGATTTGATACTTAAAGACTGCTTATGAGTCACATTTTTGATGGGGGAAGGAGAAGGTGGGGGGAGGAATTTGCTTTCCAGCAGAAACACTGTAAATTAGAGAACAGCATGTGGCATTATACAGTGCAACAGTACAGTCAGCCATTTCCAGTGATTAGAGGACAGGATTTTAACCAACACTGACATGGTACAATTCAGGCAACAAACTGCCAATAACAGCTACAACAGTGACCTAAGAAGTGCAATTGAGCTTGCAGGAGAACAGCAAAACAGTTGTTTATTTCTTCAGTTGAACTGGTACCAGGGGAACAGAACCAGCCAACTTGGAGCTGAACTGGCCCATAAGAGAGGGCCACGTCCAGCAAGGACCGCCACCCAGACATCCTCAAAACAAACTGTCCTTGCTTAAGGTCAGGTTTCCTCTGGCCTGCTTCAGACAGGGGATTTACCTCTTGGTCCACAAAACATTAACATAAGGCTCATTTAATCCAGTGAGACCCTGCAATGGGAGGGAACCTCTTTATTGCTGCTCCCAAGCCACCACTTTATTTCCTAATCTAATGGAGCGTATCACTTCTGCATGGCCTCAGCAGACAGCAAAGGGCTTCAGCCTTCTGCTCAGCTCTTGCCAACAGAGAGGATTTGTTTCCTGCCCTTGCCCAGGAAGGACAATGCTTCTGGCAAACCAGGCATTCCTGTGAACAGCTGCATTTCTGGAAAGCAGAACTAACATCACAATAGGGCAACACAAACTCCAAGTGCTGCAAGTGTGGACCAACCTGCTTGCACCCTTTGGGACTGTGTGGCTGAATGGCAAGAAGATGGTGAAGGGAGTAAGTCTGGGAGATGATGGTGAAACAGCTACTGAAACACCCATCCCTGCTGCCCAAGTGTAGCAGCTGCAGAGCCTGCCCCTGCCCTTGGAAAGCACTGACAGCCACCAGCCACACCATGGGCACTTGCTGCAGTGCCACTTGATCTGCCCACAGGCAGGTAGAGGGGTGTTGCTGCAGCTGGGAACAGCCAGGAGCTTTGTTCTGGGGAGCCTGGCAGGGATTGCACTACATCAGTGTGCATGGACAGAAGTAGGCTCTGGCAGTGGCTTTTCTCACGTGTTGACACTTCAGATTAGACTTGGAAAGGTGAGGAGACATGTGAAACACACTAATTCAAACAGATTACTTTCTGGTCTGTCAAACAGGAACAAATTTGGGGCCTGCTATTTGTTGCTAATTGCTGGATTATCTCTTAATCTCTTATTATATTAGTGTCTTATGGGGAATAAAAAACAGTAGCAGGCTATTTTGGAACAGCTGTAAGGCAAGAGGGAACACCTGGGCAGAAAGTTCTCTCTCTTTTCCCTTTACTTAATGCTTAAACAGCTGCTGCTTTATCTGAGATAAACCTGGTAAATGGTAAATTGAGTTTTATCTCCTTCCAGATCCCGTTCACATGCTCCCTTATCTCCAGTTCTCTATCCATGTCACTCCTAAGCTAAGAAGCATATTTTACCAACAGGTTCTCTGTTTTTGTACAAAACAAATTACTCTGAGCAGTAAGAGCAAATAAGATCTGCCCCCTATGGTGGGACAGAAGATTCAGGGCTGGGGTTACCCAGAGCATCCCCTGCACAGCAGAATACCACGGCTCACTAAGCACGCTAGCGTGCTCCCACAAACCTGAGCTGCCTGGCAACTCACTTAAACACGCCAGTCTGTGTGCGAGACAAAATCAAGTCACATCAGAAATAACACCAGATAGTAAACTAGAGAAGGTAAAAATGGGGCTCCTTTCGAGATCCAAGTTGAAACAGAAAAGAAGCAAAGAGCGAGGCCGTATCAGAGACACGTCTGCCAGCTCTGACTGTCAGATGGCTCCAGTGCTTCTGCAGGCAGAAATTCCCATGCTGATTTAATTTGGCTTTTACCCTGCCACAGTCATTCTCATCTTATGCAGCAGCAGCAATACTCTAACCACAGCAGCTTGTTGCAGGAAGCATGAATTTGCGTTTATGGAAGTCTCTGCTTTTGTGTATTCTTGGGCATTAGCTCCCTGAAACAAGGCAGGGTGCTGTGGCCAGGATACAAATGCACAGATCTAAGAGTTTAGATCACTAGCTCAAACAAAGAAGCACATTTCTAAAGCTTTCAGAGTGTAAAGCTAATACTTTACTGAAAGCAATAAGAAAGTTCATTATCCCAACTGGCCCTGCAATTCTGCTGAGAACTGCCAGCATCTGTCCTGTGCTGAAAACACTCTGGTGCTATGCAAGACATTAGTATAAAGGCAAACCCTGACACTTTGGAATCCAAAAGACAGAGAGGTTAACAAAAACCCAGAGGGCAATGAACCTGTTCCTGCTTATCTCCAAAAGCACATCTTGTGTCTCAAGGACTTCACATAAATAAAATTTTATCCTTCAAAGCTTTTAGAGGTATAGAGGAACAAAAGGAGAGATTGTCTTTTTTATGCTGGATTACACAAGAATAAGACAACCTCCCATTTCATGCAATGAACAATTGAATGTTCTCATGCCACAGTGATGAGTATATTCCATCCTAGAGAGACAGACATGATGCTCAGGGCGCTCAACCATCCTTTCCCATTCGTAGTGCACACACATGCATGCATGAATCCAATTAAGAGCAGAAAATCTCAGAGCACCAGAGATGGATTTCCTAACCCTTTGCACAAGTGGATATGGAAAGGGAGGGATCGGCCATTTAGTCCGCACAGATGTGCAGGCTTAATTGTTCCACAGACATCTATGCAGGTCCTGTTAAGAAGAGAGGGAAACAGGTTTCTAAGTCCATTTCTGTGTTTCTCATGCATTGAGCCACCAGCCACTCTCCTTCTATTTTCCATAAAGGTCATTTTACAAATAATTGTACTTGAGCCTTGCAATGCACTTTTAACCGTCAAAGGACTTTGCAAGGAATACAACTGTTAAGCTTATTTATTTGAATTCTATAAGGCACATTGAAGTCTTTAGAGGAAATGTGCTAGAAGGACAAAGAACGACTATTTATTCAACTGTGATCATTATAATCATTATGGCACAGCAAAACGCTCTCAGAAACACCGGTGGTGAACATACTTCACCCCATGAGAAAACAAGACAAAAATATTCATAGTAGTATATGGGGAAAATTTGGTGGAAGCCTCTGAGTGCCTCTCTGGCTCTGACACCAGCCAGCTCCAGTACCAGGAGACACAGTGGCAGCAGCATGAGTCACAGTGCTGACTGAGCAGCAAACGTCTGCTGGTGCCAAGAGCCACCCAGCTCTGGCCGTGCTGGCTGTGCTCACCTCCAGTTGGCTTACAGCTGGCCAAGGTCCATCTGCCCAAACCACAGGGGCTCTGACTTTGGCTACAGCAGCACCCAGGGGCAGAGGAAATGAAGTTAAAAATATTGAAATCCTGTAAAAACAAATGCACTTTCTTCATGAAAGTGTCATTGCTTCATGTTGCGCTATTTTGAGTTCAGGACTGCACAGGGAGATTATGGCCCTTCAGACCCATAACCCTCCTCAGCCATGTACCAACTGCTGAGAGGTAGTTACTCTGTGGCCTCTATAGCAGCCTGGTTTCGTTTCTTCTGATGGTCCAGGGCAGACATCTGTCTGAAGAAGCAGTCTGGGTCATCTGGTCTGATTCAACTGCCTGCTTGTATTACCTGTCATCCAGGCATTTCCCTCACAAGTCTCTCCAGTCTCTGCTTGTCTTGGGTTCGTGGCCAGGTGCTCAAGCACTGGCAGTGCCCCTTTCTGGTCAAGTAACTTCACCTCCATCAGCCCTAACAAGAGGCAGGTTTTATGGACCACAGTGCCAGAAGTGTGCATATAGCTGGGTTGTAAGCAAATGTATTCCCTGTTATTTAGTAATTTTTCAGAAATCCCCAGGTTGATTACTGACTGACCACTGTCCTCAGCTTTTACTCTTCTCCAGGCAATACCCTCAAGCTTTGACTGGTGTTGCTATTTTAGCTGTTTTAATATTACATAAGCAAAAAATGTCCTTTTTTAAAGGCTTCAAGTTTTGTTGCTCCAGGCCCATGCCAATCATTCAGAATTATTATTATTTACACAAGGTCTCCACTGCAGTAAAGCACAATACAGCCGCAGGTAGCCATTCCGGTGAGCTCCCTCTGTGTCTGAGCCTCAGCTACAGCCAAGTCCCCGAGTGTAAAACCCTGTGGAGGCCAGAGAATCGCTCCTAGGGATGGAGCCACGATCGTCATTTCATTTTGGATGATGGCTCATTAGTGAAACTTGGCAAATAAAACTTCAGACTCCAAGCATGTTCCCCTACGGCCAAATGAAATACTAGCCTGGCTTTTCAAAAAACACAAAAAGAGAGCACAGATTTTTGCAGTACTACAATTTCTATATACTGCAGTCTGATTTACTAGTTTGCAATTTGAGGACAGAGGGGCAATTCAGTTTTAAATGGCCTTTTTTTAAAAGCAGCTGTGCAGATGGCTTCTCCACAGCATGTGTAGCATTTTGGGTGAGGGAACTCACTGCACTGGCCCCACTGGACCATGCCTTGAGGGCCTGAAAAGGCGTACAGCACTGAGGAAGTGAAATCTAGGCAGCAGATTTCACATTTCATGGGAATTATGCAGCCAATGCTCCAGTAAGTGCTATTCTAATATCATCTGCATTGCTCACTGCTGTAAGCAGCACTGGGAAACACACCTAGTGAACTCCACAGTGTATTAATAAGGATATTCTCATGCACAGTCTTCCTGCTCATCTGCTTCACTGATATAAGAAAAAAAGAATGCTATGTGCAGAAGAAAGAAAAGGGCAGAAAAAACTTTTCATATATGGAGTCAAGTAACAATGCCTTTAATCGGGGGGAGCACCACACAGGCCACCACCTACACAAGTCTTTTGGCTGAAAACGCTTCTCTTTGTCTCTTCGTAGGCAAATGAAGAGTGAAATGTGTTCATAAAAACCCAATAGTGCAGGTGAATCAGAGCAATTATACTATAACCTCAGTGAGCATGACAAAATGACATCACCTATTTTTTTTCTCCGCACTAGGTTCAAACTGCCTTCTACTCTTCAATCAATTTCTTATATGTCTTGAATCAACTTCTTTGATTTTTGCAGCTAAATTAGACATTAAGCTCTCTGGATTACTAGAATCACATCTTCCATATGTTTCTATTCCCTTCCTTTCTCCCTGCAGCACCATCAAGTCCCAAATCTAATAATTGTTAGGATGTACAGTGGTACATGTAACCATGGATCACAAACAGATGAGTGGTCCTTCATGTTGGTAATGACATCCAGACTAGTACTGGCAAGCATACTTTTTCTGTAAGGGTGGGACACGAATATTCCACCGTGCTCCCTTTGAAGTCCCTGCTATGCCCCAGATCTCCACCTTGCCCTGGCATGCACCACACTTTTGCTTTCAGTCTGCCCTTGCTCCTCTAATGATCTGGGATGTTTTCTGCAGCCCTCCATGCATGGAGGGCTGAAGAGCAGCACTGGGAGGCAGCTAGCTCCCAGCACTTGTCCCCATCCCCATCCCAGCTCTGCAGCAGCA
Organism: Apus apus; assembly: GCF_020740795.1. Classification (NCBI taxonomy): domain Eukaryota; kingdom Metazoa; phylum Chordata; class Aves; order Apodiformes; family Apodidae; genus Apus; species Apus apus. The sequence goes on along the minus strand of NC_067288.1, from coordinate 20,561,960 downwards.
GACAGATAGACCTGTCAGTCCAGCAGGAGAAGGCTTATGTGGGTTGCTTTCCAGCACACTTAGCAAGATGAAAATAATAGCTTCAAGGAAAATGCATCCATTTTCCTTTACAAATCCCTGGTGTGGAAATGTTTTAACTTTTAATGAAGTCCATCTGTGCAGAAGTGCTGGCTCTAAAGGATTCAGAGACAAGACACTGGTGTAGCCTGCTCCTTCCTCCTCCTGTTCTTTCATTGATATAGGAAGCCCTGAGTAGTGCCTGGATACTCCTCCTCAGCATCCAGCATCTTTCTTTGTTATCATGAAAAGTATGATAGAAAAGCTAATGAGCCTGTGCTTTCTAACACAGCACACTGAGAGAGGATTACCTGGGAGGCTAGGAAAGGGGAGGACATGATCAAAACCATAAACCCCAAGAGTCTAGAGGCAAACAAACATTTGAACTATAAAAAAAAAATAGCCTGTAAATGAGAGCAGGCATAAGCAGTCCTGAGAATGACACAGGGTGGAATATAGTACTGCTGCTCAGTACTCAGCCATGCTTTCCCAGAAAGTGCCCAGCTTCTTGGGTATACACCACAATGAGGGTAATCATTATGAAACCACCATGCACTGGTGGTGTAGCCGACACACTTAATTTCCACTGTAACTTAGCATTAATTAATGTTTTTTCTAGTAAAGATGCAGGCACTTTCTGAAGACCCTATTGGAAGTCACTGATCTGTCTAATGACAACTGTAGGACTACCACATGAAAAAAAAAAAAAAAGGATTCTTTAATTCTGCCTCCTGGACTTGAGAAAGTGAGAAATTTTCATTTTTTTCCCCTGCCTGTATTTTTCTTGGCTTCAATAACTTTTTGAAGTAATTAACTAATATAGTAACAGTATGGTATTTTTTTTTATAACATCTGCTACCAGAAACTGTAAACAGAAATACCATCTACGACCTAGCATGCACAGTGAGTTTCATCTGATATTAATTTATAGGGCATCCTGTCTTAAATATACAGAAAGGCTTTATCAAGATCACACAGGCTGAAGACTGATATCGTAAAGATTAAGTGCAATAAAAAGGCTTGTTCCAAAAATTTATGTGTAAAAAAATGACAGCTAAGAGCAAAGCATATGCCTAAGAACACACTTTCTTCGGTGAACATCAGGATTCTCTCACATGTGCAGACCATCCACAGCCCATGCCTAGCCCAAACAGGACAGATAAACCTTGCTGAGCAGCAAGGCAAGTGTAAAATTCAGCACACACCTCAGTCCTACAGGATTCCCTTGCTAAGTAAAGAGTGTTCATTAATAAGAAACTGGAAAGTTGTTAAGAGGAGGTTTTTCTACCTCTTGAGGCTCCTGTGCCTTTTTTCAGCCACACCTCTATAGAAAACAGAACATTGAGAGTCTGAGCATGTCACAGTAAGAAAAAGCATCCCAAATACTGCAGCAAAATGGCTGAGCATCCACACAAACCTGTGCAACAACAGCTGACCTGGTAACTAGGATCCCTTTCCTTTGAGCGCAAAGTGACAATTTGGGATGAGTTTTAGTACAGCTTGCCTGAAAAACTGAACTTGCAAGAATACAGGGAATTTAAAATCATCCTTAATTACACTGTGAGAGTGAAAAGAGTGATTCCACTGCACAGATACAGCTTCATCTTCTGAATATGCTTAATTGGATACTTCAGTCTTCCAAAGACTCCTATAATCCAAACTGTGCTGCAAAAAATGAAAAAGCAGTCCCCCAGAATAAGCAAAGAAAACAATGCCAGAAGACACCCCTAGAAGCAAACACACAGCAGGTGAAGACTTAATCATTCCCATGTCCTCTTTCCATACTAAACAAAGCATATATGATTTTCAGACTGTATTTTTTTTCTTCAAAACAGAAGAAGGAAGAAATGAAGATGAGATTTTATTATTAGATAGTTCATTTACTACGTGGAAATAAAATCTGGCTCTAACTTCCTAACAAACAATGGGTTGCATCAGCACAAGAATCTTCTTTCTCTTCTTGGGAAAATCCATAACTACATTTCCCTGGGGTTCCTTGCCAGTGGCTGTGGTTATACAGTTTCATACGCAGCAGCACATTTTTTTTTTTCCTGCTGAAATTAACAGAAAGTGTACAGGGAATTTAGCCCTTTCTTCTCTCCAAGCTAACTCAAATACTTTTTATGTACAGAAAGAAAACCGGCAGGAGACTGTCCTAATGTAAAACCTTGTTCTTCTGGTATGTTGAAAACAGTTTTTAACCGGCAACACAGCATAACTCTTAGAAAAATCACTTTACATGAATTGCAGCTAATTTCCAGCAGGTTCCCAGTGTGAGCCATTAATACTCGGAGGCTCAATCACTGATGCATGTAAAATGGATTAGGACATCTACAAAAAGCTGCTCAGGTTTTAAAGATACACATTCCAAAGCAGAGGCATAAGTATCAGCTCACCTATAGCTGAGCAGCTCTCATTCATCAGAGTATGACCAGTTTTATACTACTCCACCAAAGGTGAGTTTATACTAAGAGGATTAAGCACTCCTCAATCCCAGTTAAAATAACTATGACACAAAGTTAAGGAGTTCAAGGGAAAGGAATTCAAATTCTGCCCATAGTTCAGCATTTTACGTAACACCATATAAACAGCAAAAACTGATTTCCAGACGTGAGTCAAATCCAACATGGATCCAAGATCTTGTGCCATTCTTTGAGCAATAGGCCACATCACACAAACCACAAAGTGTGATCAGCGTACTGAGACAGGGAACACACTCCTTCACTGAAAGTCATGGAGCCTTTTGGGCAGGAGGAGAGTGAACACCATGGGTGGAAGCTGCTCTTACCTCGAACATAAAGGTTTGCTGGAGCAGAGTAGCGGGTTCCTGCGCTGTTGGTTGCAACACATTCATATTTGCCTTGGTCTGACTCCTTGCTGTTCTCTATTTGCAGAGCTCCTGTACACAAACAAAATGACACAGACAATTCAGGTTATGGCAAATCTAGTAACTGAACAACCAGCCACAGAAAAGGAAGGCCATGCCCCACACTTTTAAATTCTCTTCCTGGATAAATATAGTGTGATGTTCCCTGGACTCAATGGTATCAGCATGCAGCCAAAAGGTACCCAGTCTGCTGTCAGAAGCTTGTGAAATTGATTACTGCTATTTTTTTAATGTACAGGAAACCCATTGCTGATGTATTTCCAACTACCCCAACCACTTATATTCACTGCTTCAATAAAGAAAAAAAACACATACATACACACCTATTAATTACAGCTTTGTATGGGACTTCTGTCTAATAAAAGCACTTTTAATAAGCCTTTAATCAAAACAGCCAAGCACAAAGCACTAACCGTAGCTGTTTGTTTCTTATCTGATGCACACAAAGCCTAGCAAATGCTCAACAAATTGTGACCTTCCTGCAGAAACTGGCAGAGTCCCATCTCCCCCACCTCATCACCCCTCCTTCCAACAGGAACCCCTCCTTCTGCGGTAACACTTTGCCCTTCATCGGCTTTCTCCACATCAGTGGTCTCCTTGTCCTTTCAGATTTCATTATATATAAAAAAGATTAGAAGCTCAGTCTGAGACATCAAAGATACACACCAATGCAATACACCCATTCACTGCATGGTGTTTAGGTGAAAGACACCCTTCCCTTTGTCTCAGCAGTGCCTAATCCTCCAGCTTTGGGTCAGGAATAGTTGCTTAGCCCGGACCATGTGTTCCCTGGGATATGATCTGATCTCATCCCTACAGTGCCAGGCGCATGAGGGACATATCCAAATAATTGCAACAATCACCAGAGCACACAGAATAGCAATTTACGTGGGGAACCTCTAGAGTGTCTATGATGGAGAAGTGAGAGCTGGTCTGAGGTGGTTTTCTCTCATCTGCTCAGTCTGTTCCACTGGTGTGCAGCACCACTTGGCTTGGAAGGCTGGTCTTTCATCCAGCTTCTTGCCTAGCACAGATGACTGCAAAACTGGTCTAAAAGACTGGACTGGACTAAAAGATGGAGACACAGAAAGAAAGAAGCAGATGCATATGACAGCAAGCTGGCACTGTAGGAGCAAAGGGCCATTGGCCAGACACTGAAGCGGCTGGTGCTCAGCCTGCTTCCCGCAGGCAATTGGGAATGATTTTTAAAATGCCTCCAAGTGCTCAGATTCTGCTGCTTAGGATTGCCTCTAAGAAGGGAACTCTGCTCAGAGACCATATACTGAACTAAAAGAAAACATTAACCCCTTTGCTTGTAAGAATTTGAACTCATTTTTGCCTTCCATGGTTCAAAACGACCACTGAGAGTGGCACTGAGAATAGCTGGTGAAATTGCCTTTTCCCTTCTTGCTGGTTCAAGCTGCAGAGGTCAAACTCAGTTTTTCATATCATCAGAACAGAAGAAAAACTAATGTGAATCAGCCACTGCCACCTACATTATTTAGAAGGATAAATTGAGACTGTAGCATAAGTCTGTATGTCACGGGGAAAAATGAACTTCCCTAGGTTCTGCCATATAATAAAAATGATGTCCAGAGCCCTCCCTATTGTTGCATTAGTGCTGGAAATGAGGCTTCAGATAGACAGAGAAAGCTTCGTTGCAGAAGACTTTCCACCTACTAACGAAAGGAGCTGCCAGCTTTCCCTAGCCACAGCACTCTCTGGACACCCACAGGCCAAAGCACACAGAGCACTGCTGCTTAATTCAGGGAGAACACCGAATTTCTACATGCTGCCCGGGAAAAACACCTTCAAGCAGGCAGCAGCATGACAGGCAGCAGAGCAGGAGGAAGCTTCCCAATATTGACAAGACTCTAGAAACAGAAAAGACCTATTAGGTTATCTTGTGCATCCCTAGGGGCCAGGGCAGGATTGCTCCCTGTTGTAAATGTACTTGTGTTCTGTCCAATTCTATTTTATATGTGCCCAGTGATAGGTCTTTCATCACTTCTTCAAGGAATTGATGCTGCAGCCCGGTTATGCTATCAGGAAGATTTTCTTGGAACTTACTATAGATTATCCCCTTCTTAATTTCTGCTCAATTACTCTGGGCATGCAAGTGCTGCAGAGTTCATTCTGAGTGCCTACATCAGGCTTGGCTGGGAAAAGCTGTTCGCTGCAAACCATACCCAAACTTTGAAAAAACCACACAAAAGAGTGGCTTTCATCACCCAGAGGAAGACTCTAACTCCTGACTTAACCTGTAGCTCTCATCCACTGGCTGGGCTGAAAGCAGAGCCAGCTTCAGGTGACAGGCAGTGGTATCAGTAGAAAAAAGTAAGATCCCTAGATATTTTTGCCATGAACACATACTTTTTTAGATGCCCCTTTTAGCCATTTAGCCACATAACACTGGTATTTTATAACATTTATATTTGCAATCACCATGCCTCTTAAATGTTGGTTAGTCAAATTATTTTATATCTCTAGGGATCTCAACATCAGTGCTGGAGAGAGAAGAGGAAAACAGAAGATGATGAAGAAAACGAGGGCAGCAGTGAGTTTCAGATTACATGCTCTTATTCCCTGTCAGTTCTGCAGCCAGTGTGGACAGATTTCTAGAGTCATACTACAAACACGTAATGTGTCAGGAACCACCTACAAACTGCTCAGGGACTCAAGGTAAGGGATTCTAGTTTTGTCTGGGTTGGCATGACCATTCAAACTATGGCATGTCAGGAGCAAGAGAACCCAGAAAGCAGAGGGAAGTTTATGTAAACCTCTAAAGCAAACCAGAAAGAAGTCAGTTACTACAATAAATCTTCATTAGATAAACATACTGATCTCACAGTACCAGTGATACCTGGCAGAAAGTGGAATGATTATGGGTAAACTGATGGCAGCTGGTGGGACTACAGGGATTTTCCTGAAAGACAACCTACAACTGTGTGACAGGTACAAGAAAGTGTAGGGTATCTCAGGATACAGAGATTTATGAATAAAGTTAAGAAGCTCAGACATTGCTGGTATCAGAAAGCTGGAAACATAAATGCATCTGAGCCTTGGGAAAAATTCCCCAGGTGTAAAATGCTCTAGGCCCTAGTTCAGACATCCCAGAGAAAGGCAATACCTTCAACTCTTGGAGGGTTCAACTCTTGGCTGGACAGGACACAAGGAGCTACAGGAAAGGAAGAACTGAGTCCTGAGTAGCTCTGTTCCCTGAAGTTCATTGGAAGCTGTATCCAAAGACCCTCAGAAGTGAATTCTTTGCTTTGACAAGCGCAAAGGACCCAATTTCTATTCTGTTTCTATTTCTATTTCTTTCCTGCCCTGTCTTATAATCTTCTGTGCCTCTGCAAACCAGGGCTAGGAAGGCTGATTTACTTTTCTTCATTACTTTTGGGATTTATGTTGCACAAGTGGCTGAGTAAGGTCTTGTTAGCACAGGATGTTACTGCAGACTTCTTAAAGGAACTCCGCCAGTGCTCCTGTGTCAGGTGTCCTGTTCTTGTTCACATGGTTGAGTCCTGATGTGCAATGAAACAGTGTAGCTTCAGTGGATGCATGAGGACCATGCACCATCAGGATGTGTGTGTGTGTGTGTACTGAGAGGCGCACTGAACAGCTTGTTTGGGAGGTCATGGGGCTCTGCAACAGTACGTGCTCATGAGAGTGAAACCTCTCCCTGCTGAGCACCACTCGACCTCCACTGCCTCCTAAGTACCCTGAACCACAGCAGGGCTCCAGCAGAAGAGGGGCAGCCATTCCTCACCAGGCTGCAATGTCATGTCACTCTTTCTTGTGGCTCAGATCTCTTCCTGATAACATCGCTTACCAGAGACCTGACAGCTCCTGGGGAAAACCCCTGGTTGCTCTCTAGTGCCAAGGAGAATGGTGACAAGGCACAGCTTTTTGGAACTGAGAGCAGAAGACAGTACTGCTGCCTGACAAGCACTCCTTATAGGTTCTTTAGTCTGTGCTGGTGTCTCCTTGCTAGTCCCTTCCCATCCTCTCTGAGCTTCCCCCCCAGCTCTTCTCTTTAAACTCAGACACAGACAGCAGCCCCATGAGCAGCTCTCCAAGATACTTATCTATCCAAATATATCTGTGCTCAGGCAGAATCATTAGTTGCAGTGACATAGTTAAAAGAAGCATTTAAAAAGTGCACTGCATAGACCATGGGGAAGGTAGATCCTAATAAGGGCCACTTCTTGGCAGTGTTGGGTACTGCTGTACCACAGAGTTCTTGTTACTCTTTCCTCTAGGTGACAAACCACATGTAAAAAGCTCTAAGCTGCCATAAAAATGATCTCTGAAATCCTGCTCTGTCATTGGGTGCTTGTACTCTCTTCTCCCAGACAGCACCACATGGAGCTAAGCCCCTTGGGGCAACGCTCTTCCCTATCTATTCAGGTCGGAGCTCCATCCCCAGCAGTGAGAGCTGCTCCACTTCTAGAGAGGCATTCACAGCCTTAGACCCCCTGGCTCAGAGATGGGGACTGACCTTTTGCACTGGTTATAAAATTAGACAAGAATGAAATTCTCCTGTAAGTACCCAAGAGTCAGAGGAACCAGGCTGCAGTCACAGCACTCAGCTAAGGAAAGGCCTTGCAAGGTTGATGTTAATGAACTCAGCTACCTGACCAGGGCTCTTCCTCTCAGGGAACAGGAAATTTTGCACACCTTGCACATTAGAGAATGTGGCTACCCCAAATCCTTCCCTTCCCTTCTCCTTCCCCCTGCCTCCCACCAGCTTCCCCCACAGACGATTTCTGAAGCAGTATTCTTAATTATCCCTTCAGCCAGTACTCAGGTGTGAGTCCCAATCCCCTTTCTGTTAAAAATTCCATCCCAGAGAAGGAGAATCCTCCAAATAAAATCTGGGGAGCTATGAAGCAAGGCCAGAGGCAAGCCCAGACCAAAAACAGACCTATAAATGTGAATATGGTGGAAAAAGACACACCAGGAAGCCCTGACAGTGAGGGAGCTGGACTTTGACACCGACTGCTGCCCAAGATAACCAATACTTGCCATGGGAGCTGTGAAAACCTACAAGATACCAAAACCATGCAAGAGTCACTAATCATGAAAATAAGCATTTCCCATATTAACTATTTTTTGGTAGTTTTTAAGAGCAGCATCTCCCAGCTGTTACAGAGGACTGCACCTAGCCTCCACCAGCCATCAGCACTGACAGTTATGCAAAACAAGGTAACTACAAATACATTTTCATTGTTATTGTTCATTATGGTCATTATGCCTGAGAATGGCATGCAAGGAGCCTGCTCTGGATGGCAGCACTGCTGAGAAATCACTCTCCTGTGCACCACAGGGAGCTGCTGAGAGCACTCAACTGCTGCCACTGAGCCAGACTCAAGCAGAAATGGAGAAGACCCAATGTGCTCAGCATCACAAGGTCCCTTAGCAGAGTTTCAGGATGCTCTGATCTCTCACCAGCAGGTACAGGAAATCTCAGGGGACTCAGCATCAGAAGCAGAACTACAGCACTGCCAAATGCACAGTAACACCTCTGTGTGCTTGCTTCTAAAGGGACATGAGTCAATCTGAACCCCAACAGTAAGAAACATGGCATTACAAGCATTTCTAAGCATCATTCCTCCCAAACTCCCCGACACTGCTCCTGAAAGTGTATAATGTAGTTTTTGCTTTATTCTTGCCATTTTTTTGACTGAAAAAGCTCAAGAAAAGGAAAAAAATCCTATCATATACAAAGTGCAATCAGATATACAAACACATACTCAAAAAGAAACAGCAAAATTTTTTTAGCTTCCTTTAATCTCTTTGGTTAGCTTTATGCTCCAGCTCACAGGATAGCATCGAAGTACTGGAGCTATATTTAAACCAGTTTGCTCAGGACTGGAAAAGGTTTAGCTGCAGCTATAGCAGAAGTCGGTGCAGGTGTTTACCTGGTTTCTCAGACAGCTTCTGACACCCAAGTGAGCTGATCTAAAGTTAATTCAGACAGACCTCTGCTATGCTGACGTCTGCAGGGAAAAACTACTCTTATGTATAGGAACCTCAGATATTTCCTCTGGTGACAGAAAAGTAACAAATAAATCTGACTGGAGAGGGAAAATGCCTGAGATGATGGTATTTTCTTTACCTCTTCATGTGCATCTGATCTAATGTCTGTGCAGTCCAGCACCCACCAGAAATACAACACTGCTCTGCTCTCTCTTACAGCCTGGGGCAGGAAAATGCAGCAGCCAGGTTTCATGAAAGGTCGAACAAGTTCAATTCACAGAAATGCTAGAAATGAACATAATCTGTTTTACTTTGGAAATAAGAATGGGGCAGAACTTGCTTAAACATGCACTTACTCATATTATTGGTGGGTCACTGTAAGAAGCTAGCTGTTGCCTAATCTGATGGGCACCTGCCAGCTCCATGTCTTTCTGAGGAACAAATAAGGATTTCAAGATTAAATGACTATCTGAGGCAGTCCCAGAAGAGTAAAGAATGAAGCTACAAACTGAGATTCTGAATTACAGATGGGAGCTCCTTCCATTTCAGGGTAGACAGATGTCTGGACAGAAAGAACCAGGTGTGTCAGGTCAAACAAGGCGTTTAGAGAGGGATGCATGGTAGAATTTCTTGGATCATCCTCCCGCTAGCCACATGCTGCCCCCTGTGAGTGGGTGCTCCTGCTCTAGCACAAAGGCCTTGGGTAACACTCAAACATCCCAAGTACTCAAAACACGTAACTCATAGTGACAGTAACAGCAGCAATTAAATCAACCCAAAACCTCCCTTTCCACCCCCAAACATTATTACCAAAAGGGTTCATTAAGAGTCATTAGTTCACCCTTCCTTTCAGACCAAATGAATGGATTCCAAAGCATCAAACTTACCTTAATGAGGAACAAGAGTGCAGCTGGGTATAGAACATGGCAGAACAGTCACTTCTACATGGACACAACCTCACCATAATAAAAGCACTTTCATCTAATCTGTCGTTATCTTTAGGAATTCAATGACCTCCATTTTAAATAAAAGGCATTAGGCTGACAGAAATCCTCTGGGAAAAGCCAGAGAGCAGCACGTGGCTTCTGTTTGCTCTCACAGAAATGTCATATTTGACATTCAAACAGGACACATATATTTTAAATAATGTCAAGAACATTCTTAAAATACCTCATCAGGACTCAGACGGGGGTGGGAAGGAGGGGTGGGGATGTGGAGAACTTATGTTTCATGAGATGGAGAGTTCTTTTCACAGAGATGTGTTCGGTTCCCAAGCAGGACGTATGGAGCATCCACGCGGTTCTGGTGCTGAGTCACTAATGTCATCAGGCAGGGCGGGCGCGCAGCGAGCATGTGGGGAGGCCCTGGGACGCTGCACGCTCAGCGTGCACGGCTGGAGCTCAGAGCACTCAGCTAGTTAGCATTCAATCTGTCATTTCATTTTAGGATTTGCAGTAGAAATAGGAGATGAAGAAATAGTTTGAGGAGCTTGTAACATCACAGCTGTCAATCTCCAGCATTCCAAAGGGAGGAATGACAGATATATAAGCCCATTCATATCAAAATGAGGTTCGCAGATTTTTCCCTGACCCAGATTTGCTACAGAGGCAACTTAATGCAAATACGCATAAAATGGCAATTCACATTTATTCTAAAACCACTTAGCGGGAGCTGAAAACATTAACCCCCAGCAACAGAACCAGTTCTAAAGAGTCAAGATTATTAACTTTTAGCAGTGATTCAGGAAAAAGAGAGGAAAAGGGAGAAGGGGAAAACTGAATAAATGAGGCTGTGTTGGATTTGTAGGTGGTAGTCATTCTGTCAAGAAATCCAGGGGTCAGTAAACAGGGGTAGCCAAAATCACAAGAGAATTCAGAAGGACCTTAGCATGTAATGCTGATTAACACACTAAAGTTAATCTAAAGGGACAGCTTTGAGCATTTAGGGTAGAACAGACAACACTCCAATTGGAAAGTCATTACTGGTGCATACAAGGCTGTGAAAACTAGCCAGGGACTGTGTACACTGGGCTGTCAAGCTGGGGGTTGGTTTAATTAATTAAAGTTTAAAGAAGCCAGATGTGCTTCTGATTAATCTATTTAAAACAAATCTTTGTTCTGCAAAGTAACATTGGAATGTCCAGCTCAGAAAGGGGAGTCTAGGGCAGTAGTCCTCTACCCTGCCGCCACATTAGAGGGTTAGCACACTTGAAAGGCAAACATGAGGAAAGCAAACAAAGGTGCTAATTATCCCAGAGCCATATTTGCTCAAACTTTCAAGAATTTATCTCCTTCTGATTAGAGTTTTATGCCTGTCAGCAGCAGCAGAGAAGAATTTGACTGTTCTCTTGTGAAAATGTTACCTCCTTGTGCTTAAACCAAAGCAATTAATCTAAAACGCCCTAGACACAAAACCTCAGAGGACACAACTGTGCAGGAAGTTCAGAGGCTTGCAGGAGATGTCAACCCTCCCATGGCAAAGGCCAGGGACCATTTTCCAGTTTGCAAACTTTCCACTGAATAACCCCCTTTCAACAGTGCAAAACTGCAATGGATGAGTCTACAAGAAATCAAGCTAAAAACCAACCGAAATAAACACACTAGTGCGAGAGTGCAGATGAGTGAGAGCACTGGCAGAGTTAGGGCTGAGAGTAAAAGCTGGAGATGAGAAACACCAGAAGGGACAAGGCAGACAGGAGATGGAGTGACGTGACAACTGGAGGCACATTTCAGCATTCTTACCTCTGATTGGTGTACCACCTGGTGAGGTAATTTGAATGCAAATAAGATTAGAGAGAAGCATTAGTACAAAGAGGAAAAGAAGAAAATTATAACTAAAAAGCAGAAAGTTTTTTTTTTTTTTTTTTTTTAAGCTAGAATTTGTATTAGCACGACAGGAATAAACAAAAAGAAACTGATGTGCAATAAAAGTCAGCGACACTCTCAGGACGTTAGTAAAGCTCATCACTTCCTGGAGGGCAGCATCCAGCCCTGTATCTTGCCATTAAAGCCACCACCCTCATGAATGGGGGCCAAAATAAGCTGCTGAGGTGGCGTTGCTGGCTGGCCTCTCCACTTGCATTCACCCACACCACTATTCAAGCAACTGAGATGGAGGACACGTTGGGAAAATGGTGCAGTGCCCCTCCATTCCTCATACAGAACAAGGAGGGGGTGTCCTGGGGGTTGTGTAACTGTGAGTGTGCTGGGCAGGAGGGGTGGAAAGCGCATGGTAGCAGGCGCTAGTGCAATTTTGCTTCAAGGTTAGAATGACCAGTGGGACAAAATCTGCTTGCTTAAAGAAATTAAACTAAGGAGAGAGTGTAACAAATAATTTTTGAGCCATTCTCCGCATTTGCATAACCCTTGCATCAGGTTTCCTCTGGCAAAGAAATTGGTGCCATGCAGAATTAACTTCATATAAAGAAATACTTCAAAATAAAGTAGTTTCTGGTAATGTATCAATGGCTTGCTAGCCAGACTTCTGTTGTTGCTGCCTAATTTGGATGTTTGCTGGAGAAAGGAATCCCTACCCTCTTTATAAGGCACTGGAGATAATTTTACATGCTATAATGAAGAGTATCTTATAAGGAGGGCTTCTCTGGGAGTGAGGTTAAGTTATCCTATTGCAACGATCTATAAAGGTTTCTTTTATGAGGTCAATGTGTTTATCAAGTGGAGGGTCCACTGGTCAGTGTCTGGAGCTCAGCGTACAATCAATAGCAAAGCATGATTGAAAGGAAGATGCTCCAGCTGGGCAAATTGGCAAGGAACTCTTCTAATCCCCACTTTTGTCCCCTTGGTCTTATTTTGCACATATGAAGGCTGTTAGTATAAGGGAGAGATTCATGCAGATTGAATCTGTAGGCAGTTCATGGTATGTGTTGGTTTTATGCAGATTTGTAGGATCTGAATACCAAGCACTTACCAAAGAAAACTGAGGAGTTTAAACAGACAGAAAAACAGGGTTAAACAGGACAGAGTGTGTCAAATCATGTTCAGTGTATTGATTAATAAATACCAGTATTCATACAAGAGTGTCGTATATCTCAGATTTACAGCTCATTCCATTATCCACAACAATGATCACCCAACGGGAAAGAAAGACAGAAAAGAATTTCTGTAAATACAAAGAAGGCATATTTTAAGCATGTTTAAGTTGCCTCTTAAAAAGTAACTACAATATTTATACTTATTCTTTTTCTTTCCTAACTATCCTTCCTTTAGGCAGAGTCCTTTCTCTAAGCAGGAGCAGCAATTCAAACTACTCATTTTCGCAGTTTCCTCTGCCAAGATGACATTACTCCATTTTAACTTTATGTCTGGTTATAGTTTCTAACATTTTCTACTCACACATGACTGAAGCATCAGGAAAGATCTTGCAGTGACTGAAGTTGTGGGTAATCTCTCCCTTGCAATAATAAATCTGCTGCTTAGTTATCTATCTTAGTAACTATTGCTACCCTTGACAGAACGGTCATACCCAGAGATAACTCGCATGGAATAACATAGCCATGGAAAACAGGGTTATTTCTTTTTGCCTATTTGGAAAGTTTGCCAAGTGATATTTTTTTCCTGTTTTGGTCAAGGGCCTCCCTTGCCTCTGTCCCTCCACCCATGTCACAAATCTCAGAGTTAAGAAAAGCATCACCACAGTGCATCACTTCCCACAGGAATGGTGCAATGACTTTGAGCGCATGCCCAAGGGACAGAAAACAGGACTTCCTTCTCTCTCATCTGGATGAAACAGGGTTTGCTGTTCTGCCCTAGAACTGAAAAGATTTGCAGCAGTCTTTAAATCTACACCCCGCAGAGGCTAAACCCTTTCTCTAATACTCGATCGTACACACAGAGCTCTAGGAGCAACTGCATACTTGAATCAGATTCCCTCAAAAGTAAGTGTGACCAGCTCATTTTTTCCTGTGTTAAATCCCAATCCCCCTTGGCCTCTGAATGTAAGCCAACCCTTGTGGGAGCAGCACAGAGGCTTGATGTATTTAGCGCAGTGTTTGTTCTGGATCTCTCTCACCTTTACAAAGTTAGGACATTGACTCCTCGACTGGAGGACACCATTACAGAGAATGCACAAGGCTTTTTTGTTGGACCTCAAATTTCCTCATCCAGAAGGAAGAAAAAGTTTCCATTTGCCCTTCACATGACAATGCATCTCTGGCTGTTGTCCTTCAGGGTGCCCTTTGAAGGGACCAAATCACAGCACACAGGCCACAGAGTCCCGACATAAAAAAGCGTCCATCAAGTGATTGAGGTGCCATCTCTTGAATGGTTACTGAGGCCCACTTGTGCCCTGTGATCACCAGACTGCTTTATGCAAAGGGCACCCCAAAATCAAACCTCAAACCCAATTTCTCGTGTTTGCAAGGTTGGAAATGCTCATAAGGAAACAGTTTATTTCCCCTTCATGGTAACAGACACTGAACAACACGCCATACATGCACTTCAGTCAGAAATGAATGCTGACCCTGACAATGCCTCTGTGTACTGGAAGCACACAAGCCAGGTGCCCAAAGCAAGGCAAAACAGAGGATGATACACTGGAAAACCCCATGGGATTATTTGTATTAGTATTTTCAAGTTTCGAGGACAGACTCTGTTGGAGAATGGACTTGACTGTGCTGACACAAACTTACCCCAGACTTATCAACACACTTCTTCCTTGTAGGAACCTAAACCACCAAAAAAATCACTTGAGAGCAACATCAAACAGAGAAATCAAGGCTCTTGCTGGCTGCAACAGGGCACCAGCGAAGTGCAACATGGAATCCCAGAGAACTCTGACAGCACTTTGGGCTGCTTCTTAACATAGTTTTAGGGGAAACTATTTTCAGAAGTGAAAGTACTACAAGAAAGGCTGACTCATTGCCAGCAGTTCAACAGGGAGTGTGTGTGTATCCCCTCACTGCTGTGTGCGCCACATACAGCAAGACCCAGACATGCAGCAGAGGTTCTTCCAGGACATAAAACTTCATCTGTAAACTGGTTGGCTTTGATATTGCTTTAACCCTTGTCCAGTCAGTCCCTTCTGAGAGACCATCCATCCTTGTGTGGGTTTCCTGATCCTTTTAGGTAACACTACCCTATCCTCGTTCTTTTGGGCTGTCCTTGCACACCTTTTCCCAAGTCAATGCCCATCTGGTATCTGGACTGAAAGCTGTTTCTTGCAAGAAGCTGAATGTCTTCTTCTGGGTACTGACTGCTGGCTGTTACCAGTGAAGCAGGATATGGCCGGCACTGCCATCTCACTGGACAGGCACCACCTCTTTTTGCAAGTTTGTTCTGTGCATGTTGGATATTCTTTTTGTTTCCAAATAAGTAATGCTTCCACCTATAGGATCAAGACTAAAATGAAAATGTTTGCTGCTCACTATGAGAGAATAAAAGCAGCAAGATAATCTGGTGAGCTGGTTCATGCTGCTTCTTTGTTAGAGGCACCTACAGTTTTCCAGAGAGTGACTGAATACACCTGCAGAGCCCTCTTTGATACTTGCCTGAAAGCCACACTAGGGTCTAGTGCACAGTTCCATAAGTAAGTTAATTGAAGGTGATTAAAATAGAACAGTACTTGTTGTAGTACTAAGTTCTTTACTAGAGGAAAGATGACAATGCTCCCTGAATTTCTGGAGTTTCCTTATACAGCAAAGGTATGATTCAGAATAGTTACTTATACTAACTTGGCATTTTGTTAATAAGTTTTCTGAAGTGAAGGTGTAAGAGAAATTTTTCAACTCTGAAACTCACTGGAAACATTTAAGAGTTTTGAGGATATCAATACCATCAGAGTTGCTTTGAAATCTTCAGGACCTTGTGATCCAAGAATCTTTACAGAAGAACTGTGAAGCATCAGTACAATCTGATCTATACTGAGAGAGTTTCTGCCAAATCATCAATTAATTTTAAAACATGGTTAGAGGTGTAGCACTGCCCCTTGCCTCCAGAACTCATGTATACATCACCTACAATGCCTGGAGAGTTTTAAAATCAGTTCAGCCAAAAAGGTTTTAAATGAGTTAGCATGATGAGGAGCTTTCCCAGCCCAGAGCTGGCCTTAGCTCCTGTGTCAGTGACTGAGAGGCAACAACTGAAGCTCTGCACCCTGGGGGTGAACAGGGAGCTGTCCTGAGCCTCTCAACAAGGGGTGGGAAGCATTAGCAAGATAAGCAAGGGAGAATTTTGTTTCAACCAGCATGAGTTAGAGAACTTGATTTTGCTTTGAACTGTGACAATGGACATGAAAATCTGTGTTTATTTGTGTTCTTATCTCTAGAGTAATTAGCCCAACACATACTGGCAAAACAGCTGGACTTAAAAAAGAGCTAAGGATTACTTTGGAGGAACAAGCTATGTACTGGGGACAAAGGGGGGAAAAAGTGCTCTAAATGTAAAGAGTTATGCTAACTGTCAAAAGGTTTAATGAGAAAAATGCATATAAACACATATACATGTAATAAGTAAATGAGGGTCAGTAGCATACAGGACAGATTTATCAACTGTGTATTTGCTCCTGACAAAGACCAGTCCTCTGGGGTTAAAAGAGACTAAGATGACAACTTGGTTGTCTTAAACCACAAACTCTCTAGTACCTTGACAGAAGATGAACAGACCTTTAGAAACTCATGTTCAGAGGCCCCTTGGTCATGTGATCTGACTGAATGCAAGTTCAAAGACCTGTCTGAAACCCCCGGAGCACTGCCAGCCCACATAACTGTGAGTGTCAGAAGACAGCACCTTTCCCAAACATGCTGCTGCTTTACCTCTAGCAATTTATTCCACACTAGAAGCCTGGAGAAATTACATCATCCCTCAACCCCCTCTCCAAGTCAGACTCCAAAGCTGCTTTGACCTTTATGACCTATATTTAGTATATCTGAATAATAATATATTATGTACTCGTTGAAGGTCAGACACTCTATACCTGTGATATTGGGCTCACACCATGCTGTAACTATTTTAACTGTATTACATCTGTCTAGCTTTTATTGGGTTTTAATTAAATGAAATTAAATGAGCATATATTTAGATTGAGATAGTATAAACTGACATTTATGCAGATATGCCAGGCTGGCTGTAAGATATGATCTTAATGGAGCAGAGACTTTGCAAACTATTAAACTCTCCTGTATAATGAGGGATCTATTTAAATACTCTTTTCTTTGAAAAACAACTTGAGTTCAATACGGTGTAATGCTGGAGAACTCAATTAGCACCTTGCAGAACGGATCAGAGACTGCTCAACCCATCACATTGGTCACAGAGGGTGGCTGCAGTCAGGTAAGTGGGACTCAGGCACTTCAAAGTGCAGGCCCTCTTTTATATCAACTACCAACACAGGAAGAAGCCACAAATGCAAGCAGGGGTTTAAGCTCTGGTCCGTGAGAAGTGGTAAACTTCCTGCTCCCCACTCATGCCAGAGGTGGAGCAGAGCCTTGTGGTGAATCTTGGCATTCTAGTGTAAGGTCCATGAAAATAAAACTTCACTCATATTTGGAAATCTCTTGCATTGAACTGTGGAAGCCTCTCTTATTACATTAAAGAGATAATCAATTTCTTTTGCAAGTCTGAGTATGTGTGCTGCTCATTGATTTCTAAAAGGTTCCCTTGACACCTCCCTTGGTAATTACTGTCTTCAGCAAGCAGCCAGCTCCAGAGTTTGAATCCCAGGCGAAATATTCAATTGAGATGTTGCTCCAGAACAGCGAATAGGAAGCAAAACTTGGACACAGTGACAGGTTTTATCAGTTTGTTTTTAAACTTTCTATCTCACTAAACTTGTGAAGCAGCTGGTAGAGAGGCAGCCAAGTACCTGCGAAAAGAAAGCTGGAGAATGTACAGCAAGTGCATCAGGAGCAGCCTTGCTGCTCATTTATGGTAATTTCTGATGCTGATTTAGTCAGCTGTGAAGTGAAACACATCCATGTGCACTTCCCTATTGCTGCTTCCTAAAGCTTCTCAGAATAATTAACAAGTGTGATATTTTCTTTCAGCACAAACAGATCAAGATTAAACCATATTGTGGGAGAGATAAGCTAAAGGTCACTGGGAAATTTCATAAGCTATAAATGCATTAGTATAATTAGCACTCACTGGTACATCAAGGTGGGATCGGGAGTGTGAGGCTGGGTTCTATTTTTGATGAGAGTGATGTCTCATTACCCACTCCCCCAGGTACAAGCCTACTTCTTATCATCCAAGCATCACCAGATTTATGCACAGGGCTCCTGCTACGGGAAAATGTGTCAAGATATTCACCTTGCTAGGAGGAAGATGGTGTTGCCCTGGCAGCAGAACTCATAGCAAAAGGCTTTTCAGTGCCTAGAGATCCATTGCGGCCAGGCAAGGCAGTCTGTTTCTTATTTAAGTGTGAGACCTTTCCAGACCAAAGCTCTGTACCCTTCTGTAGTTTGTGTAGGATACTGTGAGCTTTTTTCCCCCAGACTAAAGCTGCTGTGTAGTGCTGCTGTGTAGTGCTACTTTGAGTTGTTAAATAGGAACTGCAATTCACGTTGGGAAGTTGCACTTCATCAGTCAATAAAGCAATTCTTTATTTTCTTTAATTCTCTAACGTGCCTTACAGTCCTGGGAGACTGAACAATGCAGTAGAAAAACAAAGAGTTTCTTGCTAAAATGGTGGCATTCTTAGCCACCCACAAGAACTAACCATCTGTATTCCGAAAGCTAGTATTTGGCTTACCAATAAAATCAGAAGGAAACTGTATATTTCAAAACTGAATCCACCCTCCTTTGAAATCCACAGAACTGAAGCTTCTTGGATTTTTCTTTATTATTCTGGTGTCTCACAGCAAGGATGATAAAAGATCTCAACAGAAAGCAGAGCATGATCTTGCAGAGTTTATGCAAGGAGTGAAGTAGTACGTGACCAATGATTGTAAAATATCAACCAATATCTCATCATCCTAATTTGCAACTGTGCTTCTATTAAAATCATCTGAGACCTGTTGAGTTGGTAGTGAAATGTCTGAGCCTACGAAGGACATGGGACAACGTCAAGATGGTCTACTGAAAAAGTAATCCGGGTGATGTTCCGAAAGGCATGACCACTTGTCCCGAGCTGATGAAGGCAAGCATAGAAGTAGACACCACTCTACTGTCTCCTTTTAACAAGACATGATATCCTGCCAGAGAGGATCAGCTCCAAAAACTGTTTTTATATTGTAAAAGAAACAAGCTCAAAAACAAATTGACATTTGGCTTTGGAATTGCATTTCAGGGAAAAAATAACAGCAGCAAGGAAAGAGAAAAGGAAGGAAGAGTGAAGAAGCAGGGAAGGCTTACTTGCATTGCAACCTTACCCGAGCGGAGCTGCTTGATTCGCCCATTGCTTGTTGCAGTGTCTACAGGCAGGAAGTCCTTGAACCAGGAGATTTCAGGATCAGGGTTACCACTGGCAGCGCAGAGCATTGTGGCTGTGCGGGCCTTTTCCACCACTTTCAGCTGTGGGCCCATGTCAATGGTTGGGAAGCCAGCTGGGAGGTGGTCTTCTGCAATAAATGAAAACACACAAGGTTAAAGAGAAATGTTTGGGCGCAGTGATGGGATATAGTTATAATGACAGCAGTGCCATGGCACAGCATCTGTGCCTCTGCTGGAAAACAGCAGTCTGACTTCCCTACTGAGAAGGTTTTCAAGCCCTTAAAGCATATTAGGCTCTATAATGAGCATTCATTACACCAATAGAAGCTTCCACTAAATTTAACTCTGTTTAAATCAATTGCCTTGGGAAACGTCCATAATTCTCATTGATACGTAAGCTCCGTCTATTGTTGTTAATAATTCAGTAAAAGCAGGTATTTGCCTTTTTGTGGGAGGCCTGAGTTGAAGATAACAGACAAACACAAAGCCAAATAGTTTGAGGCATCTTGAAAAACAACAGCTAAGCCATAAAACCCCTTAGAGTGGTCCAGAGAGGCCCATTTTCTCTTTTTCTGACTAGGAACATTCTGTCACACTGGTAGGATAGACTGTAAATCTCTTCCTCATGCCCCCAAATCTGATTCAGAAGGCTTTTAAGAACTAATGAATGTAAAGCTAATGAGCCACACTCTGCTCATGAGCTGCATTGCAAGACTGTGCTGTGACAAGCTCCTGGTGCATTTTCTGGGCTGCAGAGAGCAATAGAGGTGTGTGAGGAATGGCCAGTGCATGCTCTGGCATGTCTTACTGAAATACTATAAAATGAAGCACCCCCATAACTGCTAAAACCATTCATACAGCAGGTACAAAAACAGTTAATCGGGTTTGCTGCTGCAGAGCACGCTCAGGTAGGCTGTGTGGAATACATTAGGCAGCCTTCACTGATAAGCCAAGGCATGCTCCAACATCGTCATTCAATAGCAGCTGCAGAACAGAGCTCATTTACTCATTCTATGGCAAGATGTACTGTACTCTGCTAAGCCTGAACTGCAATCAAAAGGACATACTTTTGCAGAAAAAAAGAACTTGAAGAACATTAAGAAGCTTTTAAAGCACCAGAAACTCAATTATTTTCAGTATGTTTCTTTTTTCCCCTGTTTTAAGAGAACTTAAGCAAACCTTTTTCTCTGACAAATCTAATTCTGCAAGGCTCCCAGCTCACTGCAGAGTTTAAACAAACAAGACCTCAGCATCTTCCCAAGTCCCAGAGGAGTCTGAACTTGCTGCAATCTGATTTTTCCTGCTATCACCACACATCTGGAACCATACCCCGCACTCCTGACAAGAGGGTACTAGCAAGAGGCCACCACTTCAGGTGCTTCCTTCTACCTGTATTGCCACACCTGTGGCACAAACACAGCCTGTGGCTACTCTTACATATTTCTCCCTACAATCTCAGGAGAATTCCCAAGACCTTTGTTTGCAAATCCAGGCACTGTAGCACAAGGCAACACCTGCTGTAAACAAAATAATGTTATGCAATATTTTTTTTTCTGTTGAAAATGAGAGTGACTGAAGCATGCAAGGTTTTCTAAAAGAAAAAAATGGTTCCTGATGCTTATTAAAAGCACAAACCATATTTTGCCTCCCAGACTGGCATTCCTAGAAACCTCTCTCACAATGACCAAACATAAATGGAATTTTTTTTAAATGAAAGGTACCATGAAAACTAGTCTTTTTTAAATTTGCTATCCATCGATTTTCAAAGACAAAAGGTACACAGAACTTAACTGGAATGACACCAGAGCTACCATTCAATAACAAGCACAGAAACACTCAATACTGAGCAACCACAGCACATACTCCTACGTAGCTGAAAAGAAACAAAAGGGTACACACAGAAGTACTGCACGGTATAGATGGAAACACAAAGGAAGATACATAAGAAAAGCAGTAAACAATTACATTCCTTTGGACTGAGGCCAAGTTGGCCTAAAGTGCAGCACCTTGCTATTTACAGTATTGAAAACAGATGTTTACTCTGGGGATGATGAAACCCTGAAGTGATCTGATCACCATGATTACCACTGACAATCTTTTCTGGTTTGTTCAAGATTTTACAAAGAATGTAAGTAAGTACACCTAAGTATCACTTAGTTAACTTTGTCCAAAGTCTGTGTGGAGGCATTTGTGCAATCTCTTGCCATCTGCAATGATCCTTTGCCCACAGAAGTGAGAGAGATCTGAAAATCCTTCACAGTGTCTGATCCATGGATATACAACCAGCCTGCTGTACTGGAGGTGACTGCTCAATCAAAACCAGCAGTTTGTGATGAGCCACAGACCAGCAAAAATTATATGCTCTATCCTTGACTTCACTGGATACAACAAAGAGATGCTGATTATAAAGACCCAGCAGCAAAGCTACTTCTGCCATACTAGAAATCTTAGATCAAACCTTTTCTGGACTCCAAAGGGAGGTACAGCACTGCTCCCATACCATGCCCCTCTGCAAGCTTAAGCCATTACAGAGCCCAGATGAGAATGCTAGGCACTTAAAAGTCATGTGATGACCCTCAGCCTCCAGACATTGTGTTGAGTCTGACACAGACAGGCATAGGCTCACTTGGCACATAGTCTTTTCGCTCTTATAACTGCACACAACCCCCAAAACTATAGTGGCAAATGACTGCAGTAGAGAATCATAGAACTATTCAGGTTGGAAAAGATCCTTGGGATCACCAAGTCCAACCATCATTCCTACTCTACAAAGTTCTCCCCTAAACCATATCCACCAACGCCACATCCAAACAACCCTTAAACACATCCAGGGATGGTGACTCAACCACCTCCCTGGGCAGCCTATTCCAGTGTCTAACCACTATTTCTGTGAAACAATTTTTTTCCTAATGTCTAGTCTAAACCTCCCCTGTTGCAGCTTGAAGTCATTCCCTCTTGTTCTGTCACTAATTACCTGTGAAGAGACCAGCACCAACCTCTCTACAATGACCTTTCAGGTAGTTGTAGAGACTGATGAGGTCTCCCCTCAGCCTCCTCTTTCTCAAACTAAACATTCCCAGCTCCTTCAAGCATTCTTCATAAAATTTATTCTCTAGGCCCTTCACCAGCTTCGTTGCCCTCCTCTGTACTCACTCCAGCACCTCAATATCTCTCTTGAACTGAGGTGCCCAAAACTGGACACAACACTCCAGGTGTGGCCTCACCAGTGCTAGTAGAGGGGGACAATCACCTCTCTACTTCTGCTGGTCACACTATTTCTAATACAGGCCAGGATGCCATTGGCTTTCTTGGCCACCAGGGCACTCTGCTGGCTCATATTCAGCCGCTTGTCAATTAGAACCCCCAGGTCCTTTTCTGCCAGACACTTTCCAGCCACACTTCCCCAAGCCTGGAGCATCGCATGGGACTGTTGTGGCCGAAGTGCAGGACCCGGCACTTGGCCTTGTTGAAGCCCAGACCATTAATATTAGCCCAATGATCTAATCTATCCAAGTCACTCTACAGAGCCTCCCTATCCTGATGCAGATCAACACTCCTGCCTAGCTTGGTGTCATCTGCAAACTTACTGATAATACACTCTATGTCCTTATCAAGATCGTCAATAAAGATGTTAAATAGAAATGGTCCCAACACTGAGCCCTGAGGAACACCACTTGTGACTGGTCTCAGCTGGATTTGACCCCATTGACCACCACTCTTTGGGCCCGACTATCCAGCCAGTGCTTGATCCAACAGATCATATGCTTATCGAGGCCATGAGCAACCACTTTTTTTAATGAGAGTTCTATGAGAGAGTTCTATGAGAAGTGGCACATCCAGTGCAGTCAGAGCCACAGCAGGTTCCCTGGACTAACACTGGTACCTGTACATCCCCATTCCTATGCATTCCTGGAGACTGACACCTGCCTGTCTGCCATGGCCACATCATCACTAAAACTAAAGCAGCACTGGCATACCTGCATCTACAAAAATGCACAGGCAGCAAGGACTTGTGTGACCTCTTGTCAATCAAACGTAGAGGCAACATGAGTGTTTAAGATCTGCAGTGTGCCTCCAGGAGGCTGCAGTCCCAGGTCACATCACTATGTGAAAAAATGCCAAGGGAAATCTGACAGCTGGTCTCTGATGACACTTCAAGACACCTGAAAGCTGGAGTTCACCTGCTATTAGTCCTAGTTGTAGTTCTAGGGGTAGTTACAGAGAACCAAGGTCACAGTGTCTAGAGCTCAAGCCCAAGGGGAGGAGAAACACTTTCTCTAGAGGTGGTCCAAGGGCCTCAGGCACCCATACCATTACGAAATGGGGGATTTCAGCTACTCCAGGTCTCCCCTGTACTGTGTGACTCCGGCAGCCCCCCAAGTCCTCCTGGAGTAGAGTGGCTGTGGAGAAAACCTGAGGTGGTCATACCACAGAGCACAGCCCAGCACAAGCCCACGCCTGCCCTGTCAGCAATGCTCCTGTAGAGATAATAGGGCTTTGTTCCAGCCTGGCTTGGCATTGCTGAATTCACTGGGATGGCGAGGGTGTCTCTGTGTTCAAACACTACAGGTGACGATAGGAGTTCAGAGCTAGCTGTTCTTGCCTTGCCTTCCCCTCCAGCAAAAGTCTAATCTAGGTCTAATTATGAGGCTCAGTCATGCCTCGGCTCCTTTCAGGCCTTGCTAGCTGTACCAACTTGTCTGCACACGGAGCTCCTCAGTAATAGCTATCCTCCTATTCATGCCAACACGTGAAAATTCAGCAAAATGAGTTTGTCAGCACTTGGTTTTATTCAAGGATATGTAGTGTGCTTTTAATGCACATTAAAGCAGGCTATGAATCTGCTTTCAAGTGCAGACTATCTAAACCAGTTTTTCCTTCTTTCAGAAGGGGTGTCCTTCTGGTAGGCTATTAGGTTAGAGCAAGCAAAATCTAGGCACGAGCAAGATTTTTTGGGACACTGCAAACTCTTAATTCCCTCCATGGACTGCAGCAGTAGAAGTAAGAATGACAGAGGAAAGCAAGAGGAGAGAAGCAGGAGGAAAGGATAGGAAAACAGCAAGAGAGAAAAAAAAAATCCCAGTGGATTTTGCAGTTATAAACTTAATAAACTTATAAACTTGAAAAATCCATGACCAGGCTGAGGTCTTGCTAGCAGCAGTAACCAAGGAGCCAGGAATGTCCCTCTGGCATCTAGCATGACAGCATGTGCAGAGGATATCTCATACTTGACAGCTCCCCTTGCTAATCTCCTTTTCGAGGTGACAGAAACCTAACCCCGCTCCTCCCACTTCTCTTACAGCTCTTTTTGTGCCACACATTTTCCATCTTTAAGGAAAAAGTTAAGAAATCTTTCCCACAGCCCCAAACTGGAGTGAAGATATCCTTTAGAGCAGTTGCAATTACGTGGCTCATCCACCAGCTCCCCAGAAAACTACCTTTCTTGAGGATGTTGCCGTGAGACACATATCCCTTGGGGTGCCCTTATTTTCTGCATCACTCCAAATACCAAGCAATGATAAGGGACACAGCAGCAATTGCAATTTATGGTATAATGAGAAGCATGGATCAGCCCCAGCATGGAACGGTATGTGGGTAACAGCTGCCTACAGAAAAGGCCTGCAGAGGAGTCTGTGGTGAGCACAGCTGTTTGATGGCTGAATCCTGCAGGATTATCCCCAGGATTTTGCTCAAAACTTGTAATCTCTCACAGAACAGAAACGTTGGAGGGGCTGGATATCAGGTTCCTACTAATGCAAGCCTCACACTGCACTCACTGGTCTTGGAGCTACGCAAGTGTCTCTTAGGGATCATATAATGGCACCTGTAAAATTGTCCCCCACCACTGTGAATTTCTTCTGTGTCGACATAGGAAACGGTATTTTAGAAATGATAGTGCAAACTGTAAACAGGTTTATAGGAGTTATTTGTCATATTCCTCTTCCTATGAAAGCCAGGCCTGCTAGTATCATGAGTCCAATTGTTCAGACTGCTGAAGGAGAGAAAAAAAAAAGATTTCAAACATAATTTGGAAATAGCAAAAAGTAGCTTTTCCATATGTTACAGCTGTAGCTGTGAGGTTAACTCTCTTATAATCTATCAAAACCACTGCCCCACTGGAAGGGGTGTTCTCAACTCATTTCAAGTGAGACACTGGGCCTTATCCCCAGACAGGCCTGGAAACAGCTTTTCTGGGCCACTGGTTCCTGCCAGCCCACATCAGCTGAGAAACTTCCAGCCCAACATCAATTTTCAGGGCTTGGTAAGGATGATTAAAACAAAAAGCTGCTTTGTTTTCAATTTGGCCAGCCATCTGAAGCCACTCAGGAGCATGCAGTGCTAGGGACAAGACAGGAAACGGATTGAGGGCAGAGATCTCTCTGATAAATGCGTTTGACTGTGGTCAGCGTTGAACAGGAGCAGGATGCATGTATCAGAAGCTATTCCACATGTTTCCTACCCATTTGGTGAGGCAGGCTGGGATCTCACCTAGTTCAAGTCACCAGGGCTGGACCAATTCTGGCAAAAGGTAGTGTGGTTTGTTGTAGTATAACACTGGAGGTTGCAGGGGTAACCCTTTTCTACTCACAGGCTCTTACTTGATGGATCAGTGCAATTACTTTATAAATTTTACAGTCTTCCAAATCTCCCTTTGAGACACTGAAATGCATTAGCAGATGCAAAATTATCAGCGCAAGGACAATAGCCTGGGTAGTTGGCAATATTAACTAATGAAAGATGTGAGCCAGTAAGATCGTAAGCACACCACAATCCAGGACATCTGTTTGCTGAATAAACACCCCTAATTCCTTCAGCACAGGTTACACAGCACAGATATTCAATTACCGCAAGACAATCAAAAGCAGTTGAGCAATCCAGCGGCCCAGAAAAACGGCATCATTTTACATGAGAAGAAAAACCCTGACACTGCCCTGTTTGGGTTCAACTGAAGCTGCACAAAGGGCATTTTATCAGCCATTTTGAGGGACGCTTTCTTCCTGCATCCTTCTTCTCACAAAAGCCCCCTAAGAGATGCCTCAAAAATATTATGCAAATTAGTGGTCTCCAAAGGCTGCCTGGTGTTGGGCTACCACCCATGTGGGGAGCAGCAGGAGAAGGAGTATGTTTGTGTGTGCTTGCTGCTGGAGCCAAGTCTCATGCAGGCTAACGAATGCCCCATCAACACTGGCTCCGCCTTGTAATTGCCTCAGGAAAAGGTGGGGCAGTGAAACCAACCTGTTTCAAAGGCAGCAAAGTCTTAATTACTGGGTTAGTAAGTATAAAACAGTTTCAGGCAGGCAGAAAATACAGTCATCTATTGATGACAAGGCTTTTAATAACAAATCTGCCGGTTTTCTATGACATCACACCAACGTGACTTGCTGAAGCTGCCTGATGAAAATGGGGAGAAGGGCACAGATGAATGGGTGGGTGTGGAAACCAGCTCCAGAAGGACTTCTCTGTGTCATGGTGTAACCACATGAATTACTGCACAAGAGTTTACAGTAAACAAAGTATTTGCTATCGCTTAGAAAGATCACAGCAGCAGCAGAACAGTTCACAAAAGAAAAAATCTGAGTCAGTTCAAAACAAAGAGGGTACTGTAAGGAAAATTCAAGAAAATGCGAGACTAGACATGGCAGAAGAGGATGAATGTCAGGCAGGTTCCTGCCCTGAGGGCTCATGGCATGGGAGCTCACGGAATCTGCTCATTCTAGAGGTTATGAGTCCATAAAACACCCAATGGAGACAATGCTACGCTTCAAGTGCCAGAAGGGTACTGCTAACGTTGCCCTTTCATGGCTGGACAGCAATTATCTCCATTTACAACCCCTGATACCTTCTTGGTAGCACAGCTGGCCATTCCCAAGCACTTGTTTATCCCCAAGGGGAAGCAGGATGGCTTTGGCAGAGAGGCGGGTGCTCCCAAGAGGAAGATATGGCAGCGCTTCCCAACCAGGTCCCACGTGGACTCAGCCTGTGCTCCTGCCAGTTCTCAGCTCCGCTTCTCACCGTGCTCCCACATGCGCAGAGGTAATGCACGGTCACTGCAGCAACATGGCACCTCCCCAGGGCGGAGCACTCTGCATCTGCTGTGCACTGGAACCCAGTGCTCCCTCCTACCCAGGGCACAACTTTGGCTCACCAGGACTGAGGAGGCACTGTGAGGAGGCACTGTGCCCCAGTGAGATGAAAAAAAAGTTTCCTACAGCCCTTAGAGATGCTGTTATCATTCAAACAACTGCCCTTCCGGCCTCATGATCTGCCCCAAGGAACTGGACAGGCCAACAGGTGGTGCCACAGATGCAGGGCCAGTTCTCCATTAGGAAATAGGTCCTCCTTCCCTTTGAGAAGAACTGCAGCGTGCCATTATGAAAGCCCTCCAGACTACACCAGGCAGCCACACATCGGCCACAGTTGCATCCAAGCTTCTCATGGGGTAGCTAATGCAGTCTAGATGCAGGCTGGAAAAGAAAACAGCCACAGTTCTAGAGGTACTGACTGATGCAACAGCTGTCACTCTCCAGCATGGCTGCCCCCTAACCAAGGCCCAAGGGAAGGCATGAGAGCATCCTGTGCACTTCCATGACCATGGTCTTGTGGTCCTGTGATCCAAGGTCTTCATAAACACTGCAAGATCTGCTGAGATGACTGAGCCTAGCCACAGCTTCAGCAGTGAACAGGCAATTAATTCCTCTCTGTCCTTCACAGATAACAGCTTGTGACCTGTGCTTGACAGAGGGCAACACAAAGATGATTAACAGCTGCTGAAGCTCACTCGGAACAGACCAGAAGTAAGTATTCAGTCACTAACTTGGGCAAATTAAAGGTTTGCACCTACAACCCACTATTTCAGTTCTTAGTTTAGTGATCTTCCTAAGTAATAACAACTTCTGCTCAGTATGTGTTAGCTGTGGAGCCTGCTGTCAGCTAGGAGACCTAAACCCATCCTGGAAGAAAACAATTATTTACCGCTTTATCAGATTAGATTGAAGCAGTCTGAGACGGCATTTACGAAATCCCTACTGCCACATCATCCTTCAGTCACTCTGGCTACCTCTACTTGCTTTCCATCCTGGCTTCCTTGCAATGACAATCACATTTCCAGACTTGATCCTAAACTGAAGTTTTCTCAAGACTGACACCCAGTATATCTAAAAGAGATAAAAAACTCAAGAAGGAAGATTATAGCAGAAGCTTATCTGCTTAGGTTAAACAAGTTTTGTGCCATAGGGCAGAGCCTCTCCAAGCTGAAGCCTCTTAGGAGGTGAGGATGACCCTAGACCTCGTGCTCCAAATCCAAGGCCACTATTCTGGCACAAATGTAGAGCAATGTCAGCAGATAAATCAAAGCCAAAGATACATTAAAAGACGCATTTTCCTGAGAGACCAGAGAAACTAGTTGCTCATGTTAATGAAGTACTAAAAAGGGTTTAGATTGTATGGCACTCAAAGTCATTTAAGGGATCAGAGTACAGCCCAGCAGAAACTACAGCAAGAAATGTAAAGAATGTGGGTAAGGGAGAGCTTACATACAAGTAAAACAGATAATATCTGCAAGAGCCCCTGCTTGAGCAAATGTCCCTTTTTTAACCCTTGTTTGGTGAGAATAAAAGTGGGGTTTTTTGGTTTCGTTGGTTTTTTGTGTTGTTGTTTTTTTTTTTTTTCCTCCCCCAAAATTACAGCGTAATTTCAAGAAGGTAAAAATAGAGTTTTCTGGGTCATATCCAACAGCTGATAAATAAGCCTAGACTCTTTCAACAACTGTTACTTACAAAAAAAACCCTAATCAGCTGGAAGTACACTTTGAAAAAACTCACAGAAGCTCTTTAAACACAATGAATTCAGAAAGGTTTTGCAGCCAGCTATTAAGACTCCATAGCAAAGGAGCAGTAAAAGACGTCCATGCTGTGCATTCAGGCAGGACTGTGCCATTTGTTGGTACCAACTGTTGAACATAACTGCCTGTAGAACTGTTTTTAATCCATTGTTTCTTTTTAATATTTTATACTGAGAAATACAACATAACTATTGCCACTGCACATTTCCTCGTGACAGAATATATACACACACTCCTACTAAAACATACCCAAAACTTCAATCTTTTTGGAGAAAAGTATGGAAATAGCTCTTATTTGTATTCTAAGTCATTTATTAATACTCTGCATTTTCCATACTACTTCACCTGCACTGATGTGATATGCTATTAGCATAGAGATTTTCATTTTTAGGATGTGCAATCAATAATGCATTTTCATATGCCATTAAATACAATGTGTGGTTAAATTAATGCACCATTTGACTTCTGATCCATGTATGTTTGGTTGCTATTCAGTGCAGGAAAAATGCACAAGAACCAAGTTAATCTGACAGCAGAGCTCTCCCACGCTTTCTAACATTGAGTTTCAGAGTAAAGCGAAGCATTCCTGTTGCCACTCAGCTGGAATACTAAATCTGTTCATTTCCACTTCACAGGCCAGAATGCAAGATTTTCGGTCACTTAAACTCCTACTGAAAGGGCTAGACTGCGCTAAAATCTCATTTCTATTTAGCTTCTGCAGCCTGTCTGCATCATTGCCAATCCAGTGTCTTCTCTGGCAGGAGAACATCACAGCCTGTCAAAGCAACAGTGGCCAGCAACTGTCAAGCAAATACTTTATGATTAGGCATGGGAAAAAGTTGTATGTTTTGACAAAATACCCTGCTGAAGTCTCATATTCTAGAAAATGTTCCAACATGGGAAAGAAAATGCACTGTCCTTCCATCTTTGCTAATGAAAAAGGAATGTACTCAGAAAACATGGAAAAGCAATGACTGTTGACTTAAAATCACTGTGATATTACTTGAGAGAGAAAAAGAACTCCCTCTTGTCTGTCTTTCACCCTCCCTAAAATCCCTAGACTAAAACCTCTTGAGAACAGCCTAAATATTCTGGAAATATTACCTTGGAAATTGAAATTTAAGATTGTACTGGGGAGGAGCTAAAGAGTCATTAAAGAAAGCACAAATATGCTCCAGTTCTGGTGTTCATAATCTGCCAGTGCTTCAAATGAAAAAACAAAGGATCCCCCCTGGAAGAACACCCTTCTGAAACACCTCTTTGCTCTCTGATCTCAAAGACTAAACTTGAAGGCAACCTCCAAAATCACCCTGCTATGGGATTGAGTGGCTCTGTGATGCTCTGAGAGTTTGAATCCCAAAGCTAACAATCAAGGCGTGTGGGTGTGGAAAAGGAGGACAAACACAACTCTTACAAAAATAAGACTCCTCTCTGCATCAAACAAGCTAAAAAGCAACAGCCCTAGCACTCAACAGCCTACTCTGCTCTCCACCTCCCTGTATTGCCTCCTACCTGCCCATGTGGCCTTTCTCCAGCACCATCCTTTACTATCACTCTAAAAATATTCTCAAGCACATGGCTCCATCTCTCATTTCCTTAATTGTAGTGATCTGTGTTTTGAGCAAGTGCTCAGAAATCATATTAAAATATTTTTAATAAGTTAGCAAAACTAGTATACAGAACCAGCTTCAGTAAAGGCCAACATAGTAAAACATTAAATTTCTAGGTCAAGGTATTATTTCTTTATAGTATTAAAAAAAGAAAATAACCTTTAAGAAAACATTCACATATTGACATGAGGTACCTCTGTGACTCTCTGAAAATTTCTGACGTAGCTTTTCTCAGAGAAATTCTATCTTGAAATGAAACAATAAACATGAAGTTTCGATGCACTCATGCCACTGCAGCCAGCTAAGACATAGAGAGTCAACAGGTATGGAAATCACTTCGGGACTGTAAGAAGGACTTCAGTCTAATCTGCACTCCAGACAGATCAATGATATAGCAAATCACTGCTTTCCACTCTGAAGTTTTAAAATAATGACAGAAAACATCTTGAGAAACTGGGTAACTAACTTTACATAGTTCGTGGGGAAGTGACTTTTTACAAAGGGGAAAAGCACAGCTAGACTTGACCAGAGGCAGGGACAGAAATTCTCTCTTACTATGAGTTTTGTCTTATATTACATCATCACATTCTAGAAGATCCATTAATTGCACTGGCTCCAGTATCACTTTAGATGGAGCCTCTGGTTACCTTAACAGTCTTTTAGAGACAATATGAAGTAGAAAGCCCCCCAGCAAAAGACCCATAGCAAGCCAATGGCTTTATGCAAACATAAATAAGACATTATTGCCAGACAAGTTTTGGTTTTTAATGCTGGGATGATGTAATTGATCAGAATTTAAGAGAGGACATAATATTTTTTTTACAGATAACAAGTGTTGCAGAGGCTCAATATCATATTTACTGCTTTGCCACAACACCCATCTTTTCAGAAAGATGTGCAATAAAAGGAATGGCTGACAATTTCATCCAAGGCTTTAAACAAATCCCCAGTGCAGGCCCTCATGAATTAAAGAGCATGCAACAGATAAGTGGAAAGCTGGCAGTGAAACCACATCAAGGCCAAGTGGATTAAAAAAAAAAAAAAAGTACCTCTTGGCTTCTCTGTTATTCAGTATAAACCAAATGCAGGAGGTCAACTGAAATTCCTTTGCTGTTCAAGGAAAACACATTCCTGAACATTAGATATATTTGCTGCTAGTCAAAGGTCCATCCTACCAAACCACCACTAGAGAAACTTCTTCCCTAGTATGTGAGGAGGGCTGCACAGTTTGATGGCATGGGATTCCTTCTTCCCAGGTGGAAGGCTGTGTTTTCCTTAATTATGGTAATTTCATGAAATTATTTCAGTGAAGTTTGCTGGCTGTATTTGATATACAACAGACTATTTAACTTTGTCCCCCAGAACATTACATCTACCACATACAGACCAAGAAAGCTAAACAGA
The DNA here is from genome assembly GCF_020740795.1 of Apus apus. Lineage (NCBI taxonomy): Eukaryota > Metazoa > Chordata > Aves > Apodiformes > Apodidae > Apus > Apus apus. The sequence goes on along the minus strand of NC_067288.1, from coordinate 20,529,791 downwards.
CACCTGGATCTGGCAAGCTTTAGCTTCACTATGCTGCAAAATTAACTTAAGGAAAGCTTTAAAAGCATTTTTCCCCTCTTGAAAATGGAGAATAGTCAGCCTTGAAGTTTTAAATACAATCTGCTATTTTTCCACTACAATGTAATTTTAGGTTTCTTTAGTGTCCCTGTACTAGCTCCACACACTAGCAGTTGGAAGGAGCAGTCCTCACAGTAGCTGTTGAGGTTTCCTTATTTCTTTTTATTTTTCAAATGGGAAACCACAGAAGAGGGGGGGGGTTTGGGGGGGAAAGGTAGTCACTGTGAAACCTGCTCATGCAGTAAGGTCAAGGTTCATGATAAACAGAACTGAGAACAACTTCGAGGGGATGTCATGCTCTTGCCCAGTGCAAGTTTTATTTCATTCCTGACTGACTGCAGGCAGCACTCAACAGACAGGGGCTAAAGCACCAGAAGGTTGCAGGTCTCAGAAAATGACTACAGGGGAATTGAGTGCATGAATTGGTTTGTCTTCCTTGCTCTGAACCATCTTTCCTTGTGCCCCTTACACATGGCTGCAAGTGTTCCTGCCAGCTCTGTTTTGGTGTTTTGATGCAAGGTACACACAGCCTGACTTGTAAGAGGAATTTACTCCTACAGGACTCTCAAGGCCCACCTTCCCTTAAAACTCTTAGATGTTCATACTGAGCACTTTACAAACAAGAGTGATGGTACTCCATTTCCTGGTGAGTATAAAGTAGCCAGCTCTGCCAAGGGATGTAGCATCTCCACCCTGCACCTCTCCACAGCTACGTGCAGGGGTGGCTGGCTGGCTGTGGCCAAGCAGTCCCACATACTTTCCCAAGCTATCACCACAGAGTTGCATTCTGAGCCACGTGGTCGCACTATGTGCTTTTGCTGCTGCTGCCAACTCAGGAAACCACTGCCACCTCCTTCTTTAACCCAGCTCAGGTTAGACCAGATTTTCCAGTATAGATAATAATTGCACTATTTACATTTCATACACCTAAAGGGAATACACCCTGGCTTTGCTGGAGCAGATGTCTTAGCAGGAAGCTTGAAGGCTAAGGAGCCTGTAAAAGTCACAGCAGCCTCTTTGACCTGCTGCATCACGGCCCAGGTGATTTTGTCTGCACGGACTGTGCAGGCAGCTGACATACACTGAGCTGCTCACTGCAAGGTGTCAGAAACAATAAAGCAATACCATGGCTTGATTTACTGCCAGGCAAATGCTGGCTGGCAGTGACCACACACAGAGAGGTCAGGTAGTGCTGTCCTTTATTAGCATGTCAACGATTGCCATGCTAATGCACTCTTGGATTAGACTCCCAAAGCTGGAAACACAAGCATGCTTGGGTATAACTAATTGGAACTAGGCCCTGAATTCCTAATAACCAAAGTTATGGGCCCTGGGATTTATGCCAAATTAAAGACAATTAATTCTCCCTCTTGATTACTGCACACCTTAATAGCTCTGTCCTTGAGTCAGTTCTATCCTTGATGTGCAGAGCCCTTTAGCTCAGTCTCTAAAATTTGATTTGCATGAAGAACAGTTAATAACAAAAGTTTTGAATAAAGTCTGAAGTACCATATCAAAATATCTTGTTTTACAACAGTGAAAAAACAACTGGATTCAAAGCCTATTTCAGATCCTACATTATAAAGGCATTGCTGTGCAGCCCCTGCACTCTAGTCTTTAGAGGCCTTCAACAATTCCATGTTTCCCTTTAAGATGTTCTTTTAAAATATCACATAGCAGTATATACAGATAATCAGGATTTTGTTTTCATTAAATGATTTCAGTGAAGTTCACTGGCTTTATTTGATATACAAAAGACTATTTAACCTTCTCCCAAGATACTGTACTGATGTAATTACAAGCAAGAGATGAAGCACAGCTCTCCCAGCTGCAACAGGAAAGAAAACTTTTCTGCTAAGCAAAGGCCCCTGTAACTCTTTCCTAGAGGATGTAAGAGGCAGGTATCTCCTTGCAGATAAGAATACTGCAAATCTTTAATTCCACAGCTCACTTTACAGTGCACAGGCTACTGGTCTTGGTACCATTCAGCTAGAGGAAAAGAGTGTGCGTGTGCTTAAGAAAGAGTAACTGCTGGTACTTTTGTCTTAAGCATCTCTCACGTGCCAAGTAAACAAGACCATGTGTCCCTTTCCAGAGCATCAACAGCAAACCCTGCAGCAGGACACGCTCTACTGAGGCCTTGCAGACATAGCTGTGATTTTCAGAGCTGATGGGGGCACCAACCACAAGCTCGCCTGAGACACAAGACGACACATTTGCCAAGGACAGAAGTGGAATTGGCTGAATCTCTGATGCACAATGAACACAAAATGTCAGGAGACACCCTGCACCATGATGTTGGAGATGATTACAGGGGCCTCAGAATGCTTGGGAAAACAACATCTTTCCTTCCAGACAGGTTTTTGGGCACGTGACTTGCCTGCGGGAAGACCAAGTAGGTCCCCATCCTATCTGTGAAAACCAACACAGTCCCAGTCTTCTCCAAAGGGCACTCAGTCTCCTTGTGACTATCCCTATGTCTCAGCAGCATGGAAATGACAGGGAAACCACAGACCAAATCAATCTGAACTGCCTGTTCCCGACGCTTGCACATTACAGACAAGGCTCTCTGGCAGACAGTCGACCACTGGGATTTTCACCACATCTTCCCCACAGCAGACCTAAGGCAGATCTCTGCAGAGCCCATAGAGAGGAAACAAAGTCCCAAACAAAGCCATGAATGTTGCCATGTGAGAGCTGAAAATCCAAGCTTCATAATGCCTGTTGAGTCCTCAGTCAAGGCATGTGTGACTCTCCAAAGCATTTCACTATATTTCTTCTCCTTCTCTTTCTGCTTGTTTGCTCAGTGACATACCTGATTCCATGCCTTGAGACAGAAAGGTGCCATCAAAGAATGGAAAGTTAGGGAGACGAAATCTCTAAGGTAATGTGAGGCAGGGAGAGCAAGAAAGCTCCCTCTCAGCTTGGGTCCTTAATCCTGGTCTGCTATAAACAGCAAAGAAACACAAGCTTATGTTTCCACGTATGCAAGCAGTAAGCAAAATAAACAAAGCAAGCAAACCCACAGGCATTTTTTTGGTACCTTTCAAAAACGTGACACTGGACAGTCTACGTATTTTTATCAGTGAGATCAGAGAGCCTTTGCATTAAAATACTTGAGAAACCCTGGTTTGGGAAATAGCACCCTACCAGTCTGTGAAGCTGAGCAGCCACATGCACAAGCTTTGGGCCCAGACACTCACACACTGAGATCAAAAGCAAAAGGTTGATTATTCCCAGCAAACCACCTGCGAACAGAGTAACAGCGTCATCTTACATTTACACTGAGAATAGAAATTAAATTAGCAAGTAGATTTTGATCATGAAGCGACCTTTAAAAATGATTGAGAGAAGAAAACATTGGCCACCACTATTTGCTCTGATCCAGATCCCTCCTGAAGGCAGCTTTGTGTGGAAAATATTATTGCTAATTTTATTTAATGTTTTTAAACTGCTTTTAAGAATTTAAGATGACTCTTATTTTCTCATTTTTTCCACAGACAACCTTTGCTGCCTTCTTTTTCATGTAAGTACAAATTTGGAAAAGTATTGTAGCTGAACTTAAAAGAAGTGGACAATTTTATGATGTTTAATAACATCTGTAGCTACAAAGGCTAAAAACACAGAGTAACGAAACCTCATGCTCAAGTGCTTAAGGTATTCTCTTCCTCTTGTCCCACATGCTGAACTATGGAAACAGTTCGTCAGTATGGGAAGGAGAAAACACATTCTCCTTGGAGACAGCCACAGGGGCTGGCTACGGCTGGAGGGCAGACTCAGAGCCAGCCAGACTCACAGCAAACTGCTACACCCCGCAATCTCTTCTCACGCAACCATATTTATGACCACTGTCAACATACTAACAATTACTGCATATATTGCACAAATCTTTGTAAGTTTCCCAAATGAAAGTGGGCTTAAGTGGACTAATGGAAAGACTGCCAAAAATTACACCTGGTTTATGGCTTCAACAACCACATTTTCCTTTGGCACTCTCATCACCTTGCTGTTTCCTCACTTGTAGAGCGAGAGATTCTGCAGAGATTCTGCAGAATTCACGTCTGCCTTGTGACAAGCTCTTTTAAAAGTCAATACCATTTAGAATCTTCTTTGACCTTGCATTTAGACAGACATAGTACTACGTAAGACTGCATCCAGCACACAAACTCTCTTATTTATGCATCAAGAGAGAAAGAGATTTTGACTGCTAATGCCTTCTCTACGCATGCAAGGCCAGATCTGCATGACGCTCAAGTAAGTGCAGGTGCGCACTTTCAAAATTTGGCATCCTCTCATGGTAATTACCTTTTTTAAAATTAAACAAACCCCAGACATTGACACAGTGTAAACATTGAGCCGTAGACCATGAACCATTTGCTAGTATCACCTCTAAGTCATTTAATCATTGGAAAGATTTCAGACATTGAATGGCCCTTGGCCGCTTCTTTTGCCTTTAATATCTGGTACTTTAGGTAGTTAAGCCTGAACTACGTACCGTGTTATAAAGGATCCCACAGAGAACCAGGTGGCAGTTGGGTTGTACCAGATGATCCAGTAGTCCTTTATGAAGCTCAAAATATCACAGCACATAAGATCTGAAGTTCCAGAAGTTTTTTCACTTCCCATATACCCAGTTTTAATTCTCCATTGGCTGCACTTTTATTCCACTGCCTAAATGCATCTACCCCAAATCTCTTCACTCCAATGAACCTATGTTTCTTTCCACAATCCAGTTTTGGGAATAGTGGCACAGTCCACCTTTGCCAGCCTGTCCCTCAGGAACACACTCCTGCATTCTGAAATAAACCTGCTCTGAAAGACAATATTTCATCTGGCTTTGCCCCTTTCCAGACCAGTCTTTGCAGTTATTTATCCACTTCTGTAAGATCATATTAAATACCAGCAGAACATAATGGAAAAGACAATAAAAAGTATTGTCCAGTCCCAACCATCTGCCTGTAAATCTCAGTATTCCTACGACTGGCTAATTACTGTCTATCTCTTAGTCAACAAAACAAAAGGCTGAAATAGCATATATCAGCACTACCTCAATTGGCAGGAAACATGAAATTTCCACACCCGCACACAAAAAGTAAGACGCAGACCATGGGCTTGTGGGGCCTCCTTTCCTTGTGCTGTTCAAGTGGCCCCATGGTAGTGGGGATAGAGAGCTGCCATGTCCCATTTTCAGGAGGGGATGAAGCCCTTTGATGGTGTGCAGGAGAACACAATTTTTTATAGCACCTGAAACTAAGCAGTGGTGTAAAAGAAAGTGCAAGCAGGCAGGGAGAAATTCATTGTGTTTGAGGGTTTGGGGACATCCTGGGAGCAGAGAGCGTGTGCCATAGCTCATGTGTCAGCCATGTCCCCATGCATCTCCCAGCTCCAGTGAAAAAATGTCGTGTTCCTAGTGTGGAGCAGAGAGATAGGAACACTGCTCTGAGTGTTTCAAGCAGGTTACAACAGGCTGTGGCTCTGGTGGGACAGGTTTGTCAGCAGTGCCTGACCTGCCTTTGCTGACAGGCTGAACAGGAGGAGGTGTGGAGGTCTGGGCATGTGAGCTGGTCCTCTGCTTGCCCTGGGGCTGAGGAGACCCAGCAAAGCCAACCAGCTGCAACATGCCACAACCAGGAGGCTGTCAGCACTTAGCCTTGCCTGGGTTTGTATTACTATTGGACTAAGCGAGCTAGTAAGTTGAATGATGAGCCAAATTTGTCAAGCTGACCTGCAAAGTGTGCCTTGCCCCACTTGCCATGGTATGGAGGTTCTGCCTCTCTTTGCAAGGAGCACGCTGCAATCCTGCCTGCTGCTGCTTTGTGAAGAGCTTCTCATGAACTCATCCATTTGCAAGCCGCACGCAGCACAAGGCATCACTGCAAACTCATAATTAAATTCATTACTCCATACAATTTTAAACCATTCTTCAAATAATTACAGTAATTTGATAAGCAGAAATCATATAAACCTGCTGCAATTTTATCTCTCCCATTTGCTGTCTGAGGGAAAATGTGTGAGTAATTAGTCGGATGATAACAGTCCAGGTTATGCAAGCAAAACAAAATTAATATGATCCTTACTCAAAAAACCTTAAAATAAAATGAAACCAATGACACCTTAGGCAGTGCAGGGTGGAAGTGAGTGGAATGGCAGCAGCCAAAGGGAGGAGAAGGGCTCCCCACGCCCACTGTGGAAGCAGGATGCTCCCAGGAGAGGCCAACCTGCAGCTACTGCTCCTCTCTCCCAGGAAAGTCACGTCAGGTAACCTTGGTAACTCCAAGGCCCAGCAAAGGCAGGGGAGGCGGGAGGCAAAAGCTTCCTGCAATATTCACGGGACCATGACAGAACATTCATTAGTGCTCTAATGTCAGGAGGAATCAGCAGCCTGGGCAGCCGCACCGCCCCACTCCGCTTCTCACCTTGTTTATGAGGTTCCTGACCTTTCCTGCTAGGAAGCGGGCAAGTTGGCAAACTGCAGCTCCTGGTGCACTGAGGCACAGGGAGAAAACAGCAACGAAAAATTCACACCTGCCGGCTTCTCTGGTGATCTCCAACTCGCAAACTGAGAACCAGGGAATGAACAATGGACCCTTGTGAGTCCCAGCTGTCCTTTGGGTTCACCTGCCTCCAAGGCTGCTGAGGTGCATACAAACAGATGCAAATTCACTGCAGATGTGAAGGCTGCAAACGCCAGGAAACCCACTGTGATGTGGCCCCAAGGACTGTGTCAGCACTCCACTCTGCAGCGGGGCAAACAGAGATATAAAGAGGTGGAAGTGGAGGCTATGAATATGTTGTGATTAGCACAGACCCCAAGTCTCTGAGCACCTTGTTTTCCTGCTCTGTCCACATGACCACAAATTCAGAGCCAGAGATGGCAGAAGTCTTCTCTGCACAGCCATAGAATCTCTGAACCCTACTGAAAAACATTAGGTGACTAAAGAGTTAATAAACCAAAAGGGCCAGGAATAAGTTTTGCTAACGATAAGGAAACATGGAATACACTAGGCTGAACAAGAAATGTGGCCTGGCCACAAGGTCAATAAAGAAAAGGCCAGAGCTCTGGTTACTCTGGTGCTTGGATTAAGAGCTTCATCGGGTTTCTGCAATCAGATCTGATGATCCCACCAAAGGAACAAAGGGAAGGCTCCAGGCCCTCCTTTCACAGAGGACTGAATGAAGAGTCATCAATTTTCTGAAAGTGACTTTATGCCTCGTTGAGACCCATCTAAATTATATACAAGATGACTTCCAAATAATGGAAAAATGAATCTGCAGACAGTTGTTTGGTGTATTTTTTTCCCTTTTTTTTTTTTTTTTTTTTTTCCCGTCTTTCTTCCTTATGGAGGTGTCTCCAACCAGCCTGAAACCAAACACTTGTTTTGGGCAGAAAAATGCTACAGGGAGGTATTTCAAAATTAGCAATTCAGTTTTAAATGCAGCTGCACCTTTCATGCTCCTCTTGTTCCCCTAGAGCTTGGAGCACCCTGGCCAAGAAAAGAGATTCAAGTCCTAAGCACCACACATAATAAGCAATTTACAAACTCAAGCAAGATTAGCTTTAAATAACATACTTTCTGAAGGAATCAATGTGGCAGCTCCTTAGATATTTGTTTTCTGTTTGTTGTATTTGTTTGTGTTGTGGTTTTTTTAAAAAAGATCTTAAAATGAAAGACATTTCACATCCTTAATTCAGAAATTAAAAAAAAAGTTTTCGGAGTAAACGGGTTCAATGTAACATAAAAGGGGAGGAACAATACATGGGAACAAAACCCCACACATTCTTCGAGCATGTATTTTACCAGCTGCTAAAATAACAATCAATTATAGTGTGCATGAAATAAAAATATATCACAGAGGCTGCACCTCCTTCCACCACATGACCATGAGGTGCTGGGGCCTTCTTGATGTCTACCCAGGTGCTGGCACAGCTCTGCTGCTGCCCTCCATCCCCAGAGCCATGCACATTGAGGACAGAAAACATCTCTTCATTGTGGAGCTGATTCAAAACCAGGGCACATCACTAAGGAGGATGATGGATTCACCACTGCTTGGGATCTTTCAGAGGAGACTAACAAAATTATAAAAAGTTTCCTCCAGTCTGCCAGGGAAGCTGCATCACTAGTGTATGTGTGTAGAAAAAGGAGTTTGGGCTCATAAGCCTGAGGGTGCTGCCTGGTTTTGGAAGCCAAACTGCCGAGTCTCAGCACCCACCCCTCTGAGTGGGCTGGAGGCAGAAGTGGATGTTTGTGTTGCCCCCAGCAGAACACATGACAGCTGCAACAAGACAACTTCTAATCAATTCCTCTAGCCCAGGGCTTCAGACAACTGTCTGCTTTGCTCAAGGAGGAATTTTATTTGCAATGTGTCCATGGTTTTGCTTCCTTCCCACCTCTCCTTGAAGCATAACAGAGCTAAAGGTACACCATGGCCTGGAGAAAGCAGTGGTTGGGGGTGGCACCAGGAATGATCCCATGAAACCTGCAGAAAGCTTGAGGATCAGAAATACTAATGATCCTCTGGGGAGAAAAAGTGGATGAGGACTGTGGGAAAAGGGAGGAAAGGCTGCTTCCCCACCACAGCAGCCCATGGCAGCTTGCAGGGATGGCATGAGCCACTTGAAAACATCCCCTTACTTCAGAGGGTCCTTGCTGTCAGAGGCTCCCCTGAGGTTCCTGCTCTCCAGCCGTGCCTTGGATGGGTTCCTGTGCAATGAGAAACCCGGGTGTATTGCAGGACTATCTGGTGACTGCCTGAGATGTGAGGACATTGGGAGAGATAACCTAATCTCCCTTCTGATCTCATGCTACGGAAATCTCCTGATTCCGCTGACACAACAAAACTGGCAGCAAACTCTGCTATTTCAGGTGTGAGTTTCTACTACGGTCTGTAATCAATATGAACAGATCAGGCAGCAGGAAAAAACGGTTGCCATTTTGGCTGCTGTAACCAGATCTGATCCTGTGTTCCTGTCAGAAACAGTTAAAAGCCCAAGCTCAGGTGATGTCAACAAGTTCCTTGGCAGCCCCAGGACCAGGCCACACTGCTGCCACCTCGCAAGGTGCTGGCCCTGCCGCCGTGGCTGCCACGGGGCTGGCAGGGCAGCTGGCAAGCCTGCAGGGCTCCAGACACTTGTCACAATTACTGGGGATTTACGAGGACAGGGATCCTGTCAATTGTCTGTAATTTCACTCTGAATGATACCTCTCTCTGTAGGCGGTAGTCTCTGAATTAAGCTATCCTGGAGGGAGAAAGGGAGATGTCCCTACTGAATGATGCTTTGACAGACACATCACCTAAACAGCTCTTCTGTGCTGTTCCCAAAAGCCTGCTGCGGGCCTTGAAGCATGTTTGTGTCCACAAAGCCCAGCCCAGCAGCACATATCACAGTGTTGTGATGGAATGGCTGCTGGGCACCAGAGACCAAGCCCAGTCTGCTGAAGGCTGGAACACTCACCATCTTGGCTACAACGGGAATGTGCACAGGTACTAAAACCAAACACAGAATGCAGGGATCTGCATTCACTGATTGTCTTCACACAGGATTGGCAGTTGTAACTAGAAACAGCTGCCTGCACAAATCAGCAAGCCAGCAAAAGCAACACCCCCAAAAGCATAGCACAAAACACTTTATTTAAAGAGCAGAGATACCAAGTCGTATCAGACACATTTAATAGAGAAGCTACCTGCAGCTGTGTCCCTTATATACACATCCAAAAACCACTCTGCCCTGTTCCAATTTCCCTAATATGAGTTTTATACTACAGCAACACAGCAAGTGCTTTGCTCCCTTTGCTAATTACAAAGACTTAGCTCTTGGAATGATACTTGATTGCAGACAATGATTTTTTCCTAATGTAACAGCTCTTCTTTTCCATACCTAAAACTCTGGAAGAAGGAAGTACTCTAGGGGGGGAATACATAATGCAAGAGAAGGCGTGCTATGCACCTCTTTCTATGAAGCTGTAATCCTAAGGCTTCATAGTTCACATATTCCACTTATTATACTACAGGGGCACTTTTTGCACCAGCTGAAATGTTGTACAATTAATTTCATAATCATCTTTTAAAGTAGGTGTTTTTAACAGTTGCACTACATTTTCTAACATTTTTGTTATACAGCATCATGGTAATTCTTTCTGCAGGGCTACATACTGAGGAACAGGACAACTATTGCTGCTCTTTGGATCATTTAACTTCTATGTTTTAAAGCGAGCAATTCTTGCTAAATCATGTTTAACTTTTCTTAGATAATTATACCCATTATTTCACTTTTTTTTTTTTCCCCAAAAAAGTTCTGAGCTTCTAGAGGACATCAGTATCATCTTAACCTCCCATAGGTTACTCACTTGGGGACATTAATTTTTAATGTCCTACAGCACCTACAGCAAAACCAAATTCCACAAATTGTATTTCAGTGGTATGTATCTCTACCCAGGGAACCTGGGCAATGACTGCATATTTATGACTGTAATTAACTGCCCTGTTTTCAAGTGGAAGAACTACCTTGTACTGGGTACTGATTAAAGACAAATTTTGAAGGGAATCTAGAGTTAAATATGTATTTTGGAGACAGCAGAGAAAAGGTTGTAAACTCTCACAGCTGTCCTAGAAAAGTGGATCTCAAAGCATTCTAGTAGAATTCTCCATTTAGTAATCTGTATTTGAGTACTTAAGAGACTCGACAACCCTTTTTCTGAAGCTGAAGGAGTTCCAGAGCGTCCCTAGAAGACAGAGGTTATGAACTTCAGCTGAGACACAGACAGCTTGCAGAGTTTACAGTGCAAGAAAGGGAAAGCTGCTATGCCAAAGCAGCATATGCAGCTTACTCAACTCTGCAGGTTCAAAGAGAGTGGGCAGGATTGCCAGCCCTGAGCAATGCACAGCTCCGTGTGAACAGGATTTGAGTATGTGCTACTGCACAGTGCAACTTCCACCCATCACTGCTGGGCATCTACAACAAAGCTGCCGCCTACACCTCATGCAGCACATCTTCAAACGCCCAGGGAAAACGACTGTCCACTATATATACTCATGAAGAATCTCAGGCTGTGGTTACAGTAAATATTTAAGTGTTATGAGGTGCTCTATTAAAAAAAAAAAAAAAAAGAAAAAAAACCTGTCAAGTGCACACTGTCTTTACAGACAGATTTTCTTCTTCAAATTTTGCTTGAGCTGCATATGGATCTTTAAAGAGTCATTCTTCCCTAAGCCTCCTTGCTTTGACAATTACAGTCCAGATTTTAGCATTTCCAACAATTCAGCCACAACAGAAATTTGTGCTGATGAGGAAATGTGCCAGTGTATCATTTTGCATGGGAGCAGGAGGGAAAGGAGAAAAGATGTAGAATTTCTAGGCAAGGCAGCAATTGAAGGAAGAACTTGTAAGGATGTGCAGGCGGGGCCAGGTGGGCTCCCACAGCCTTAAATCTCACAGGAGTGTCAAAGATGGATCCACTCAGAAGGTGGAAACAGCCAAAGCTGCCAGTTTGCTCCACAGGCTCTTTACAGGGGGACTAGAATGGACTGGCAAGTCTTAAAATGTCTCTCTGGAGAGAAAGAGTCTAACCAGGCACAAAGCTGAAGTAACCCACACCATCCCAACGACTGCACACCAATAAACTATGGGATATGGCAATGCCAGCAATGAGGGAGAAGTCTCAATACAAATGCAACCATCCCCCCAACAATGATGGGCATTACATAGTAAGACCAGAAAGCAACAAATTGTTAATGAAACATAGAGAGATGCAAAAAATAATAGGGTCCCCACCACTAGTTTTTTTATTTAATTTTCAATTTTGGGGAAAAAGGGCAAGGACTTATGGTCAGGCAACTTCACAAGGATAATATTACGAAGAAAGGAATGTAATTTGTTTCATCTAAACCCCTCTGGGCAGAGCTGGCATTAGACTGGAGTGAAACACTGCACATGCCTCAATGGGAAAAAAGCAGATGGCGATGATAAGAGGACGAATATTTCTGCTTTCCATGTCTGAGAGCTCCATTTATTCTTAACTAGCCTTTTCCTTCTCCAGCACAGCAGATATTGCATCCCAAACACAGCTGACCCTAAATACTATGGTAAGTTCAGATTCTGGCACCACTGGGGTCTGGGTCTTGGTTCCACCAAGCACGGAAGTCCCTAAGGTCTTTCTGCATTTTCTAGGTATAATTACCAGTTATAGGAGACACAAAATAACTAATAAAGATAGCTTGCTAATGAATAATGACCAAAGGAAAAGGTGTGAACTCTGTGTTCCTAGCTAAAAATAGAGCAGTGACATGATTAATTATGAGCCATTTCCAGAGTAAAAAGGGAGATACCAAAATCCGTACTTGACAACTGACATGTCAAACAAGGCAATGTCAAACACCCAAGAACAACCCTGCTGGCACAGGCCAAGCAGTCCACAGCAGTACTCCTAGAGGCCACATAAGTCAGGTGAGAAGAGGTCCTTCTGCTAATGGAGTATGACTGGCAGTAGAAGCTGATGAACGAAGTTATGTTGCTTGTACCATCTGTTACCTGTCAGCTTTTCCAGAGAGTTTGTTCTTGGGTAGTGTGTAACTGGCCAAGCTGGAAGATGGATGCTTTAGTTTATGCCAGATGTGCTGGCAGCTCTGTGCTACATTTTCTTTTCCTCCTAACAGACAGTTGAGGAAACTTGACAGCATTTTCTATCAGCTGCTGTGTTGCAGCTCCATCCTTTCTTGCTCAGGGCTGTCAATTTCTCTCCAGCAACCTTGAGAAAGCCTTGTTTTCTCGGATGCTGATGACACGTGAGCCCCACATTCACATAATTTGCCCATCCTTGCCCTTGTTTCCTGAAAGAGATGTTTTTAGTTCTGTGCCATGTCAATGGGCTGAGAACTGGGGTTTGCTGTTACTGATCAGTCACTAACAGAACACTGACTCAAAAATCAGCCTCTCCCTTTGCTTACTGTGACTTTACTAGAAAGTCCCTGATGACCACTGCACCAAAAAAGCTCAACGTAGGTTTCCAAGTCTGTTTTTACAGTGACCTCCCAGGACCACCACTGAGCTAGTTCTCTCGCTTACTCTAACTTGAAACACCCAATTTGGATCTCCTGGTAGGGACTCACGGCACACTGATCCAGCAGCGTGAGTTTCAGTGTGGCAACCATCTTCCTGAGAGCCCAGAATAGGGACTTGCACTTTCCTGTCAAATAATTTAAGTTGCCATCTGACGCAGAAATGAAACTGCTAGGTGGAAGGACATAGTTAACCTTGTGATGGAAGCATTGTGCCTGCAAAGATGGAGAGGAAGATTTGCTGCTAATTCATATGATTGCTTTCTGGGTTTTTCTCCATGCCACTCCATTGAATGTTACTTACTGATAAGCACAAATTTCATTTCATTCACACTTCAAAATATCCTGAATGAAAAATCAGTTATTTGGTGTTTTCAAGGAAAGGATCTAACCAGAACCAGAAATCTGAGTTAATCCAGAAATTATTTGCCGTATTTCCAGGTAAAAAAAATTAAGACCAGAAAGAGCATTTGGTCACCTTGCCTGACCCATCATATCAGACAAATTCCATGCAGCAGCCCTTCACACCTGCCTTGTGCTCTATTTCCACCTACACAGGGCTTAAAGGTCTTGCAGAAAGACATCCAGCATTAGATAACATCAAGAGATAGAGAAGCCAACACTTTCAATGGCAAATCAGCCCCACTGTTGGAGATCTGAGCTTTATTTCTGCTTGAATTTCTCTGGTTCCTGCTTCCAGTTATTGATTCTTGTTCTGGCCCCATCTGATAGATTAAACAGTCATTCTTTGCAGCTAGAGACTTCTCTCACTTTAGGTACTCATACTCCACAAATATTTCACTTCTTGCTCTACTTCTTGGTAAGTGCAGCACACAGAGCTTCAAGTCTGTTGCTGCATGGAGTATTTTTTCATTTGTAGGTTGCTTATCATGGCCTTTTATGTACCCCATATTGTAGTCAGGGCTTGCATTCCTCATTGTCAGAACAAAATAGGGGCATTTAAAACCTTTATTACTGCACTTGTCCTCAGGGTAACTTTGGGCAGAGCAACAAAGAACAAGATCCATCTCTAAAAAATATCTGTATTCCTAGGAAGAATGGATGACCTCTCTCTCTCATTTGTACTTCCTTCCTTCCTAGCAACAACTTAGTTCTTCTGTCCCTATCTTCTACAGATCTTACTTGACACACACTTCACATACAAATGAAGCTCACTCAAAGGCTGGGATGGAGAACAGTCCACAATACTACAAACCTAGGTCTATTTCTGACTATTTGGTCTTTCACAGAAAATGTTTAATTTTAATGAAATATAACAAACATAATTCTTACTACTGCAATTTTGGTTTGTATATTATCAGTCCTGGCAAGATTTCAGGAGTTTCTAGCCACAGTTATAGTGCCATCTCTTTGTCCTTGAGGTAAGGAATGGCTTGTTCTCAATTTTCCCTGTAAGAGCAGAGTGTGACATTTGTATAAGCAGCATCAGAGGAGATCAATGTTTATCATTAGCAACCATTAGATCTCTTCTGCTCCTGTGATGACCCAAGTGAGAGGACAGTCGACCTGTCACCCATGCTGGAAACCAACAAAGCACCCATGCAAGGAACCCTTGTGGGATGTCAACTGCAGTAGCAAGGCCACACAGCTTTAGGCATACTGATCATGCTGGTGAGAGGAGACATGTTTGAAAGCACTGTTTTACCTGTAGTGTGTCACACTGCTGGAAACCATCTGCAGCCTCTGAAGATTTTAACCTTGTCCTGAAACTTACTCCCTGTGGAACAGGATTTGCCCCAAGAATTTAGCCCAGTATCACAGTGTGCTTGGAGGAAGGAGGGGTCATGCTAAAATATCAGGGTCTCTATTTGTGTTTACAGGCTTTAGAGATGGGAAGAGCAGCCCTGGTGTTCAGGGTCTGGGGACAACAAGCAAGATCTGAGCTTCGGGCAGTACAACCACAGGTAAGATCTTCATCAGGGAACAAAGCAAAGGCTGATGGTACTGGCACAGCCAATAAACTAAGAAAGAAAGTAAAAGGAACAAACTCCTAGAGAGAAGCAGTGCAAGACCTCTGAGTGGAAGGCCCAACAGAGCAAATTGGATGAGAAAGGTGAAAAAGAACCAGAGCAGGATCTGAAGAGGCACCAATAACCTCCTGACAGCAGGGGAGCAAACCTCTGCTCAGGTGATATCTTGATTATAATGGCAACTTTGACCGAGACAAACTGAGACACTTTCACACACATTTAGTGTCTGAAGGAAACACTGATTGCAGAAAGACTTCAACCGTTCATCCCCTTTCTAACTTCTGTTGAAAGTAGCCCCAGGTTCAATAGAGAAAACATGCAAAGAGGAGGGAGGAAAACTTTGAGCAGAAATCTAGCAGTCAGGGTTATCATGACAATTTCAGCCAGTAATTAGTAAATGAAAAGTTAATTATCGCTACTCCCCCCTTCCTTCCACTATGGCTCACCCAGCTGTTCATAAACTGATAACTATAGAAATGAGTGTGAGCAGAGCCAGGGTAGTTGGTATTCACGCAGTATCAAAGGAATGTATTTGCATTCTATGCCAGAAGAATCAATTTACCTTCACTGATGATTGAACTTCAATAAGTTCCTTAATATTTTGGTCATTAACCATGATGCTGTAACAGTGTCACCAAAGTTCTATTGTATTTCACACCATGGGTCTTATTAGCTGCACTGTGTAATATGCCTGAGCTTTTAATTGAGTCCTTTTAAATATTGATAATCAACATATTTCAGAGGCGATCCTTCGAAATAAAGCTCAGCCTGCCCAGAAAGCTTTATGAACACAGTGATTCCTGTCACTGGAGAGGCTGGGCAGTCCAGCTAGATGGCAGGTGCTGGTCAAAGCAGCAAAGGGCTCCCCTACTTCTCACTGTTGCTTTTGTCATAATTTCACTTTTTTCCTCCCAATAACATGGAAACATTGCTTCCAACTACAACTCCTGATGTGCAGTAATTTTGTTTTCCTACTTAGTAACACTTCAAAATAAGATTAGCAGTAATACTTCTCTTTTTGCATAAGGCTAAATGTAGGCAGATCTAAAACAAACTTCCTGATGATAGATACATGGCTAAAGTCAAAGAGCTAGAGGCACTCACAGTGCTAAAAATGGAAGAGAAAAAAACCCAAACACTGATGGTATTTTGCAGCTGAAAAATAATTGATGAAAATCAAGAAACAGCAGTTAATGTAAGCACCAAAAACAGGCTCTGGGTAGGTGGTCTTCAGTTACAAGAGCAACCTTAGCACTGCACTGCTGTCCTTGCTTTTATTCTGCTAAGCAGTGACACACTGACTATTTACTTTTTATGTCAGGAGAAAGCGACAGGCTGTTTATGCTACAGATACAAATGCCAGTGATGCAAGATTGGTCACCCTGCAACAACTCCTGTTTGAACTGGAGTACCATAACCCAAGCCTATCAAAGTTGAACCCCTGGCCTAAAGAGATGGCAGATAGCTCAGGTACACCTCTGCTGAACCGACTTAACTCACCAGCAAGGTAAATTAGTCTGTTCTTATCTCTATGCTATCAAAACCAAGATCCTTTCTGACAGTGAGGGTGAGCACTTGTATGCTGAAGTGCATGGTGTGGTGTAGGTGCATCCTCAGTTTTAAAAGGATACAGCCACCTCACTTCCAGTTGTACATAAGCAAGGCAAGAATATCAAAGACTGAAAGAGAAGCTGGTAGTATTTCAATACTGCATTCAGAGGTGAGACGATTAACGAAACTGAGATAGCAGTGAATCTATTAAAATGAGGGGACAGTGGGAACCTGCACTCTGTTCCTGCTGCACCAATTCTCTGTTGAGTGGCTGGTAAGAATTAAAATTGTGCTGTCAACAGTCCAAGTCTTGCATGATTACACACCTTTAAAACCAATCAGGAAGAAAACAAATTCAGATGTCTGTGGCAGGAGTTGAATAGGAAAGACAGTACAACACACTTCCATTACCTCCTAAGAGCTGGTCAAATATTAATCACTACAAAATCTCTGGACAAAACCAGGAGCATGGTTCAGCCTTTCCAGACACAGAAATACAGAATGTGTGTGTGATGATCATGGGATCTTCCCATGTGTGCTAAACAGCATACCAAACAATACCTCACTTCTCCAGCAGAAATACACCCATTAAATGTGGATCAAAGACCTTTCCTGGCATGAGGGCACACTGTTACAGCTAACCTCATGGGAGGGGGGGACCCTCTGCAGTGGAGCTGACCTCCCCAGGCCTGGCAGCCTGCTAAGATGAGTCAATGCCTATTACTGTGAGCAAGAAGAAGAAAATTCTCCTGTTTTTATCTAAATTTTCTTTTCCCCTTCTGGAACAGTCCTAACTCCTCCCTTATCCAAACCTGCAAGAGGTGATTAGGTTTTTTAGATTTGTTGTTTGTCTTTGGTATTCTCTAATGAGAAAGTACAGATGCAAAGAAGTTCTTACCTCTGCATCTTTTATTTTTGCATTTCTGCATATTAACAGAATATTCAATGAACTCGTTTAACACTTTCCAGTGATCTACAAATAATCCTTTGTATTTTGAAATGTGGCTATAGGCAGAAAAATGACTGCATCATTTTTTGAACATAACTGTTGTGTTCCCTGCGTGTAATCAGTCATGTCTGCTCACTATAGTAACAAAAATGAAGCTAAACATGTTCTTATCCTATTGTTTTTCAAAATAAATGTAACTCTAGGAGAGGAAGCTGGCATCTATTCCAGCTCATACATAATTAATAGAATTATATGCAAAATTTTGAATTACTCTATGGCAGAACTAATATCCAAGCTTTATTCCCTGTTTACCAGTCAGCCTGTAATAGTGGTAGCAGAGAGACCACCAGCAAACTTCTCATTCTCGAGTCAAAAGTCTTTCTTCATCATCTGGAGTGAAAGACAGAAACAACAGAACTCGCACACAGAACACACTCTCTTCAAAATAAGATGAGCTCTGTAGAAATACAGTAGTAAAAAAGGAAAGCTTTTCTACGCAGTTGGCACATATATTCAAGCAAAATGTGTTAAACAGAGCCAATGGATTTAGGGAGATGTGCTCTGAATCCAGTCACATCTCCAAACATGCTGCCCTGACAATTTATCTGATGCAGCTTCCTACCAAGCTGTTCACACACGGAGGCAGCTGCCAGAGGTGTCAGCAAGATGGTTCTTGATTCAGCTTATTTTGGCTGAGCCTGTGGGTGAGTTTGACCATATTTTCTCTCAGGTGCTGGTGCATTAACTCTATGAGGAATGCACTGGGCACTGAAGCTGACAGAGACTTGTAGCTTTGAAACAGAGATAGTTAGAGCTGCACATACATGCTTCCTTTCTTACTGAGGAAGAAAAAAGTGCTGCTATTTATCCTCTTAAGATCTCTAAAGCAACCTCTCAGTCAGCCTGAATAGGGAGCATGCCTCTACCGTGTCCTGTCTGGCCCTCTGCACTGCACCATACCCAAGCAGCTCATGGGCTCCCTTTCCCCAGGAATGAGTCCTGCCATTGGGCTATGAGTTAACTTGGAAAGGTCACTGCCAAGTCCCATCTCTTACTTTCCCACAAAACCTTTGGATTATCTCCCCATCTTCTGTCAAATTCTCCTGCAGCTGATCACCAGGAGCAAATCAGTGTGTCAGTGCCAGGACAAGGCTCAGCATGGCATGCAAAACCACAAGAGGGGATGAACTCAGCAGGGCCATGGTTTAACTACAGAGAGAGGGTATCCCAACTCTAAGGGACCACCCCACCCTGGTGAGGCAGATTAGCCCCAGTTAAGCAAGACAAGGCAAAACCTGAGAAGATGCAATTCCAAGAAATGAGCTTTCAGATGTGCTAACAAAAGCAACTTGTTTGCCTAACTTAACTGTGATTTACCCCAGAACACTGCTTTCATGTAGGCAAACTCAACTATCTATCCAGATTCTGAGGATATTGGGGGGGGGGGGGGGTGGGAAGGCTCTGTGGCTCCAGCATGTGTACAAACAGACACACGTACGTGCACGCGTGTGTGTGTCAGTGAGAAAACAGTTATACTCACAGTGCAGATTTTATCCCCGATTTCTTCATTTGAAAACCACCAGCACTTATTTTCTCCTTTGGTTACATCAGACTTAGCATTTTAGAAGCTTAGGGTTTGTGTTTGCCTTTTTTTCCCCCCCTTTTTAAAAAATTTCTTTAAACTGAGTGCTGTTTTGAATTTAAGATGAATGTTGCTTTCATTCCCATGACTGGTTCCTAGCCTGCATTTCTGAGCCTCTGCTGCATTTTCACTATGTTTAGCACTTACTAGGCAATTATCACTGAGTCAGGTAGAATGATGGCATTTTTACAGTTCAAGCACATAGTTCTGTATTTCAGGGAGCTGATTTTTAAACTACTTAAATGTTAATAGCATCCACCTAATTGTACAGATCAGAATGTCACCAGCTAATCCCTGTGCTTTCCAGATGACTTCTGTCAGCTGCCCTTTTGCTTTAGTTATCAATGTCAGGATATATTTTTGATCACAATTACTAAGGTGATGTCAGAAATACTTTTATTTGTATTCCTAGGTGCTTGCATCTTTCTGGTTTTAAATTTCACCAGCACATCATTTGTTACATAAGCAGAATCTCAAAGCACTGTTAAAGTATCACAGAGTGGAACTCGTTTTTACTGCAATCCTCC